>NW_026137921.1:1460969-2084874 GCF_019393585.1 Leptopilina boulardi
TGCAAATTCTTGCACAAAATACTCCTAAAAGTGTAGAAAAAAATTAACACCCAGATCCGAGTAGAGGAAGACCCTTCTTACCACCAAAAACGCATCCAACCCATAAATCCAAAATCATAAAAAAGTTCCCAAAAAAATTCAATTTTTCTTAGGCAGACGATTTTAATGCAAATTCTTGCACAAAATACTCCTAAAAGTGTAGAAAAAAATTAACACCCAGATCCGAGTAGAGGAAGACACCTATTACCACCAAAAACGCATCCAACCCATAAATCCAAAATCATAAAAAAGTTCCCAAAAAAATTCAATTTTTCTTAGGCAGACGATTTTATTGCATAATCTTGCACAAAATACTCCTAAAAGTGTAGAAAAAAATTAACACCCAGATCCGAGTAGAGGAAGACCCTTCTTACCACCAAAAACGCATCCAAACCATAAATCCAAAATCATAAAAAAGTTCCCAAAAAAATTCAATTTTTCTTAGGCAGACGATTTTATTGCAAATTCTTGCACAAAATACTCCTAAAAGTGTAGAAAAAAATTAACACCCAGATCCGAGTAGAGGAAGACCCTTCTTACCACCAAAAACGCATCCAACCCATAAATCCAAAATCATAAAAAAGTTCCCAAAAAAATTCAATTTTTCTTAGGCAAACGATTTTAATGCAAATTCTTGCACAAAATACTCCTAAAAGTGTAGAAAAAAATTGACAGCCAAATACGAGTAGAGGAAGACACCTATTACCACCAAAAAGTCATCCAAACCATAAATCCAAAATCATAAAAAAGTTCCCAAAAAAATTCAATTTTTCTTAGGCAGACGATTTTAATGCAAATTCTTGCACAAAATACTCCTAAAAGTGTAGAAAAAAATTAACACCCAGATCCGAGTAGAGGAAGACCCTTCTTACCACCAAAAACGCATCCAACCCATAAATCCAAAATCATAAAAAAGTTCCCAAAAAAATTCAATTTTTCTTAGGCAGACGATTTTAATGCAAATTCTTGCACAAAATACTCCTAAAAGTGTAGAAAAAAATTAACACCCAGATCCGAGTAGAGGAAGACCCTTCTTACCACCAAAAACGCATCCAACCCATAAATCCAAAATCATAAAAAAGTTCCCAAAAAAATTCAATTTTTCTTAGGCAGACGATTTTAATGCAAATTCTTGCACAAAATACTCCTAAAAGTGTAGAAAAAAATTGACACCCAGATCCGAGTAGAGGAAGACCCTTCTTACCACCAAAAACGCATCCAACCCATAAATCCAAAATCATAAAAAAGTTCCCAAAAAAATTCAATTTTTCTTAGGCAGACGATTTTAATGCAAATTCTTGCACAAAATACTCCTAAAAGTGTAGAAAAAAATTGACAGCCAAATACGAGTAGAGGAAGACACCTATTACCACCAAAAAGTCATCCATCCTATAAATCCAAAATCATAAAAAAGTTCCCAAAAAAATTCAATTTTTCTTAGGCAGACGATTTTATTGCAAATTCTTGCACAAAATACTCCTAAAAGTGTAGAAAAAAATTAACACCCAGATCCGAGTAGAGGAAGACCCTTCTTACCACCAAAAACGCATCCAACCCATAAATCCAAAATCATAAAAAAGTTCCCAAAAAAATTCAATTTTTCTTAGGCAGACGATTTTATTGCAAATTCTTGCACAAAATACTCCTAAAAGTGTAGAAAAAAATTAACACCCAGATCCGAGTAGAGGAAGACCCTTCTTACCACCAAAAACGCATCCAACCCATAAATCCAAAATCATAAAAAAGTTCCCAAAAAAATTCAATTTTTCTTAGGCAGACGATTTTAATGCAAATTCTTGCACAAAATACTCCTAAAAGTGTAGAAAAAAATTGACAGCCAAATACGAGTAGAGGAAGACACCTATTACCACCAAAAAGTCATCCAACCCATAAATCCAAAATCATAAAAAAGTTCCCAAAAAAATTCAATTTTTCTTAGGCAGACGATTTTAATGCAAATTCTTGCACAAAATACTCCTAAAAGTGTAGAAAAAAATTAACACCCAGATCCGAGTAGAGGAAGACCCTTCTTACCACCAAAAACGCATCCAACCCATAAATCCAAAATCATAAAAAAGTTCCCAAAAAAATTCAATTTTTCTTAGGCAGACGATTTTATTGCAAATTCTTGCACAAAATACTCCTAAAAGTGTAGAAAAAAATTAACACCCAGATCCGAGTAGAGGAAGACCCTTCTTACCACCAAAAAGTCATCCAACCCATAAATCCAAAATCATAAAAAAGTTCCCAAAAAAATTCAATTTTTCTTAGGCAGACGATTTTATTGCAAATTCTTGCACAAAATACTCCTAAAAGTGTAGAAAAAAATTAACACCCAGATCCGAGTAGAGGAAGACCCTTCTTACCACCAAAAACGCATCCAACCCATAAATCCAAAATCATAAAAAAGTTCCCAAAAAAATTCAATTTTTCTTAGGCAGACGATTTTATTGCAAATTCTTGCACAAAATACTCCTAAAAGTGTAGAAAAAAATTAACACCCAGATCCGAGTAGAGGAAGACCCTTCTTACCAGCAAAAACGCATCCAACCCATAAATCGAAAATCATAAAAAAGTTCCGAAAAAAATTCAATTTTTCTTAGGCAAACGATTTTAATGCAAATTCTTGCACAAAATACTCCTAAAAGTGTAGAAAAAAATTGACAGCCAAATACGAGTAGAGGAAGACACCTATTACCACCAAAAAGTCATCCAACCATAAATCCAAAATCATAAAAAAGTTCCCAAAAAAATTCAATTTTTCTTAGGCAGACGATTTTAATGCAAATTCTTGCACAAAATACTCCTAAAAGTGTAGAAAAAAATTAACACCCAGATCCGAGTAGAGGAAGACCCTTCTTACCACCAAAAACGCATCCAACCCATAAATCCAAAATCATAAAAAAGTTCCCAAAAAAATTCAATTTTTCTTAGGCAAACGATTTTAATGCAAATTCTTGCACAAAATACTCCTAAAAGTGTAGAAAAAAATTAACACCCAGATCCGAGTAGAGGAAGACACCTATTACCACCAAAAAGTCATCCAACCCATAAATCCAAAATCATAAAAAAGTTCCCAAAAAAATTCAATTTTTCTTAGGCAGACGATTTTAATGCAAATTCTTGCACAAAATACTCCTAAAAGTGTAGAAAAAAATTAACACCCAGATCCGAGTAGAGGAAGACCCTTCTTACCACCAAAAACGCATCCAACCCATAAATCCAAAATCATAAAAAAGTTCCCAAAAAAATTCAATTTTTCTTAGGCAGACGATTTTATTGCAAATTCTTGCACAAAATACTCCTAAAAGTGTAGAAAAAAATTAACACCCAGATCCGAGTAGAGGAAGACCCTTCTTACCACCAAAAACGCATCCAACCCATAAATCCAAAATCATAAAAAAGTTCCCAAAAAAATTCAATTTTTCTTAGGCAGACGATTTTAATGCAAATTCTTGCACAAAATACTCCTAAAAGTGTAGAAAAAAATTAACACCCAGATCCGAGTAGAGGAAGACCCTTCTTACCACCAAAAACGCATCCAACCCATAAATCCAAAATCATAAAAAAGTTCCCAAAAAAATTCAATTTTTCTTAGGCAAACGATTTTAATGCAAATTCTTGCACAAAATACTCCTAAAAGTGTAGAAAAAAATTGACAGCCAAATACGAGTAGAGGAAGACACCTATTACCACCAAAAAGTCATCCAAACCATAAATCCAAAATCATAAAAAAGTTCCCAAAAAAATTCAATTTTTCTTAGGCAGACGATTTTATTGCATATTCTTGCACAAAATACTCCTAAAAGTGTAGAAAAAAATTAACACCCAGATCCGAGTAGAGGAAGACCCTTCTTACCACCAAAAACGCATCCAACCCATAAATCCAAAATCATAAAAAAGTTCCCAAAAAAATTCAATTTTTCTTAGGCAGACGATTTTAATGCAAATTCTTGCACAAAATACTCCTAAAAGTGTAGAAAAAAATTAACACCCAGATCCGAGTAGAGGAAGACACCTCTTACCACCAAAAACGCATCCAACCCATAAATCCAAAATCATAAAAAAGTTCCCAAAAAAATTCAATTTTTCTTAGGCAGACGATTTTAATGCAAATTCTTGCACAAAATACTCCTAAAAGTGTAGAAAAAAATTAACACCCAGATCCGAGTAGAGGAAGACCCTTCTTACCACCAAAAACGCATCCAACCCATAAATCCAAAATCATAAAAAAGTTCCCAAAAAAATTCAATTTTTCTTAGGCAAACGATTTTAATGCAAATTCTTGCACAAAATACTCCTAAAAGTGTAGAAAAAAATTAACAGCCAGATCCGAGTAGAGGAAGACACCTATTACCACCAAAAAGTCATCCATCCTATAAATCCAAAATCATAAAAAAGTTCCCAAAAAAATTCAATTTTTCTTAGGCAGACGATTTTAATGCAAATTCTTGCACAAAATACTCCTAAAAGTGTAGAAAAAAATTAACACCCAGATCCGAGTAGAGGAAGACCCTTCTTACCACCAAAAACGCATCCAACCCATAAATCCAAAATCATAAAAAAGTTCCCAAAAAAATTCAATTTTTCTTAGGCAGACGATTTTAATGCAAATTCTTGCACAAAATACTCCTAAAAGTGTAGAAAAAAATTAACACCCAGATCCGAGTAGAGGAAGACCCTTCTTACCACCAAAAACGCATCCAACCCATAAATCCAAAATCATAAAAAAGTTACCAAAAAAATTCAATTTTTCTTAGGCAGACGATTTTATTGCAAATTCTTGCACAAAATACTCCTAAAAGTGTAGAAAAAAATTGACACCCAGATCCGAGTAGAGGAAGACCCTTCTTACCACTAAAAACGCATCCAACCCATAAATCCAAAATCATAAAAAAGTTCCCAAAAAAATTCAATTTTTCTTAGGCAGACGATTTTATTGCATATTCTTGCACAAAATACTCCTAAAAGTGTAGAAAAAAATTAACACCCAGATCCGAGTAGAGGAAGACCCTTCTTACCACCAAAAACGCATCCAACCCATAAATCCAAAATCATAAAAAAGTTCCCAAAAAAATTCAATTTTTCTTAGGCAGACGATTTTAATGCAAATTCTTGCACAAAATACTCCTAAAAGTGTAGAAAAAAATTAACACCCAGATCCGAGTAGAGGAAGACCCTTCTTACCACCAAAAACGCATCCAACCCATAAATCCAAAATCATAAAAAAGTTCCCAAAAAAATTCAATTTTTCTTAGGCAGACGATTTTAATGCAAATTCTTGCACAAAATACTCCTAAAAGTGTAGAAAAAAATTGACACCCAGATCCGAGTAGAGGAAGACCCTTCTTACCACCAAAAACGCATCCAACCCATAAATCCAAAATCATAAAAAAGTTCCCAAAAAAATTCAATTTTTCTTAGGCAGACGATTTTATTGCAAATTCTTGCACAAAATACTCCTAAAAGTGTAGAAAAAAATTAACACCCAGATCCGAGTAGAGGAAGACCCTTCTTACCACCAAAAACGCATCCAACCCATAAATCCAAAATCA
Organism: Leptopilina boulardi; assembly: GCF_019393585.1. NCBI lineage: Eukaryota > Metazoa > Arthropoda > Insecta > Hymenoptera > Figitidae > Leptopilina > Leptopilina boulardi. The sequence goes on from NW_026137921.1 coordinate 1,466,564, forward strand.
TAAAAAAGTTCCCAAAAAAATTCAATTTTTCTTAGGCAGACGATTTTAATGCAAATTCTTGCACAAAATACTCCTAAAAGTGTAGAAAAAAATTAACACCCAGATCCGAGTAGAGGAAGACCCTTCTTACCACCAAAAACGCATCCAACCCATAAATCCAAAATCATAAAAAAGTTCCCAAAAAAATTCAATTTTTCTTAGGCAGACGATTTTATTGCATAATCTTGCACAAAATACACCGAAAAGTGTAGAAAAAAATTAACACCCAGATCCGAGTAGAGGAAGACCCTTCTTACCACCAAAAACGCATCCAACCCATAAATCCAAAATCATAAAAAAGTTCCCAAAAAAATTCAATTTTTCTTAGGCTGACGATTTTAATGCAAATTCTTGCACAAAATACTCCTAAAAGTGTAGAAAAAAATTAACACCCAGATCCGAGTAGAGGAAGACCCTTCTTACCACCAAAAACGCATCCAACCCATAAATCCAAAATCATAAAAAAGTTCCCAAAAAAATTCAATTTTTCTTAGGCAGACGATTTTAATGCAAATTCTTGCACAAAATACTCCTAAAAGTGTAGAAAAAAATTGACAGCCAAATACGAGTAGAGGAAGACACCTATTACCACCAAAAAGTCATCCAAACCATAAATCCAAAATCATAAAAAAGTTCCCAAAAAAATTCAATTTTTCTTAGGCAGACGATTTTAATGCAAATTCTTGCACAAAATACTCCTAAAAGTGTAGAAAAAAATTAACACCCAGATCCGAGTAGAGGAAGACCCTTCTTACCACCAAAAACGCATCCAACCCATAAATCCAAAATCATAAAAAAGTTCCCAAAAAAATTCAATTTTTCTTAGGCAGACGATTTTAATGCAAATTCTTGCACAAAATACTCCTAAAAGTGTAGAAAAAAATTAACACCCAGATCCGAGTAGAGGAAGACCCTTCTTACCACCAAAAACGCATCCAACCCATAAATCCAAAATCATAAAAAAGTTCCCAAAAAAATTCAATTTTTCTTAGGCAGACGATTTTATTGCAAATTCTTGCACAAAATACTCCTAAAAGTGTAGAAAAAAATTGACACCCAGATCCGAGTAGAGGAAGACCCTCTTACCACCAAAAACGCATCCAACCCATAAATCCAAAATCATAAAAAAGTTCCCAAAAAAATTCAATTTTTCTTAGGCAGACGATTTTATTGCAAATTCTTGCACAAAATACTCCTAAAAGTGTAGAAAAAAATTAACACCCAGATCCGAGTAGAGGAAGACCCTTCTTACCACCAAAAACGCATCCAACCCATAAATCCAAAATCATAAAAAAGTTCCCAAAAAAATTCAATTTTTCTTAGGCAGACGATTTTAATGCAAATTCTTGCACAAAATACTCCTAAAAGTGTAGAAAAAAATTAACACCCAGATCCGAGTAGAGGAAGACCCTTCTTACCACCAAAAACGCATCCAACCCATAAATCCAAAATCATAAAAAAGTTCCCAAAAAAATTCAATTTTTCTTAGGCAGACGATTTTAATGCAAATTCTTGCACAAAATACTCCTAAAAGTGTAGAAAAAAATTAACACCCAGATCCGAGTAGAGGAAGACCCTTCTTACCACCAAAAACGCATCCAACCCATAAATCCAAAATCATAAAAAAGTTCCCAAAAAAATTCAATTTTTCTTAGGCAGACGATTTTAATGCAAATTCTTGCACAAAATACTCCTAAAAGTGTAGAAAAAAATTAACACCCAGATCCGAGTAGAGGAAGACCCTTCTTACCACCAAAAACGCATCCAACCCATAAATCCAAAATCATAAAAAAGTTCCCAAAAAAATTCAATTTTTCTTAGGCAGACGATTTTAATGCAAATTCTTGCACAAAATACTCCTAAAAGTGTAGAAAAAAATTGACAGCCAAATACGAGTAGAGGAAGACACCTATTACCACCAAAAAGTCATCCAAACCATAAATCCAAAATCATAAAAAAGTTCCCAAAAAAATTCAATTTTTCTTAGGCAGACGATTTTAATGCAAATTCTTGCACAAAATACTCCTAAAAGTGTAGAAAAAAATTAACACCCAGATCCGAGTAGAGGAAGACCCTTCTTACCACCAAAAACGCATCCAACCCATAAATCCAAAATCATAAAAAAGTTCCCAAAAAAATTCAATTTTTCTTAGGCAGACGATTTTAATGCAAATTCTTGCACAAAATACTCCTAAAAGTGTAGAAAAAAATTAACACCCAGATCCGAGTAGAGGAAGACCCTTCTTACCACCAAAAACGCATCCAACCCATAAATCCAAAATCATAAAAAAGTTCCCAAAAAAATTCAATTTTTCTTAGGCAAACGATTTTAATGCAAATTCTTGCACAAAATACTCCTAAAAGTGTAGAAAAAAATTAACACCCAGATCCGAGTAGAGGAAGACCCTTCTTACCACCAAAAACGCATCCAACCCATAAATCCAAAATCATAAAAAAGTTCCCAAAAAAATTCAATTTTTCTTAGGCAGACGATTTTAATGCAAATTCTTGCACAAAATACTCCTAAAAGTGTAGAAAAAAATTGACACCCAGATCCGAGTAGAGGAAGACCCTTCTTACCACCAAAAACGCATCCAACCCATAAATCCAAAATCATAAAAAAGTTCCCAAAAAAATTCAATTTTTCTTAGGCAGACGATTTTAATGCAAATTCTTGCACAAAATACTCCTAAAAGTGTAGAAAAAAATTAACACCCAGATCCGAGTAGAGGAAGACCCTTCTTACCACCAAAAACGCATCCAACCCATAAATCCAAAATCATAAAAAAGTTCCCAAAAAAATTCAATTTTTCTTAGGCAGACGATTTTAATGCAAATTCTTGCACAAAATACTCCTAAAAGTGTAGAAAAAAATTAACACCCAGATCCGAGTAGAGGAAGACCCTTCTTACCACCAAAAACGCATCCAACCCATAAATCCAAAATCATAAAAAAGTTCCCAAAAAAATTCAATTTTTCTTAGGCAGACGATTTTATTGCAAATTCTTGCACAAAATACTCCTAAAAGTGTAGAAAAAAATTGACACCCAGATCCGAGTAGAGGAAGACCCTCTTACCACCAAAAAGCATCCAACCCATAAATCCAAAATCATAAAAAAGTTCCCAAAAAAATTCAATTTTTCTTAGGCAGACGATTTTATTGCAAATTCTTGCACAAAATACTCCTAAAAGTGTAGAAAAAAATTAACACCCAGATCCGAGTAGAGGAAGACCCTTCTTACCACCAAAAAGCATCCAACCCATAAATCCAAAATCATAAAAAAGTTCCCAAAAAAATTCAATTTTTCTTAGGCAGACGATTTTATTGCAAATTCTTGCACAAAATACTCCTAAAAGTGTAGAAAAAAATTAACACCCAGATCCGAGTAGAGGAAGACCCTTCTTACCACCAAAAACGCATCCAACCCATAAATCCAAAATCATAAAAAAGTTCCCAAAAAAATTCAATTTTTCTTAGGCAGACGATTTTAATGCAAATTCTTGCACAAAATACTCCTAAAAGTGTAGAAAAAAATTGACACCAGATCCGAGTAGAGGAAGACACCTATTACCACCAAAAAGTCATCCAACCCATAAATCCAAAATCATAAAAAAGTTCCCAAAAAAATTCAATTTTTCTTAGGCAGACGATTTTAATGCAAATTCTTGCACAAAATACTCCTAAAAGTGTAGAAAAAAATTAACACCCAGATCCGAGTAGAGGAAGACCCTTCTTACCACCAAAAACGCATCCAACCCATAAATCCAAAATCATAAAAAAGTTCCCAAAAAAATTCAATTTTTCTTAGGCAGACGATTTTAATGCAAATTCTTGCACAAAATACTCCTAAAAGTGTAGAAAAAAATTGACACCCAGATCCGAGTAGAGGAAGACCCTATTACCACCAAAAAGCATCCAAACCATAAATCCAAAATCATAAAAAAGTTCCCAAAAAAATTCAATTTTTCTTAGGCAGACGATTTTAATGCAAATTCTTGCACAAAATACTCCTAAAAGTGTAGAAAAAAATTAACACCCAGATCCGAGTAGAGGAAGACCCTTCTTACCACCAAAAACGCATCCAACCCATAAATCCAAAATCATAAAAAAGTTCCCAAAAAAATTCAATTTTTCTTAGGCAGACGATTTTAATGCAAATTCTTGCACAAAATACTCCTAAAAGTGTAGAAAAAAATTAACACCCAGATCCGAGTAGAGGAAGACCCTTCTTACCACCAAAAACGCATCCAACCATAAATCCAAAATCATAAAAAAGTTCCCAAAAAAATTCAATTTTTCTTAGGCAGACGATTTTAATGCAAATTCTTGCACAAAATACTCCTAAAAGTGTAGAAAAAAATTGACACCCAGATCCGAGTAGAGGAAGACCCTTCTTACCACTAAAAACGCATCCAACCCATAAATCCAAAATCATAAAAAAGTTCCCAAAAAAATTCAATTTTTCTTAGGCAGACGATTTTATTGCAAATTCTTGCACAAAATACTCCTAAAAGTGTAGAAAAAAATTAACACCCAGATCCGAGTAGAGGAAGACCCTTCTTACCACCAAAAACGCATCCAACCCATAAATCCAAAATCATAAAAAAGTTCCCAAAAAAATTCAATTTTTCTTAGGCAGACGATTTTAATGCAAATTCTTGCACAAAATACTCCTAAAAGTGTAGAAAAAAATTAACACCCAGATCCGAGTAGAGGAAGACACCTATTACCACCAAAAAGTCATCCATCCTATAAATCCAAAATCATAAAAAAGTTCCCAAAAAAATTCAATTTTTCTTAGGCAGACGATTTTATTGCATATTCTTGCACAAAATACTCCTAAAAGTGTAGAAAAAAATTAACACCCAGATCCGAGTAGAGGAAGACCCTTCTTACCACCAAAAACGCATCCAACCCATAAATCCAAAATCATAAAAAAGTTCCAAAAAAATTCAATTTTTCTTAGGCAGACGATTTTAATGCAAATTCTTGCACAAAATACTCCTAAAAGTGTAGAAAAAAATTAACACCCAGATCCGAGTAGAGGAAGACCCTTCTTACCACCAAAAACGCATCCAACCCATAAATCCAAAATCATAAAAAAGTTCCCAAAAAAATTCAATTTTTCTTAGGCAGACGATTTTATTGCAAATTCTTGCACAAAATACTCCTAAAAGTGTAGAAAAAAATTAACACCCAGATCCGAGTAGAGGAAGACCCTTCTTACCACCAAAAACGCATCCAACCCATAAATCCAAAATCATAAAAAAGTTCCCAAAAAAATTCAATTTTTCTTAGGCAGACGATTTTAATGCAAATTCTTGCACAAAATACTCCTAAAAGTGTAGAAAAAAATTGACAGCCAAATCCGAGTAGAGGAAGACACCTATTACCACCAAAAAGTCATCCAACCCATAAATCCAAAATCATAAAAAAGTTCCCAAAAAAATTCAATTTTTCTTAGGCAGACGATTTTAATGCAAATTCTTGCACAAAATACTCCTAAAAGTGTAGAAAAAAATTGACACCCAGATCCGAGTAGAGGAAGACCCTTCTTACCACCAAAAACGCATCCAACCCATAAATCCAAAATCATAAAAAAGTTCCCAAAAAAATTCAATTTTTCTTAGGCAGACGATTTTATTGCATATTCTTGCACAAAATACTCCTAAAAGTGTAGAAAAAAATTAACACCCAGATCCGAGTAGAGGAAGACCCTTCTTACCAGCAAAAACGCATCCAACCCATAAATCCAAAATCATAAAAAAGTTCCCAAAAAAATTCAATTTTTCTTAGGCAGACGATTTTAATGCAAATTCTTGCACAAAATACTCCTAAAAGTGTAGAAAAAAATTAACACCCAGATCCGAGTAGAGGAAGACCCTTCTTACCACCAAAAACGCATCCAACCCATAAATCCAAAATCATAAAAAAGTTCCCAAAAAAATTCAATTTTTCTTAGGCAGACGATTTTAATGCAAATTCTTGCACAAAATACTCCTAAAAGTGTAGAAAAAAATTAACACCCAGATCCGAGTAGAGGAAGACCCTTCTTACCACCAAAAACGCATCCAACCCATAAATCCAAAATCATAAAAAAGTTCCCAAAAAAATTCAATTTTTCTTAGGCAGACGATTTTATTGCAAATTCTTGCACAAAATACTCCTAAAAGTGTAGAAAAAAATTAACACCCAGATCCGAGTAGAGGAAGACCCTTCTTACCACCAAAAACGCATCCAACCCATAAATCCAAAATCATAAAAAAGTTCCCAAAAAAATTCAATTTTTCTTAGGCAGACGATTTTAATGCAAATTCTTGCACAAAATACTCCTAAAAGTGTAGAAAAAAATTAACACCCAGATCCGAGTAGAGGAAGACCCTTCTTACCACCAAAAACGCATCCAACCCATAAATCCAAAATCATAAAAAAGTTCCCAAAAAAATTCAATTTTTCTTAGGCAGACGATTTTAATGCAAATTCTTGCACAAAATACTCCTAAAAGTGTAGAAAAAAATTAACACCCAGATCCGAGTAGAGGAAGACCCTTCTTACCACCAAAAACGCATCCAACCCATAAATCCAAAATCATAAAAAAGTTCCCAAAAAAATTCAATTTTTCTTAGGCAGACGATTTTATTGCAAATTCTTGCACAAAATACTCCTAAAAGTGTAGAAAAAAATTAACACCCAGATCCGAGTAGAGGAAGACCCTTCTTACCACCAAAAACGCATCCAACCCATAAATCCAAAATCATAAAAAAGTTCCAAAAAAATTCAATTTTTCTTAGGCAGACGATTTTATTGCAAATTCTTGCACAAAATACTCCTAAAAGTGTAGAAAAAAATTGACAGCCAGATCCGAGTAGAGGAAGACACCTATTACCACCAAAAAGTCATCCAACCCATAAATCCAAAATCATAAAAAAGTTCCCAAAAAAATTCAATTTTTCTTAGGCAGACGATTTTAATGCAAATTCTTGCACAAAATACTCCTAAAAGTGTAGAAAAAAATTAACACCCAGATCCGAGTAGAGGAAGACCCTTCTTACCACCAAAAACGCATCCAACCCATAAATCCAAAATCATAAAAAAGTTCCCAAAAAAATTCAATTTTTCTTAGGCAGACGATTTTATTGCAAATTCTTGCACAAAATACTCCTAAAAGTGTAGAAAAAAATTAACACCCAGATCCGAGTAGAGGAAGACCCTTCTTACCACCAAAAACGCATCCAACCCATAAATCCAAAATCATAAAAAAGTTCCCAAAAAAATTCAATTTTTCTTAGGCAGACGATTTTATTGCAAATTCTTGCACAAAATACTCCTAAAAGTGTAGAAAAAAATTAACACCCAGATCCGAGTAGAGGAAGACCCTTCTTACCACCAAAAACGCATCCAACCCATAAATCCAAAATCATAAAAAAGTTCCCAAAAAAATTCAATTTTTCTTAGGCAGACGATTTTAATGCAAATTCTTGCACAAAATACTCCTAAAAGTGTAGAAAAAAATTAACACCCAGATCCGAGTAGAGGAAGACCCTTCTTACCACCAAAAACGCATCCAACCCATAAATCCAAAATCATAAAAAAGTTCCCAAAAAAATTCAATTTTTCTTAGGCAGACGATTTTATTGCAAATTCTTGCACAAAATACTCCTAAAAGTGTAGAAAAAAATTAACACCCAGATCCGAGTAGAGGAAGACCCTTCTTACCACCAAAAACGCATCCAACCCATAAATCCAAAATCATAAAAAAGTTCCCAAAAAAATTCAATTTTTCTTAGGCAGACGATTTTAATGCAAATTCTTGCACAAAATACTCCTAAAAGTGTAGAAAAAAATTAACACCCAGATCCGAGTAGAGGAAGACCCTTCTTACCACCAAAAACGCATCCAACCCATAAATCCAAAATCATAAAAAAGTTCCACAAAAAATTCAATTTTTCTTAGGCAGACGATTCTATTGCATATTCTTGCACAAAATACTCCTAAAAGTGTAGAAAAAAATTAACACCCAGATCCGAGTAGAGGAAGACACCTATTACCACCAAAAAGTCATCCAACCCATAAATCCAAAATCATAAAAAAGTTCCCAAAAAAATTCAATTTTTCTTAGGCAAACGATTTTAATGCAAATTCTTGCACAAAATACTCCTAAAAGTGTAGAAAAAAATTAACACCCAGATCCGAGTAGAGGAAGACCCTTCTTACCACCAAAAACGCATCCAACCCATAAATCCAAAATCATAAAAAAGTTCCCAAAAAAATTCAATTTTTCTTAGGCAGACGATTTTATTGCAAATTCTTGCACAAAATACTCCTAAAAGTGTAGAAAAAAATTAACACCCAGATCCGAGTAGAGGAAGACCCTTCTTACCACCAAAAACGCATCCAACCCATAAATCCAAAATCATAAAAAAGTTCCCAAAAAAATTCAATTTTTCTTAGGCAGACGATTTTATTGCAAATTCTTGCACAAAATACTCCTAAAAGTGTAGAAAAAAATTAACACCCAGATCCGAGTAGAGGAAGACCCTTCTTACCACCAAAAACGCATCCAACCCATAAATCCAAAATCATAAAAAAGTTCCCAAAAAAATTCAAAGTTTCTTAGGCAGACGATTTTAATGCAAATTCTTGCACAAAATACTCCTAAAAGTGTAGAAAAAAATTAACACCCAGATCCGAGTAGAGGAAGACACCTATTACCACCAAAAAGTCATCCATCCTATAAATCCAAAATCATAAAAAAGTTCCCAAAAAAATTCAATTTTTCTTAGGCAGACGATTTTAATGCAAATTCTTGCACAAAATACTCCTAAAAGTGTAGAAAAAAATTAACACCCAGATCCGAGTAGAGGAAGACCCTTCTTACCACCAAAAACGCATCCAACCCATAAATCCAAAATCATAAAAAAGTTCCGAAAAAAATTCAAATTTTCTTAGGCAGACGATTTTAATGCAAATTCTTGCACAAAATACTCCTAAAAGTGTAGAAAAAAATTAACACCCAGATCCGAGTAGAGGAAGACCCTTCTTACCACCAAAAACGCATCCAACCCATAAATCCAAAATCATAAAAAAGTTCCCAAAAAAATTCAATTTTTCTTAGGCAGACGATTTTATTGCAAATTCTTGCACAAAATACTCCTAAAAGTGTAGAAAAAAATTAACACCCAGATCCGAGTAGAGGAAGACCCTTCTTACCACCAAAAACGCATCCAACCCATAAATCCAAAATCATAAAAAAGTTCCCAAAAAAATTCAATTTTTCTTAGGCAGACGATTTTATTGCATAATCTTGCACAAAATACACCGAAAAGTGTAGAAAAAAATTAACACCCAGATCCGAGTAGAGGAAGACACCTATTACCACCAAAAAGTCATCCAACCATAAATCCAAAATCATAAAAAAGTTCCCAAAAAAATTCAATTTTTCTTAGGCAAACGATTTTAATGCAAATTCTTGCACAAAATACTCCTAAAAGTGTAGAAAAAAATTGACAGCCAAATACGAGTAGAGGAAGACACCTATTACCACCAAAAAGTCATCCAAACCATAAATCCAAAATCATAAAAAAGTTCCCAAAAAAATTCAATTTTTCTTAGGCAGACGATTTTATTGCATAATCTTGCACAAAATACACCGAAAAGTGTAGAAAAAAATTAACACCCAGATCCGAGTAGAGGAAGACCCTTCTTACCACCAAAAACGCATCCAACCCATAAATCCAAAATCATAAAAAAGTTCCCAAAAAAATTCAATTTTTCTTAGGCAGACGATTTTATTGCAAATTCTTGCACAAAATACTCCTAAAAGTGTAGAAAAAAATTAACACCCAGATCCGAGTAGAGGAAGACCCTTCTTACCACCAAAAACGCATCCAACCCATAAATCCAAAATCATAAAAAAGTTCCGAAAAAAATTCAATTTTTCTTAGGCAGACGATTTTAATGCAAATTCTTGCACAAAATACTCCTAAAAGTGTAGAAAAAAATTAACACCCAGATCCGAGTAGAGGAAGACACCTATTACCACCAAAAAGCATCCAACCCATAAATCCAAAATCATAAAAAAGTTCCCAAAAAAATTCAATTTTTCTTAGGCAGACGATTTTAATGCAAATTCTTGCACAAAATACTCCTAAAAGTGTAGAAAAAAATTAACACCCAGATCCGAGTAGAGGAAGACCCTTCTTACCACCAAAAACGCATCCAACCCATAAATCCAAAATCATAAAAAAGTTCCGAAAAAAATACAAAGTTTCTTAGGCAGACGATTTTATTGCAAATTCTTGCACAAAATACTCCTAAAAGTGTAGAAAAAAATTAACACCCAGATCCGAGTAGAGGAAGACCCTTCTTACCACCAAAAACGCATCCAACCCATAAATCCAAAATCATAAAAAAGTTCCGAAAAAAATACAAAGTTTCTTAGGCAGACGATTTTATTGCAAATTCTTGCACAAAATACTCCTAAAAGTGTAGAAAAAAATTGACAGCCAAATACGAGTAGAGGAAGACACCTATTACCACCAAAAAGTCATCCAACCCATAAATCCAAAATCATAAAAAAGTTCCCAAAAAAATTCAATTTTTCTTAGGCAGACGATTTTAATGCAAATTCTTGCACAAAATACACCGAAAAGTGTAGAAAAAAATTAACACCCAGATCCGAGTAGAGGAAGACCCTTCTTACCACCAAAAACGCATCCAACCCATAAATCCAAAATCATAAAAAAGTTCCCAAAAAAATTCAATTTTTCTTAGGCAGACGATTTTATTGCATAATCTTGCACAAAATACTCCTAAAAGTGTAGAAAAAATTTAACACCCAGATCCGAGTAGAGGAAGACCCTTCTTACCACCAAAAACGCATCCAACCCATAAATCCAAAATCATAAAAAAGTTCCAAAAAAAATTCAATTTTTCTTAGGCAGACGATTTTAATGCAAATTCTTGCACAAAATACTCCTAAAAGTGTAGAAAAAAATTAACACCCAGATCCGAGTAGAGGAAGACCCTTCTTACCACCAAAAACGCATCCAACCCATAAATCCAAAATCATAAAAAAGTTCCCAAAAAAATTCAATTTTTCTTAGGCAGACGATTTTATTGCAAATCTTGCACAAAATACACCGAAAAGTGTAGAAAAAAATTAACACCCAGATCCGAGTAGAGGAAGACCCTTCTTACCACCAAAAACGCATCCAACCCATAAATCCAAAATCATAAAAAAGTTACCAAAAAAATTCAATTTTTCTTAGGCAGACGATTTTATTGCAAATTCTTGCACAAAATACTCCTAAAAGTGTAGAAAAAAATTAACACCCAGATCCGAGTAGAGGAAGACCCTTCTTACCACCAAAAACGCATCCAACCCATAAATCCAAAATCATAAAAAAGTTCCGAAAAAAATTCAATTTTTCTTAGGCAGACGATTTTAATGCAAATTCTTGCACAAAATACTCCTAAAAGTGTAGAAAAAAATTAACACCCAGATCCGAGTAGAGGAAGACACCTATTACCACCAAAAAGTCATCCATCCCATAAATCCAAAATCATAAAAAAGTTCCCAAAAAAATTCAATTTTTCTTAGGCAGACGATTTTAATGCAAATTCTTGCACAAAATACTCCTAAAAGTGTAGAAAAAAATTAACACCCAGATCCGAGTAGAGGAAGACCCTTCTTACCACCAAAAACGCATCCAACCCATAAATCCAAAATCATAAAAAAGTTCCCAAAAAAATTCAATTTTTCTTAGGCAGACGATTTTATTGCAAATTCTTGCACAAAATACTCCTAAAAGTGTAGAAAAAAATTAACACCCAGATCCGAGTAGAGGAAGACCCTTCTTACCACCAAAAACGCATCCAACCCATAAATCCAAAATCATAAAAAAGTTCCGAAAAAAATTCAATTTTTCTTAGGCAGACGATTTTATTGCAAATTCTTGCACAAAATACTCCTAAAAGTGTAGAAAAAAATTGACAGCCAAATACGAGTAGAGGAAGACACCTATTACCACCAAAAAGTCATCCAACTCATAAATCCAAAAACATAAAAAAGTTCCCAAAAAAATTCAATTTTTCTTAGGCTGAGGATTTTAATGCAAATTCTTGCACAAAATACACCTAAAAGTGTAGAAAAAAATTAACACCCAGATCCGAGTAGAGGAAGACCCTTCTTACCACCAAAAACGCATCCAACCCATAAATCCAAAATCATAAAAAAGTTCCCAAAAAAATTCAATTTTTCTTAGGCAGACGATTTTATTGCATAATCTTGCACAAAATACTCCTAAAAGTGTAGAAAAAAATTAACACCCAGATCCGAGTAGAGGAAGACCCTTCTTACCAATAAAAACGCATCCAACCCATAAATCCAAAATCATAAAAAAGTTACCAAAAAAATTCAATTTTTCTTAGGCAGACGATTTTATTGCAAATTCTTGCACAAAATACTCCTAAAAGTGTAGAAAAAAATTAACACCCAGATCCGAGTAGAGGAAGACCCTTCTTACCACCAAAAACGCATCCAACCCATAAATCCAAAATCATAAAAAAGTTCCGAAAAAAATTCAATTTTTCTTAGGCAGACGATTTTAATGCAAATTCTTGCACAAAATACTCCTAAAAGTGTAGAAAAAAATTAACACCTAGATCCGAGTAGAGGAAGACACCTATTACCACCAAAAAGTCATCCAACCCATAAATCTAAAGACATAAAAAAGTTCCCAAAAAAATTCAATTTTTCTTAGGCAGACGATTTTAATGCAAATTCTTGCACAAAATACTCCTAAAAGTGTAGAAAAAAATTAACACCCAGATCCGAGTAGAGGAAGACCCTTCTTACCACCAAAAACGCATCCAACCCATAAATCCAAAATCATAAAAAAGTTACCAAAAAAATTCAATTTTTCTTAGGCAGACGATTTTATTGCAAATTCTTGCACAAAATACTCCTAAAAGTGTAGAAAAAAATTAACACCCAGATCCGAGTAGAGGAAGACCCTTCTTACCACCAAAAACGCATCCAACCCATAAATCCAAAATCATAAAAAAGTTCCGAAAAAAATTCAATTTTTCTTAGGCAGACGATTTTATTGCATATTCTTGCACAAAATACTCCTAAAAGTGTAGAAAAAAATTAACACCTAGATCCGAGTAGAGGAAGACCCTTCTTACCACCAAAAAGTCATCCATCCCATAAATCCAAAAACATAAAAAAGTTCCCAAAAAAATTCAATTTTTCTTAGGCAGACGATTTTAATGCAAATTCTTGCACAAAATACTCCTAAAAGTGTAGAAAAAAATTAACACCTAGATCCGAGTAGAGGAAGACCCTTCTTACCACCAAAAACGCATCCAACCCTTAAAACAAAATCATAAAAAAGTTCCCAAAAAAATTCAATTTTTCTTAGGCAAACGATTTTAATGCAAATTCTTGCACAAAATACTCCTAAAAGTGTAGAAAAAAATTAACACCTAGATCCGAGTAGAGGAAGACACCTATTACCACCAAAAAGTCATCCATCCCATAAATCCAAAAACATAAAAAAGTTCCCAAAAAAATTCAATTTTTCTTAGGCAGACGATTTTAATGCAAATTCTTGCACAAAATACACCGAAAAGTGTAGAAAAAAATTAACACTCAGATCCGAGTAGAGGAAGACCCTTCTTACCACCAAAAACGCATCCAACCCATAAATCCAAAATCATAAAAAAGTTACCAAAAAAATTCAATTTTTCTTAGGCAGACGATTTTATTGCAAATTCTTGCACAAAATACTCCTAAAAGTGTAGAAAAAAATTAACACCCAGATCCGAGTAGAGGAAGACCCTTCTTACCACCAAAAACGCATCCAACCCATAAATCCAAAATCATAAAAAAGTTCCGAAAAAAATTCAATTTTTCTTAGGCAGACGATTTTATTGCATATTCTTGCACAAAATACTCCTAAAAGTGTAGAAAAAAATTGACAGCCAAATACGAGTAGAGGAAGACACCTATTACCACCAAAAAGTCATCCATCCCATAAATCCAAAAACATAAAAAAGTTCCCAAAAAAATTCAATTTTTCTTAGGCAGACGATTTTAATGCAAATTCTTGCACAAAATACTCCTAAAAGTGTAGAAAAAAATTAACACCCAGATCCGAGTAGAGGAAGACCCTTCTTACCACCAAAAACGCATCCAACCCATAAATCCAAAATCATAAAAAAGTTACCAAAAAAATTCAATTTTTCTTAGGCAGACGATTTTATTGCAAATTCTTGCACAAAATACTCCTAAAAGTGTAGAAAAAAATTAACACCTAGATCCGAGTAGAGGAAGACCCTTCTTACCACCAAAAACGCATCCAACCCATAAATCCAAAATCATAAAAAAGTTCCCAAAAAAATTCAATTTTTCTTAGGCAGACGATTTTATTGCATATTCTTGCACAAAATACTCCTAAAAGTGTACAAAAAAATTAACACCCAGATCCGAGTAGAGGAAGACCCTTCTTACCACCAAAAACGCATCCAACCCATAAATCCAAAATCATAAAAAAGTTCCAAAAAAAATTCAATTTTTCTTAGGCTGACGATTTTAATGCAAATTCTTGCACAAAATACTCCTAAAAGTGTAGAAAAAAATTAACACCTAGATCCGAGTAGAGGAAGACCCTTCTTACCACCAAAAACGCATCCAACCCTTAAAACAAAATCATAAAAAAGTTCCCAAAAAAATTCAATTTTTCTTAGGCAGACGATTTTATTGCATAATCTTGCACAAAATACACCGAAAAGTGTAGAAAAAAATTAACACCCAGATCCGAGTAGAGGAAGACCCTTCTTACCACCAAAAACGCATCCAACCCATAAATCCAAAATCATAAAAAAGTTCCAAAAAAAATACAAAGTTTCTTAGGCAGACGATTTTAATGCAAATTCTTGCACAAAATACTCCTAAAAGTGTAGAAAAAAATTAACACCTAGATCCGAGTAGAGGAAGACCCTTCTTACCACCAAAAACGCATCCAACCCTTAAAACAAAATCATAAAAAAGTTACCAAAAAAATTCAATTTTTCTTAGGCAGACGATTTTAATGCGAATTCTTGCACAAAATACACCGAAAAGTGTAGAAAAAAATTAACACCCAGATCCGAGTAGAGGAAGACCCTTCTTACCACCAAAAACGCATTCAACCCATAAATCCAAAATCATAAAAAAGTTCCCAAAAAAATTCAATTTTTCTTAGGCAGACGATTTCATTGCATAATCTTGCACAAAATACACCGAAAAGTGTAGAAAAAAATTAACACCCAGATCCGAGTAGAGGAAGACCCTTCTTACCACCAAAAACGCATCCAACCCATAAATCCAAAATCATAAAAAAGTTCCCAAAAAAATTCAATTTTTCTTAGGCAGACGATTTTATTGCAAATTCTTGCACAAAATACTCCTAAAAGTGTAGAAAAAAATTAACACCCAGATCCGAGTAGAGGAAGACACCTATTACCACCAAAAAGTCATCCATCCCATAAATCCAAAAACATAAAAAAGTTCCCAAAAAAATTCAATTTTTCTTAGGCAGACGATTTTAATGCAAATTCTTGCACAAAATACTCCTAAAAGTGTAGAAAAAAATTAACACCCAGATCCGAGTAGAGGAAGACCCTTCTTACCACCAAAAACGCATCCAACCCATAAATCCAAAATCATAAAAAAGTTCCGAAAAAAATACAAAGTTTCTTAGGCAGACGATTTTAATGCAAATTCTTGCACAAAATACTCCTAAAAGTGTAGAAAAAAATTAACACCCAGATCCGAGTAGAGGAAGACCCTTCTTACCACCAAAAACGCATCCAACCCATAAATCCAAAATCATAAAAAAGTTCCCAAAAAAATTCAATTTTTCTTAGGCAGACGATTTTATTGCAAATTCTTGCACAAAATACTCCTAAAAGTGTAGAAAAAAATTAACACCCAGATCCGAGTAGAGGAAGACCCTTCTTACCACCAAAAACGCATCCAACCCATAAATCCAAAATCATAAAAAAGTTCCGAAAAAAATTCAATTTTTCTTAGGCAGACGATTTTATTGCATATTCTTGCACAAAATACTCCTAAAAGTGTAGAAAAAAATTGACAGCCAAATACGAGTAGAGGAAGACACCTATTACCACCAAAAAGTCATCCATCCCATAAATCCAAAAACATAAAAAAGTTCCCAAAAAAATTCAATTTTTCTTAGGCAGACGATTTTAATGCAAATTCTTGCACAAAATACACCAAAAAGTGTAGAAAAAAATTAACACCCAGATCCGAGTAGAGGAAGACCCTTCTTACCACCAAAAACGCATCCAACCCATAAATCCAAAATCATAAAAAAGTTACCAAAAAAATTCAATTTTTCTTAGGCAGACGATTTTATTGCAAATTCTTGCACAAAATACTCCTAAAAGTGTAGAAAAAAATTAACACCCAGATCCGAGTAGAGGAAGACCCTTCTTACTACCAAAAACGCATCCAACCCATAAATCCAAAATCATAAAAAAGTTCCGAAAAAAATTCAATTTTTCTTAGGCAGACGATTTTATTGCATATTCTTGCACAAAATACTCCTAAAAGTGTAGAAAAAAATTGAACAGCCAAATACGAGTAGAGGAAGACACCTATTACCACCAAAAAGTCATCCATCCCATAAATCCAAAAACATAAAAAAGTTCCCAAAAAAATTCAATTTTTCTTAGGCAGACGATTTTAATGCAAATTCTTGCACAAAATACACCGAAAAGTGTAGAAAAAAATTAACACCCAGATCCGAGTAGAGGAAGACCCTTCTTACCACCAAAAACGCATTCAACCCATAAATCCAAAATCATAAAAAAGTTCCCAAAAAAATTCAATTTTTCTTAGGCAGACGATTTTATTGCATAATCTTGCACAAAATACACCGAAAAGTGTAGAAAAAAATTAACACCCAGATCCGAGTAGAGGAAGACCCTTCTTACCACCAAAAACGCATCCAACCCATAAATCCAAAATCATAAAAAAGTTACCAAAAAAATTCAATTTTTCTTAGGCAGACGATTTTATTGCAAATTCTTGCACAAAATACTCCTAAAAGTGTAGAAAAAAATTAACACCCAGATCCGAGTAGAGGAAGACCCTTCTTACTACCAAAAACGCATCCAACCCATAAATCCAAAATCATAAAAAAGTTCCGAAAAAAATTCAATTTTTCTTAGGCAGACGATTTTATTGCATATTCTTGCACAAAATACTCCTAAAAGTGTAGAAAAAAATTGAACAGCCAAATACGAGTAGAGGAAGACACCTATTACCACCAAAAAGTCATCCATCCCATAAATCCAAAAACATAAAAAAGTTCCCAAAAAAATTCAATTTTTCTTAGGCAGACGATTTTAATGCAAATTCTTGCACAAAATACACCGAAAAGGGTAGAAAAAAATTAACACCCAGATCCGAGTAGAGGAAGACCCTTCTTACCACCAAAAACGCATTCAACCCATAAATCCAAAATCATAAAAAAGTTCCCAAAAAAATTCAATTTTTCTTAGGCAGACGATTTTATTGCATAATCTTGCACAAAATACACCGAAAAGTGTAGAAAAAAATTAACACCCAGATCCGAGTAGAGGAAGACCCTTCTTACCACCAAAAACGCATCCAACCCATAAATCCAAAATCATAAAAAAGTTCCGAAAAAAATACAAAGTTTCTTAGGCAGACGATTTTATTGCAAATTCTTGCACAAAATACTCCTAAAAGTGTAGAAAAAAATTAACACCCAGATCCGAGTAGAGGAAGACCCTTCTTACCACCAAAAACGCATCCAACCCATAAATCCAAAATCATAAAAAAGTTCCGAAAAAAATTCAATTTTTCTTAGGCAGACGATTTTATTGCATATTCTTGCACAAAATACACCGAAAAGTGTAGAAAAAATTAACAGCCCAATACAAATAGAGGAAGACACCTAATAACACCTAAAACACAACGATCTGCAATAATTCTGTTCGTTTATAATTTGGTTCATAAATTATTAAATAAACAAATTTTATTTATTTTTCTGAGCCCTAATTAGGTATTAAATTTTTGTACTCATATTTTAGTAAATACCGAAATTCTATTTTTCAACTAATAAGTGTTATTTTTCAGTAAATTTATGTAAAAAAAGATGTAATTTTTTGAAAGGTTTAATATTTAATATATATCTTTAAATGACATATTTGTCGAAAGCAAATAATAATTAAATGATACGATATTTAGATGATATAACACAAAAACATGAAAATGCGCTCTTTTTGAAGTATCGTCCATATAGGTACATGTGTCCTTTTAATTTGCACGGCAGAGATGTAATATTGACTTAAAGTAGGTATGATTAGAACGTTTTGACAGATGTGATTTAACTAATTGCATCAGTTTATGAAGAAGATCAAAAGGACCAAGTTTATCTATCATCAAACTATGGTCAACTTTGTGTCAAAAGACTTAGAAATTTCAGTATATGCGAATCCAATTAACCCAGGGAAATGCTTTAAAAGATTAGAGATATGTTGCTTAAAAGGTAACAAACCTCCCAAAATTTGTAGGTTATATTTTGTGATAGTTTTACCTTAATAAAAAGTTCTATTTAATTAGGCAAAATTAAAAATAGATTTTATTGTATATTTTAGATGTAATAAAGACTTAAACATCAATAGAGTTTGTATAAAAAGTTGGTCTTATGTATTTTCACTTGAAAAATCAAAAATATATAACCTAAAAATTTTCGAAGCTTAGATACCTTTTGTCGCGGAGCGTCACATATATCCTCCTTTGTTTCAGACGCAGCAGAAGGTACATCGATAAGTAATACCCAGGTAGAGATTTGTCGAGTATTACTTGTTTCCTTCCAGTAGCTGTGGAATTGAGAGCAAGTTTTCCTTGTCAGGACAATCTGTCCAGTCCTGAATAAGTGACTGGTCAGTTTTACTAGACAGAAAAAGTTTCCCTTTCTGATCAGTACTTCTGTCAAGTCACTAACCAGAAAATCTTATTATAATCGTAAGAATTTGTTTCAAGACACTGGTCACTCAATGACTTGAAAAATTATTCAACATTCCACTTAGAAAAACTCCAAACAGCACCGATAATTCTCTGAAGCTTCACTGAATGTTTTTAGGTTACTTTGGGAAAGTTCCATCTCCGCGTTCAGAAAATATGGTTTAAATCTTAAAATGTCCGCATGTGAGCAAATGTTTATGGTGAAACCAAGTGATAGTTTTAATTGAAAAGGATTTTTTAATTCTACGACATAAATGTTCTTAATGCCTATTGTACCACTTTGAGTAGTAAAATCTACTACTTAAAGTAGTAGTTTTAATTACAGACGACTTGTTAATTCCACAACAAGAATTTTATTGTAGCCTCTAAAATCATAGAAATTAATAAAAAATGTACTACTCAAAAAGCAGTTATATTAATTAAAGAAAATAATTCCTTTTTACTACATTTCATATAACTGGTGAATAGTAGTTGGATTTACTACTCTTGAAATTTTGAGTTGACAACAATTCCACTTGTTTTTACTACCTTAAGAAAGTTAATTTTACTACCGACCTGTAGTTGTACTTTAACTACACATTTACGTAAAATCAACTATTACTTATTAACTTCTTAAAAATAGTTACATTAACTACATCAACATGATTAGATTAACTAAAAAAGTAGTTATTTTAACTACTTTCTAGTCAACTACCCAATGGTAGTTGAATTTCTCGGCAACATTTTTTTCAGTGTGGAAAAACATTCTCGAGAGTATGTACTCACAGTATATAAATTAAAAGGTATTAAAAAACGTTGCAGATTAAAATAATACGAAAAAAGATTAAAATAATCCACTTATAAGGATTAAATTTATATCGCGCAATTTTTAAAATCAACCAATCACAATTTTATAAATAAATTTTGATTGGTTGATTTTAAAAATTGCTCCGAATCTTTCTGTCGTTTGTTTGTTTGGACATTTGCAATTTCGAACAAATGAAAATTCGGCTCAAAAATAATATTATGACAAATGAAATTCCATAAAATAAAAATTCTAATTAATGATTTTTAGAACATAATCATGCAGCCCAATTATTAATCAAACTGCAAAAATATTTCGGCACCAATTTTAAAATTGACTAAATCAGAAAGTGTCAATAAAAATTGTGTTTGGTTTATTTTAAAATTCGCGCTGAAAATGTTTTTTCCAAATGTTGTGTTAAATAAAAATTCGATAAAATAGAAATTTTATTAAATGAATTTTCAGTTAACCACTTCATTCAAATTACACCGAAAAAAAAATATTTTTGTAAGTATTCAGAGGAAAATTCCTCTTACAGAATCCTCTTGAATTTTATTCTTAAAACAAGAGTATTACTCTTTAAATGAGAATATTTTCCTCTAATTTCAAGAGGATCGAAACAAAAGGACTATATTCTAGAGCATTCCTCTTATATTCAGAATAATCTTTTTAGAATAAAAATAATACTCTTAGAATTTAGAATAATCTTCTATGTTTAAGAATATTTCTCTAAATTCTAAGAGGATTTCCCATAGAAAGTCGCTCATGCGCAAAGATGATTGCGTCATATCATTTACGTCGCGTCATAAATCGCATATCATGGGTAAAAAAGTTTTAATTTCTGTGCGAAAAAAAGGGGAATAAACCAAAATGGATAATAATCTTTTAAATATCTTGATAGAGTTGCAACTTACACAATACGTGCCTATTTTTGAAGGTAAAAGAAATTTTTAAAAGTAATTTTTAAGAAAATTTAAATAATTTTGAGGTTATGCTATTTAAAATTTTATTTTATTACGATTTTTATTTATTTTAATTTTATTTGAAAATTTATTTAAAATAAATTTTCAAATTTAATGAATTATATGTTTTGCGCATAAAAATATTATTAAAAATAGATTTAGTTGATTTATTCAAAAAAAAATTAAAATCAATTTCAATTTATTTATACTCAAATAGATGTAAATCATGGAATAACAAATTTTATTCCTTTTAATTTTATAGATTATAATATCTATGACATACAAATTAGATCACCCTAAAAAAAGTAATTTTCAATCTAGAGGATTCCTCTAAAATAAATGCATATTTTCCTCTTAATTTTGGTATCAAAATTATTATTCTTCATTTAAGAGGATTTTCCTCTTAAATTAAATGTCGACATCCAAACCTCGTAAAATTGTTTTTAATGTCAAAGCCATCAATAAAATATTTATAATTTCAATCAAATAATAAAATCTTTGCAGAAAATACATTTTTAAATTAAAATTAAGTAAAATTATAATAGTTCATTTCAATATAATAATAAAAATTGTTTTTTAATATAACATTAACAATGTCATGTTTTTGGTTAATTATCAACATTTTATATTGATAATTAAAATACAAAAAATAAGTTTTCATTAATCAGTTGTAATGATCAACGAGATTTTCAGCGCAAAAATAATTTTAAAACATGATGATATGTTTAAAAGTTAACATTTTTTATAGGACAAAAAAAAATTTCATATATGAAATTATTTAACGTTTTAAAACTTTTTTAAAAAAGTAAATAAAAAGATTTAAAAAATTCGAAAGATTCAAAAATGGGGTTATAGTATTTCTATTTACCTGAGTAGTAAAATTTCACAAGAAATATCCAAATTTTTTTAAATCTAAAAATAGCGTTAAAAATATTCATTTAATTTGAATTTAACTATATTTTCTGTATTTTTAATAAAGCAAATCCATTTTTTTGTCCTTTTTGTTGACATTTTACCAGAAATATTAAAACTGAAAGGTTAAAAAACAACTTCACAACTATCATACCC
This sequence comes from Leptopilina boulardi, assembly GCF_019393585.1. Classification (NCBI taxonomy): domain Eukaryota; kingdom Metazoa; phylum Arthropoda; class Insecta; order Hymenoptera; family Figitidae; genus Leptopilina; species Leptopilina boulardi. Next base: position 1,488,487 of record NW_026137921.1, read on the forward strand.
AGGGAAAGGGATCAAACGATTACATTATTTTTTTCCGTTTCCTTTTTTTAAATCTTCTAAATTTAAAACGGAAAATCTTAATTAAAGAGGAAAATACAAAAGGAATCCTTTTGTCATTCTTCCATTAAAATGAAGAATAAAAATATTCTACATTTCAATTGAATAATCTTGTTTTAAGAGGAAATATTTAGAGGATATTAGAAGAGGAATTTTCCTCTAAGTATAAGATTACTTTTTTTTGGGTGCATTTTTATTATTTCAGAGTTTTTTTTAAGATGATATTTTCCTCTTAAAATAAGAGTATCCTCTTAAATTAAGAGGAAAAATTTTACATAGAGGACAATCCTCTTAAACCTAAAGGACATCCTTTTGCAGCATATACTAAAGGAAAATATGCATTGAAATAAGAGGAATCCTCTTGAAACAAGAGGATTTTTTTTCGGTGTAGTAAGTTTATTTATATAGAATGATACCTTTTACAAATGACATTTGTTAATTAATTTTTCACTGTCTCAGAAGTTTATTCTATAAGGTCTTGTATATATAATTTTTCCTATAAAGTTTAAAAAAAAAAACTATATTGTTTTTTAATTGACCTCATATATCAATTAGCTTTAGTAAATAGAATTTTTCCAAGCACATATCCCGATAGGAGATTCTCTATTCCAGAGGAAAAAAAAAAAGATAATTTTTTTTATCGTTGTTTTCTTAAACTTGGCGAACATATTATATTAAACAAGATTTCAAGAACTTTGATAGAAAAAAATTTTAAAGTGCGTAAATCATAAAAAAAAACAACTCTTTCCATGTATATATATATATACAATATTCATTATAAAAGATTCGTATATATATATAGTATGTAGAAGTAATTAAAATTTCTGATGTTCTCCCGGTATACCCTTAATCTCAGCTATAAACCATCGAGTTGCGCGCGATCAGTAGTTAATGCTTCGCTTGCTGGACGTACTCTGAACATGCACTGTCGCATCACACACAAGAGCGAAGAACCGACTCCAAAAGCTCAGTCGGGGGTCGGACTTCGCGTGCGACGCATCATCCGACGTTGATCCTTTCAATGGATATCCGTCGGAGGTCATTCGTCCTCTTATTTGTGAGCACGTGTTGTGTGCTAAAAAATAAATTTCACAAAAAGTGTTTTAAACAATCTTTAATATATAAAACAAATAAATAAAAAAAAAAAAAAAAAAATTCAAATCAAACAAATTTTTACAAACAATGATTAATGTTTCTCTTTATTGAAAAGAAAATTGATTTAAAACAAATATTAATTAATGGACAATTTTATTTATTATTTTAGGAATAATTTTCAATTTTCAATTTCTATAAATAATTATTATCGTAAGTTATTTCTTATTTCTTTTCATCAATAATTTTTGAATATTAGAAAAAGATTTTTAATTTTTCTTTTTCTATATATTTATAAGCTTTTAACGATTTAGGGCGATACGTGAATGTGATAAAAATATCCGGAAGAAATGTAGGCATACTGCCAAAAAACGCTTCGAGTAGTGCGTGCCGGAAGATGAGTCTTGATAAGAAAAATTTGCGGGACTGTTTTGATCATTATTATTTTTTTATACAAATTTTTTTCCACTTTGTTTTGTTTTTTTTTTGATTTAGTATGAAATAAATTGGTATCAATTTTTTATCATTTTTGGAAATTAAAAATTTATTATAGAGACCAAAAATTTATTATATGGAAATAAAAAATTAATTAAATAAATCGTAGAAATTAAATTTTTAGAAATTTACAGAAATTAAAAATTTATTACAGGAGTCAAAAATTTATTACATAAATCATAGGAATTAAAAATTTATTATAGAGACCAAAAATTTATTACAGAAATCAAAAATTTATCAAATAAATCGTAGAAATTAAAAATTTTTTATTGAAATTAAAAATTTATTATAGAAATCAAAAATTTATTACATAAATCAGAAATTAAAATTTTATTATAGAAATTATATAAGTAAAAATTAAAAAAAAAATGAAATCAAAATTATTGCATTATTTCGATTAGAAGAGCTTGAATTTTTTTTTTTACCTTAATATTTTATAAACTACCAAAAAGTTTTTAATTTAGTAATGCAGATTTAGAAATTATTTTAATAAAATAAAAAAGAAATTAAAAAGACATTATTTAGTTAAAAATTGAAAAAAAAGTTTTTTTTGGAAAAAAAAATTAATAATTATTTTGTTGTTTAAAAAAAATTGTATCAATTAAAATAGTGTAATTAGGAAGAGAGTTAAGTGATAAGGAAACATATTTTCATTGTGTTAAAAAAAAAAAATACAGTGTGTGTTGTGTTTATGAAAACTGTTTTAATATTTGCTTGTAGTATAGAAAAAAATTTATTGCAAGCATTTTTTTGGTATGATTATCTAAATCATTATACAAAGTGAAAAAAATTTCTTTAAAAAGTGAGAATACCTTTTCTTCGCCACAGCAAATGTTTTTCTTTCCTTTAAACAGACGCGTGAGTTATGAAAAATTCTCACATTACTAAGAAAATATAAAAATTGGTTGGAAATTTTCATTTTTCAACTTTATATAATTGTCCGTTAAATTTTGTTCTTAAATTCACTGTTTTCTGTAAACGAGATCTAATTTGGCACATTTAGGGCGAGTTAATTTTAGTCAATCTGAGCAAAGCTCTCCGCTTGTAAAAGTTTCTTCACATCATTATATATACACATATTATAATATATAAATATTTTGTGGTGTACATTAAAAAATTTTTTTTTTATTTCTAATATTTATTTGACTATTTGACTATTTTTAATTTTTTTTTTCACATTATAATTATTAATTATTGTAGTATTTTTCACTGAAAAAGGATATTGAAAAAAATACGTTGGTCAAGTTTGCAACGTTTATGATCAACGATTGAAAAAAAAAATATATTTTTCACTCAAAACAAAATAACTAATTTTTTGCCTACAATTTTTTTTTTCAAAAAATTATTAATCAAGAAACGTTGCAATAAAAATTTTTCGATAAATAAATAAATAATTTGCATAGAAAAATATTTTCTCTTCTCAATCGTTGATCATAAACGTTGTGAACTTCACCGACGTGAAAAAATTAAAATTTCAAAATATTATATGGTATTGAAAAATATCAAAATATTAAATTTTAAATACTTTATTAAGTGTAGTAGAAATAATAAATATTTTGCAATTTAGGAAAAACGTGACAAAATGGAAAATATTGATAATGTAAAAAATACTTGACTTTTGAAAATATATTGCAATCTATATTAAATAAATTTAATAATAATATAAAACATAAAAAAATTTAATAATTAAAAAAATAATAATAATTTAATAAATGAAGTTAATATTTACGAATTTTCATATAAATTTTAGTAATTTTAATACTTTTTTTCTGAATTTTAGTATTTTCTTATACCATTTTTTTTCCATTTTGACATATTTTCCCTGAATTGTATAATATTTATTAAAAAATTTCTACTCTATGGAAATTTTTTTTTATATATTTTCTTTCAATGTGAGATTTCTGTTCTTAACAGATTAAAAGGAAAAAAAGTTTTATTTTAATTAGTGAGACTTTACTACTAACTCCGATAGAGTTTTATTTCACATGGAATTTGTAATAGACTCTATACACTGAAAAGAAAATTTTATTCGATTCAAATAGTTTCTTGACTATTATAAAAATAAATATTTATTTTGGTATTAAATAATTATTATTTGTATCAATTAAAGCGTATTTATTTCAAAAAAAAAATTATTCTTTTAAAATACAGTTTACTTAATTCAAATAAAAAATTATTTAATACAAATACAAAAAATATTTATACTCAAGTAACCGATTATTTGAATAAAATAAATTTCTTTTTCAATGTTTAAATTCTGTTAATTAAAAATATTAAATCTATTATTTATTTTAATAACATTAATTATAAAATTGACATTTTTCTATACAAATCAAATTTTTGTGTTTTTTTAAAAAAATTAATTAAAATATGCATCAGAAAAGAAAGTTGGAAAATTGAAAACAAACATTATATATTATTTCCATATGAAAAAAAGGTAATTAACGAGATTTTTTTTGTTTTTTTTTTTCATATGATGAAAATGAATGCATGAAATGACAAAATAATAATAATAAAAGGAGATATGATTCCAGTAGCGTTATATCATGTGCGACTCGTGTATTATTTATAATATATGTATAACACAATAATCTAATATACAAGACCAGAAAATTATGATTTTATTGGAAAATGTAAGCCAATCATTGGGAAATTTCACATAATTTTGTTATCATACCATATTCGAAAATGGAGTTATATTTCAATATTCAATTTCAATAGTGAATTGAATATTTCCATTGCGGAGGTATTCCATCATCATTCGTCTCTCTGTTTCTAGAGAGAGGGAGGAGAGTCTCTTGTAACCTAAAAAAAGACTATGGGGGGGGGGTCACCAGTTTTTTTTTGTTTCGCTCTGGGAAATTTATGGTAGACAGACGTACTGGAAAAACGAGACCGCGACATGCTACACTTTTCCTCGGAAGTGTCACGTGATTCTGACCGCGGTCTCTTTCTTTCTCTCTCTCTCTCTCTCTATATGTGTGTCAGCAAGAGGTTTTTTTTTCTTAACCTTTTTTCTTTTCTTTTCTTTTTTTTTGCAATGTTCGTTATTCTTTGAATAATTTTTTAATTTACTTTTATTAATGCTTTATAATTCCCAAAAGTGTCGTTTGTGTCTGTCAATTTCATTCTTTTGACAAATCACGTTGGTTGCTTAATTTCCCATTGGAATTAGAATCAAAACAAACCCTTCTGGTTTGAAACTGACACAATCAAGATAAATTTGTGACTTTTCTGACAAAAAAAGAAATATAACGTGAAAATATATTTGATTTTCCAATAAATGTGAAAAAAAGCGTTTTATATGCTCTAGAGATATAAATAAAATGTGATATAAATAAATAAAAAAAAAAATAGTATATTATGTGGCAAGCACGTAAAGTAGTACTTTTTAGGTGAGGATGTAATTTTCAGTACGAGCTGTCGTTAGTGCGACGTAGGTGAGACGAAGGCGAGCTGTAGGTGAGATGAAGACGAGCCGAAGGCGAGTCGAGTCGAGCCGAAAGCGAGCCGAGTCGAACCGAAGTCGCACAGACAGCGAGTATTGAAATCATCCGAACCTAAAAATTACTACGTGCGAGCCACATACGCTATTTTTTTCGCCATTGTTATGAAAAAGTGAAACAATTTTAAAGAAAAAAAATAATAAAAATTGATAAATAAAATAAAAGCAAAAAAAAAAATTATGCAAAAATTAACAACTGCCTAAAAAAGACTTTATAGGGCAGTTTACTGCCTAAAAAAGACTTTATACGGCAGTTTGCTGCCTAAAAAAGTCTTTTTTAGGCAGTTGGCCCAAACTGCCTTAAAAAGTGCTACTTTATCTGCCCAAAACAGGCACAAAAAAGACACTTTTTCATGTCAATGGCGAAAAAAAAATTTTTTTTTCTTTAACGTTTATCGTGCTTTTTACTTAATGTATTGGTAATTTTATTTAACTATTATTTGTTTTGATTTTTACGATTAAATTTTTTTTTTAAAAAGAAAATAAAAAATTCGAAAATTGTTTAACTAATATTTTTAGTTTTTTTGTGCAAAGGGGAAAATTTTTTTTATTCCGTTTACTCATAAATAAATAAATGTTCTCAATTTGTTAATAGGTAATCCCTATAAAGTTGTTAAATTATTACTAAATTGATTTATTAAATTATTAAATCCTCACCATTAAAATTATTGCATTAATATTTTATTTTTACATTATATATGCTTTTAATCACCATCATATATTAGTAATTAACATATAAAATTATTATTTCAATATAATAAATGATATATTTAACAAAGTTTTCAATATATTATCAGCGAAAGAAAATTTCTCCATTAAATATCTATGAAAAAAAAATTCTACATAATTTTTCTATTTTATTTTTTTATTCTCCAATAGTTGTTTGAAAAATTTAATTAAAAAAAATCTAATTAAATTTTTAAAATCATTTTCGATTTTCCAAATATTTTTAATAAAGTTATTATAAAATTTAAATTCGTTGAAAATAAATGTAATTAAAAAATAATTTTAAAATTAACTCATTTTATTTTTAAAATTCAAGGTCATTTTTCGCCATTTGTCTAATTTAATTTATTTATAGTTTAGAAGAGTTTCACAATCAGTGAAATAATAAATAGAAACTAATTGAATGTATCTATAAATATTTAAATATTGGTCAAAATTTCTCGAATGGATCACCTAATTTTCAATGTTAAATCGTTTTTTTTACTTCTACTGTAATAAAAATAAGTTTCTGAAAATATTAGACCAAAATAATTTATTTTTGTTAAAATTGTAAACAATTAAAATTTTTAACTGTCTTAAATAAAAAACAAATCTCTCAAGATCTAGTTGACAAATTAAAAAAAAATTAAACACTGTTTTTTATTAACATTTTATAAAAAAAAGTTTCTTCTCGTCTTGGAATGTGATATTTAAAAATAAATTTTATTTTTTAAAAATTGTTATTTTCATTAGTTTTTAAAATTGTTTATTTACAAAATGTTAATAAAAAATTTAAGCGGAGGTCTGTATTTATTACACGGACGGAGAATTTTGATTGTGACAACGTCTTTTTTAATTAATTAAAATATATTTTATAAGATTATTATTTAGTATTTATTTTGTACATAAAAAGAATTTATTTGATTTAAATAAACATTTAAATGCCACATTATTGCCAATTGCTGAAATTTTGCACCGGAATAATATCAAAATATAACCTCAATTATGGATTTACTCTGTTCAAGAATTGTGGTGGACCAGTTAATTATAACAATTGAGGTTATGTTTTGATATTATTCCGGTGAAAAATTTCAACAATTGGCAATACTGTAACTATACTATGTACACAGGCCAACACCACACTACACTACGCGATCGCGGAACGCTCTACATTTTTTTTCTTCGAATAACGATACGAAAACAAAACAAAGTGACAGCTTCGGCAGCCATGTTTATTTTGACTATTATACATATATAGGTATAGTGTATACTGTCAGCAGTGGCGCTGTATACATGTTAAATCTTTAACCGGTCGGTAACATAGAAAACTATAAAAAATTTCATTTCCAAATTTGACAAAAATAAGTTTGGCATTAAGATTAGATCGAAAGTAATCGAATAACACAAAAATCTTGAAAATATGACTTGTAGTTTTTGAGTTCTGGCCGGCGATATGAACGCCAATTTTTTTGACTGGCTCCCTAGACCTCGGAGTAAGACGTTGTCATGTCAAAAACACTATGGAAAGAAAAAAATAACAATCAATTATAAAAAGGTTAATTTAAACAAAATAAAAAAAGTTAATTAATAAAATATTATTTTATTATTTAATAATTGAATAATTAATATTCTTTATTGAAAACAATGCGTGATTAGCATTCAAAATCATACGTCTCACTACACATAATTATTATTTATTATAAATAATAATTATTGTTATTATTTTATTATTATGTAAATAAATTAATAATTATTAAATACCCTCTTTTCTAATAGTGAATACCATTTTTTTAAACGGTTTTATACTTAGAAATGTATGCGGAATATAAAACAATTTTTTAATTTTACGTGTGATTCTCCGCGTAGCGTATACAATTTAGTTATTGTTATTATTAAACTTTTTTTTTACAATTTAACAAAAATTAAATTATAATATTTAGGGTTTGTACACAATAATGAAATATCTTTGGTGGACTGGACAAAATATTTATAATTTTTTTTCCACTGAATAACACGCGTTTTAATAAAAAAGGCTTCTCCATGACAACGCACAACTAATTCTGATTTTTAAAACTATATATCAATTATTCTCAATCTGTTTTGTATTCACGGCATTTATACCTTCTAATTTAATACAACTACACTTTATTTAACAGAAAATATTAATAATTATTTAATTTATTGTAAAATATGTGAAAGCTTCCCCATGACGATTCTGTGATATCCTATGTAAAATTAGCGCTTTAAAGGTGTGAAGACAAAAAAATCGAATTTTTTTGGAAGAATTCCTTGACAGAATTGCACAAAATTTGCAATAAAATTCCACAACTTTATTTTTTGCTGATTTTTTTGTGATTTTAAAATAACTGCTGCTACTATAACGAAAACTAGTCGACGATGATGTTCCTGGTGGATATAATATAGAATTTATGATAGATTAATTAATATCTAGTCGAACTTATTTGAGAGGTCAATAAAACGTTTTCCAAAAGAAATTTACTATTTTTCAGTCAACTAACTAACGGTAGTTGAAATTCTCGACTAATTTTTTTTAGTGTATCCACCAGCAGTTATTTTAAAATTACAAAAAAAAATCAGTAAAAAATACACTCAATAAAAAAACTAGTAGATTTGACTACTTTTTAACTACCCTGCATAGTTCAATAGGTCCTTAACTGAATTTAAAAAGTTGTATGGACTATTTAAAAGTAGTTAAAAGAACTAAGAATTTAGTTGGGTCAAGGAGATTTTGTAATTGTTCTAATTTTTGAAGTTGATTTAACTACTTTTGTTAAGTACAATTAACTACTAATTCTTAACTCCATAAAAAATAGTTAAATTGATTATACGCACATAGTTAAGGGGTTTCCTAAATTTTTTTGCCCTAAAATAGAAGGTTTTTAAAAGATCGTGTACTCATAAGTTTTAAAATATAATTCATCAAAAGTTTTTAGATGTTACTATATACGTCAAGAACTATTTAAAAAAAAATTGCGATCTTAAAAAATATTATTATGCTCCTTCTACAGAGGTCGCTATGTACACTGGTCAAAATCAAGGTCCTTTACGGTAACCACTGTAGCTCATCGCAGAATCATCTAAAAAAAAAAAAAAATCAAACGTGATTTTAAAGTTTCAGACCTAATACAGGTCCTCAATCTCGAGATATTAAAAAAAATCAAAAATTAAAAAAATGTCAAGCTTTGGAACCCAAAAAACTGAAAAAACACCATTTTTTTGACAATCAATCACTCACAAAAACCTGATTATTGAATATTTTAAATATATTAGAGGTTTAGGACCTGCAAAAACTTCCACTGAATCAAATGCAACTTGAATTTTTGAAATCGGTCAAACGGTTTTTGAGTTCTACTGGTTACCATTTTTAAATATAGTGTTTTGAGAAAAAAGCGTTTAAAGTTTTGATATCAAAAGGTTATAATGAGTCAAGCAGAAGTAACTAAATCAGCTTGAAAATTCTTACTCAGGGGTTTTTGGGGTCGCTGATTACGAATATGATGTCAGATTTTAAAAATTCAATATGGCGGATCCAATATGGCGGACATAAAAGTTAAAAATAGGAAAAGAACTAGGCGCAATGCGCCTACATCTAGGGTTTCGTGGCGCTTTAAATTTTAATTAAAAAAAAAAATCAAAAATAAATAATAAAATTTATTTTATAAATTTACCTAAAACATTAGGTAAAATGTCCATTCGATAATGTCCACTATTAAGACATGTCAACTCTTGGACATGTCAACTATAGAGACATGTCAACTATAGAGACATGTCAACTATAGGGACATGTCAACTACTGGGACATGTCAACTATAGGGACATGTCAACTATATGGACATGTCAACTATTGGGACATGTCAATTGTAGGGGCATGTTAACTAATGGGACATGTAATGTCCATTCGGGAAAATGTCCATTCAGTAAATGGAGATTTGGGATCTGTGGGGCCCCAAAATTTGAATTTGGGAGCTATGGTGCCCCAAAATTTGAATTTGGGAGCTATGGTGCCCCAAAATTTTAATTTGGGATCTGTGGGGCCCCAAAATTTTAATTTGGGATCTGTGGTGCCCCAAAATTTTAATTTGGGATCTGTGCCCTAAAATTTGATTTTGGGAGCTGTGGTGCCCCAAAATATACTACGGACAGACGGACGCCAAAGTGAAACTATAAGGCTTTCGGCCATGGGCCACGAAACCCTAAAAATCAATTGCATTTACTCGAAACTTAGTACTCGGGGGTTTTTGGGGTCGCTGATTACGACTATGATGTCAGAATTTAAAAATTCAAAATGGCGGATCCAATATGGCGGACGAAAATTTTAAAACTAATCGGATTTGCTCAAAAATGATGAAATGATATGAATATGATGAATTGTCCGTACTGGGTCCATGACCATGTCGGGTTTATTATCAACAAACCAAAAAAGCTTCTTTATATTTAAATTTTCGAATTCTGTCATCATATTCGTAATCAGCGACCCCATAAACCTTTTGAATAAGAATTTTGAGCCAATCCAAGCATTTTTTAAATTTGTCCGCCATCTTGGATCCGCCATTTTGAATTTTTAAAATATTACTTCAGATTTGTAATCATCGACCTCAGAAACCCCCAAGTAGTAAATTTCAAGCAAATCCAAGCATTTTTAAAAAAACTCGTCCGTCATATTGGATCCGCCATTTTGAAATTTGAAAAATGGACACCGGATTCGTAATCAGCGACCCCGAGTAGAAAATTTCGAGCCAATCTAAACACTTTTTAAAAAAACTTGTCTGCCATATTAGATCCGCCATTTTGAATTTTTAAAATCTGACATTAAATTCGTAATCAGAGACCCCAATAACCCCCGAGTAACGAATTTCAAGCAAATCCATTCGCTCGGTTTATCGTGGGCACGAAAGGGTTAATTATACGATCTGTAGACGCATATATATATATAAATGTATTTTGTTAAAGAACTTAAGATTATGAGCGAATTACAATCTAATGATTTAACCACACATTCTTAACATACTTTCCTATCAAAAAATGAAAAAAAAAATTCCATTTTTTTGACCAAAAAAATTTAGGAAACCTCTTAAAATAACCAAAAAAGTAGTTACTTTTACTACTTTCAAGTCAGTTAACTAAAGGTAGTTAAGGATTACGGCTAAATTTTTTTCAGTGTACAGTTGTGAAATTTTAACAAAAATTTTGTGCAATTCTGTATAGAGATTATGTGTGTAATTCTTATAAAAAATTCGCAAAATTACAAAAGAACTTCTTTCAAAAATTTTGCGGAAATTTTTGCGGAATTCCGTATATAATTTTTACGGAATTCCGTGTGGAATTTCCGTGGAGTAGTTTCCGTAGAATCGTTTCACCTGGGATGTACACGGAAAGAAATTTAGTAGCAATATTTGATAAATCTGATAGGAAATTTTAGTATTCTCTTTTTCAAACGCGGAACATTTGGGTTTGATATCGAAAATCGGTATATTTTTACCAATAGTCTTTTTAGTAAATATATTCCAGAAATTGAAATTATTATTTCGTAAATTGATAAATTTATATGAAAATTTGGAAAGATTATTTCGAAATTTGTTAAAACTATGCTAAAAATTCGAAGTGGTTCAGTCGTGACAGATGACAACAGAAATACCAACAGATTCTACGCCAAAGTTTTATCTCTTTCTCATCTCGAGGATAGACGAGGATATGAACTTTTAAATGCACACACACACACATACACCGCATTGTTTTACATCGATTGGCTTATTTTTATTCCTAACCTATACTAACGATAATACGTATAACATTCGCAGAATAACGCTTCATATACAAATTTACGCACATGTGAAAAACTGATGTGACCATTCTTATATACTAACCAGACATATTTTTCACCGCTTATGAGAAAGGTGAAATTATATCAAAACATGTTTAAAAATATAAATAAAAATCATTATTTATTGGGAAATAATTAAATATTTTATTATTTTTTGAAGAAAAATTTTTTTTACTGATTTATTGTAAAATATTCGAAATTAATTATATAAAAGAAATTCAGGTCTGTATCAAGATAATAGTAAAAAGGGGCTTGTCTAAAGAGCTTCGTCAGTCTTCGTTACCACTCGGTGAGGATCGGGCAATTCCGAACGTTCAACTTCGGCAAATTTCGTCGAATCTCGTTAACTTTGATATTTCTTTTTCAATTTTCATATCAAATATATCAAAATCTGAAATAATTATATCATTTTATACAATTCTAATTACGAAATTTGAAATATTTGGTTAGAAAAATTGATAAAGAGCTTATTAAAATTTGACATTTTTGTGTTTCAATAAAAAGATTTCAGATTTCGTAAATATTATATCAAATTTTCTTTCCAACTATATTAAATATTCTTATTTTAATCTCAATCATTCTTAAAAATAGTATCGAAAATCGTTATCATGACAAAATGTTCCGCAATTGTAACCAAATATACTAAAAAGTAACACCATAATATCAAATATTGCTACAAACTTTCTTTCCGTGTATTTGGGAGAGTTAATTATTGCTTCTACTAAAGTATAACTAAGATTTGTTTTTATTTTTATGAAATAATTCAGTTTTATTAAAAGGCTTCGACATGACGCACAAAACTGGGGACAAGACTTCTTTCCTTTTTTTTTTTTTTTTATTATATTACAACTTTTTTGAAATAGTAAATGACAGGCTTCCCCATGACGAATTGGCTCTTTAATTTGCATTTTAAAAATAATATTTAATTTTATAAATTAAAATGGCTATAGGCATTTGTTTGTAAACACTAAAGTTACTTTCTCACGCTGGATTCATTACAATATGTATAATTTATTCTTAAAAAACACAAGGGACATGACATCGGTGTAATTCACACCGTTTATGATCAACGATTGAAAATAAAAAAATATTTTTCTATGCAAATTCTTATTATTTTTGATTTACAAAATTTTTTGCAATGTTTCTTGATCAATAAATTTTTGAAAAAGAATTTGTAAGTAAAAAATTAGTTAATATTTTTTCAGTGGAAAAATTTTTTTTTTTTTTAATCGTTGATCATAAACGTTGTGAACTTAACCGACGTGGGTCATGGAATTGTATACGTTTCGTGGAGAATTATACCCATATATGTAACTAAATATGAAATAAATAATAACAGCTATATATTTCAATAAATAAAGAAAAAAATTAGACATTTGTAAAAAGTAATATTTAACCGTTCATATATATACATAAAAAGTAATTTGGTTGTTTAAGAATAAGCTAGTGGCAAAAAGCTTTAGAGGCATAAATTGTTCACTCTAATTTTTTAAAAGCTTTTGTGAGAATTCAACATTTTATATATATAGTTTAAAGCAGGGTAAAGTTTTAAAAAGTGTCCTCGGTGACAATAATGGCAGCATCAGTTAAACTGGATGCACGTTGGCAGTAACGAGTGCAAGGTGGTTGTTTCACGAAATGGTTTGCACGTGATTGCGCATATTGATAAGAGAAAAATAGAGCGAGAATGTTTTTTTTTTTGTTTTAGCTTTTGGATTTTAAGAATGAATCACGTTTTTTCACAAATGTATTATAGAACAAGTTTTGACTTTAGTACACAGCAAAGAAAAAAAAAAAAATAAAAAAGTTTGAATAAGGAAAATAAAGTTTGTGCATAATCTCATGACATATAAGTATATTATATAGAATCTTTTTTTTAACTTTCGTAAACTACTTACTTTTCTTTTCACTTTGAAAAGTAAATTTTTCTTACAAATTCTCATATATATATATATATATAAATCGGCTGAATCTAATAATTTATTAATTCACATTTAAGCTATAAAAGAGATTGCTTAATTATTGCTTTTAATCTAAAAAGTTTTTTATTACTACATAGTATACGTATAAAGAATATATAAATATCAAAATAAATTCGTATTGTACTTATCATCAATTAATTCTCTTCAATTAAAAAAATTTATTTTGAATTAATTTAAACATTTTGAAATTAAAATTTCTTTAAAATGTATTTTATTTAATAAAAATTTAATAAAAAATGAAATTTTATATAGCGGAAATAAATTTAGCTTTGAATTAAAAAAAAATATATTTTTTTTTTTGCTCTTTCTTTATAGATATGTGCATTAAATTAACTTTGACATATAATTTGTTAAAACAGATCAAACGGAAATAATAAATACCTTTTATTAAAATATTCATTATCTGAAATAATAATTATTTCACTATATATATGGTTATGAGATGAAAATAATTTATAATAATTATTAAAATACGAAATAATTTACTTTATTTTATACTATAAATAGAGGTGTATGTATATATAGAGGATAGAATATTTTTTGTTGAATATTGAAAATGATAAAATAACTTTATTAAATATTGAGAAAATTATAAAATAATTATGATTAAAATATTGAAAATAATATATGTATAAATGTTAAATAATTATATTTTAAGCGCTTAATATTTTAGGGGTGTGTCAAATTATGTATTAATACATTTTTTTTTTATTTTAACAACAAAAACTTAAACCTTATCTTAATTTTCGTATCTTTTTTTCTGATCGATAAAATCTTAATTGCCTTTATGTATATATATATATATATATATCGACTATGTGTTTTTAGTCAAAACCATTTTAACCCATTAACAGGATGTGATTCTAGTCACAAAGTGTTTACTTTCAAAATCAAAATATTTTTGGTTCTCTTTTAAACTATATTTCTATAAATTTAACAAAATAAATAACATTTTTTTAAACGGTAGGTGTAAATTTTTTATAGATTTTAAAGTGTGTCCATTTCGATTCTGAAGTTCAAAATTAATTTATTCCAAACGATAATTCAATTACTCCTGAAGTTATAGATTTTCCAAATTCAAAATGGCGGATCCAATATGGAGAACGAAATTTTTTTTTTAATTCATTAACTTTGCCTAAATATTATTATTACATTCTAAAATTGAATTACCTAGTGAGAATTCATACAATAATTTAAATTAATGAAAATTTCTACTAATTTTTAGTAATTTTTTACTAACATATTTGGTTAGAGGATTTTTATAGGTGGCAAAAAAGCACCTAAAAGAAGTATAATTTTTTTTTTAATTACAAAAGTAAATTTTATCGATTTCACGTTTATAATAATCGTTACTGTGTATATTAAAAACGCATTTGAAGATTTTTTTTTTTAATTGGCTATATAGTTATTATGATGTAGATACATTAAAATATAGGTGACCAATTTCAAAGCTATAGAACTTAAACTACGAATGGCTTATCGATTTTCAATTTAGTTCACCTTTTAACACTTTTCTACGGTAAGCTCGACAGGATCTAAGGATATTGGATGTTGGAAAAGACTCGTCTTTTATAGGGTTTTACTTTTTTTTTTGTATCCTAAAAATGTCTATTTTTCATTAAATTCTCTCTATGAACTTTTTTCTTTTCTTTTTCTACTTTTATCAAAACTCCTTTCGGTTTATTAAGGGAAATACTAACATTAAAATTTTTTTTTTTTTAAAGATAATGAAAAATATTTTTTTCAATAAAAATAATATTTGTGTTTAATTAGGGTAAATGTCCCGATTACTGTGATGTACAACCCAAGACCGACTTTAATGATAAAATAATAAAAGTGTAAATGAAATAATATGATTTAATTCTTTTTGTTAAATCACTATTAGTGTCTATTAAAATAGAAACGATACTTTAAACTTGAAGAAATAACAAATATATTATTAAAAATATTAACTTTTTTAAAAATGGCATTTGCTGGTTTTACTGCAAGTTTGCATGAATTACTGCGAATGGTGTGCACCAATTACTGCAACGCTAAAAGTGTTGATTTAGAGGTTAGATTGACTGGATAGACCATAGTAATAGCAGCATGAGAAAAATATACGCATGCTCTAATTACTGTGATAGGTTCAATTGTAACTTGAATAAATAATTTGATAATAGTCAAAATATGCATCATTAGTGAATATAATATCAAATATCATTTGGAATAAGTTTTAAAGTCATTTTGTAACAGTTTTATGTTCTCAATTACTAAGTTTTACTAATTTTATAGAAATCGCAGTAATTGGCGCATCAGCAGTAATTCATACACTTACCCCAGAGTGTTTAAGAGAGAAATAAATAATTTTTCATAGATTTTGACAACTTTTAAAATATTGAAAACTATCTTAAAAGATAGTTTAAATTTTGTAAATACTTGTATACCAAATTGTAAAATTGCAACTTTAATTGTTTAAACGTTATTTTATCTATAAATATTATAAATTATTTATTTATTTAGAATATAACGGGACATGCCCTTTCGTACAAAAGTACTCCTAATAAATCAAAAAATTACAATACTTTATGTTACTAAATCTAGGTTGCCACTTCAGTGTTAATCTTTTAATTCAAATTAAAAATAATATTACGTAATGATGAAATTATTGTAAACATGTAAATTAAATAACTTTTAAACCTTAAAAAATTCCATTCTACCATTTAGTATAAAAAATCTTAAAAATTTAAATTGTTTTTTAAGATACTTTTAAATATTTTAAAAATTATCAAAATGTAGGAAAAATTGATTAAAAGTTAAAAAAAAATGTTTGAAGTTAAAATTAATCGAATCTTTAAAATTAACACTAAGACGTTAAAATTTATTAAATTTACCACTAATCCACACACCTTATTTTCCTTAGTTTAATGTATTTCTAATAAAAATAGTAGTATTTAAAAGTAATCTTGAAAAACAAACCAAGGTCGAGGTTGTCCGCTTCACGTCGAATGCCTCATATAATCTATTATTAGTTTTAAGTTAATGGTTTAGAATTTGTAGAATTCAAAAATTTAAAAATAAAAAATTGATACTTTGATTTTAATAACGGTTATTGTATATAGAATGAAATACTATATTTTATACACAATGTACTTTTTGTTTCATACGTTTATATTTTATATATATATATGAATGTTTTACATATTGTAGCAGCAAACATTTCGTCATATGGATATTTTTATCATGAAAGCACTATAGAATAGATTAAAAAAAAATTGGATTCTTTTTTTTTGAAATGTAAATAAGTAAATATATATATCAATTTTTGATTTCTGTTTGAATACAAGTTTTTTTTATTGTATACAGTTCATGAAATTGTTAAAAAATGCAATTACTGTGCAATATTTTACATATAAGTACCTATATTATACAAAAAGATATCGCCGTCAACGCCGCCGCCGCTGTTCCAAGACTCTGAATATAGCCGCAAGTCAAGAGAAGGGGGGTAGGAGAGAAGAGAGGGGGGACTTGCGGCTATATTCAGAGTCTTGAAACGATCTTAACCTTTAAATTTGGGGAGGGGAAAAGGTGGGAAAGAGAGGAGGGGGGATGGGGGCTAGCGCGCAGGGGGCGTAGCCCCCTAGTATATATATATATATATGTATTAGTTATTTCTTCATCAAACAATAAAGGGAACAATATACATATTTGATATAGAATACAATTTTTCAGGAAAATGAATTGATTTAAATAATGATTTAAATTAAAGAGTCTTTAATATTAATATTTTTTAAACTTTTTTTTTTTAAATTCATACACGGAGAAAAATGGAAAAACGAATAAACCCTAATAACACAAGATATCTTGGGATATATTGATAATATCCCGCAGATATCCTAGGGATGTCCTATGGATATCAAAAGGATCTCTTAAGGATATCCAAAAAATCGGC
Source organism: Leptopilina boulardi (assembly GCF_019393585.1). Taxonomy (NCBI): domain Eukaryota; kingdom Metazoa; phylum Arthropoda; class Insecta; order Hymenoptera; family Figitidae; genus Leptopilina; species Leptopilina boulardi. Next base: position 1,506,096 of record NW_026137921.1, read on the forward strand.
GGTTTGGATATCTCATGGATATCCACAGTATATCTTCTGGATATCTCTATAGACTTTCATAAATGTCCTCCAGATATCCCATAGATATCGTCAGGATATCCCACAGATATTTTCAGGATATTCTAAGTATATCTTCTGGATGTCAAGAAGATATTCTCAGGATACTGTTTTTAAAGTCATTATGAGACTACGAGTGAGAATATTCTGTGAATTAAATTTCATATAAATAAAATAAAATGCAACTTGTTTTTCGAGAAAGTTGTTTAATTTGAAAAATTATTAACTAATTTTTTTCTCATTCGTCATTCATTCCTTTATTCATATGCTTAATATTGTCAGAAAATAAATTGGCTTTAAACAATATAAATTCTTCCCCGCAAATAACGAATAACTATTAATATTAATTATACATTAAGTGCATGAGTTTATTTAAAAATTTTGAAAAATGCGTTTCAAATCTTCATTTAAAATAAATTAGAAGCTCATAAGATTTTTGTTTTTATTATATTATTATTCATTATATTAGCTTAACAATTTTAACCTTTAAAAATATATGTTTTGATATTAAATATCCCGTGAATATCCTAAGAATATCCCACGGACATCCTGAGGATATCCCATGGATATCCTGTGATATAATATCCAATAGATATTTTGTGGATGTCTAAGGGATATCCTGTGGATATCCTATGGATGTCCTGTTGATGTCCCACAGACCGAGGGTTTGGATATCCCAAGATATCCTGGGGACCATTCTAGAATATCGACCATTGATATGGATATCCTAGGGATATCGTTTTGTTATGAGGGAAGTAACTTTTACTACTTTAAAAGTAAAACCAAAACTGTCCGCAATTTTTGCGCATTTCTGTCAATTTTAACTCCAGTAATAGTAAAATTTACTATTTCCGGAATAATTTTTTACTATTTTAGGAATAAATTTTACTATTTCTGGAGTAAAAATTGCCAGAAATGCGCAGAAACTACGGACAGTTACGGTTTTACTTTTTTAAAGTAGTAAAAGTTACTTTATTCGTTTCTCCATTTTTCTCCGTGTATTTATTATATATTTTTTACATTTATTTTTGTATATTCTATGTTTTAAAATTCATCTTTTAATCTATATTGAAGGTATAATATAATTTCTATTAACATTTTATCAAATATTATTTTACCGTTTAAAAATAAAGAATTTTTTAAAACACGACTTTTTAAAGTATTTATTAAATAATCTTTATCTCAAAACTTTAAAAAATATGAATTGTTAGACAGATTTAATTTTTAATTAAAAAATGTTGTTTTCTTCGACAAAAATATAAAATTTCATGTTTCCCGATGTTTGTATTAATAAATTTATCGTTTAAGTATTTATTAAGACAAACTATACTTAAAAATAAACTTTTAAAAATCACAAAAAATTTGATTAAAATAAAAATCTATTTCCCTCAAAATTCTCAAACTTTGAAAATCAATTTTTTAAAAAATTTTAATTTTTAAAAATCATAGAAAATTTTGCATAAAAATATACCTTATAGAAGAATAAAATTTTATCTGTTAAAATTTAAAAGAGATATATTAATTTTTTTTTTCAATTTTAACAAATTTTTCACAAGTCAACTTCACGCCTGGCTATTATTATGTGACATATGGATAAAAACCTCAGATAGAAAACTTGGAAATATTTTTCAAGATTTATCATCATATATATAAAAATGTGTGTGCAGGCCAATGTCCGGTTTTATACGAGGCATTGCTCATGACAAGGAGTGTTAGTCATAGAAGTGAACCGAGGGATTTTCAAGTGTAAACGGAAAGGAAATAAAAAAGTGTGGTGCGTGTGCTAAATTGGAAAAAAAAGTTTGTGTGCTCTTCGTGTATAGCGAATTGTTTAGTTTTTCTTCTTTTTTTTTTTTTTAAATCAACTGGTAAATTCTATATATGTATATCTATATATACAGAATCGAAGTATTGCAGCAGTCGTTTATTAAACAAATCAACCCCAAACAGTATTGAATTTCAAAACTAGATATATATGCACTAGAGACACTCTGTGAGGATAAAAATTGAAAAAAATTTTTTTAGGTGAATGTTGTTTCGTCGGGCATTGGTGATAGTGATAGTAAAGTCGAGAAACGGTGGAGGTGCTCGATTTGAATTCATAAATGTGCGAGAGGAAGAGTCTACAATGGTGGCTTGGCTCCCGCAACAAGTTTTGCTGCTACTCATACTCGGTGAGTATAACGATGAGTGCATATAATTCTATATTTAGGAGCCGGCCGGGTTTCGCGTGGATTGGTCCTCCAATGTCCATTGGCTAGTGCCAGAATTCACTGTTATTTTCTTTTTTTCGTTTTTTTTTTTTTTTTTTGGACGATATTGCAAAATTACGCTATTCTCAGACAATTTTATCGTGCATTGAGGAAAATCGTTCCATTAAAAAAATACAGGCAGTAAAAAAAAGTTAAAACGTTGAAAACTGTTTTTTGAAGATTCAAAATTTTTTTATGTTTAACTTTTTTTTTTTGATAAAATGTTACTTTTTAGGTTAGTTTTATGATACTTTTACTTTTTTTTACTTTTTTATTAAAAATGTTGGTGAAAATAATTAATATTTTATTTAAATTAATATTTTTGAATAAAATATTAATTTTTTGATAAAATAATATTGATTTTGATTAAAAAATTACCGGAAATATTTAAGGAAAGGAAAAAAAGAGTTCTGCCACCTACCTTCTAAAAAGCGCGGCTATATTGATTTTATCGACAAATGTTCATAATAAACTTTAATACATTGAAATTAATAAAAACATTAAATTTTTATAATTATTTAACAATAATCATCATAAAAAACATAAAATCTTATTGTTTTAATCATTTATCACCAATTCTGGTGTTAAAATAACACTTTGTTTATCCTGTGTATATATTTCATAATTTTTAGGGTTCCGTACTCGGTTCGGAACCCTATTAATATCGGTTTTTTTGAAATCGTGTACCCCCCCCCCCTAGCGGCCACATAAATTTATCTGGAGGGCTGAAAATTAGTACACATATGTATTTTCGCGTGTAGATTACAGGAAAATTATAGCGAACTTGATTGGAATTGATTAACATAGCGTTGTCAAGGAAAAACCATGAATTTTTACGAAAAATGCCTAAAAATGACTATGTACCCCCCCCCCCCTAGCGGCCACATCTTTTGACATAAAGAGCTCAAATTTGACACACTTACGTATTTTTACGTGAAAATTACAGGAAAATTATAGCGAACTTGATTCGGATCAATTTACATAGCGTTGTCAAGGAAAAATAAAAAATTTCGAAAAAAATAATTTATTCTCCCTAGCGCACACAATATTCAACCAAGACAGATGATATTTAGTATACAAATGTATTTTTACGGGAAAAATACAGGGGAAAAAAAGCGGTCACGATTAGAGTTGATGATTAACTTTTTATCAAGTTTTTCAAGAAAAAATGACAATTTTAGGAAAAAAATGTATTTTTCCACCAAAAACGAACAAAATTTTATTTAAAGGAAATTAAATTTATATATTTTAACGTATTTTTACGTGTAGATTACAAAAAAAATATAGCGAGCATGATTGGAGTTGATTATCATAGCGTTGTCAAGGAAAAACCATGAGTTTTTACGAAAAATACCTAAAAATGAGTATGTACCCCCCCCCCCCCTAGCGGCCACATCTTTTGACATAAAGAGCTCAAATTTGACACACTTACGTATTTTTACGTGAAAATTACAGGAAAATTATAGCGAACTTGATTCGGATTAATTTACATAGCGTTGTCAAGGAAAAATCAAAAATTTCGAAAAAAATGATTTATTCTCCCTAGCGCACACAATATTCAATCCAGACTGTTCATACTTGCTGTAAAACTCAATTTTTGCGTGAAAAATACAGGGAAAAAATGTAAGCGCGATTGGAGTTGATGATCAATTTTTATCAAATTTTTGAAGAAAAATGATAAATTTCAGAAAAAAATGTATTTTTCCGCAAAAAACGAAAAAAGTTTTTCTACAGTGATTCAAATTTATATATTTTGACGTATTTTTACGTGTAGATTACAAAAAAAATATAGCGAGGATGATTGGAGTTGATTTTTCTGGAATTAATAAACAAATTTTATTTTTTAGATAACTTTCGATTTTTCCTTGACAAGCAGCTACTAGCCTTATATCAATATCTTAAGTTTTATCTCTTTTTGACTTAGAAAGATAAAATTTAATATTCAATATATTTTTAAAATGTAAATACAATAAAAATATTGCGAGTTGAAATAAAATTATGTTTCTTATATTTTTTTAGTAAAATATTTTTTAAAAAATAAAATCGGACAAGTGCGAGTTACACTCGCACTGAAATCGAGCGTTCCGTACTCGAAGCGAACTTATTTGGTATAAAAATAAATGTTTAAAAAATATTTGTTGTATGACAACTAATATAAGTGATACGAAGAGGAACAATTTTCTTGAATTTTACAAAATTGTTCCTTTTTGTATCACTTATATTAGTTGTCATATACAACACATATTTTTTAAACATTTGTTTTTATACCAAATAAGTTCGCTTCGAGTACGGAACCCTCGATTTCAGTGCGAGTGTAACTCGCACTTGTCCGATTTTTATTAAAAATGTTGGTGAAAATAATTAATATTTTATTTAAATTAATATTTTTGAATAAAATATTAATTTTTTGATAAAATAATATTGATTTTGATTAAAAAATTACCGGAAATATTTAAGGAAAGGAAAAAAAGAGTTCTCCCACACGGAGAAAAAAGATTTCTTTTATAAAGTAACTTTTACTACTTTCAGAGTAAAACTGGACCAACTCGAAGTTTCTGCGCATCTCTGGCAATTTTTACTCCAAAAATAGTAAAATTTACTCTAGAAATAGTAAAACTTACTACGGAAACAGTAAAATTTACTACAGAAATAATAAATTTTACTATTTTTGGAGTAAAAATTGCCAGAGATGCGCAGAAACTTCGAGTTGGTCCAGTTTTACTCTGAAAGTAGTAAAAATTACTTTTTCTTTTTCTCCGTGCACCTACATTCTAAAAAGCGCGGCTATATTGATTTTATCGACAAATGTTCATAATAAACTTTAATACATTGAAATTAATAAAAACATTAAATTTTTATAATTATTTAACAATAATCATCATAAAAAACATAAAATCTTATTGTTTTAATCATTTATCACCAATTCTGGTGTTAAAATAACACTTTGTTTATCCTGTGTATATATTTCATAATTTTTTATATATTTGAGACAAAATTTTAATCTCATCCTCATGTTCCACGAATGCTCCGCTAATTTCGTGGAGCATTCGCATCATACAATCCGCGAGGGTTTTCATAAGTTGAAAAATTATAATTATTGGTAAGTCCACGTCAGAAATATCAGAATCTGCAAGTGGTTCTTCGATTTAAGGGTGTAATACCGGTAGTCAAGTGTACACGTTTTTAACTAGTAAATTTCCCCTCGGTAAAAAACAAAATTTCTTTTAGATTTTATTTCAATTTCGACCTCTGTTTTTAATTTTTTAATAATATTCCTTTTTTATTTTATTTTTAATTTAAAAAAAAATTCATCCTGGAGACTTTTTTAGATCTCGTGATATCGTCCTTTAAGTATTATAAGTCTTCATCAATTTGAAAACCGCAGGACTTGCTTCTATCATTACTTTCATTTGTTTGATGAAATTTTTTATGGTTATGAATAACTATTTGTTTTAGAATCCTCTAAAGGAAAGCGCTAAAAACTTCAGCTATAATTTCAGGTTGCATTGTTAAGGTTTAATTACAATTTATTTTAAATTATAAATATTACAAAAAATAAAAACTTTGCTTCAAATCTATTAATAAAATATTGATTTGCTTGAATTTTCACTTGTTTTAGTCAAGTAATTTAAAAATAAAAACATTATTACGCGAAAGTTTCTAGTTTGTAACAATAATATTATAAAACAAATGAAAGTAGAAACACAAATCTGGATCCTAGTTTTCTTGAGATATGGATATTTAAAGAACGATATCGCGAGATCTAAAAAAGTCTCCAGGATGAACTTTTTTTAAATTAAAGATAAAATAAAAAAGGAATATTATTAAAAAATTAAAAATTAAAAAAAAGAGGTCGAAATTGAAAAAAAATCTAAAAGAAATTTTGTTTTTTACTTTTTTCTATTTAAATAACAAAATTTTATTTTTATTTTAAAATTTTCTGAAAATACGTAATTTTCTGAAAAAAATCGTTTTTGATTCATCAAAATCGGTTGAAAATTGACCGAGATATAAAGGAAAGAAAAAAATGAAGTATCAAAATTAAAAGTTATATAACTCCTACAATTTTAGATATTTTAAAAATTCCTTTTACTTACACATTGCTCTTATATAAAGCTATAATTTTACCAAGTATCATTAAAATCGAAGAACCACTTGCAGATTCTGATATTTCTGACGTGGACTTACCCTTATAATAATTAATTTGCTTTTTCACTCAAAAATAGAAAAATATAGGATTGAACTCTAAGTTTTGATTTGTCTATTCCATTTTCTTTTCAACACTATCATAATATAAAAATTCGAACCTGAATTAATTTATAATAATTTCAGGACAGGAATTATTTTTACTTTACATAAAAAATGAAATATTTTAACATCTTTTAAAATATGATAAAATATTTATTTAAGATGAAGCGTAGAAAAATAATTTATTAAAATTAATAAATAATTAATTAATAATAATTGTAATTAAAAGTTTAATTAATTAAGTTTAATTTTCAATTTAATTTAATTTAATTAATTAAATAATTTATTCAATAATTATTATTAATTCATTTTAGAGTTCTAAAAAATATCTTTTTTTACACATGGCCGCGTAAATGATATTTATATTTTCTTTGCTTTCTAAACTCTTGTTTATTGGTTGAGAGAAATATATTAAATCCTGTATATTCGATACTGTTAGTAATGGAAAAATTTTTATTTTTTATTTTAATGTTTTGCAAATAGCTTTAATTCTTGCGAAAATATTGAATATAGAAGTGAATGTCGTGAATATTATAGCAGATGTAAAATAAGTATTTAAAATATAGGTCAAGTGAAAATTATTTTTAGTTTATAATATATCATATGAAAAGTGAATGAAAATTTTAACAGAAAATTTACGAACAATATATATTGTTCTTCAAGAAGATGGTATATTTTCTACTCGCCTTTATTGTCATATTTTATAAGGTACTTATCGAATTAGTACCATCGCCCATTTGTAATCCATCTGACTAACAATAGATTATTGTTTTGCTATAGGACTAGTGGATTAGACGTCTATAATTATAATGTCTTTCAACTTGATTTAGTGCATTAAATTTATCATTCTGTAAAGTATATTTACTTGTCATTTATAATTACACTTTTCTTCATTACCTATATAAATTAGGAAACATGAGAGGGATAACTAATTTTAGATAGATTGAATTTTCTTATTAACATTACAACATAAATTGAAATTTACATTTAAAATTGTTATAAATATATATATATATATGGGACGTTTCACGTTAAGCGGGCCACCCCGATGGCCAAAATTGAGAGCTTCCAAAAAAATCGCTTATACCCAAAAATTATTCATATATATAAGTACTTTCAAAAAATATGTGGCCTTTTGAAAAATCCAATATGGCGGCCCTAATATAACCTACAAATGTGCCTAAAATTAAAAAAAGCGGCCTAAAAGTGCTAATAAAAAGGGATTAAATGAGGAAATCACCTATGTATTGGCGGTAAAATTAGCACTAGGATACATACTTTGTATTCCGCAAGCAATACCGGTAATTTGATATTAATTTTCAGAAAATAAATATGGCGGATCCAATATGGTGGAAAAAAAATTTTAAAATGCATCGGATTTGCTTGAAAGTTGTTACTCGGGGGTTTCTGAGGTCGCTGCTGCCGAATCTGATGTTAATTTTCAGAAATTCAAAATGGCGGATCCAATATGGCGGACAAAAATTTTTTTAATTCATCAGATTTCGTTGAAAGTTGTTACTCGGGGGTTTTTGGGGTCGCTGATACCGAATCTATTGTTAATTTTCAGCAATTCAAAATGGCGGATCCAATATGGCGGACAAAAATTTTTTTAATTCATCAGATTTCGTTGAAAGTTGTTACTCGGGGGTTTTTGGGGTCGCTGATACCGAATCTATTGTTAATTTTCAGAAATTCAAAATGGCGGATCCAATATGGCGGACAAAAATTTTTTTAATTCATCAGATTTCGTTGAAAGTTGTTACTCGGGGGTTTTTGGGGTCGCTGATACCGAATCTATTGTTAATTTTCAGAAATTCAAAATGGAAGATCCTATATAGCAGACAAAAAATTTTTTTAATCAAATGATTCGGTTGAAAGTTGTTACTAGGGGGTTTATGGTGTCGTTGATAAAGTATCTAATATTGGTTTTTGGTTTTTAGAAAGTTTTATATGGTGCGTTAAAAAAATATTTTTTCTTAGTTTGCCCCGTGTAGAAAATTCCTCCATGAGGAAGCAAAAATTAAAAAACATCAATTACTTCATCCTCAATTGGTTTAATAATTATCTAATTAAGTTATTATTGATATTTATTAATTTTTTACGGCGCGCCTTGAAAAATTAATTTATGTAAAAAATAAAGAATTTTCGTGAATTTATTTTGCCGAATATTTGGTTTAATGAATATTATTAGACTCTTTTTTAGCCTAAGTTAATTTCAATATTTGTTTACATGTTTTAAATTTTCATACTCATTATATGAAAAGATCTTGAAAATTATTTAAATAAAGTATTAAAAAGTAAAGGAAACAAATAAAGAAATTTTTATCCACAACAATTATTATGTATTATTATTATTATTTAAATCTTGACGTTAAGTTTGTGTTTCGAATGTAGTTTAAATTGCGCGCGCCATTTGTTTAATTTACGCTGTTGTCTGCTAGATGTCGATCATGATTGTATTCATTTCTATCTCGCAACTGACATTGAACCTCAATACATTAAATAGACGTGCTTTTGTGGCTATTCTTTTTTACGTCGTTAACCATTGACGATTATTTAGTGTATATACCTTCGTAATTTCTACTACGTTGTAGGTTTGTTTCGAATTTCAGTTTTTTCTAATTTTCAGAGGATAAAAAAATTTTTTTTTGTTCTTTGTTTTTTTAAAACACTGAATATTGACTTCGGACACATTTGAATCAGTCCTTTTTAGGACTAAAATAAGTAGTTTTATAAAACTATTTTCTTTTTGAATTATAACATTTTTTTCCCTTATTTTGCAGATTTTTTAATAATACAGAATATTTATTTCAGATAAATATTTCAATCAGTCCTTTTCAGGACTAAATAAATAGTTGACTAAATAAATAGACCCCAAGAACCCCCGAGTAACAACTTTCAACGAAATCTGATGAATTAAAAAAAATTTTGTCCGCCATATTGGATCCGCCATTTTGAATTTCTGAAAATTAACAATAGATTCGGTATCAGCGACCCCAAAAACCCCCGAGTAACAACTTTCAACGAAATCTGATGAATTAAAAAAATTTTTGTCCGCCATATTGGATCCGCCATTTTGAATTTCTGAAAATTAACATCAGATTCGGCAGCAGCGACCTCAGAAACCCCCGAGTAACAACTGTCAAGCAAATCCGATGCATTTTAAAATTTTTTTTCCACCATATTGGATCCGCCATATTTATTTTCTGAAAATTAATATCAAATTACCGGTATTGCTTGCGGAATACAAAGTATGTATCCTAGTGCTAATTTTACCGCCAATACATAGGTGATTTCCTCATTTAATCCCTTTTTATTAGCACTTTTAGGCCGCTTTTTTTAATTTTAGGCACATTTGTAGGTTATATTAGGGCCGCCATATTGGATTTTTCAAAAGGCCACATATTTTTTGAAAGTACTTATATATATGAATAATTTTTGGGTATAAGCGATTTTTTTGGAAGCTCTCAATTTTGGCCATCGGGGTGGCCCGCTTAACGTGAAACGTCCCATATATATATTTAATTTTATTTGGCATGATTTAATTTATTGTAATTTTTAATTTACCAAATTTTCATCAGTGAAATAACATTGCTAGTGTAAATTGCAATTAAACGGGCTACATACTGGATTTTTTTTAAAAGTGCTCTTAATCATTTATGTCGTTAAAAAAGAGTGAAGAACATTTTTACTTTTCCAGCTCTGGTTTCACTCAATTAAAAACCATTTTATTTCGCATCGAGTCTTTTTTTTTTATTTTGAAATGTGAAACAAAAGAAAAATTGTATAAAATAAACAATCGAATAAAAACGCACTTTTTTGAAGATAAAGTAGAATACACTAACCAGTGTTGTCACCCCCTCCCTCTCCTGGGTGATTTTCCATGGACCGTGATTGTTTACCTACCCCTCTCTCATTCCTAAATATATCACGTGATATGTGGATGACCCCCAACATATTAAGGCACTCTCACACCTTTTTGGCTGACTGCAGGTTACCATGGCAACGCATGAGAGTGAGCGAGACAGAAAATTTAAAAATTTGAATATTCAAATTTTCTGTCTCACTCACACTCGTGCGTTGCCATGGTAACCTGCAGGCAGGCAGGCAGCCAAGAAAGTGTGAGAGTGCCTTTAAAGGTGAGTTTACGATTCACAAATTTTTGAATATTTAAAATTATTTTTTTTATCCAAATGATTATTGAAACCACAATCAATCATAAAATAATTATGTAATTGAAATAATAATGTTATATAGAAATAATAAATATTAAACTGAAGACGACTCATAAGCAGGGCTGGAAATGTAAATTACTATATGTGTAATTTACAATAAAAAGTCCAAAATGTGACATCTTTTTCGAGGGAGTTTTTTTTAAAGGTGTTTACACACTTCCACTAGTTTTGGGTATACAAAAAAATAGATACGATTTTATGACGAAGAATTTATAAAATTATATTATATTTCTGAAAAATATAATGGTATAATTAAAAATGATGAATAAATTATAATTGTAATATATAATAAAATTAAAATTAATTTATTCTTCCATTACAATTTTTCAGAAATATTATAATATCATTTTAAAATCTCCGTCAAAAAATCGTTTCTGTTTTTTTTTTGTATACCGAAAACTAGTGGAAGTGTGTAAACACCTTTAAAAAACTCCCTCGAAAAAGATGTCACATTTTGGATTTTTTATTGTAAATTGCACATATAGTAATTTACATTCCCAGCCCTGCTTATGTGTTGTCGGCAGTTTAATATTTATTATTTCTACATACCATTGTTATTTCAATTACATAATTATTTTGTGATTAATTGTGGTTTCAATAATCATTTGGATAAAAATAATAATTTTAAATATTCAAAAACTTCCGATTGTTGTGATTAATAGCAACACAAGTTACTTTACCTTCAAAAAAGTTTTTTTATTGGATTGTTCATTTTATAATATACATACAATTTTTCTTTTGTTTCACACTTCAAAATCAAAATAATATATTATTCGTGATAGACAAAAATATAATAAAATCAAAATTGTTTGTATATACGTAAATCAAATGATGAAAGAGTTATAGAAAAATCCGCTTGACTTATTTGATATTTGCCAGTGGAATCATTTTGCCCTCTTTTTTTTTTGTCTCTGTGTGCAATAAGAAAAGAGTGATGGAAGTTAGATTAACTCGAATTACTTGGCACTCTTGGCAGAAATGAACAAAGTTTTGTCAAACGACTTCTTTCCCAGTGAGAGTCTTCCCTTCTGCTCTTTTCCTTTTCCTGAAGCAAGTGATTACTTCTACCCACTGGTTGAGTCCCTGGTAGTCTTCATTATTCTACACTTTATAAAACTACCTGACTTTCTACATCCTTTGTGGCCACCAAAACTTTTTTTGAATCATAAGAATCTTATATACTATATAAGAATTGTAAAAGTCGAGATTATTATGCACTAGTTTTCACTTGTTCATACATCAACTATTGATGTAACTTTTGATTCTATTTTAAATATTAGATTTATTATTAAACATTATTTATGAATTTTATAGTTATTTTTTTTCAATACTAAATTGTTTTTGGATAAATAATAGATAGTATAAAAATTTAAGAATGTGGGCCCTAACATAACCTCAAAATTAAAAAATGGTTTTTAACGCAAACCAAGTGAAACATTCTTTATGATCGTAATTTTTTTTCAATTATTAAGTGTACAAATTTGTTTAAAAAGAAATTTTGTCAAATGCTTATTCGAAAAATGAAAATTCGTCAAAAATTGATTTTTATGTGAAAAACCCCAAAATATACGTCGGTGCAGTTCGTAACGTTTATAATCAACGATTGATAAGAAAAAATATTTCTTTATGTAAATTATTATTATTTTTTATCTATATAATTTTTTGAAAAAAAATTTGTAGGCAAAAAATTATTTATTATTTTTTGAGTGAAAAATACTTTTTTTTTAATCGTTGATCATAAACGTTGTAAAATTCACCGACGTAAATAAGTGAGCTAAACGTTTTGAACGTTCAAATGAACAAAATATTTTTTTCAATCTATAAATTATTAGAAATTATAATGTCAACATAAAAGAAAACAGTAAATTAAACAAATATTAAATTAATAACTTCTTTTTAGATATTTAAAACAATATTTTCCTTTCTTAAAAAAAACAGTGGTGCACTGAACTCGATAAATCTCGAAATAAGGAACTCGAAAAATATCGAAATAAGGAATGAGCATTGAGAATGTGAAATCTTAATAGAAAGGCGAAACGTATATCAAGATTAGAAATGTATAGGTGGAGCTGCAGTCGCTTCTTTCATAAATAAAAAATGAGCGCTATTATTTGAATTTATCAGCTTATTTGTTTCTGAACACGTCAAAATTATTTAGATTAATTGATAGTTTTAAATCAACAGATTGAAATGAAAAATTACTCATTTCAATATAAGTTAATATATTGCGTTTTTGTTCATTTGTCATTAAAAAGATAATATCAAAATTATTATTACTCTTCCTATCACAAATGAATTAACAAAATAACTGTAATAATTTAAATTTTTTCAAAATAGTAATTTCATTAAATAAAATTTTTAAAATATAAATAAATTGAAATATAATTTTTTCGTTAATTTTGCGTGCGAATAATTATGAATATTAATCATTAAGTTTGATTTAACAATTGAATAAATAGCTCACAAAATTTCAAAATGAATCAATAGTCAGTTTTTTGTAAAAAAAAGAAAAAATGAACAACTGTTCTTTTTACAAGTTGAAAATGAAAAAAAATAAATTAATTTTATGGTTCAACAATTTTTAACGTGAATTATTAGAGGAATAGTGTCAGGGTTGGACACTTGTCAGGGTTGGACACTTGGCTTTTTTTAAATAAGAACACTAGCGCCACCTGTGTGCGTACGTGACGAATCTTCTAGTAGTGTAACCTAACTTTTTGTGGCATTACATTTTTGGAGAATCAAAAGTAGCGTCTCCTGTGACTTCGGTGCAATCGAAGAGACAAAAAAAGTTTTGTTTGACTTGTGAATAAACCTAAAAAATGTGTAAAAAAAAGCAAGAATTCGGCAAAATAAGCTTATTGAATGTATTGTGGGGTACATAATTTAAGAAGAAAAAAAGTGAAAAATCGAATCGCGACACATGTCTGGTTATGGTTAGCACAATTCGATAATGATGCTTCTAGTTAGGGTTGGACACTTTATACAGTTAGGGTTAGACACCGATATTAATTATGAATTTGACCCAATTTATAAATAAATATACAAATAAATTTTATTTTATTGATATTTCAGTGCAAAATTGTGCCAAAGATATTAGAAAAATAATACTTAAATTGTATAAATTTTGTTCATCATTTCATTGAGTTATTTGGAACAATAAAGCGTTATTTTTTGTAATTTGAGTTCATTCCTTTTTTGAACCCATGAAGCTTTACAATTTGTAAACAATAAGTAAAGATAAACATGAAAAAATAAGAATAAAAAACATTACAAATGTTATTTTACGTTTTTACCAATAATGCCTTTCGATTTTCAAAGTGTCCAACCCTGACTGAAAAGTCCAACCCTGACTAGATTTTTTTTTTTTAAATGTTTATAACTTTTTTAATTTTGGACCAATCAATTTACGGTCCACAGCAAAAGTGTTCCTCTTTTGTAGATCTTTCCACCTATATACCACAATTGACTGAATTTATCTAAACAAAATATTTATAAACAAAAAACCAAAACTGTGTTCAACCCTGACACTATTCCCCTATTCAATTTAAAAATTGATTTAATTGAAGTTGGAGATACATTTTTTTTTTGAAAATATAAAAATATTAAACAATTTTTCATGAATAGAAAATATAATTACAAATTAATTGCATAAAAATTGAATTGATTATTTAAAATTAATTATATAATATATATTATTCAAGTTGGAAATTATTTTAGAAGGTAAATTATTATTTTCATTAATTAAAAAATTTGAAAATCAACTTAAATTCAATATTTTGAAATTAAGAATTGGAGCATGGAAGCAACGTAGTCGACCGCGAAGTGGTCGACGGAGGCGCTAGTGTAATAAAATTCGTACTTAAAGAAGTTACAAAAAAAATTTTTTGTTCATTTGAACGTTCAAAAACTTTTGGCTCATACGTAAATATAGTATAAAAATTTAATAGATAATTAACTTACAGAGATGTGTGGCATTAATGCAAATTTGTTTCATCACAAAATAAGAGAATTTGAATTAAATTTTTTAAATTAGCAAGATACTTGATTCTCAACTAATATTTTAGAAAATTATGAACATTTTTTTCCTTCTTTTTACTTTGTTTACGTATAGACTGATTTCAATTAAAAAAAAAAATTACGTACTAAAGTATTTCAATATTATGAAAATCTATTATTTTTTATATTAGCATTACAAATTAATTTTGTATTTTTTTTTTACCTATTTTCGTATAATAACTTGCAAGAGGTGAAAAAAGAATATATTAAAAATATTCAGATGGTAGATGCTGTCTGAATATTTTCCTTTAATTTTCTTAAGTTTATGATGTACTGTTTACGAGAAAGATGTTCTTTATTAAACACGTCACGATTTCGCAGTTGCATTTTATGGAAGTCCGGAAAAACAGGGGAAAAAAAGTTAACTTGTTATGTGTATAAGTTTCAACTGTTACTTATAGATATTCTTAAATCGACTTTTCATAAATAGAAAAATTCTACATTATTCCAGTAAAAAGTGTCCAATAAAAAAGAATTCTAATTTTAAATATAAATTTATATACTTTTTAACAATATATAACAAGTTAAAATATATTAAGAATCGACATATAAATGGGGCAAAATTTCTCAAGTAATCCAATGCAAAAATGTGAATATTGAAGTTTTTAAAAAATTATAATTATTGTATACACATTTCACCAAAATTTAGGACGCATGAATATGTTCTAAAAATCATCAGTTAGAATTTTCCTTTTATGGAATTTCATTTGTCATTATTATTTTTGAGCCGAATTTTTATTTGTTCGAATTAGTATTTTGCAGAATTTTTAACAAAACGATTGTTTATATTACAGAATTTTTATATAACCGAAAATTCACTTCACAGAATTTTTATTTGTGCCAATTTTTATTTGCTTGAATTTTCATTTAACATAATAGGCATTTTAAAGAATTTTTATTGGGTAGAATTTTATTGCATAGAATTTTCTTTCAGATGAATTTTCATTTGTTCGAATTATTATTTGATATAATTTCCATATAACCGATTTTTCATGCTACAAAATTTTTACTTGGCGGCAAAATCATTTAACAGAATTTCTAATTGATAGAATTTTCATTTGTCCGAAATTGCAAATGACCGAAACAAACAATCGATAGAAAGATTTCGGCGCGATTTTTAATATCAACCAATCAAAAATTATCCATAAAATTGTGACTGGTTGATTTTAAAAATCGCGCCGAAATCTTTCTGTCGATTGTTTGTTTCGGTCATTTGCAATTTCGGACAAATGAAAATTCTATCAATTAGAAATTCTGTTAAATGATTTTGCCGCTAAATAAAAATTTTGTAGTATGAAAAATCAGTTGTATGGAAATTATATCAAATAATAATTCGAACAAATGAAAATTAATCTGAAAGAAAATTTTGTACAATGAAATTCTACCCAATAAAAATTCTTTAAAATGCCTATTATGTTAAATGAAAATTCGAGCAAATAAAAATTGGCACAAATAAAAATTCTATAATATATAAAATTGGTTTGATGAAAATTCTGCAAAATACTAATTCGAACAAATAAAAATTCGGCTCAAAAATTATTATGACAAATAGCTTAGAATATTTTATACTTAAATTCAGTATATAATATTCTTAAAATTAGAATATATTCTTAATATACTTAGTAATATATATTCTAAATGTTTAGAATATCCTTTACTAAAAACTAAGAATATATTACGTGCTGAATTTAAGTATAAAATATTCTAAAATATAGTACACAAGTATATTTTCTAAATTTGAGATTTTTTTTTTTGGTGTAGTACTAAATGTAATATGCAAATTGCAGATCAATCTAAGAATTTTCTTTTTTAATTTTGCCTCATATATAAAGACTTGATATTAGAAGAAAAAGAAGTAATAAGAAGTCAATTTTCTTTTTCAAAACTAATATAGCTTATATGTCTTAATCGGAGCTTTTATTAGAGAACAAGAAAGTTATATACACTTTCATGTAATTGACATTGATGGAATAAAACTTTAATTGAAGATCAAATAATAATGAATGAACAGAAAAATGGGCATATAAAATTGAAAAAGTATAAAATTTAATTTTCGTAAAAACTTTTGACATTTTCTCAAATATATATAAAAGAAAGCTCAAAAGGAAAATTACTATATTTCCGCGTTCGCAGTTTGATTATTTGTCATTCCGGGCATTTTCTGACTTTTTCATTTTAAACTTCGATCTTTAATTAAACGTCTATCTAGAAAGAAATTGCAACGAATCGTTACCTCCACCTTGAATCTGCGACCAATATATCTATATATAGTATAAAGCTGTAATCTTGTTACTGTTGTGTCAGAAAGTGCAGAACGAGGTCGATACACTCGGTCGATGAAAACGATGTCGGAAGACTTCGACGAATAAGCTACAAAAAGGATAACGAAATAATGCAAGCTTCCGAAAGCAACAGGGTGACAATTTTTTTCTATTTTTTTTTTTTTTTTTTTAGTCTATTTGGCTTTTCAGACCACAGTGAGGCAAATCCACTTATAGAGGTGACCATCTTCCATTTTCTTGAATGACCTTTCAAAGTCTTTGAAATCTTCTCTTGTACATTATAAGAATGCTTCGGGTTATATTATTTGAAATGATTGAAAATTTTTTTTTAACAATTATTAATATTTTATAATAATAATAATAATAATAATAATAATAATAATAATAATAATAATAATAATAATAATAATAATAATAAATAAAAAGTATAAAAGTTACCGTTATACCTACTGTCAATAACAAAAAATTTTAAACTGATATATCTTCCGTTCTAATAATCGGATTGAGGTCTACTTTTTTTTAAAATGTCAAGGAAAATGAGAGGAATAAATCTCTTTCCGAACAATTTTTTATAATTTTACAACTAAAAAAATTATTAAATAATAATTGAATAAATTTCACGCGACAATCTAAAATTCAATCACTTAAACGCTAAAATGATCTTACCTGTGTTTTCTTTAATGTTCCAAAGGAATCCAATTGTAAATGCAAGTTTAACTTATTTAATTTTAATAATTTACGAGTATAAACAATTGTGATTTCTGCTAGTTGACGTGCAGACGACATTGCGCACGCAGCATTCTCACGTAGCCAATTTAGTCCACGAATCACGTCAGCTGGTGACAGGAGAATGCTGCGTGCGCAATGTCGTCTGCACGTCAACTAGCAGAAATCGCAATTGTTTATACTCGTAAATTATTAAAATTAAATAAGGTAAATGACCCAATTTGTGGACTACTAAAAATTTTACTACACTAAATAGTAAATAAAGCCTATTTTATGGTATTTTATTTAAAAAAATTTTTTATCAGAAAAAGTTACTTTATTTTTTAAAGCAAAAGTAAAGTGACTTTGAGAGAAGTTTTATCGACAAAATATAAAAAATTAAAGCGTTTTTATGAATTGAGGTTATTGTCCCTATTTGTGAACGCTGAGTTTCTCATTGAATCTATTTGTGAACAAAAATGAACCTATTTGTGAACAGCAGTAAAATCATATTTAATTTAATAAGTTAGTGCACCTCTTATATTATAATTTCATTTTGCAGTTGGAAATTTCAGTCAAAATCAAAGTGAAAGTGAAAATAAAAGTGCAATTCAAAGTTAATGTGAAAATCAAAATGAAATTACTTAATTGCACTTCAGAAATAGTAATCAAAAAAATTCTGATTAACATTTTATTTAGGTTTCTGACAAAAGTCAACTCATAAAGTTTTACATCTTTTTGGTAAAGAAACTTTACTTTGCTTCTCTAGGAAGTTAAGGACATTTATTTTTCCTAAAGACTTTTGCTAAAACTAGCTTATCTTTACGGTTTAAAAGATAATAATTATGCTCTTTGAAAGAGAAATGAGTGGAAATAATGTATTTCATAACTTCTACTAATATTGCTCTAGTATGGAGTTGACTATAAATATATATATAAATTTTCTGTAAGAGTTGTGCAGCAGTCAGAGAAAACTTTACAAAATTTAAGGAAGATGGTGACCGTAACATAACTCCAAAATAAAAAATAATTTTTTACGCAAACAAAAATATAATAAAAATTAATTACAATAAATTTTGGAAGATATACACATTTGTTATATACACATTTCAGAAAAAATTATATGTGACGCGCTCTGAAGAAAGGGACCTTAGAAGCAAAAAAATTGTAGGTTATGTTTTAAAATTTTCAAGTGAAAATACCCACAGAGAATCAATTTTCAATACTAATTATTGATATTTAAGTCTTTATTACTTCCAAAATATTCAATAAAAACTGATTCTCATTTTATATAAATAAAAAGAAACTTTTAATCAAGGTAAAATTAACGTAAACATAACCTACAATTCGTTTGCTTCTAAGGTTCCTTTCTTCTGAGCGCGTCACATATTCAGTAAAAATCTTTCGTTAAATAATGATTTTTTTTACATTTTAATTTTTTTTCTTTCCCCTCAAAGAAAAATTCAGAATTTTTATTCAATTTTTATAAATAACATCTTATTTTACTCCATGAAACATTCTTTATAATCGTTATTTTTTCAATATGTTGTTAAAAATATGTGGTTTAAAAATTGTTTAATAAAAATAATTTGATTTGCTTATAATTTTTGAAGAAAATACCAACATTGGAAAATTTACTATTGTAGACAATTTTTCAAAAAGTAAAATAAGTACAAAAATCATTATTATTTGACTCAAGATTTTTAATTAACATAATTTTTTTTTAAAAGTTTATAAATCAAATCTTTCAAAATTAATAAAAAATTAATTTCGATTATGTTTTAGTTTTTTGCGTTAAAATCATAGTTTGAAAATCTTTTTTTATTTGAGGTTATGTTACGGTCATCATCCTTCTTAAATATTAAATTTTTACAAAATATTGTTTTTCATTAAATTTGAATGTGAATAAAATTTAAGTGATGAAATAGTTGGAATTTAGTAAGTGGAGCCTTTCAGTAAAGATTTTACAGTGAAAATAAGTATTATTTCACTTTAAAAAATTAGTAAAATTTTTACTAAAAAATAAAATTAAATCTATTTTATCGTAGTAATCGGTAAAATATATTTGACTGGTTTAAATCAATTATATAATTATACTACTGCTGCAGAGATATATATGTAATACAAAATGATTTTAAAAATATATGCAATTTAAAAAAAATCTAAATAGCACTACTGTGCGCATAGTTTATCACTGCAGCAAGAATATATCGCAAACAAGGGAAATGCAATTTAAAAAGTGAATTAACGCCAAAAGTTATTTTAGCAAATTTAAAAGGGAAATAGTATTAAATGGTGGAACATAGAGTAAGAAGAAAAGTGGATTTAAAAGGACAAAGGAATGCATCAGTGTTATATATATATATATATATATATATATATACATAAGCGGCAGATTGTCCACCGTACAATATAGAATTTATGATACTCTCACGGAAAACTATATAGTGCTCGGGGTCTTTTATAAATGCATTGAATGAGAGGGAACGAGCATTTTGTCCATTTTGAGATCAGAGGTCGTTTCCAGACTCATAAGTTTTTTTTGTTTTCGTGGCTTTATTATTGTCATTATTTACTTTCTTTATTAAACATAATTTTATTATTTTTAATTGGGTGCCTACTTATTCGTCATCTTGTTTATTTTTCAAAAATTTTCCATTTTTTTCTTTTAAATTTTATTTTTCATATTCTTTTTTTTAAATTTAATTTAGGTAATACATTTATTATTTTATTTAATTTAGAAAACCCTTTTTAATAGTTTTTTTTATTCAAAAAGAAAGAATTAATTATCTAAATTATTAAATTATTTAAATATATTTTTAATGGTTGTAGAAGATTTCATAGACTTTCGATTTTTCGTATTTCGTAATTTAGAATAATTAATTTACAAATTAATTATATTCTAAATTGGGTCAAAATTCTTGAAGTGTAATAGAAAATTTTCGATTTTACTGTATTCATTTCATAATATATATGAAATGAAGACGTTATTATGAGTTTATTAAACGATTCAAAGGATTTTTTTTTTAAATTAAAATTATTCTATGAGTTATAAAAAATTGAAGTTTTTTTTACAGCGTGTAATTAAAAAATTCTTATCTCGGAATAAAATAAATGGATTTTAATAAAAATTGGTTTATTCTCTTTAAATGAGAGGAAATAGTATTAGTTTAAGAATAATATCTTTGATACAAATTGTACAAAAATTGTAGAGTATTTTAGAAGAGGAATTTTCCTCTCAAATGAAGAATTTGTTTTTCTTTGTTGCATGTTATAGATATTTGGCAAAATAATGAAATATACCTGCTTATTAATATACGGATTAATATTAGTATTGTTTATCTTCAAGAGTACACGGAGAAAAATGGAAAAACGAATATAGTAACTTTTACTACTTTAAAAGTAAAAGCGGAACTGTCCGCAGTTTGTATCAATTTTTACTCCAGAAATAGTAATTTTTACTATTTCAGAAGTAAATTTTACTATTTCTGAAATAAAAATTGCCAAAAACTGCGGACAGTTCAGGTTTTACTTTTAAAGTAATAAAAGTTACTTTATTCGTTTTTCCTTTTTTTCTCCGTGTATTCTCGATTCTTAACGATTCTCACATTTGTAAAGATGCGCTTCTACTTAATCCCAGAATGACCTATTTTAGTAAAACCGAGTCAGATTATACCTTCTTGAGTAAGCCTAGTATAGATCCTATATGTGCGACTCAACACCTGACAGTACAGTCAGACTTCATAGTGTTCAAGTGATCTCTGTAATTAACAATAATAATAATTAGTATACAATTAATTGAAAAATTAATTGTTCATAAAGTTGTCTTTATCATGTCTAAAAAACGTCTTTTTCAGATTTTGAAAATAAAAAATTTTTCATAAAAATAACTTTTATATTTTATTTTCTAAGTTCAACGTAAACATCAAAACTGTTTAAGATAAATGTTATAGAAATTTTTTAAGTTCGATTCATTTCATTGACAAATAAGTTCGTAAACTTTGTAAAGTATTTTATCTGTCTCCGATGGCTTAGACGCTTAAGGCATAGAGTTTCAACCCAACGTATTGCGGGTTCGATCCCAGGTCCAGCAGGATTTTTTCATTCCTGATTTCTGTATAAGCGTGTACAAATAAAACAAAAATCAAATTAAAGTCAAAATTTAAGTAAGATGATAATTAATGTGTTTTAAAAAAAAACTTAAAAAATATTCTGAAGAAAAAAAATTTATAAGTCCTAAAGACGCCTTTAGGACGTTTTTTAGACGTCCATTTCGGATGTCTTTTAGATGTCTTCCAGCCAGACATAGAACGTCTTAAAGAAGTCCTATGTATGTCTTTATGATGTCTTCGAGATATTATCATCAAAGTCCCAGGATGTCCGCGGACAAAAAAAAAACGTCTTTTAGACGTGCCCACTGGGACGTTGTTCACAAAAAATGAAATTTTTCATTTCAATTTGAAACTACGCTAAAATGTATCAAAATGATACTGTCAAGATCCATTTTGAAAATACAAAAAAAGGAAAATATTGTTTGAAATAAAGAATAATTTTGCACAAATGCACAAAATATAATAATTACCAAACTTAAATAACAAACTAGATTTGATCATTTTGATTGAAAACTGCGCTTGTAATCGCGTAATAAAGTGAAATAAGTTTTTAGGTTAGAAAAGTAAAAACATGCGTTTTGACAGGAGGAACGGTACTGCCAACTTAAATAAGGTAAATGTACACAATTACGGCATGTTAAGGCCCTTCCTGAGAATTTTATTTTTCTTATTTTATCAAGTAACTTAAAGTTTAAGAAAACAATTGTATTGTAAAAATTAATCAATCATTTTCAATTTTTCATTTTATATATCTGTTCAAAAACTAAATTTATATTATTTTTTAACATATTTTAAATCCTTTCAATTGTATGTAATTCCGTTTTAAAAATATTGTCATGTAACTAATTCCGTTCCAACTTGTCCATAATTGCGGCATATTCCAGGTTTTCACACATACTTATATATAAAATATCAATTTGTTTGATAATAATTATTCTTATAAGAATATTAATAACATAATCTTAAAATTAGTTTAAGATTGTGTTTAAAAGGGAATTTTTTACACAGATGTCAAATAAAATAATGTTTATTCAAATGATAATTTTTGTAATATTCAGTCATTATTTTTCTTCTTTGGTTACTCGCTTTGGTCATTAACTTGTTTTGAAATAATATTATAAATCATTAAACATATATACTTTACGGTCATCAAATAATACTAGAGGATTCAGTTTTTTTAAAACATCTTGAGCATCGTAGATGAGGATATCGTCCCTATCAAGCCAGCGCCAGTTTGTCCCACTCATTTGATTAATTTTTAAATGATATTTTTTCACATTTTGCTTGAATTATTTTCGTGACAATACCTAATAATTCTTATAAAAAACGATACTTTTAAAAATTTGCCTCTTGAAATGATAATTAATAAGTTTAAAATTAAAGAATTGTGAACAAACTCTTTTTCCATTTTACTTAAACTTAAATACGGCGTATAGCACGGAATAATGAATGTATGTATAAAATGTTTTGAACCTATTCCGTTCATATAATTTCTAATAAAATATTTCAAATATGGTTAATAAAATACTAGTACGCAATTACCTCATTTGTTTATTTATAATTTCATTTTTTGTTAAAAAATGTAAACACATTTAATATTCTTATTAGATTCATTAAAATAAGTATAATATAAAACAATGTAATTCCCTATTTACGTGTTTCAAACGGAATAATGTACTTCGTGTGAGAAGAGCGAACATAATTCCGTCTATTTAAAAAAGTATTTTTATATAAAGAAAACTTTCAAAAATAATTCACCAATAGAAAATATAATTTAAATAGATCATAATTAATCAACAAATTAAAAAATAAATTAAAAAATAAACACACTTCACTTTTAATATCCTTACGAAGATCACCTTCAGTCCTAGCTGTCACTTAAAGTATATTGTATTGCACAAAGCTCAGTCGTCGACTGACTGACAAAAACTTTTATTTTCAATACATAAACAAAATAGATGCAATTAAAACACAGAATATTGATCTAATAAATAGCAAAGTTTGTGTTGCAATTTTTCACTTGTTGAAACATTTTATCAATTTCTTATTTCAATTAGTATAATGAAATAGCACGTAATAACGTACTAGGCCGTAATTGTGTACGTTTACCTTAATAGCGCTAAATTTGAAAACTTAAGAAATTTATTATTATTGAAATAAATAATAATTTTAGTTAAATATCACTCATTATTCGTATGGGTAAAGAAAATCTTTCCCGTATTTTGTTGAAATATTCGCAAAATAAATGTCATTTAAAATCACTTTGCAAATAATGCTAACCTAGCTAAAATTCCAATCATGATTATTTTTACTAATTTGAAGTTTGTCGTTTACTCAATTCGATACTAAACTCAAAATAAGGTACATCAAAAATGAGTTCAAGTTTTTTCTGTATAACTGTTTTTGATTTAAACTTGAAGAGAGTTATTTTTAAATTTTTTTAAAATTTATTATATATCTTGGTATAACTCGTTTTATTGTGTACATTTTTTTTTATTATTATAAAATATTTTATTTTGTAATTTATGTGTATATAACGTAATATAATAATCGTCTTTTTTTAAATTTTCTTGTGAACTTTCTTAAAATTCTTTATCAAATTTTGCGAAAAGCAAAAAGCATTGTTTGCTGTTGATGATAATTATAATATGTAATATCTCATTTATCATACCTGATAAGTTATCCAGTGAGAATTTTTACGCACCAAGAGCAATTTAACTGTCACTCTAATTTTTTTTTTTTTTTTTATTAGAAAGTTGCGAACGAGATAAGCTCATGGCTTCTGTCAGCTAGACAAAAATTCTGCTTACTGTAACATTTCAGAGATACGATTGGGCTTCTACAAAAGTTATTCCCTGACGAGGGATTTCTTTTTCTACATTCTCAAAATAAAGATATCTAACTCCTAACTGCCATAAAAGACAAAGATTCTGCGGGATAACATTTGGTTTTTTATGTTATGTTGTTTTAAAATATTCTCTCACGCAGAAAATGTGTAACATCAAAAATATTAAATAGAATACCAGAATTTTATAAAAATTAGAATATATATTATTAACTTCAATTTTCTATATATACAATTCATTTTTTTCACATCTCTTTTATTCATTGAACTTTTATCGTTTTCAGCCCTCTTTATCGCTCTGGTTTTATAGACTCTGAATAAATTTTAGAGAAATAAATTTCTATTGGTACACTTCTATTCAAGTTTTCATATATAAAATTTTAGTAGAATATTTTTACGTGAAAATTTTATGCTAGAGTTCATTCAAATATATATATATATTTATTTTTTTTTTAAAAAAAGGAATACATTTCTTATATAAATATTGTGGTCATCTGCATGAAAAAATGACAACTTTGACACTATATGAGAATATTCTTGATTAAATTTCGAACTTTTTGAGAGATTTTAGATCACTGTAGGTGAAAATTTTACGAAATTATAGAGATTCAAAGTTAGAAGTGTCATAAATCTATAGTTTTGAGAAAAACGGTTTTAACAACTTGTGATTGTTAGGTCTACAATGTTAATTTTGTCGGGAACACAGTAAACTTGGTTGTATCTTTTTCTATTGCAACGTTTTGATGCACATAAGTTATATCAAAAAGAGATCGTTTTGTGTATCATTTTTAGAAATGATACACGAAACGGTCTCATTTTTTGATGCAAAAAATTTAATCAATTTATATCAATCATGGCCGAATTGAATCGACTCAAAATTAAACGAATTTTTTTCAGATATTTTGGTAATAGTACAATTGCGGAGACCATTTCACTATTTAATTTGAAAATGAAAATAACAGAAAATCAAAGACAATGTGCAATTCGATAATTAAAAAGTGACAGCTTATAAACATAACCTAAAATGCATGAGAAAAAATTTGTCGATAAAATCAATATAGCCGAGCTTTTTAGAAAGTAGATGGCAGCACTCATCTATTTTCTTTCTTTAAATTTTTTCTGAATCGTTTTTATAAAAAACAAAACTGCCATCTACCTTCTAAAAAGCTCGGCTATATTGATTTTATCGACAAATTTTTTCTCATGCATTTTAGGTTATGTTTATAAGCTGTCACTTTTTAATTATCGAATTGCACATTGTCTTTGATTTTCTGTTATTTTCATTTTCAAATTAAACAGTGAAATCGTCTCCGCAATTGTACTATTACCAAAATATCTGAAAAAAATTCCTTTAATTTTGAGTCGATTCAATTCGGCCATGATTGATATAAATTGATTAAATTTTTTGCATCAAAAAATGAGACCGTTTCGTGTATCATTTCTAAAAATGATACACAAAACGATCTCCTTTTGATATAACTTATGTGCATCAAAACGTTGCAAAGATTTGATGCAATTTTTGGTCTCAATTTGATACTTTTAGGAAAACTGTGAACTTTACTCTTGAAATATTAAATGAATTGATCTGCGATTTTGTGTAAAAGTTTAAAATGTATAATGAGGATGACACTGAAGTTACCAACGTTGAATCGACGAAAAGAATTTTTTTTTTCTAAGATTGAATATTTCCCCGCCTTAGTTGAGGATTTTTATTGTTTAAAGATGTATTTGGGACCAGAATAAAGAAGTTTCAATTTAAAAAAATTGGTTCTTAGCCTTTAAACTAAACTGAAAACGAAAAATTCGTTCGTTGATTCGTCGAATCAACGTTGGTAACTTCAGCGTCATTAATGAGGAAGAACTTTTATTTGCGGAAAGTGAAATATTTTGTAGAATTAATTATTATAAATTACTTATGTCATATCTAATCTCACATTTTCTAAAAATTTCCAAAGTACATTATAAATAATTAATTCAACGAAATATATTACAATTTATAATTTTCGCACCTAACAGCCGTTCCTCGTTATATATATATATATATATATATATATATATATGAGAGATTCTTTTTCAATCGCCCCAGCCCAAAAATTCAATGTTCTGGGATTGGCTTCATACTTTGGTAAATTGTTGTCCTATATGATAGTAATAAATCCCTAAAATATAAACTCATTAAAAAAATATTTGTAGAAAGTAGAGGGGGTTGAAGTTTTGACGTTAAGGGTAACATTGTCATTTTCAAATCCGTATAACTATAACAAAAGTTAATGGATTTTAATTTATCCATAATGAATTTTAATGCATTTTTTACGTACTTTTCAAAAATGTATACAAAATTTAAAAAAAAAAAATTTTAACCCCTTTTTTTTCAAAATCAACCCTTATTTTTCGATTTTCACCCCTTCGGGTATTTTTTTTTTTTTTTATTTTATTTTCATTGGAAAGCTGAGGTTTTTTCCCATGAGCTATGTAAATATAAAAATGGGACAATAATTTTGTGAGAAACAGAATATGAAAGCAGCCGGTGCCTACCTAAATCCTTGAAGATGATCTTTAGGTATACCCGTTATCGGCACCGCCTAGATTAATATTCTGTTTCTCACAAAATTATTGTTGTCCCATTTTCATATTTGCATAGCTCATGGGAAAAAACCTCAGCTTTCCAATGAAAATAAAATAAAAAAAAAAAAAAATACCCGAAGGGGTGAAAATCGAAAAATAAGGGTTGATTTTGAAAAAAAAGGGGTTAAAATTTTTTTTTTTTAAATTTTGTATACATTTTTGAAAAGTACGTAAAAAATGCATTAAAATTCATTATGGATAAATTAAAATCCATTAACTTTTGTTATAGTTATACGGATTTGAAAATGACAATGTTACCCTTAACGTCAAAACTTCAACCCCCTCTACTTTCTACAAATATTTTTTTAATGAGTTTATATTTTAGGGATTTATTACTATCATATAGGACAACAATTTACCAAAGTATGAAGCCAATCCCAGAACATTGACTTTTTGGGCTGGGGCGATTGAAAAAGAATCTCTCATATATATATATATATATATATATATATATATATATATATATATATATTCGACATCTCTACAAAATTTCAGATTAAACCATTTAATATTTTAAGAGTAAAGTTCCCGACAAAATTTACCTAACAATCACATGCTGTTTAATGTTCGAAGCTCCCATAATTAAAAATAAAATTATTTCGTATTTTTAATTATGACAATGTTATAGTAAACTCATGAATTGTAAAACGAAAGGTATTAATTTAATATCAATTTTAGGTACTAAATTGTTATTTGGTTCTATTTTGATACCTAAAATCGGTACTGTTTTAGTTACCTTCTTTTTACAGTGTGATTTGTAGTTTTTTTTTCATCGATAAAAATATAAAAATCGAAACCAATTTTAGAAAATTGCGATTATCTTCTAAAATAAAACCGACAAAGTTGTTACTTTTCATGCGTATGTAGATATAATTATAATTTTGTTTATTCTGTTTTCTTTTTTTTTTTAATTTGTTTACTCTTATAATTCAAAAAGCAGTTTGTAAAATCATTTTGTAGTTTACAGAAGAGAAGAGAATTTGTAGCAGAACAGCTTTTGTCGCGGTTAGGAGAATGTGTGGCAACTTCGTGGAAAAATAAATAGCAACTTGCGAGAAGCTACACAGTTGCGGGAACTCAATCCTCTGCCTTGGCTCCTAAGGGAATTCTATTTCGTTGTGTAAAAAAAAGAAAGAGAGAGAGAGAGAAACAATCTGTGTTTGTATAGCTTAAAAGTTTGAAAAATTCCATTACTTATTTAAATTGTGAATCTAGTTCTTATTTATCTTGACAAAACTATTAACATCAACAAACGAAGAATTTATAATTTTGCGACACTACTTTTTAAATTAAATATTTGATTCTATTACATACATTTAAAAAAATAAATAAATTATTTTATTCAAATAATCAGTTACTTGACTATTATCAAATAAATATTTATTTGAATTAAATAATTATTATATCATTAAAAATTAAGATAAAATTCAAAAATTTGTTGTGCATGTAATTATTATTTTATACCAAAGGATTTTAAATATTGCATTAATTTTTTATTGAAAAATATTAAGTACCTTTTTTTTAAAGTCAACAATGTAAAAAGAAAGGTATTAATATTTAATACCGACTTCAGGTACTAAATTGTCATTTGGTTCTATTTTGATATCTAAAATCGGTACTGTTTTAGTACTTTCTTTTTACAGTGAAAAATATTTTTGATTTTCAAAAAAGGGGGTAAATTTTGAATTTTTGAAAAATTGTTTGGACCATTTGAAAGAGCAGGAAAAATCCTTTCGGAATCGTAAAGATCAAAATTTTTTTCATCCTTTTATACAATAGTTATGATTTTTCAAAAAATTTCACTGTTAATATTTGACCAAAATTTTAATTCTCTTCCCCCTCATCAGTTTTTGATAAAAATTAATAATAATTTATGGTCAAAGTACTCACCCGTAGTACTAAATGTTATGTAAATTGTAGTCCGATCCAAGAAATTTTTTTTTTTTTTAATTGGATTCAAAAAATTTGCCTCATATAATAAAATTCTGTTGTTAATTACAAAAAATTAATTTTACGGTTAAAAAAAATATTTTTCTTTTAAAAAAAATAAAATAAATTGTTTATATTGATTGAATATGATGTTATAAAGTGAACAAAAAATGATGATGTAGTACATATATCACGTTTGAATTTAATGTACATTCTGCCTGACTAAACCGTTCTTTTTCCACTTGGCGGAGTCGGGATTCTTGAGAATATACCTTTTCTACTGACTTGTCTGTCCTTCTATTTCGTTTCTAGGCGAAGTTGTCAAACCGTCGAATTTCTTTTTAAAATCAACAAGAAAAGTTTCAAAAGAAATTCTCAACTTTTTTTTTATCTAACATTGTCAAACGTATATATATATATATTTTATTTATGTTTTGTGCATCTGACAGAAGAAAAAGTAAATTTTCCAACAATGTTCTTAAGTTATTTCAAAATTATAACTATATATTCTTTTAATATTAAATTTTTTTAAATTAGTGCTACATTCGAACGAGAAATCGCTCAAATAATAAAATAAATAAAAAAAATTCTATAATTGTAAAAATACAAATGCGATTAGGATTGAAATTTGTAAAAAAAATTAATTTTAATGAGATCACGGAGAAAAATGAATTGTTGTACTTACTAAATCTGGAACCAACAGATTTTTCTTTGTCGCTACAACAAATCTGTACTGTTACACTAACAATATATACTTGTTACTACAACAAATTTTTAGTTGCTACAACAACATTTTATTGTTCCTGTTGGTTCTATAGGTTTAGTAAGTACAACAATTCATTTTTCTCCGTAATTGTAAGTGCAAAAATTAATGTTTGTTTACTGTATGGCTACATAATCTTAAATATTTAAATATGTCAAGTGTTATAATTTTAAAATATTTTAATTTTTGCTGAATATCAATGTAATTAACGAGAGTAATTTTTTTAAACTCAAAAAACCATTACCTGATTCTTAATCACTTCAACCATTTTTCAACAGCATTTAAAAATTATAACGTACAAAATTTCTGTAATGATTCAAATTTGAAAAATTTTGATTAATATAGAATTTCTACTAATTTCTCAAAACTGGAAGATTTCCAGACCTTAATTAATTCGAAAATTTATATTCCTTACGGAGTGGTAATAGAGGTCCAATTTTTCGACTCGCTATATAGTTCAGATCTTTTCTGTTTTTTATTCCCTGCTTAAAAATTTAAAATAGTTTGAAAGAATTTTGAGAAAAATATATTATAATTACTTGAGTTTAATTTACTGTTTTTTCATATTATAAAATCTAATTATAAATTTGCAAGACTTGTACGCTATTTTTATTTTGAAGGAGTCTTTGCAAGGATTATATCATAATCAACGTTCATTCGAGAAGGCGGACACAATAAAGTGAAAATAGATTATTATTATTATATAACGTAGCGTAACCAGTAGCCGAGAAATCAATCTTCCCATCAATTCATATTTAACCATGGTATTAGGAAAAAAAAACATTTAAAAACTCAAATTTAGCAAAAGACAATGACTTACAATTAGTATTTGTCTCGTTGAATATTAATTTTGCAGAATTGTAATTTACAAGATCCTTATTTTTGCGTAAAGAAGATTAGAAAAGAATAGTGAGCATAATATTCATTTGCTCGATTATTAATTTTATAGAAAATGTAAATAATCAAAAATCCCCAATTTTTTTAGAAATAATTCGGCGGGAAATTCAAATATTTGACCAATTTCAATTTTCTTAATAATTTCTGATTGGTCATATTTGAAATTCCTAAACGAATTATATCCTGCAAATTGATTTTTGATCATTTTCATTTTCTGGAAATTTAATATTCGAGCAAATGAATATTATTCTGAAAAATTAATATTCTACAGAATAAGATTCTATCAAATCATAATTCTAAAAAATGTATTTTAGAGCTTATTCATGCACGGAAAAAAATCTTTATCTGAAATAGCGATATGTTTCTCTAGAATAATGAAAACTTTTGCTGTTTTAGTAAAACATATCGCTCTTCCAGGTAAAAAATTTTTTCCGTGATTGAGTTAAACAAATTAATTTTAGTGAAAGTGTAAGTGTGATTGTGTAATTGCGCGTGTAAAACCAAAATTATTTTAGTAAAAGTGTAAGTGAAAGCCACAGTAAACTTGGTTGTATTTTTTTATATTGCAACGTTTTGATGCACATAAGTTATATCAAAAAGAGATCGTTTTGTGTATCATTTTTAGAAATGATACACGAAACTGTCTCATTTTTTGATATAACTTATGTGCATCAAAACGTTGCAAAGATTTGATGCAATTTTTGGTCTCAATTTGATACTTTTAGGAAAACTGTGAGTATAAGTGCAGAAAAATAAATGAAATTCACCTATTCAGGACATAATAGTATAGAACATGAAAATCTTAATTAATTTATTAGATTATAATGGATTCGTATGGATTTTATAAAAAAAATCCGATAATAATTAATTAATTTAGTTTCAGACAAGCTGAAATCCTGCTTTAGAAGAATTAAAAGACTATATTTTATACATTATAAAATAAAAAAAATCTTTAAAAACAAAAGTACATGAAAAAGAGTAGAGAGAAATGTTAGTTCTCATATGGATATTCCCTGTCTTTTATTGTAAGTTTGCCTCAGGACTTATGGGGATAAAGTTAATTAATTCGTTATTACCAGGCCAAATCAGCATATTGAATAAAATGTATCATCATATTTTTATCTCAATCTAGAAAAGTACATTAATCTTTTTCTCTCGAGTCTTTAATTAGCAGATATGAAACCATTAAAATTAAAATTATTACATATTCCCGTGCAGAAATTGCCCTATTTAGCCCCACATTTAAATTAAGGCTCTGACAAGGCCCTTGCCAGTTTTTTCACAAGTTTGACATGCCCCGAAATTACTTGGTTCTGACACTTTTATTTTTTGTTCCTCGCATAACCTATAAAATCATAAATTGGGGTTTTGAAATGGCTTTCGCCAGTTTTTCCACAAGTCTGACGATCCCCAAAGTAACTTGAATTTCCCACATTTTTAGTACATCAATGTTTTGAGACGACATAACCAGAAAATGTGAATGTCATTTTTATGATCAGTTTGTCGATCGTTAAATATAATCACAGAAGAAATGACTTGATTCCAAGTAGAAATGTGCCACTGGCATAGTACTGACCCAACACTGCCAGTCAGTATAATAGTACTGACTGCCGTACTGGGCCAGTAGTGGACCAACCCTGGCTGGTAACGCTGTCCAGTACTGATTTTGTCCCGCTCACCAGTACTAACGCAGTACTAGAATAATACTGGCATAATACTGGCAAAGTACTCATCCGGACTTAAAATCTCACTTTTTTACAAAATGCTAAAACACGCTTTCCAATGCAAATTTCATCCTTATTAGCTTATTACTCCCATTTTTACCACGAACAGGTAATGTGAAGCCAATAATAGTTAATGTTATTTAGAATATATAAAATATTATTAACAAGAAATAATTAAAATAATAATTATCATTTATATTAATTAAATTATTTTATTTTTAATAAATTATTTTACAAAAAATAATTTGTGTTGTAAATTTTTTTATTTTTTTAAATTCATAATATTTAATTTTGTTTACTTTGCACTTATACTTAATTTAATAATTATTTAATAATTGATATTACACATGAACAAATATTGTACTTATAACACTTAAAACTAAGAACGAAAAATCTCGCACGCATGGGGGATCGAACCCTAAACCCTTAGAATGCAAGTCAGATACGCATACCGCACAGCCGCGCTGGCTTGAAGTGCTGACTTGAAGTAGTTCACCTAATACAAAAGTTTTGATTTCAAAGTTTGTATTATCTATTGATCACGAAAATAAAATGAATTTATTCTTAAATTTTTTAAACTCACAAAATTTTTTCAATTTTTACAAAGATTTAATGAAATAAAACTGGATATCAATTTCAGTTAAATATTTTTAATAAATTATTTTTACCGTAAATAATATTAAAACAGACAAAAATGATTGATGAATTACATAATTAAAAATAAGTTAATAAAAGACGACTGTAAAATATGAATGGTAAAAAATTTTTTAAATTTACTATTTAATTATTAATAATATTTAAAAATTACAGTGAAAAAATTACATTTGCTTTATTTTTAAAACTATTAGAAAAAAATTCTCAACTTATTGTTATCGTATGCATGATAAATAACTTAATGCACATATTTCAATGAGTACTAAAATAACTAAAAAAACATAAATATATTTTATATAGGTATATAATAATACATTACAATTACATCCAAAATTTTGAGGGAAAGTATTCGAAAGAAATTAATATACATTTTTTTAAATAAAAAATCATCGTTTTCTACCTATTGGAATAATTTAAAGACTTTTTCATTTAATGTTTTTTATCACCGACATAGTACTGATTCGGTGTGAATGACAGTGTACTGCCAGTACTGGTTTTAATATTTTTTTACCTCCGACATAGTACTGATTCGGTGTATTAGTCAGTACACTGCCAGTACTGAAAGTCAATACCGACAGCCAGTATTGGATCAGTACCATGCCGGTGTTTAATTACGGCGAGCTACGGATATTTCTACTTGGGAATTGTTACATAAAAATAGGTTTATTTGGGCTTTTGAAATTTAACAACATTTTAATTTTTACACATAATTTCAGGTTCATCACTTATATTTTAGTCTAATAAACTTGTTTACAAAGAAAAAATATCATTTTTACTTTAACGTGATAACATTATACATTAATAATAATAATAATAATAATATTCCTTTCTTAAAAAAGACAATGCATGCAAAACACATGAAAATGTATATCTCGATGATCGAAAAAATCGAATGTAAGAAAAAATGAACTTTGCTTTCCAGAGCATCTAAATCAATATTCATTTTATGAAAATCACTGTAAATTAATGTTCCACATATATATTTTTTGCATAACTTACTTGATTGCAATAAATATACACTTGCAAAATATTATTTGTTGTAAATGTTTGCCAGTTGTCATGAATCAGAAACGAACATAACCTACATTTAGTTGAAATCACCTGATTGGCTCAAGACAAAATAGCGCGCGCTTTTTTAAAACAATGAAATTTATTAAATTATAATAAAATAATTATAATAAATTAAATTGTTATGAAAATAATATTACCTTGAATAAAAAAGTGTTTTTAGTTTAAAAAAAATTATTCAGCAATTATTATTATTTTCAGACAAATTTTACAAATATAATAGATTATTATTTTTCTTTTTGAATCTTTCTCTATAATTACATGTCTTTTTGCTTTTTGTTTACAATATTTTGAAATATTTAATAAAATAATTGTAATAAATTATGAAACATAAATTAAAAATTAAATTGAATGGACAAAAAATAGAAGCAACGGAGATGGCCAAAGGCCGTCTAAGGCGTTGGTATATTAATATTATACAGTCGAACCTGGATAAGTGACATCCCAAGGGACCAACAATTTTTTATCACTTATAGAGGTTTTTCATTAATACAGGTTTTCACTTACAGAGGTCGAAGTGCGGTCTCTATCACTTATAGAGGTTCTCGCACTTATATAGGTTCAAGCATGGCTGCGTTCACTTATAGAGGTTTTGACAAATCAAATTAACAATGCGAAATTTACTAAATTCATTCATTTATTTATTTGAAAAAAAGTGTTATCAGAAAATGAATCGTTTATTAACATAAATACTAATTAATTAATTAATTGAATGAAAAAAGTCTGTCAATTTTGTTTGTTTTTTGATTACACTATTATTAACATAAGTTTCAATTTCATAAATTTTATCAAAAATAGATTAATCAATATTCGTCGAGAATTCAAAAAATCTATGGACCGTATCCAGAGCACTTAAAACTTCCTGAAGCTTTGGAATTGAAATTTCTTGGACCTATTACGGTCGGTTTGAATCTAAAATTTTCTGCGTACCGAGTGTACAAATTATTATTTGAGCAAAGCGCCTTTGTTTCTATACTTCTATTGACATTTTATTTACTGTTTACTCATTTCTATTGCCCTGTTGAAAATTTAAATACGGAAACGATTTTCACTTATAGAGGTTCGAAACATGCGTCTTTCACTTATAGAGGTCAATCCAAGAAAATAAAATGAAAGAATTGTCACTTATAGAGGTTCGAGAAGCGCATCTTTTACTTATAGAGGTCTGGCCGAAAAAAATATCGGTCACTTACAAATTCTCATTTATAGAGGTTTTTACATGGGAAAATGAAGGGACCTGGCGATTTCCGTCGCTTAAAGAGGTTTTTCACTTATCCAGGTGTCACTTATCCAGGTTTGACTGTATTACATTATATCAATAATTATTAATTTATTAAAATTATTTTATTTATAAAATTTTACATATAATTTTTGAGGATAATAAATTAAAAAAAATTAGTAATTAGTTTTTTTTATAATTGTCTAATGTTTAAATTAAATTATCAATAAATCATTTAAAATCAAATAAACAATTTAGAAAATAATAAAAATATGCACAAATTCGTAATATTATTAGATACAGTGAAACACGTCGAGCATTTATTCTAATATCACTGATCAGAAACGGCCGAGCTGCGTAAAGCGAGCGTTTCTTTCATTCCCGTACAAGCGGACCCGTGTTCGCTCCCCGGTACCCCCAAGATTTTTTCGTTGAAATTGCGAGAAATGTTTTCAGGTTTATGTTATGACATTCATATTAATATAATAATTATAATTGTTTCAGTGTTATTAATAGTTCAGTCAAGATGTGGATGTGTTGCTTCAATCGTTTCACTTATGTAAATTTTTTTTGAATCCAGTTTAATTCTGAATCAAAAATTACATATAACGAATTACTGTATTTAGTGCATTATATTTTCATGGAATAATTTTTGTTGATAATTGGAATTTTTTTTTAATTACATAAAAAAATGTGTTTACTACATTAAATTTTATTATTAAATGAATTTCGAAATATTTAAAAGAATTAATTTGACTAGTTTTTCAAAAGTTCTATTGATCAATAATTATCAAGTTGTGCTGGATAATAAGTTGATGAAAAAAGCGTGACATGACATTCGAGTTTTTTTAGCGAACTGGCTAGTAAAGTATAACTAGACAAATTACCCCATACTAGGGTATGGGGTAATTGCCTGAAATACTCTCATGGCCCTGGCAAGTTTTGCCCTAAATAGGGCAAATCCTCGCCAAACCATTACACCCTTAAATTGGCCCATACCAGTTTTCCATGCCAGGCCCACGCCTGAAACATGAGTAACTAGGAAGTGCCTTGCAAGACCCAGGGCAAAATTTCGGCACGCACCCAAAAAAAAGTAATCTTATACTTAGAGGAAAATTCCTCTTCTAATATCCTCTAAATATTTCCTCTTAAAACAAGATTATTCAATTGAAATGTAGAATATTTTTATTCTTCATTTTAATGGAAGAATGACAAAAGGATTCCTTTTGTATTTTCCTCTTTAATTAAGATTTTCCGTTTTAAATTTAGAAGATTTAAAAAAAGGAAACGGAAAAAAATAATGTAATCGTTTGATCCCTTTCCCTGGGTATGATAGTTGTGAAGTTGTTTTTTAACCTTTCAGTTTTAATATTTCTGGTAAAATGTCAACAAAAAGGACAAAAAATGGATTTGCTTTATTAAAAATACAGAAAATATAGTTAAATTCAAATTAAATGAATATTTTTAACGCTATTTTTAGATTTAAAAAAATTTGGATATTTCTTGTGAAATTTTACTACTCAGGTAAATAGAAATACTATAACCCGATTTTTGAATCTTTCGAATTTTTTAAATCTTTTTATTTACTTTTTTAAAAAAGTTTTAAAACGTTAAATAATTTCATATATGAAATTTTTTTCTGTCCTATAAAAAATGTTAACTTTTAAACATATCATCATGTTTTAAAATTATTTTTGCGCTGAAAATCTCGTTGATCATTACAACTGATTAATGAAAACTTATTTTTTGTATTTTAATTATCAATATAAAATGTTGATAATTAACCAAAAACATGACATTGTTAACGTTATATTAAAAAACAATTTTTATTATTATATTGAAATGAACTATTATAATTTTACTTAATTTTAATTTAAAAATGTATTTTCTGCAAAGATTTTATTATTTGATTGAAATTATAAATATTTTATTGATGGCTTTGACATTAAAAACAATTTTACGAGGTTTGGATGTCGACATTTAATTTAAGAGGAAAATCCTCTTAAATGAAGAATAATAATTTTGATACCAAAATTAAGAGGAAAATATGCATTTATTTTAGAGGAATCCTCTAGATTGAAAATTACTTTTTTTAGGGTGCGGGTATACCTATATACGTATTAAAAAAATTATAAATTTTATATAAATCACAATTCTTCTGACAAAATTTTATTTGAAAAATTAAGAAATGTATACCATATTAAAAGACTTAGAAAAAATTTTTTTTTCTCAGAATGTAGAGTAATTTCGTAAAGTTATATGGTTCAAGTTCCTTCTTTTCTCTTACTGAAAAACGTATAATCATGAAAAGGTTTAGCGTGACGGGAAAAATTTCGCATTAGGGTACCACATTAAAAGTCGCTCTGAGGTAATAAGAGGCAAAAAAAAAAAAAAAAAAAATAGGAATGGGGGGGAAGGAAGGACGAACTTCTTTAAGAGTTTGTACATGTTTGAACATTAAGTCGGCGACTTATGACTGCAGTAAACGACGTGAAGAATGCACTCTGGGCTTCAGTGCATTGAATTGCACTGTATTTTAAAGCTGCGCAAAACCATTGGAATTTCTCGCCTTCCTTTATACGGTATGTCTCTCATCCCTCGTGTGAATTCTCGGCTTGTACGTGCGGGCGTAAATTTCTGGAATGTGAATAGCCGATTATACAAGGCTCTTTCTCTCTATGTGTGACGTATTGAGTTCTCTTAAATTCAACCCCCCTTCTACTTTTTATTGAATTAAAGGGGGAAAAAAAGAGTAATTTTTATACTGCTACCAATTGTAAATGCACATTTTTTAAAAAAAATATATTATCAATTTTCTCAAGAGGAGATTTCTTTTTTTTTTTTTTTTGTTGTAACAGCAAAATTGAGAAAGTATTTTTTAATTTTCTACTTGGGTGATTAACGTAGTTTAGACTTGTTGTTGATTCAACGGAAGTGGAAGTAATTCTGATTAGAGGCCAAAGAAGAATTTGTGTCGGGCACAAGCTTGATTCGAATTCAATTTACTTTAGGTAAATAAATTTCCCAAGCAGGAATGATGGGATAGAAATACAATATAATTAAAAATTCTTCTTATTTTAAATGTAAGTGACACGCGAACATTAAGATTTCACTTTGCAAAAAAAGTGGTACTTTTATTTTTTAATTAAAATATATAAGTAACAAATTTTCGTAGAGATTTTCCATAAAATGACAAATTTTTGAGGTAATATTGCACCTCTTGTACACTTATAATTTACTTATTTCTAGTTTTTTTGATACAAAAGTATGTCAAAAATGTATAAAAAAGATGTTTATTTACTATACCTGCAAATCGAAAAATAATTTTTAAAAATGGGTTTTTGAGGTCGCTTATTACAAATCTGGCGTCAGTTTTCAAAAAATCAAAATGGCGGATCCAAAATGGAGGATATGATTTCTAAAAATCACCCAGATTCGGTTGAAACTTGTAACTTGGGGGTTTTTGAGATCACTGATTACGATTCTTTTGTTAATTTTTTTAAAATTCAAAATGGCGGAAGTGATTTCTGAAAATCGCCCATATTGGATCCGCCATTTTGAATTTTTGAAAACTGACGCCAGACTCGTAATCAGTGACCCCAAAAACCCCCTGAGTAATAAGTTTCAAGCGAATCTGAGCGTATTTTAATTGTTATATTTTAACCAATTTTATAACCACTTTTTAACCCTTTTTTAACACTGTATTTTCAAAACAAGGGTTATGCTCAACTCCAAACGTTTATGGAATTATTGTCCCTCAATATAAATCACTTTGGACTATGTTTGCGAAATTCGAATGCCCAAAAATGGGCTAAATTTGGTGTGACTCTTTATTTTTTGAATCCTTTTTTTCTTACTGTTTATTTTGAGGGCAGTAAACTTCAAACTCGTTGTGAATCATTTATGTTTCTCACACGTTGTACAAGGTACTATTCCTTTATATAGTAGAAGTTCCCTTTCTGACAGTAACTTTAACTTTGTATTCGACATCCATC
Organism: Leptopilina boulardi; assembly: GCF_019393585.1. Classification (NCBI taxonomy): domain Eukaryota; kingdom Metazoa; phylum Arthropoda; class Insecta; order Hymenoptera; family Figitidae; genus Leptopilina; species Leptopilina boulardi. The sequence continues at coordinate 1,545,765 of NW_026137921.1, forward strand.
CAATCTAGGTTTAGTTTGACTCTTCGTACTTCTACCAACTTTCTTGGTTTCACGTTAAATATCTAAATAATGATGTAACGTTATACAATTCAAAGTTCATTTTCAATGTAATGAGTAATTCTGCTATATTATTTCGTCTTTTCAATTATATATGAATCAACTTACACAATTAATTAGAGGAAGCATTTTCCTTCATTTATTATTACGTATTTTTAAATAAATTTTTTTAATGTAAAATTTAAGGGGACGAATCACTTTTTTTTATAAATTTTTTTATTTTTTGACAAAAAAGTATATTAGGTATAACTAAAATTCATTCTGGCTTGTTTTATTATTATTAAAATTTAATGGTAAAAATACACAATAATACTTATTTTTAGCTTACTAGGTCAAAAATTGTAAAATTTAAATGGTACGAAACCCAAAATATTCTTTATGTAACTTTTAAATTATTATAACTGGCTTAAAGTATAATTTAAATACGCATCCATTTACCAATTTTCAAACATCATAGAACCTGAAATTAACAAGTTATTGACATTTTAAAAATTCAAAATTTTTATTACAACTGTTATTTGCAAGAGATTTAGTTTTATGTTTTTGTTCAATCTCTAATATATCATCACTATGTTGCATATGTTTTAAAAATGTATCGATTTATTTAGTTTTTAATCCAGCGAATTATGATTCATAAATAAATAAAATCTCCATGCAAAGTGTTCGTGAAATGATAAAAAAAATTCATATTTCTACTAGGCAGCGGTTTTTTTTTTTGTTTTGTTTTTATTATCAATAAAAATGTCTGATTCGCGTTGTTTCTAGAATAAAAGCAATAAAACATTAATTAAAAGAAAAAAATACATTTTCTTAATTATATTCAATAAATAACAAAAAAAGAAAAAAAAAGAAACTAAAACATTTTAAACATTTTTATTTATTAGTGACAATAAATAAAAAAAGGAATTCGCGTGTTTATAAAATATATATGTATGCCATGTACTTAAAAAGAGTAATAATTAATTTAAATGTTGCGTGCTGCGTTTGGAAAATTTTATAATTGAATTGTTTAATTATTTTATGACGCGTAGAAATTAAATTACAAATTCTGTTAATCCATTAGAATAATAAATTTACAGAATAAAAAAATTTAATACATTTGTTCAACAACTATATAGAAAATTACTCTACTGCTTTACAATTTCAATTTTATAATTAAAATTTACTAAAACAAGAAGCACTGTAATTAAATATATTTTGATTTTTTTTAATTGAAATAAATTCCCTACATAAATAAGACTAAGTAAAGTATATCAAGGTACCCAAAAAGAAGGTAAAAAATTCAAAATTTCATTAAATATCAACCGAAAATCAAATATTTTGCTAATTAAAATACATAACCTAAAAAATGTAGTTTAACTCACTTCTTTTGTTTTGCGACAAAACGAATTTAAATCTACACCACATCTATGTCTTTATTAATTATTGAATTCCTTTTTAATGAATTACAACACTTTTTAGATCATAGAATAAAAAATTATTACCTTTAAAACCAAAACATGAAAAAACATTTGTTTTATATGAACAAGAAGTCGATCGACAAGGTTGGGTAGTTAAATTTATCTTAAGTAGGATCAGATCTGAGTAGGATTTTTTTACAAAATAAATCGACTGCTCTCCCATGGTAGCACTGTCAAGGTTGTGTAGTAAAACTCTACCATGGAACAGCAGTCGACTTATTTTGTAAACATAAGTGATTCAGCTGAAGATAATCTTGACTACCCAACTTTGTCGACTGACTTACCTCTACCTTGTTTATATCAAACAAATGTTTTTTTTTTCATATGTTGGCTTTAAATGTCAGTTTTTTATTTAATAATTTAAGATGTATTCTTTTTAATTAAAAAATTATTTAACTATTAACTATTATTTTTTTATCCTATTATTGTAAATTATTTTTTTCTAATATTTCAGAAAGTTTTTTTTACTAGTATAAATATTTAGTAGTTTTTAAGTCAAAAATATTAAATATTATTTACTTTAATAATAATTAATTTTATTAGTTTTCAAATTTAGCGCTATTATTTAAATTGGCAGTACCGTTCCTGCGGTCAAAACACGTTTTCCTTTTTCTAACCTAAAAACATATTTCATTTCTCTACGCGATTAGAAAAAATAATCGCAATCATATTTTATTTATTTATTGAGATTTAATCCAACAGTCCGGAGACCAATTACAGGATTATTAATACAAATATAAAGTATAACAAGTACGATGATAAAGATAGTCACTTATTTCAAATCGAGTGTTAGAATATACCTATATAATATTTTATTTTATTTTATCGCAGTGAAATTAGTTCCTTAGAGTAAAATCATGTACCAATTTTGAAAAAGTAGATACAGAATGAAAATTCATATCAAATTCGGAATCATTGCAAACACCATTAAATACATCACACATATTGTTTAAAATAGTATTCTGTAAGGATTTACATCCAGTATAAGTAGGTTGAACGTTTCTATGATTTCGCTTCGGAACATAAAAGGGTACAAGTGATAATAAGTAAGAACAGTCAATTTTATGTTTTACAATTTTAAAAAATAAAGTGACAAACTTTATGAATCTTCGATCCTCAAGAGGTTGTGCATTAAAATTATTACACAATTCCTTATAATCTGTGCCAGGTAATAAAAATACACGTTATTTTTTGAAATAAAGAAATTTTAAGAATCGTTTGTGGCATTTATGAATTAAATCAATTAAATACTGCGCTAAATTATACCAAAGAACTGAACCATATTCCAATTTAGATATTACAAAAGCATAAAATAAAGACTTTAACGCAGATTCATTATTAAACTTTTGACATGTTCGAATGATAAAACCCAGACATCTATTCGCTTCTCTCACAATTACATCAATATGTGTGTTAAACTTTAAAGAGCTGCTTAGGTGAATACCAAGATCTTTAATGGTTGTAACTCTTTCAAGGGGATGTGTGTCTATTGTATAATCAAAAGAAATTATATCTTTACTTCTCGAGAAAGTCATCACACTACATTTTGAAGGATTAATGTCCAGAGAATTGCGTTTACACCAGTCAGAAAATCGATTTACATCAGATTGGAGATCAATTTTATATATACATATTATTCTATATAATAATATTAGTGAAGAATCTTGTATTTTAATTTTTGAAGAAAGTAGAAATGATATGAAAATTATGTCTTCAAAATTAAAATACAAGATTCTTCTCTAATTATTTATAATAATAGGTACATACATTTGAAATTAGGCTGAAGATGACATTGAATGATAGTAGACGTTCCATTGACTCTTCTAGAGAGAAAGAGACAGAGTGACCGAAACTATTTGTGTGTATAATGTGGGTTGATGTTCGTCTAACTGAAATGCCAGAAAGAAATCAACAAATAATAATAAAGAAGTATAGAAGAGAGAATATATGAGAGAAACTCAAAAAGAGAATAAATAAACGCCAGTGCTATATAGAGTATATGTACGAGATGGGAAAACAGGACGGAGAGAGAAACGGAAATGAAACAGACCGTTTCGCCGTACAAGAAGGATATTAATATCATCTTCAAGGCAATAGTTCACCACAAGATTACTAAACCATCTATATCTTTTTTTTTCATTCTATTATTTCAATTAATATTCCTCTTAATTGCCTAGTTTTTAATTATCGACATTTTCTTTTATCTCAATTTCAATATTGAATGTTCAGTTTTTTTTTATAATATACTGCTCAGAAGAAAAATGGAATTATTATATTTACTCTTCGAGAAATAAATTAAATAATGAAACAAAATTTATAATTACATTCACTGTTGACTTAAAAAGTATCAAATTGCAACGAATTGATATCCAAAATGTGGATCAAATAAAAAATTGATACAAATTTGGGTATGGAATATTTAGTAGGGGAGGCCGGGGGTAAGTTGTGCCGATAGGAATATCTCAAAAACAAAATTTTTTTTTGCTTCACGGAATAATTAGCTGTTAGTAATTTGGTGCTTTGGCGTCACTTACGTGCAAGTTTTCATATTTACACTTTTTGGTCTATTTTTTGCATTTTTAAAGATATCGATAAGCATTTTTTTTAAAATGATCCAAATTTCTCGACGGATTTAATAGTGTATGAAACCTAACATTTAATTTATCTAGTTTTTTAATATTTGATAAAAAGTGAGCGTCGACGCAACGAGGTTAATTGTGCCTTTTGCTTGGGGCTGGTTGTGCCGCTGCACGGAAAAAAAGAAAAAGTAACTTTTACTACTTTAAAAGTAAAATTGGACCTGTCCGAAGTTTCTGCGCATCTCTGGCAACTTTTACTCCAAAAACAGTAAAATTTACTTCAGAAATAGTAAAAATTACTACGGAAACAGTAAAATTTACTACAGAAATAGTCAATTTTACTATTTTTCGAGTAAAAGTTGCCAGAGATGCGCAGAAACTTCGGACAGGTCCAATTTTACTTTTAAAGTAGTAAAAGTTACTTTATTCGTTTTTCCATTTTTCTCCGTGTGTCAATCGCTACACTGAAAAAAAATTCTAGTTAGAATAACCAGAATTCTAGTTAGAATAACCAGAATTCTGGTTAGGGTATATTTAACATTTTGATTCTGGTTAGGTTAACCAGAATTCTGGTTATTTTAACGAGAATTCTAGTTAATTCAACTAGAATTCTGGTTAACATAACTAGAAAGTAATGTTAAATATAGCCTAACCAGAATTTTTTTTTCAGTGTACATAACCATAATCTATTTAAAAAAAAGGGTCAGTTATATGTGTGTCAATTGTAATTTCAATAAATCGCATTCGGAATAAGTATTCACGTCTTAAAAATTATTTATTAATCAGAAAGTAGAGTTTTTACAATTAATTAACGATACAAATAATTATTTCGAAAAATATTGTAAAATTTAAGTCAGAAATGTTTATTTATATACAAAAATCTATAAATGTTACGATTGTTGGAAAAATCCTTTGAATGTTTATAATAAAAATACTTATTACGAAAACTATATAATTTAAGTGACTGACTAACTATGGAATTATAGAATATAAGTCAGAAAATGTTTATTTGTACTAACTAAAATCTAGAAATCTTAAGATTGTTCCTCTAAAAACCTTTGAAAGTTTATAACAAATGATTAATAAATAATAGTAAATCATATATTGGCAATAAATATTTTATTTCTTTCGCGTAAAATCATTTGCTTCAACTGAAACAACTAAAAAATCTGAGCGGCACAACCGACCCCGACGTTGGCATAACTCTCCCCAGCACGGAGTTCAACTTGCCGTGTTGCCTCGCTGCACAAAATCATTTTTTTTTGAAAAAAAACTGTTCAAAATCATCAAAAAATTATAATGGATTTAAAAACTACATTAAATTTTAAAATATATAGATTAAAACAAAAAGTTCTCTTTTTACTAGCATTTTATTTAGTTTTCTCAAAAACCGTCACTTTCAGCCCCGGTCTTCCCTACTCTGGTAAAAAAATTTTTTTTGTCGTCTAACTCATTGGACACTTTTAGACGGATGTCCACAAGAATTGAATTTTTTTTTGTTTATTTAAATTCTAAATTTTGGTCAAATTTTAAATCCTTGATTCTGCTTTATTATCACAATAATATTTACATTTTCAACTTCTTTAAGTAATAGAGAATGAAAAAAAAAGTATTCTTTTTCTTAAGTAGCTTTTTTAAGAATAATTACATGTAATTTAAGTTGAACAAAGTTTTTTGAAAAATGATCATAAAGTGTTGGAAAAACGTACCTTACTTAACACTTTACTTTTAAAGAGGTTACATCTTGAGGTACTTCTGAGAAGGAGTTACCCTCTTGAACTGAAGATTCTCAAACCTCTCAAGATGGTCCACAATTCAACTCACTCTTAAACCTTAATAGCAACTAATTTTCTTTCCTCTTTTTTATTCCCCAACAAAAATCTTTTCTTTAGTCACATTCATATACTGTATAGAATTAATTAGTTGTTCTATTGATTTTTTCATAACAAAACTTTTTAAATTAACAACACTAATTAATTAACTAATTGTATATAGAATAATACTTAAATCGTTAATATATATTAAAAATTTCAAAAAAGAAAAAATTTGATAAATTATATTCAGCGTATTCACAGCATAAAAATGTGCATGATTTAAAATTCAGAAAAGGTTATTATCTATCTAGATATGTCTTGAAATTTTACCTTTTTAAACTGAAATTTGAAATTTTCGAGTGCTTCTTTAGCAGGGAATATCTTTCGAGATAAAAAGAAAAGATGTCGACGTTGAACATGCAGTGAAAGGAAGCCCCTTTATGCTAGGCACGATTTTAGCTAGTCATGCCAGCGATTTAGTTGCAACTTTTATCTTTCTATGCAGACAGAAGAGACACTAACAAAGAGTTGTATCGTCCATGAAAATGTCGTTTTCTCTTGTTATCACCTGAAATTTTCATGGTATATTACTTTTTAAAATGACATTGTAACACTTAATATCTCTTTTTAGTTCAAATTTACGATCAATAACTTCAACAATTAGCATACATTATTAATTGTTAACATGTTCTTTTTTTTTTTTTTTTAATATTCAAATTATTATTACGTCGTCGTGACTAATAACACAGGTCTACAAAATAAGACTTTTTATTTTAAATAAATTATTCATATGAAACAAATTAAATTTTGGTAATATTGCAGAAAAAGGACTTTTCTCAATTTTTAATATTTTTGGTTCATTCACTGAAAAAAAAAGATTTTGTGTTTCCAACAAAATCGTTTGGTTAGGCAATTTTTATTCTTGTAATTAAATTTTGGTTGGCTGAAAAGAAAGTCGTAGAGTTATCTGAACCAAACATTTGGTTATAGACCAACAAAATTAATTGGTTAAACATTTTTAAATTCCAACCAGGTTACAATAACCAAATAATTTAATTCGCTCTCAGCTCGTACTTTAATAGAACAATTGGTTTAAATCTCTCACAAATATGGGTAGTCCAGTGGTCAGAGATCCCAACTCGCAGTTTAAAAAAAAGAGGTTCGATCCCAGGCGGAGATGAGATTTTTCAAAGTCCACAAATATTTCAATTAGATAAACATAAATAAAAAAAGATAAAATAAAAAGAAATAAGGTAAAATAAAATTTTTAATTTTACCAAACATTTTTATTGACCTAACTAAAAAAATTTTTTTGAGCTAACCAAACATTTTTGTTATGTCAACAAAAAAAAAACACTTTAACCAAATTTTTTGTTTGACTCAAACAAATTAGTTTGGTTGCTAAATACCAACAAAATTTTTTTGTTTGCCCAACCAAATTTTCGTTACTCTGACTAAACATTTTTCTCAGTGTTGCTTGTGGAATTTTTTTAATTGAAACAAATAAAACGTTATTAGACTCCAAGACATTGTCTTGGACATTGTCTATATTTGAAATATATTTTTATTTGATTGAAATAAATTTTATTTGTTTCAATTAAACGGAAATAAAATATTTCTTTGAATGTATAAATATATTCCAAAAATTTTGAATTATTAAAAGTAAATTAATAAATCTCTGTTATTTTTAAATTTCGATTCATATTATGACAAAATGAAATTGTAAAAACAAAATTAATTATTTGTACTTGAATAATTAAATGCACGCATCCATCCTTTATATGTGGGAATTTCAAGAAATATCCCAGAGGTATCTTGAAAATGCCTCAGATGAATGCAAGCTATGTGAGTAGATTCTTACGAATATAATTTAAAAAAATTTTTTTTAATTCTGTAAAATCAAGTTTTTCATATTTTATTAGATATATATAAATATATACATTAGGTATTTATATATTAGACATTTTTAAATTGTTGACAATTATTTTTTTTTTTAAATTTCAAAAATGAAAAGTCGTCTTTTTAATTTTTTACATTTTAAAATCAATAATAATTTTACAATAAACAAAATAAAGAGTGTAGAATCAAGTTGACTGAAACTAAAATTTCCTTTGTTATTATAATAATAGCAACTTTATTTAAATACACGATGTAAACGTCAATAATCGGTTAAAAAAAAGCAATAAAATATAAAGAAGAAAATTTATTATTGTGAATAAACTACTCTGGAAAGCTCTTCGGAGTGCGATCAAACTTAATTCCCAAAGGAACATGATAGACGCACCTCTGCATGTGGCATTTCATTATAAACGAACCCCAATTTCTTAAACGGTTGTGGATAATCGTTTTCTGAACTTTAGTCCTTAAACTTTTTTTATTAGGTATTAAAATGAAAAAGGTAAATAAATACATAAATAATGTTAAAAAATCAATTATTTAAAAATAAACATTATAATTGCGCTTCCTCGTGGAGGAAGCTTTGTTAGTCCTTTTGTTTATAAAACTTTTCAAAGTGGCGGAAACAAATTTTTTTCTTTATAGAAACAATGTTATATGAGATCCTGATCAATTGTCCGGATGTATGTATGTGTGTGTGGATCCCTTTTTTGTTTAGAAGATAACTTTAACAGGTTTTAATGGATTTAGATAAAATTTGGTAGGCTCATTAATCATATTGATATCTCAAGTCTGACCAAAGGATTTTGAAAAATATACCCCCAAAAAAAAATTTTATCGTCTTTTTTCCAAAAAATTTTTTTTAATCGAAAAAATTTTTAAATAGAAAAATTTAAGGTTATATATAATAAAATCGTATTCCTTATGTCAAGACGAATCGATCGATATATATATATATATATATATATATATATATATATATCAAGTATACATTTGAGGAAAATTTAAAGAATTAATGAAAGTTTAAAAAATCAAAAATTCACATTTTGGCAATAAAATTTTGCTTTCTCCAGGAGGAAGCAAATTTTTTTGCTGATCGTAAAGAGGAAGCAAAATGTTCATGTAATGAACATCTGAATTTACAACTTGTTTTTTATTTTGTAGTCATGAGTGGACCAGTCTAGAAAAATCATGTTAAAACTTTCATTAAATATCATACAATTTAAATATTTTTATTAAATAATTTTTTTTTAAAAAATACTTTTTAATGAAAATGATAAAAATCAAACATTTTAATCATTAAATTCCATTTTATTATTGCACTGTTTCGTGATTTTTTTGTAACATTTTCCTATTTTATATGAAATATTGGAACAAAATAATTTGAAAAATCTTAAAAATTTACAAAATAAAAACAACTTTTAGGTTATGTTGCTTTCTGATTTTTTGGCTTGTTTTTTACAACGTGCTGAATATTTTTTTGCGGGATGGTTGATCACTTTTTTTCCAAAATCCGATGTTTTGTAAAATAACTCTAGAATTTTTTACAGTGTTAAGGCTACGAAAAATATATAAATTTTGATTCTTTTTTTTTTTGGCGCAAATATTATAGATAATTTTTTATATATGATATTTTTATTAAAAATTTTTAAATGATTTGATTAAGCTGTCTTTAGTATTACTGTTATCGTCATTAAGATAATCCGCTTCGGTTTACAAGGAATTATCTATTACTTCAAGTGGCATTTCATCGTTCTAATTATGGAAATAATTTAGTAATTACAGGGAGATTGAGTAGAGATGGGAATGCGATTACTGACCGTATTGAATTCTTCGGGGAATGTTTAATTGAATTCACGCTGTATTTGAGTGTGTAATCCTAGTTTTGACCGAGTAACAATAGCGTATAATCTAATACATTAATTTCTATATTCACATTGGATACATAGGCTCAAAAATATATTTGAAAATTGAGTCTATTTAAAAAATTTTAATTCATGACTTTTTTAAAATTCTTCCAATTTTCTTAAAACTGTAATAAGATACTTATATTTGAATATAGTATCAATTATTTGGCGCAAGTAAATATTTATTTGATAACAGTCAAGTAAACGATTAATCAAATACATTTTTTTCCAGTGTACCATTTGGATTTTAGGGAAAAAAGGAGGAAATTATTTGAATATCTAGTATATGAGTATATCGAATTTTGTAAAAAGTGTATTCAAGTTTATAAAATAGAATACAGAGGTCCATACGAAATATTAATATAGTATGTCCGAACGTTTACGAAAAATCCCGAATATAGTTCGCAGTTTTTCTCGGATTGCTGTGATTGGTTGAACTATACGTTTTTTAAATCAGTGCGCGCATTTTTGACCAATCAAGCACTTAAATCGTATAGAGAGCAGACGATGCAGACGATCTATTTTGGATGTTAGATTAAAATTTGTAAAATCCCTTTTTTCCTCAAGAAATAACTTTATCGTCGTTCAAATTAATTTCTTTTTTTTTTATTTTTTATTTTAAATATGCATTATACAAACTTTCCTCTATGTAAAAATTTTTCATATAAATTCCCAATCAATTTTTTCAAATGTGTATTCCATTTTTTTGTGAACACGATAAACTTGAATCAATTATTTTTAATTGTAAAAAAATTATTAGATTTCAGTAAAGAAAATTGTTAACTTAAAATAATTTTCAGTTTAAAAAAAGTTTTTAATTATAAGATTTATATTTATTATTAAATTCTAAGTCTAATTTTAAGGTTATGTATGAATTATTTATTTAAAAATATTTTATACATATTTTCGTACAATTTATGTTCCGAGAGTATAAAATAATTAGCATCATTGCTAGATGTATAATAATTATTCAGTCACATTTATATAAGTAGTTTAACTACATTCCAACTTAATTTTCTTTAGCGCGGTTGTATCGAAATTTACTAATTATGCTAGTCCAACGTTCGACAAAAGAACTTAAATTGTTGCCACTTTTTTTTTTCTTGATTTGTTCAATTTTTCTTTTTATAGTAGGTATTCTTTTTACAATAGGTATTCTATTTACAATAGGTATTCCTTTTAAAGTAGGTATTCTTTTTACAGTAGGTTTTCTTATTACAGAAGGTTTCTGAAAAATATTAAAAATATAAGAAAATGTTTTTGAAATATAATATTTCATAATCTATATAACAAATAAATATTTGTACATTAAATATTATTCTAGTAAAAAAAAACATGACCCAGATATTACAAAAGCTTGCAGCAAGATTACCATTTCTTTTATCGGAACCATGTCGCCATTTTTGTGTACAGTAAGATTTCCATAATTGTGTATGACGACGATTTGTTTTTCTGCATTAAGTTTTATATTATTGTTTTGCATTGAACTCTTTTCATTTTTCTTACAGGTTATCTAAAAAATATTGTGAGTACAGGAAACTGTATTTTTAGACAAAATTATTTTTTGAAAATTTATAAAAGGTAAAAAAAAATTTTTTTATTTTAAATATTGATAAAAGTAATTGAAAATATTATTTAAAGCACTGATTTTATTCATTTTTTTTTACCATTATTATAAATTTTATTAGTATTATGTAACATAATTTTTAACGTTTTGACGGATATACTGTAATTTATTGTACATTAAGAGTTTTTGTTGAAAAATTTTTAATTTAATTTAATTTCAATACTGCTAGAGTAGTTATTTCAGGTAGAAAAAGAAATTAAAGTTGAAAAAGGACAGGAACAAAAAAAATTAAGGTGATTGAAAAAGAAAAAAGTTGAAAAAAGGTGATTAGAAATGAAGTGATTATCGCGAAGTTTAACTTTACAGTTAATTTATTCAACTATATCTTAAACTGTATTATTGTAAATTCTACCACACTTAAATTAACAATACTTTGTTCTACACTCAAAAATTTTGTTATAAAAAATAATTTTAAAAAAGCACAGAACAATTAAAAATTTAAAAAAAAAAACAATTTCCAATTTAAGAAAAAAAATTTTTAAATTTAATATTTGCAAATCTTACTTGCAAGACACATAAAATTGAAATAAAACTCAAAAGAATGTGCTTCATGGTTTTTAGTTTATCTTCCACACTTCTCTAACTGCAAATGATTCTGCTCGATGCTGTACATGGGGTTTTATACAAACGTTTATATAGGCTCAACAAAATTTTTTATTGTATCAGAAGTTTTTGGAATTGATCTTTACTCAGAAACATTATTGAATCACATAAATTGGATGTAAAGATGATAATATGAATTAAATAAGCTGTTTCTTTCTACCTCATAGGAAATTCCCTTTGGAAATTCCGTTTGAAGCACGAATAAATATTTCTTGTCATTCAATAAGAAAAATCATTTTTAAATATAAAATTGATATTTACGTACAAGAAGTTAGCAACGCCAATTTGTTAAAAAAAAAAAAAATTCTTTCAATTTTTCTTAATTTTGTACCTACTAATTTTTAATGAAAAAATTTTTTTGTAAAAATAATAATTTGGACTCAAATTTTTAAAAAAAACATTTTAAAGTTGAGTGTATTTTTTTGTGCTCGACTAGTAGAATTCAGCACAATTTTCTTTTTTTTTTTAAATAATTTTTGAATATTTGTCTCTATAAATAATGTTTCTTCTCTTTTTTTTTAAATTTAATTATTTTCAGAAAGTTCAAATATTTTGTAAATGTTTTAATTTTTGCAGTACAATTCAGCATAACATTTTTGAATACTTCTGAGTTAAAAATTGTTTTTTGATTGTCACAAACAATTTTTTTTTTTTTTTTTGATAAAACAAAATTGTGTTACTAACTTCTTGCACGTAATATATTTTTAAAATAATTATCAGAATGATATGAAGCATTTTTTCTCACAATTCAGGTCTTATCAGAAAAAAAATATTAAGCGGAAATTAATCATTATTAAAAACGAATAATTAAATCAATGTCAAGTAGTTTATTATTAAAATAATTATGAGAAGCATTTTTTCACACAATTCAGGTCTTATTAGAAAAAAAAATATTAAGCGGAAGTTAATCATCATTAGTAAATACCAAATATTAAATCAATGGCAAATTTATTTCAAATAAATGACAATTCAATATTAATAAAAAAAAAATTGATCAAGTGCTAGAAAATCTAGCCTAGAAAAGTTGTAATCGAACCTGATTAGATTCTTGTGAGAAATTCAGACTAAAAATATCTGCTGAGATCCCGTTTGAATTCTAGAAAGGCAATTCAAACTAGAAAAATCTGATTAAGCCCTTACTAAATTCTACCCAGAAATACCTCGAATCGGACTTAGATGATTATTTTTCGATGTTTTCTTTATTTAAAATATGAATTTAATTATGTTCAATAAGGGACACAAATATTTTTAAAATGTTCGTTTTAGAAATAATAATAAAAAGAATAGATATTAATAATAATAAATTATAATAATAAAATTATTAAATAAATTAAATTTATTATTAAATACCACCGAGTGATAGAATCAAAATAATATTATTGATAAATTACATTATTATATATAGTTTTACTTTTTATTTAATTTAAAAATAATATTTAAATTTAAATCAAAAATATCGAAATCGATGTATCGAAGTTCTCAATATATCGATGTTCCATCGTCGAGAATGATGACATGAGTGGTGCAAGTGCACATGTCATTTTGTGTGAACCTGAATTTTATTGTTCTTTTGTTAATTAATAATGGAAAATAATGAGAGGAAAAAAAGCAATCGCAAATGCGTAGCAAACAATATCTTGAGGTGAAATCCGTACGCGTTGAATTAAATAGAATGCAATATGTTCAAGAGCAAGTTATGGATATTAACAATAGATGACTTAAATCACTTATCTTCTTTATCAGAAGATACCCAAGTAGAAATATCCGTGGCTCGCCGTAATTAAACACCGGCATGGTACTGATCCAATACTGGCTGTCGGTATTGACTTTCAGTACTGGCAGTGTACTGACTAATACACCGAATCAGTACTATGTCGGAGGTAAAAAAATATTAAAACCAGTACTGGCAGTACACTGTCATTCACACCGAATCAGTACTATGTCGGTGATAAAAAAACATTAAATGAAAAAGTCTTTAAATTATTTCAATAGGTAGAAAACGATGATTTTTTATTTAAAAAAATGTATATTAATTTCTTTCGAATACTTTCCCTCAAAATTTTGGATGTAATTGTAATGTATTATTATATACCTATGTAAAATATATTTATGTTTTTTTAGTTATTTTAGTATTAAGTTATTTATCATGCATACAATAACAATAAGTTGAGAATTTTTTTCTAATAGTTTTAAAAATAAAGCAAATGTAATTTTTTCACTGTAATTTTTAAATATTATTAATAATTAAATATTAAATTTAAAAAAATTTTCACCATTCATATTTTACAGTCGTCTTTTATTAACTTATTTTTAATTATGTAATTTATCAATCATTTTTGTCTGTTTTAATATTATTTACGGTAAAAATAATTTATTAAAAATATTTAACTGAAATTGATATCCAGTTTTATTTCATTAAATCTTTGTAAAAATTGAAAAAATTTTATGAGTTTAAAAAATTTAAGAATAAATTCATTTTATTTTCGTGATCAATAGATAATACAAACTTTGAAATCAAAACTTTTGTATTAGGTGAACTACTTCAAGTCAGCACTTCAAGCCAGCGCGGCTGAGCGGTATGCGTATCTGACTTGCGTTCTAAGGGTTTAGGGTTCGATCCCCCATGCGTGCGAGATTTTTCGTTCTTAGTTTTAAGTGTTATAAGTACAATATTTGTTCATGTGTAATATCAATTATTAAATAATTATTAAATTAAGTATAAGTGCAAAGTAAAAAAAATTAAATATTATGAATTTAAAAAAATAAAAAAATTTACAACACAAATTATTTTTTGTAAAATAATTTATTAAAAATAAAATAATTTAATTAATATAAATGATAATTATTATTTTAATTATTTATTGTTAATAATATTTTATATATTCTAAATAACATTAACTATTATTGGCTTCACATTACCTGTTCGTGGTAAAAATGGGAGTAATAAGCTAATAAGGATGAAATTTGCATTGGAAAGCGTGTTTTAGCATTTTGTAAAAAAGTGAGATTTTAAGTCCGGATGAGTACTTTGCCAGTATTATGCCAGTATTATTCTAGTACTACGTTAGTACTGGTGAGCGGGACAAAATCAGTACTGGACAGCGTTACCAGCCAGGGTTGGTCCACTACTGGCCCAGTACGGCAGTCAGTACTATTATACTGACTGGCAGTGTTGGGTCAGTACTATGCCAGTGGCACATTTCTACTTGGGTAAATATTAACATAATATTATCAATTTAAGAATATTTAATATTAAGCCAACAAACATGAAATATGTACTTAGAATATTAAATGTAAAAAATATATTGATTGGTTTTCTAACCTCAAATTTTGTCTTTATGTTAATATCATTATTGCAAATTTTTAATTTTTACTATGATTATTCCAATTTCTGCAGGTAATATTATGATTTCTAACTGTTTTTATTTATAATTCTGGTTAAAATTTGTGTTAGTACTGTTTGGAGGTTAGGAAGTTCAATTAAACTTCACGGCTATAATAAATAGTATAACGGGCGTTTTTAACTCTACAATTTCAAAAACACACACGGAAGAAAGGACGTTGGATCTTTATATAAATATGTTTTTTGGATTTATTAAATATTTATTAATTTTATTATATTAATTTTTAATTAATAATAATCGATTAAAGGGAAATCGCAGGGATATCCCTGCTAGATCCCTACCAACATTCCTCGCTGGCGTCGATCGTGACGAAAAATGCCGTGTCTCGCCTAGAGTTTCCCTTCCGGAACCCATCTGGCAAAAGGGACGCACAGCGAGGTCCCTATTAAAATCTAACTCAAATTTCTGCACGGTATATGAAACTGAAGTTACCAACGTTGATTCAAGGAAAAAAATAAAAGTTAAGGATTTCTAATTCTCATCAATGAAATTTGTTTATTTTTAACTCTCCAAAACCTGAAAATAAAAAAAAAAAAAGGGTAAGAAAACAGTATTTATCATTTTTTTGTCACGGATTTTCTGAAAATCTCGAAATTTCAAGTAAATTGCTATTACCTCGCCTTGGAAGCAATTTTTTTCGTTTGGCAATTATTTACTTCAATGTTAGAAGTTTTTTAAAAAAAAATTGCAAAAGATCATTAACTCCAATCGTGTTCGCTATATTTTTCCTGTAATCTACACGCGAAAATACATGTGTACCAAATTTGAGCTCATCAGATAAATTCATGTGGACACTAGGGGGGGGGGGGAAACATACTTTGCTTCACTAGTCTCATTAATATAGCGGTTCCCCCTTCGGGTATGGAACCCTTAAAAATAGTGAAAAATTTTTGAGACATTTTACCATTTTGAATTTTTAACAACCGACGTCGAATACATAGTCAGATACTCCAAAAACACACAAAATCGTTTTTCTCCGAAATTTCGAGGTCGCTGGTAACAAATATGACTTAAGATTTTAAAAATTCAAAATGACGGATAAAATATGTCAGAGTAAAATCTAATTGGTGTACTGGAAATTGAAAAAAAAGTCATATTATAACTTCCTAGAAATTACTGTAGGACATCCTAAATATTCGGATGCAGTTAGGGTTATGCTTCTTTCTAGTTTATAATTGCCCGTTAAAAAATTTTAATTTAATTTTAAAAAATAAATAATTTTTAAATAATAGGATGAGAAATTTTAATTGCAATATATAGAAACGATTAGTTTATTATTAATTTAAATTTTTTTTTAAACTTCTTCTTAAGTTCATTTTTTCATGTGATTTGATGCTCTGCTAAAAATGTAAATAGGTTTTGATTTTTTATTTCTTTTGATTTCCTTGACTCTGAATAATCGCTATCTTTATATGTTTCTTATTTAATATCGACTGAGTGATAAAATTATTCATTCTTATATTAATTTAGTTTTTCTGAAAGTGTTTATTATAAAATTTATTTGTACCTAATTTTAAACACATTTATTTATAGTTTTAGCTTTTTTTAAAAAAAAGCCATTGATAAAGTTGACCATTCTATTATTGCGATTAAGCTTGAGTACTCTATTTTGCCATCTATTTCGTTTTTCTCGTTCTAGCGAGAATCTTAGCTTTCGAAGATTGAACTGAAGACACACTGCATTGCACATCCATACAAAAAAAAGAGAAGATAGAAAATTAGGAGGTAGCTTTTCTTGGATTGAATCGTTGTTTCTTGAATTCGAGAAACGAACATTATTGGCGAATTGAACTGCTTTTCTGAAATTCGGAAATTGTATTCTCGCAATTCTTAAAATAATTTGGTTGTAAAAATAAAGAAAATTACACTATATAAAAGGCATTTTTAAGTGTAAAAATAAAGAAAATATAAAAGGTAATTTCGCACAGTTAAATAAAGCTTGCATACCATTATGATTATAAATCCTATACCTTCTTTTTAATACTGTTAATTTTGAATAAAATAATAAATTATTCGTTTGTCGAATTCAAGAAACGAAATGCTATCTTTTAATTCTGTTTTTTCCCTCAGGAATTCATAATTAGCCTCTTCACATAGAATAGAACAATTAATACGATCTTTATGTGCTCCAATTTCTCCAGTCTGTCCGCCTCTTCTTGGTCGGTGACTATAATAGCGAGCTTCATCCCCTGCTTGTTGGTTACGTCCAAAAGTTCTATATTGCCTTTCTGCTTTCTGGCTTCTCGAGTACTACTTTCTGGGTAATGCATATTTCAACCTAAGCATCGAAGCACGACAAATTTCCGTATAGTGCTTGAGAAAGTGGGGACAACTTTATTGCATCGTCACGGAAATCTATCTTGCTTCGCATCTTATGTCGAAATGTGGATTCCCTACTTAACACCTGTTGGAATTCTTTATCTTCCAAGTAAGATAATTCAAATTGCTTCTTAATTATATTACAAAGATGCTTTTATTGCATTTAACAATTAATTTTTAAAAAATATAAAACTTATCACAAAAGATATCCAATATCATTTCCCTAAGATCTTAGAACCACCGTACGGTTAGACCCAAAATAACTCATGGTAACTATCTTTATATCCAATAATTAAGGCAATGTAGTCATGAGTGGATCATCTCCTGCTTTTTAACATGATTTTTCCAGGGTGGTCCACTCATGACTACAAAAAAAAAATAGTCGGAAAAAACACTTTTTAAAAAACGTTCGGAAAATTTTTCTATGGACAGCAAATAAAATTCTAAATTTATGTAACGTGTAGGTTTTCTCACTACCTATCAAACGGTGTACGTACTAAAGTTAGCTAATTATTCGCTTCAAAAAAAAGTTATACACGAAATACAAAACGTGGCCCATTCATGACTACATTCCCCTAGTTTAAATGACATATTAAATATTTACATAAACGTTATAAATAAATGCCATAAATTTTGAAGCCATAAACAACTTATTCGTTTAAATATTTTATGGTCATATCAATTTGTGTAAATGTGAGCATTTCATTGATATTACTGTAGGTTAGGGCTCGCACGTATGATGTAGTGCAGAATTTACATTCCTGCATACGTGGTTTGTGTACATGAAGGCGTCTAGTGTATAAACAGGAGAATACGAGAGGTAACTAACAGGGCGGAAGCAGTTAATGTACCTGAAATGCAGTTTCAAGTGGTAAATTTAGATCGTTCTAGAGAAAATTGATCATGTATCATATAAACAAAGATATTAAAATGATCTTTAAGTTTGTTGTCAATCATCACTATAGGGACTTTAATAAAAATACATTTTAAACGAAATTCTTAACTGACAGAATATTAATTACACACTATTTCTTTTAAAAAAAAATTTATATTGATATAAAGAAATTCCCCTATCCGTGCAGAAATTATGATCTGGGCCTCTGAAGGCCCTTCACAGTACGCCTGGATTCTGGCAAGGGCCTGACATGGCAATCTGGCAAGGCTCTAGTAATGGCAACACTAAACTAAACAAAAAAATTAAATATGGAATTAATTATTACTGGAGACCTTATATTTACCCCTACCTATTATTATTTAACGCAATCGCTTACTTAAATTTTGAAAAATATTTAACGCTCGCTGAGATCGAACCCCCTAACCTAAAGCTCCGCAAGCTAACACGCTAACCATTACGCCAACTTAACGTGAGAAAATAAATACAAAATTGAAAAAAGTTGCGACTGAGAAAAATGAAGACTTGTGCAGCAGAACAATAAAGAAACAATAATTATATATAAATTATAATTTATTTAACATAAGTCAATATTTTCATTTTTTTATTTTATTAAAACTTAGGAACATAATTTTTCTTATTATCTAAAATATAGATAATATAGTAAAAAAAAAGACAAATAAATTTTAGTTTTTGTAAAAAAAAAATCACTTATTTCTTTTGAGTTGTTGATAAAATTCTTAGATTGAAATTGTTAAATTTTTTTTTAAAATTAACTCAATTAATTTTTCTTTAATTTTTTAAAAAATTAATAATTTTAATAAATAAATAATTTTAATTAATTAAATTAATTAATTGTTATTTAAATAATTTAAAATTCATAAATATTATTATTAAATAATTATAACTTGATAAAATATTTTGCATATGGAAATTTAATTTTATTATAGTTTTATTTGGTGTTAAAAATGACTTTTTATTTTGAGGTTATGTCATAAAACCATGGCAAGACCGAGTTGCTCTAAGGAATAATGCCATACTTGTGGACAAACTGGCAAGGGCCTTTCCACTGCCTTGATATGTAGTTTTTTAGGTTATATTGCAAACATGGCATAACCAAGTAACTGTCGTTTAATCTGGGAAATGCCGGACTTGTGGAAAAATTGTCAAGGGCCATGAGAGAGCCTTACTTAAAGTAGAACTAAGTAGGAAAATTTCTGCACGGGTAAGAGAATTTTCAATATCAATTTTAGAAATAAAATTATAAAAATAATTTTTTTTTTTTTGGAATTTTTATAACAAAGTTCGAGGACCTTCTCTTAAAGATTATTCTACTGGGTGCATCATGAACTAATTTTATTCAATGTCATGTGCAAAAATAATTTCTGATTAAAAATAGAAATGGCTTGGCAACTTTAACTGCAGTACTATATATGTATATAATCATGTTGATAAGTGCTGACGTTGTCGTAGGAGATTATTTTTCTCTTTAGAAAAAAAAAAAACAAACAAAAAATTATGGATTATTTTCCTAATTTTTTCTCACTTTTACAAATTGGCGTTGGATATAAAAAATGACTGCGAAAACAGTTTGAATTGCTTTCAAAAAAAAAAAATTTATATATATATATATATCCACGCGGAGAATCTGCGGAAAACTCTTACGCGGTCATTAATTTCTCCTATAAATCAGACTTTACTACTTGACTTAACCGAATTCCATTAATTCAGTCGGATCAAAAGTAATTGGTTGGGATGGGATTCTCTCTCTTGATTTTTCTTTTATTAATGTCATATTCAATTTGAAATTTAATTTTTCTTTACACGTTTGCATAATTTTAAATCAAGTATTATTATTTTATTTTTGGCTATTTAGAAAAAAATTATTTTTAAACTAATCAATTATAAATATTAAGGAATTGTAGAAGGGAAAAATTACATTTATTTCTAAATTAAATTATTATTTTTCTACCACTTCCATTTTTTTTCATTTTTAAATAGTATTTCAGAAAAATAATAATGATTTGAAAAATATATTTTACTATTATATTGATATGTAAAATGAAAAAATGGTAAAAATATGAATGAATATAAAAAGTTAAAAGTATTTTTATAAAAATTTTATAGAAGATTCGATGCCTTTGTCATATGCATTCATTGTTATATACTTTTCTTATATATATATAGTAGATTGTCAGTTACCCTGCGGCGACAGTGAAATTAGTCTCTATACTATAAATCTCGTTAAAATGCGTCAATCCAAAGTTACAAATGGTGAATAAGGAAGAAAGGTATACACACAAGAAACTTTAGCTTTGTGGAAAATTTCAATTTCTCACATCAACTGTGAAATTGTTGTTATATATTTAGAAGAGCAAAAAGAAATATATTCATAATTTATTTAAATATTATAATATAATTTATTATATTATGTGTGAAAAGAAAATACAAACTGTTTTTAAATTTCTTCGACATCCATATCGAATCCGCCATTTTAAATTTTGAAAAATTTATATTGGATTTATAATCAGGGATCTCAAAAATTGAATTTTCAGTTTCAAATCTAAACAATTTTTTAATTTTTTCGACCGCCATATTGAATCCGCCATTTTGAATTTTGAAAAATTGATTTCATATTCGTAATTTTTACTATTTTAACAGTAAAACCTAAAAACTGTCAGGAGTTTCTGCGCATTTCTAGTAATTTTTACTACGAAAATAGTAAAATTTATTATTTACGGAATAATTTTTACTATTTCTGAAGTTAATTTTTTCTATTTCTGTAGTAAAACTTGACAGAAATGAGCAGAAACTCCGAATAGTTTAGGTTTTACTTTTAAAGTAGTAAAAATTACTTTATTTTTTTTCCATTTTTCTCCGTGAAGTTTAATTTTTAAACTAACTTTTTTTTGAATAGATCAAAATTACTTTTACACTGGAAAATTTGAAATTTCAGGAAGTTCAATAATTACTCTGGAAATCGATTTATGTGTCCACATTCATTATTTCTAATTTTCACTTTCATTTTCACTAATTTTTCTAATTTCTAATTAGAAATTAGATTTCTAATTTTTACTTTCACTAATTTCTAATCAGTGAAAGTGAAAATATAAGTAAATAATATAATCAGCGGAGGCAGAAGTGAAAGTAAAAATAATAATCTGTAGAAATAAAAGTGAAAATGGGAGTGAAAATAATAATCAGTGAAAGTAGAAGTGAAAGTGAAAATGAAAGTAAATATTATAATTAATGAAAGTGGATGTGAAAAATTTAGTTTAAAAAAAAAATTTTAGAAATGAAAAAATATCATATTTGGCTAGAATTCCTCTCTCGAATTTAATTGATGGAAAATGCATTTGGAACACATTAAAAGGATTTGAGAATAATTTAATGTGTCTCGTCGAATGGTGCATCAAGCGATTAAATTACATGAACAGTGTGGATATGTCATTGTTCACGCGATATCAAAACGGTATGAGCAACAAATATTTCACCTTTCTATTATTATTAATATTATTATGATTATTATACAACTTTAAGAACAAATGAGAATGATAATTTATTAATTTGGTATTTCATAAACTATTGTTGGCGAATATCGATGATTTGCATAATTTTTTTTTTTTGAGGAAAATTCCCTGAAACTAAAATATCTCGGTCAAAATTCAATAACCTACGACCAGGTCAAAAACCAGATCAAAGTGTATCGCATAATGTATGTGTATGCGCTTTATCCATCAAAATGTGAAATTGAAAATCAAAGGAATGATAAGGATATTGCCATACAAAGGACTTCAATTTATAGATTCATGTCGAGATTTGCTTAATATAATATGATTTGTGAATGTGCAGATCAAAATTTCTGCTTATATTACAGTAGTGTGAATTCAGAAGAAAAATATTTTGTTAGTCTTACGAAAAAATCTTTTGAGCTTTTTTCAAACTTTATCACATTTCAGAAATTGAATTTCATCAGTGAATTTCTTATCGACAGGAGAAAAAATATTTAAATTAAATTAAGAAACGTTCTTTATTGTAATTCAAACGCTTGATAAAATAATTCAATTTTCTTGAAGTTGTCAGTTTTTACAAAATGAAAAAAACGTGCATATGATTTCGCAAAAAATATTTAGTTAGTGATCTAAAAGTTCTGATGACATCTAACTTTCATATTACTTTATTTATAACAATAAAAAAAAAATGATAACATAAATTTCGCAACGATTTTTGATCATCCAAACATGTTTTAGTACATTTATTTAATCAGGAAAAATAATTGTTTTGAAAACAAAAACTTGGTAACAAAAAGATTAATAAAAAACCAAAAATTATGTATTTTTCTTACTGCTGCGTGGTCTGTAGTATGAAAACAAATTTAATTTTATCAATTTCGTCGAACATGAAAATGAGATTGGTGTGAAAGGGTGAATGGAATTTTTTTTTGTGTGCTTGCCGATGGTAAATACAAAAAACCTATAAACTCAGCAAATGCATTCGCTGAATGAGCAACAAACTTCATTTAAAAACATTGAATTCCTATATACTGTTCTAAAGAGAAGGAATATATTACACGAAAGCTGTTTAAAATTATGGTATACATATAAAAGCAATTGCGCATTTTATTGCAATTACAAGTTCCTCATTAGATCTCTCTTCTCTAAAATTTATCGCAATATCGTTGTATCCAATCGTGAGTGAATTGTTATTTTCTAAAAGTCTAAAATTCATAAGCACAATATTGATAAACCTTTTTTTAATTTTTAATAAAAAAAAATTATATTTGTAATATTTAATTTCTAGCTAATTTAATATAAATTAAAGACTAGTAAAGTATTAGTATATTTCGATACAAGGGGCCAAGCGAGCGTTTTGCTCATTACAAGTGTAACGGCGTGGCAAGAACTCAATGCGAGGCAAAGCCGAGCTTTGAGTTCGAGTCACGTCATTACACGAGTAATGGGCATACGCTCGCGAGGCAACGAGTATCGAACCATATTTTTCTTTATAAGTGCAGGCATAACCTCGTTTGACAACTACTTGCAGCTATTCAAAATGGTGAGGGATTCGACTATTTTGGATAGCTGAAAGTGGTTGCCAAACGAGGTTTTTGCATGCACATATAAAGAAAAATAATATTTCGATATTAGTCCGTAACAATAATAATTTTTTAAATATAGAAATTAAAATTAAGACCAGATTGTTGCATAACTGATACCGGATTTTTTACATAAATATTTCGTATTATTCCAGACTCATTTTAGGTTAAGTTTTTTGATCAACTTTTAAAATTGGATTGTTACGAACTGATTTCATAGATCCGCTTAAAAATCTAAATACGAAATGAGTTGTGAATTAGTTCGGTTAAGTACAAAATTAGTATTAATTTGTTTGACTAGTAAATCCGAAATCAATCCTGTCCAACCCGAAATTAATCATATCATACAGAACTAGTGAATGTGAAATTACTCCTGTTGTATCCTAAATTAATTTGACCTTCTCTTAATGGATGAAGATGTAAAGTCAGTATTAAACTAGGCAACAACAAATATTCTTATAGTAAATATTGATAAAATTTATTTCATGATTATTGGATCTATTTGATATACAAATAATACAAAATTTGAGTAATTATTCGTCAATTAATATTATTAATGATACAAGTTGATAAAATCTGTAATAGTGTTTATACGACTTTATCACAATTTAAAATTAATAAAAAAGCCTTAACTATATTGAGATCAAGAAAAAATTTGTTATTTTTCCTCACTTTAACTACTGTTGTGCTGTGTATAATGATTTAACTGATGAATTAAATTAAAAAATTTAGAAATTGATTAATACCTGTATGAGGTTTATTTTTTATTTAAAAAAAGATGAACATGTTACACCATATAGGTTGAGGCTTGGATGGCTTAGTGTTAGTAGAAGAAGGCTTTTTGTTTATATGTTGTCTTATACATGTTATTCTAATTACTAAAGAAAAACCTTTGTATTGGTATGAGAAATTTATTTTTCGCGAGGTTGTTACCTTATGAGAAGTAAGGAGTCCTAACTTACTTAGGGTATACCATTGTGTAGAACTGAACGATATAGAAATTCGTTTTATGATAACTGTAGTTAATTTGTGGAATTTTCTTCCTTGCTCTATTACTACTATTGATCTTATTTTTCAACGAAAATCATACTTTTATCTTTCAAGTGTCGCCATTTTGTTAAATATATATATATTTTTTTTATCCCTCGATTAGGAAATAGACAATCTTACAAGAAAAGTAAATCAATTTTAGATGCATTTTAGATGAACTATACTTGCGAAATTCTGATCTCGAATACGTCACTTCGTTGGCTCATTACAAATAAAGCTTTTGATAAAAAAAATTTGTTGTTGTTAATTAAAGTTCTAGACATGTACTTTTAGGTAATAAATAATATTTTTTATTAAATTGATGGTTTATTAAGGGTTACAACTGGTGTAACCCCCTTAATTTTGAATTTACTAGCTACTAATTCAGTACTTAATCGGACTAATTCCAAATGACAATAACCCGACAATAAATCGGACTGTAGTCTGAAATTTTAACATAGGATTGGTATTTGTATGTCATTGATTTTCTGAACAAATTAATATAAACTATTGCGAATATACGACTTAGATTTTTCAATAGCCTCAGACCTCGACCTAACTAGAAAGTTAGTTTTATGTATTTTTAAAAGACCATAACACAGAAAAAAAGGTGGGTAAAAAGTTGTAAAGATAGAGGACAAAAGTCGTTAGGATACAGGGTAAAGGATAAACTTGTGATGGTAAAAATGTTATTAAAATATTACTAGAAAAATAGGAAAAGAACTAGGCGCAATTGCGCCTACATCTAGGGTTTCGTGGCGCTTTAAATTTTAATTAAAAAAAAAATAAATCAATGTCAACTACTGGGACATGTCAACTATAGGGACATGTCAACTATATGGACATGTCAACTACTGGGACATGTCAACTATATGGACATGTCAACTATATGGACATGTCAACTATATGGACATGTCAACTATATGGACATGTCAACTATATGGACATGTCAACTATTGGGACATGTCAACTATTGGGACATGTCAATTACTGAGACAGGTCAACTACTGGGACATGTCAACTATTGGGGTTTGTACTACGGACAGACGGACGCCAAAGTAAAACTATAAGGCTTTCGGTCATGGGCCACGAAACCCTAAAAATGGATGTCATATTTGAGTAAACTGTCTAATTTTAATAAAAATATTAGTAATTTTACACTTAACTTATTAAATCCACAAATTTTATATAAATAAGTAATTGCACGTGGAAATATTTTTCCTATAATTATTGTCTATTAATAAAAATATCTTTGACTAATACAACTGACATCTGACGACAGTGCGTAAATAATCAGAACTGAGAAATTACAACTCAACGTCTGTATTGTTGCACGAAAGCAGAGTTGGGTAGTAACTGAATTTTTTGTGCATATTAGGCTCTGTCAGTTCATCGAGATATTTCGAGTTCAAGATATGACGTCAGAGGTCTGGAGGGACAACAAACAGACGACACAATGTTATTCTTACGGGGAAGAAAATTTGTTTCTACTTTCATCAATTTTATTCATACTTTAAACACGGAAAACGCTTGTTGACATATAATAAAATTAAAATGTGTGTTGATAATTAATTTTGTTATATATTTGTTTCATTTGCATTGATAGATTCTCTGAATTCGTGATAAAATATAAATATTGAGGTTAGAAAAGTTTGTTTACCAATCACATTTTACATTTTAACATTATTAAACAATATCCAGTATGGATGTTATTAAAAAAGATATAAAATATATATTTTAAGTGGGAATTACCGCAGCAGTAAAAGATTTCAAGTTAGTAAACAAACACCCCTAATCTCAAAATTTATATTTTATCACGAATTCAGAGAATCTATCAATGCAATTGAATCAAATATATAAAAAAATTAATTATCAACACACATTTTAATTTTATTAGATGTCAACAAGCGTTTTCCATGTTCAAAGTATGAATAAAATTGATGAAAGTGAAAACTAATTTTCTTCCCCATAAGAATAATATTGTGTCGTCTGTTTGTTGTCCCTCCAGGCTTCTGACGTCACACCTAGAATCGACTCTGACGTCACAAATGACAGAGCCTAATATGCACAAAAAATTCAGTTACTACCCAACTCTGCTTTCGTGCAACAATACAGACTTTGAGTTGTAATTTCCTAGTTCTGATTATTTACGTACTGTCGTCAGCTGTCAGTTGTATTAGTCAAAGATATTTTTATTAATAGACAATAATTATAGGCAAAATATTTCCACATGCAATTACTTATTTATAAAAAATTTGTGGATTTAATAAGTTAAGTGTAAAATTACTAATATTTTTATTAAAATTAGACAGTTTACTCAAATATGACATCCATTTTTCTAGTAATATTTTAGTAACATTTTTATCCATCACAAATTTATCCTTTACCCTGTATCCTAACGACTTTTATCCTCCATCTTTACAACTTTTTATCCACCTTTTTTTCTGTGAAAATTTAGTTACGAAAGTGTCAATTTGATTAATTTCTTTGTTACTATATATTCAAGAAAATTATTTATATTCCAATCTTTAAGAAAATAACAAAATTTTTTTTGTATAATTTATCATTTCCGACCGAGTGATAAATTCATCAATATTATTCAATTAATTAGCCTTTATTATCTCATACTACTTTCATTTGCTAAGATAATTAATTGTTTGATTGCTGTTTTAAAGAAAAGATAAAATTATATTTTTAAATTAATGCAATTATACAGATACAAACGTTGTTAAAACTAACAATGTTTTTATCAAACACACCGTGATTGTTGTGCTTTTAAACGAAATGAGCATTAGAATCAGTTGGAAGTAAACATCCTTTAGCACTGTGAGAATCTTAATTAGGAATGTTCACTTGACTACAAAAGGTCAAATCATACCTTGGGAGAGTATTTGCAAGCTAGAGAATCGACATTGCAAACTATTAGTGCGGTGATCAGTAAAGCAAGTTACCTTCCATACTGTGAGTGTGTATGGGTATCTGTTTATGTGACATTATCTCGATGGCTATCGACTTGTAATTAGCAGACTGATACCGCAGTTTAATCACAGATTTACCTATATAATCGTTTCTGGTGCTATTTATACAAGATATCGATTCCCAAACCAATTTGTTTGCATCAATTGATGTTCAATATTTATTATTTAAAAAAAAAATGAATTTCAATCAATTATAAACCATCACCGAAATTTAAAAATCAATTGAAACATTATTATCTTTTCAGTCCATTATTCATGTGTCCCTCAACTGTTTTGTCAAAAAAAAATGAATGAAAAATTTAATCTTTATAAATTGAAAAAAAAAGAAGTGAAAAGAGACTGTAAATTTTTCACAATTTTATTTTCAATCAAAACTTTATTCTAGGAGAAAATAATTCTATTCCCTTAGAATATTAAAAAAAAAATATATATATATATAAAAAAATGGAAGAAAGATAAAATTAAGTTTGACGCAATATTTCACGAACATGCTGACTGATTGATTGAAATAAAAATTATATTGTGAAAGATGGATACTGTTTGCTCGTAGTAAATAATTAATTATTTACTACAATTGATTTATTACTGTTTATTCTCAGCATAAATACATAATTTAATTGAAATACCTACAACAGGCTGGAGTGAAAGCTTTCTCTCTCCCTCTGCATTTGTGTTGCCAAAATTAATTAGTGACAGATATTCAGGAACATAAGTAAGCAAGCGAATGACATAATTCCTGTTTTAGAGATATTTACATTTTATGAACAGAATAAATATATATTATCAAATACGTTATTGTATATGGAAACAATTTTTTTTTCATTAAAAAGCAGTTATTAAATGTATTTTTTATTTTGACTTTCATTCTTTTTCAATTGAAATGATTATTTCGTAAATCTTCTTTTATTATATGATATGAGAATATTGCACAAATATTCTTTCAGACGATATTCTCTTTTCATAAGAAAATTGTCAGTAGCTTATTATTGCTTCAAGAAATCTCATAAAATGGCAAAATATATTCTTTGTCCTTTGGAAATATAAAAAAATAAAATAAAAATTCAGTAGAAAAGAATAACATCAGAGCTCGAAATGAAGCAATTTCTTATATATATATAGTTCTACTCAAAAGAACGCTACCAAATTGCGATGGCAAATATTAATTCTTTATTATAAGAATCTTAAAGCAAAATTTTAATTTTTTTTAATTTCTCTTTAAATTGAAAGTTTTAATAGAATGTCTATCATGAAACTATTAGATTAAATTGATTCAAATCACTAAATAAGTAAATATACAGTGTAATAACGATGGTTTACTTGTTCTCATTGTTATGTATATAATTGAAAATGTAAAACAATAATTTTTATATACAATTTATAATAAAGACGAGTTTGTGGAATAATTTACTTTGCAAAATTGGGCTAGGTTTTTTTTTTGGTTTAATTAAATAATTCAACTATTTCTTAAATCATCAAACTAGCTCAGTATTTATTCATAGACAAAGAAACCAAGATTAAAATACAATTAATTTTTTTAATAAAAATAATTTTACACAAATACCTGTTAATCAAATTAAACATTTGCAGAAGAATTCGATACGGTCGATATGTGGATATTAGACCATGCGGACAATTAATCAGAGCATTTATTTATTTAATGGGTATTATCCAACAGTCCGTAAACCAATAACAGGATTATACAAAAATACAGTAGTAATACAAATATAATATAAAATAATAAAGTTAATCATTCAGTCCAGAACAATATATGCATGAGCATACTATACACACAACAAAATCAATCCTTATTGACAAAAGCGCTCAATGAGTGAAAAACATGTATATGTTAGATTCATCACAAACCATATTAAAAATATTACACATATCATAGCATAGCTCTTTCGAGATTACATTAAGAAACAAAGAAAGGTACTTGAGAAAGTAAATATGGACAATCAATCACGTTTACAATCTTTAAGAGAAAAGTAGCAGATTTAATTAATCTTCGATTATGAAACGGTTGTGAATTAAAATTAATACATAGTTTTTTATAGTCGGAGCCAGGTAAAAGACAAACGCGATGATTTTTATAATAAACAAACTTCAATCTATTATAAATATTGTGCTAAATAATGACAGAGAATTGATCCATATTCCAATTTAGATACAAGTTCAAAAATAATGATTTTAACGCATTTAGAAATTTGAATAAAAATACATCAGAAAAGATAACAGAATCTTGTAATATTAAAATAAATCACTCTTTAATAATTTAAAAATTCAATTTTGATTCTTCTACACTCTTCTTCACTCTACAGAAATATTTAAAAAAATTTTAAATAAAATTAAACGTTCGACAATTATTCTTTCTCAAATAATAAAAATTAAATAAATTAGTCTAGTAATTGAAATTAGTGATCCTATTGATGAAACAATATTTCATAATAAATATCTATCAGGATAATCAGAATACCGACGAGGTATCCCTCTTAACGCTAAAAAATATTGAGGGAAAAAAGTTAAATTAACACCTATAAATATAACTAAAAATTGAACTTTTAACCACTTAGGATTTAAAGTTAATCCACAAATTAAAGGATACCAAAAAATAAATCCTCCAATAATAGAAAAAACTGCTCCTATAGATAAAACATAATGAAAGTGAGCTACTACATAATATGTATCATGTATAACAAGATCAATTGAAGAATTTGATAATGTAATTCCAGTTATTCCCCCTAAAGAAAATAAAAAAATAAATCCAATAATTCATAAAATAATAATATTAAAATCAATTTTCCTTCCCATAATAGTAGCTAATCATCTAAATACTTTAATACTTGTAGGAACTGCAATAATTATTGTTACTGACGTATAATAAGCACGAGTATTTACATCCATCCCCACTGTAAATATGTGATGACCTCAAACAATAAATCCTAAAACACCAATTGAAATTATTGCATATATATTATTCCTAACCTCCCATCAGAAAAGATAAATCTAATATCAAGAATTCCCTTGTGAGACCCTCAAATTACTTAAGTTGTGGGAGAATCTATCAAATGGTAAACCAACTTGACGTGTTACAAAACAAAAGGAAACCTACTTTGAACCCTCTCAATTCTAATTAATAAATACGTAGGTGACATTTTCTCGATGACAGTAGTAAATTTTATTAAAAATTTTTTAAAGAATATCTATTATTATTAAGGATTAAATATCTACAAACAGAATTGCTTCAACCAAATAGTTTATTAACTATAAAAATTTATTTTTATAGTTATGTATTTTTATGAAAGGTTGAAATTGTATATCTCTATCTTTTTCCATCTCATTAATCACGTTCGTAAATCTATTGTGCTCAGGGCGTAAACCTATCGCAATTATAACAGATAATGTTGGCTTCACAGTTCACCCGTTATGAACATTTCAGGCCTATGTCAAAAACAGTTGAAGTTCACTATAATACTAGTAGTAACTATAATAAAACTGTCTTTTTGTATAAAAATAAACGTACATCGACCGCATTATTCGAACAATTAATTCATTTTTAAACTAACGCTGAAAAACAAAGGGAAATTCTGACCATAGGAATCACCAATGCAATGGTGACCAAACAAGATTCTAACAAGAAGCAAACACACAAACGCTGAATATAACAACGATGACGACGACGTTAACTCGAATCGACGAACGATATTTACACCACTTAAATATACAACTAATAAACTCAACAACAACAACAATTAACAAAGAATATAAATGAATTTATTTTATTTTTTTTTTTGCTTAGGGACTATTGGGAAATCTGCATACAGATACCCCGGCTTCCGCATGCCAAGGTTATGTGGGGTTGGTAAAAAAAAGGAGAACAATAAACAAAATAAGCTGGCGAACTACTACCAGCCCCGACCCACTAAAAACCCGTCAACCCTTCTTAGGAGCCCTTTTATCCACCTTCGGTACTGTCGTGAAGATCCAGTATTAACTGGCTAATTGACGGCGAGTTCCTCTCAGATTCCTGATCAGTGAGAGGGGTGCGCTATCCTCCTGCCTGGTCAACTCCATTCCTTTTTCCTTGAACGATTTTGGCGGCAACCTTCATGGAAACTCACAATCAGATAACGACGCTGATAATCGAGCCTTTAGGCGAAACAAATGCGCAATTTATTTACCCGGAAAAATTGCCAGAACACAGGTTTATGACATGCTTACAAGAAATATTCAACAGTTGACTGATTAAGAGGGTCAAGACACAGATAGAAATCAATATATATATCTAAGTAACGACATACTTCTATACAAGTTTATGTATTTATCTTGGATTTTATTCTACTTTCAAGATATGATTTTATTTTATATGTTGTGTAAAATTGTGAAATATGACAAAATTGACTTCGTAATTGAATAAAAGGTCTTACCACTCTTTTATAAAAGCACATTAAGCCTTCTTGAATATCAGCATTGTCATCCTTATTCCAAGAGAACTTGGTAGAAAAAAGTTTAGTAATGTTGGAAATTGAGACAGAACACTATTATTTAGAAATAAAGCGATTTAGTAAAGTATGAATTTAATGCACAAAATTAAATCAATGACGTGACACAAACGGAACTATTCGTATGTTCTTTGAGAAACTCCCGATTGTAGAGATTTATTTAAAGAGAGGCTATCTTCAAGTTGAAGCTTTTGTTCTGGAGGAAATAGTGGATTATTTTTATTATGTTTGTGGTGATTCCTGCTGTGACGAGCTTATGCAGTAGTTCTTCATGCTAGACATTGTCAAAAGCTTTGACGGCGTTCAAGTGGACAATATAGAGGTCGAGTCTTTATGTGAGAAGCCATCATGAATTGTTTCGATTAGTCTGAGTATTTGCTGGATCGTTGAGTGTTTAGTGCAAAAAACTAAATTGTTCCGATTGCAGTTTTGGCATATTCATTATATATACACGAGAAGTAGGGAAATAACCAAAACCAATCTGAATTATGATATCAGCTTTTTGGACTAATTTAGTTAGGACAAAAGGAAAAGATGTTCCAAAATGAAGGTGAAGGTCCAGAGTACTGGTGGACGAGTAAGAATGCTTGCAGTCGTAATCAAAAAACCAAGAAGAGGCGGACAGGCTAGAAAAATTATGACACATAAAAATTGGATTTATGTGTGCTAACCGATTATGATGGTGCGGTGCAGGAAGAGACCAAAACCACATTCTCTATAAGGTACAGCAAAATGGAGCAATGGAGTCTTTAGAGGTCAGTTCTAAAGGAAGCAAAGAACAAAAAAAAATATGGAAGAATAGAAAAAGTAGAGTCATAAGAAAGATAATCGAGATGCCTTCACCTAAGAAGTTTAAAGCCTCACGGTAGTAAAGTAAGACTAGTTTATCCAAAATTTGTAGTAGGACAACAAAACCCAAAATTACGAGTTAAAAATATCTGCTACAAAAGTACAGATTTTCCATTATCTTCGAAAAAAATAGATATACATCAGCCCATATTCTACAATTGGACAACAACACGTTAAAAATCCGTTTCTCAGATATACCTTGGTATTAGTATTGTGTTGAAAGTCTAAACATAATGGAAACGAAAATAAAGTTTATTGTACGTTGTTTTCCAAATGTCATAATTTTATTTCCTTGGTTTTATATGGGAAGTTTGCAACACAACAATGTAGTATACGCATCTCTTGAAAAGCAATTTCACTTTTTATTAAACAATGCTATCTGTCGATATCGTATATGAGGATCTGGAGCAGAAGGTGTCAAGAGAACACTAAAAAATCCATCTATATGTATGAGGCAACTGACACCGACTTATGCTCAGAGCATTGTTATAAGGTACTTTTCTCCACTTTACATATAACAGGAGGAAATTAGAATTTACATCTTCAATTTCAAATTTTCAGATATAACTATCGTATGACAAAAATTTTCTTTTTACATCATTTTTTATATTTTGCCATTACGTACGGTATTCTAATTTATCTTGCAACTGTTTTTTCAAATAACATTTCAGAACATAATTTTCAATAAACGATAAAATATTTATTAATTAATATATTAAATAAATTTTGAAAAATACATTATGTGCATTAATAAAACCCTATATAATATTATTTCTTACGTAAAACAATATAATGGAAAGATGACGTAATAAATTTGAAACGAGAAGAAACTTAAAACCAAGAATTGTTGCCTTGCCGATAATTTTCCCTCAAGATCGAAAGCCAATGTTACAACTTCCTGCATTGGAAAATAAATTTTATCTACAACTTTTACAATCTGCGAGTGTAGACGAAGTTTCGCTTGCGGTTTCCATGCGTCGCTCACAGTAAATACAGGTTGGCACTATTGCTCCCCAAGGGGTTGTTCACGAAACACACACCGTGGGAGAAAACCGATGTCTCAAATACGATTCGTTTGACCAGATGATTAAATTGCAAATATATAAATATATGAACAAAATGTTTACTTTAGTTATACAATATTTATATAACAAAAATATTTCATTTACAATAGAGTAATTTTAACTCTACCCTTTATACGATCAACAAATAAATGGACAAACACAAGAAAAAATTTTTTGCCTAAGGTACAGTCCAAGTTTACTATACGTTCATGAGATCGTTGAAACCGAATTCGTGGTCTACTTTACCCTATTAAGTCAGGATTTTGACATAACCTCAAATAAAAACTTCACAGGAACACAGAGAAAGTGAAAAATAATTTAACCCTGCGATTCAGACTATGTTTAATACATATTTTTGGGGTCACTGAAACCGAATCCGCGGTTCAATTTACACCATTACGTCAGGATTTTGACATAACCTCAAAAAAAAAACTTCACAGGAACACAGAAAATGAAAAATAATTCAACCCTGAGATTCAAATCATGTTTATTATAAGTTTTTGGGGCTCTGCAGCTGAATTCGCGGTTCATTTTACCCCATTACGTCAGGATTTTGACATAACCTCAAAAAAAAACTTCACAGGAACACAGAAAATGAAAAATAATTCAACCCTGAGATTCAAATCATGTTTATTATAAGTTTTTGGGGCGCTGAAGCTGAATTCGCGGTTCATTTTACCCCATCAAATCAGAATTTTTAAATAACCTCAAAAAACTTTCACAAGAACACAAAAATAGAAAAATAATTACAACCTGGAGGTCAGAACATATATGTGATGCTCCGCGACAAAAGGCATCCAAAATATTCAATTTTTGAGTTTGCCTAATTAAAAAAGATAACTTTTTATTGAAGTAAAACCGTCACTAAACATAACCTAAAATTTTTGGAAGCTAAGGTACTTTTTGTCGTGGAGCGTCACATATATTCTATGTTTTTGGGATCACTGAAACTGAATCCGCAGTTCATTATTATCCCATTACGTTAGGATTTTGACATAACCTCAAAACAAAACTTTACAGGAACACAAAAAATTGAAAAATAGTTCAA
The DNA here is from genome assembly GCF_019393585.1 of Leptopilina boulardi. Classification (NCBI taxonomy): domain Eukaryota; kingdom Metazoa; phylum Arthropoda; class Insecta; order Hymenoptera; family Figitidae; genus Leptopilina; species Leptopilina boulardi. The sequence continues at coordinate 1,580,885 of NW_026137921.1, forward strand.
CCCTGAAATTCAGACCATGTTTATTATATATTTTTGGGGTAGCTGAAACCGAATCCGCTGTTTATTTTACCCTACTATGTCAGGATTTTGAAATAATATCAAAAAACCTTCACAGAAGCACAAAAAATAGAAAAAAATTTTATTCCTGAGAAGGTTTTTCGAGATTATTTTAAAATTCTGACATGATGGGGTAAAAAACGGACAGCGAATTCGGTTTCAGTGACCCCAAGAACGTATAATAAACATGATCCAAATATCAGGGTTGAATTTTTCATTTTTTGTGTTCCTTTTAAGTTATTTTGAGATTATGTATAAATCCTGACTTAATAGGGTTAAATTCCAATAATTTTTCAAATTAATTTAAAAATATTACATTTTTATTTTATAAAGTAGTAGTAGATTTTTTTATGATTTTTTAAAATTATAAAACGATTATATAAAATGACTACATTCCCAAATGACTAAAATGCAAATCCGGCCTTTTAATGAAAAATTCCCATGATTTAAAAAGTACATTAAACTCTCAGCAAAAAATATAGATATTACGAAACTCTATCATGTATACATTGCAAAGAAAAAAAAACATAAAGTTATTTCTACATTGTTCACTTTTCATTTTTTCTCTTGGGAAGGTTTGACTTGAACTGTTTCCGGATATTTTATTAGACTAGCCAGCGATTCAGAAATAATTCCGCGCGAATTTTACTTTATATATATTCACATAATATTTTATCATAATCAACCAAGCGTTAAGATACGCATTTTTCTTTTATCTCTCATCACTAAGTTGATTCATCTATACCATTTCTAATTTTTCTTTTTTTTACTATTCCATGTCGCCAAGCTTTGTCGATTGAAATGGATTATTTCATTCGCCTGTACTCGCACTATACGGTCAGGAGTGCTTTCTTTTCATTTACTAATTCACTTTATTCGTGCTCGCTCATGCACTTATCCAGCACTTACACTAGCATAATTTCTCTCGGTAATCAAATACCTGAATTCTTCAAGGACTGATGTTTAGGTAACAAGCTTTCTTTTTCCTTTATGAAGAGAAGTAGGTACGTTTTTCATTCATTAAAAAAAAAATGTGTATTTATCTTTTTTTAAATACTTACTGAAATGAAGAAGTGTTTCCATCGATTTTGAAATTGAGGTTGAGAGTTATAGCTTTCAGTCCTCGAGTCAACTTTGTGAATAAAAAGCTCGCAACATAAAAAAGAAATTGTATATAATAAATTAATGTTTATCGCATTAAAAAAGTCGAATAATGTATACGTGAACAGTAAAAATGATACTTATCTTCAAAAATAGTAGTAGATGAAAATGAAACAAAAAAATTTAAAATAAATAATTACAAAAATTTATAAAAAAATTGTAAACTATAATTTAAAGACAAAAATTTTGCCAAACAACTGAAAATTTACAAAATAATTAATTAACAGAATGAAGCCACAAAGTCTCTAAACTTGGAAATTTTCTCCATCAAGGAACAAAAATTATTATTAGCTAGAGCGTGAATCCCTTCTTGGAAAATTTGCAACATCAAAATTTACTCACAACATTATCAAGAAAATAACTCAGCATATATTCAAAATTATAATAATTAGCACAAATTCAGTTCACAAGAGAGAATTTAACGAAATCATCAGTTATTAATATCTGTTTGTCATATTTGTTACAATTAAATTTTAAAGAATGATGAAAGTACATTTTCCCATAAGACACCATGTAAAAATGTGAAAAAATAAAATTGTTTATAACTTTTGTCATAGTCAAGCTCGACGTATAAAAATTTAACTACATCTTTTTTTAGCCAATATCTATCAGTGTGCCAAGTTTCATCAAAAACTTTTTGTCAATTCACACACTGAGAAAAAAGGTTTGAACTGACAACCAAATATTTCATTTAATATATGAGAGATTCTTTTTCAATCGCCCCAGCCCAAAAAGTCAATGTTCTGGGATTGGCTTCATACTTTGGTAAATTGTTGTCCTATATGATAGTAATAAATCCCTAAAATATAAACTAATTAAAAAAATATTTGTAGAAAGTAGAGGGGGTTGAAGTTTTGACGTTAAGGGTAACATTGTCATTTTCAAATCCGTTTAACTATGACAAAAGTTAATGGATTTTAATTTATCTATAATGAATTTTATTGCATTTTTCACGTACTTTTCAAAAATGTATACAAAATTTAAAAAAAAAATTTTTTGACCCCTTTTTTTCAAAATCAACCCTTATTTTTCGATTTTCACCCCTTCGGGAATTTTTTTTTGTTTTTTTTTTTATTTTCATTGGAAAGCTGAGGTTTTTTCCCATGAGCTATGTAAATATGAAAATGGGACAACAATAATTTTGTGAGAAACATAATATTAAATTAGGCGGTGCCTATCTAAATCCTCAAAGATGATCTCCAGGTACACCCCTTATCGGCACCGCCTACTTTAATATTCTGTTTCTCACAAAATTATTGTTGTCCCATTTTCATATTTACATAGCTCATCGGAAAAAACCTCAGCTTTCCAATGAAAATAAAAAAAAAAAAATACCCGAAGGGGTGAAAATCGAAAAATAAGGGTTGATTTTGAAAAAAAGGGGTCAAAAATTTTTTTTTTTAAATTTTGTATACATTTTTGAAAAGTACGTGAAAAATGCAATAAAATTCATTATAGATAAATTAAAATCCATTAACTTTTGTCATAGTTAAACGGATTTGAAAATGACAATGTTACCCTTAACGTCAAAACTTCAACCCCCTCTACTTTCTACAAATATTTTTTTAATTAGTTTATATTTTAGGGATTTATTACTATCATATAGGACAACAATTTACCAAAGTATGAAGCCAATCCCAGAACATTGACTTTTTGGGCTGGGGCGATTGAAAAAGAATCTCTCATATGTGCAACTAAAATTTTTTGGTTGACACAACTAAACTTTAGTTGACATCAACCAAAGTTTGGTTGAGACTACCAAATTCTTTTTCATTTTCTTATTTAGTCGTCTGAAACAAACTTTAGTTGTTGTCAACTAAAGTTTAGTTGTGTCAATCAAAAAGTTTTAGTTGCACATATATTGAATGAAATATTTGGTTGTCAGCTCAAACCTTTTTTCTCAGTGCAGAAAAAAAGGTGGGTAAAAAGTTGTAAAGATAGAGGATAAAAGTCGTTAGGATACAGGGTAAAGGATAAATTTGTGATGGATAAAAATGTTACTAAAATATTACTAGAAAAATGGATGTCATATTTGAGTAAACTGTCTAATTTTAATAAAAATATTAGTAATTTTACACTTAACTTATTTAATCCACAAATTTTATATAAATAACTAATTACACGTGGAAATATTTTGTCTATAATTATTGTCTATTAATAAAAATATCTTTGACTAATACAACTGACAGCTGACGACAGTGCGTAAATAATCAGAACTGGGAAATTACAACTCAACGTCTGTATTGTTGCACGAAAGCAGAGTTGGGTAGTAACTGAATTTTTTGTGCATATTAGGCTGTGTCAGTTCATCGAGATATTTCGAGTTCAAGATATGACGTCAGAGGCCTGGAGAGACAACAAACAGACGACACAATATTATTCTTACAGGGAAGAAAATTTGTTTCCACTTTTATCAATTTTATTCATACTTTAAACACGGAAACGCTTGTTGACATATAATAAAATTAAAATGTGTGTTGATAATTAATTTTGTTATATATTTGTTTCATTTGCATTGATAGATTCTCTGAATTCGTGATAAAATATAAATATTGAGGTTAGAAAAGTTTGTTTACCAATCACATTTTACATTTTAACATTATTAAACAATATCCAGTATGCATGTTATTAAAAAAGATATAAAATATATATTTTAAGTGGGAATTACCGCAGCAGTAAAAGATTTCAAGTTAGTAAACAAACACCCCTAACCTCCAAATTTATTTTTTCCTACGAATTCAGAGAATCTATTAATGCAATTGAATCAAATATATAACAAAATTAATTATCAACACACATTTTAATTTTATTATATGTCAACAAGCGTTTTCCGTGTTTAAAGTATGAATAAAATTGATGAAAGAGGAAACTAATTTTTTTCCCCATAAGAATAACATTGTGTCGTCTGTTTGTTGTCCCTCCAGGCTTCTGACGTCACAAGTGACAGAGCCTAATATGCACAAAAAATTCAGTTACTACCCAACTCTGCTTTTGTGCAACAATACAGACATTGAGTTGTAATTTCCCAGTTCTGATTATTTACGCACTGTCGTCAGCTGTCAGTTGTATTAGTCAAAGATATTTTTATTAATAGACAATAATTATAGGAAAAATATTTCCACGTGCAATTACTTATTTATATAAAATTTGTGGATTATTACTAATATTTTTATTAAAATTAGACAGTTTACTCAAATATGACATCCATTTTTCTAGTAATATTTTAGTAACATTTTTATCCATCACAAATTTAGCCTTTACCCTGTATCCTAACGACTTTTGTCCTCTATCTTTACAACTTTTTACCCACCTTTTTTTCTCTGATTCCAAAATTGAGGATTCTTCCTTTAAAAAAAAGAACATTAATGACTTTTTACCATAGATATATTTATATGTATAATTGAGACTTAGGAAGAACAGTAAAATTTTAGTGAGAATATGATTTTAATCTTTATTGCGTTAGTTACACACCCTTCGCACTTGAATTACAAAAGAGCTACAATAACAACAGTTTATCCTGTTAACATGCCGTATTATTCTAGAAGAGATAAAGTCTAAAACTGCTTTTCTCTGTTTTCTGTTTTATGATCACTTGCAATGTAATTTCATGTGAGCAAGAAATACACCTACATCCATCGTCAGGCATATTTTATTAGTTTGCATTATCCCTTAGGAATACTGCTTCAAATTGAATAGTCATTCAAATTGCATAAGGCTTTTTTATTATAGTGAAATAAATATTTATGGACTATTATATAAATAATTTCTATAACTCTGGAGATGGATTTTATAAAATATAATAAAAAAAAGAATATATGGGTGATTCTCCGCGTAGCGTACAATTTAGTTATTGCTATCATTAAAATTTTTTTTTTTTTTTACAATTTAAACAAAAATTAAATTATTTTCTTCAGGATTAGTGCTCAAGAATGAAATATCCATGGTGAACCGGACAAAATATTCATAATTTTTTTTTCTCATTGAATAACATACGTATTTTGACGAAAAAGGTTTCAACTATGATGCACAACTAATACTGATTTTTTAAACAATATATAAACGATTTTCAATCTGTTTCTTATTCACGGCTGTTATACACCCAGAGAAAAGATTTCTTTGATTTAAAGAAACCAGTTTCTTGTTTTCTTTGATTCAAAAAAATTTTCTTTGAATGAAAGAAATTTGTGCATTACATCAAAGAAATTTTAACATTGATATAGGGTGAAAGAAACATTCATTTCACAGAAAAAGCTGGTGTTATTTTTGTTGCGAGTAATTTTTTTCCAATGCTAAAACCCATATAAGATTTAACCCAGATTTAGGGTAAAATTTGTTGCGTGTTATTTTAACACCAATTCTGGTGTTAATATAACACTTTGTTTTTCCTGTGTTGAATTAAATAACAAATTTCTTTAAAACGAATATAATTTTTTTTGAATCAAAGATAATTTATTTGAAACTACCCAAATAAATTTTCTTTGAATCAAAGAAATCTTTTTTCTTAATGTACTTGTTAAATTAATACAATTACACATTATTTAACATATAATATTAATAATTATTAAATTTATTGTAAAATATGTGAAGACTTCACAGGAAAAAAGTCTTATTCCGAGCATAGTCTAATTTTTAATTTTGATTAGAAAGTAGTTGATAACTAATATGCCTATTATATTAAATAAAAATTTTGTCAAATAAAAATTCTCTGAAGTGAATGTTCGGTTATATAAAAATTCTGTAATATAGAAAATAGGTTTGATGAAAATTCTGTAAAATACTAATTTGAACAAATAAAAATTCGGCTCAATAATTGTGACAAATGAAATTCCATAAAATGAAAATTCTAACTACTTAATGATTTTTAGAACATAATAATGCGTCCCTTTATTACAATATGAACAATTTATTTCTCAAAAAATATGGAATTGTACGTTTCTCGTGGAGAATCACCCATATAGATTAATGTAAAAACTAAATTGATGAAGATGAATTAAATTTGTTCTATGGGTCAAAATGACCGAGTGTGTTAATAAAAGGTTAAAATTTAAACACAGAGTGTATCAAAAGTTTCGAAAGTTATATCTCTTAAGGATCTCATTTTTCAAAAAATAATTTTAAAAATATTGTTTGAAATTAAATTTTATCCAAATTATTTATACACCCATTTATGAATATTCTAATTCTAACCTTATTTTTTCAAAAGATACTAACGAAATATGGAGCCGTTCTGAAACTTTTGAAACACCCTGTATATTATGTAAAAGATTTATATTTTTCTTGATGTTGAGGAATATATAACAAATATAAATTGGTGGAAAATTTTAAGAGAAGCTACAGACTAAATTTGAACTTTATATTATATATATATATATATATATATTTTTTTTTTTTCCCAAAGGAAAATACTCATTGACTGGTATGTGGAGTGTAGTTCGACAAAAGTTTGCCAGTTAAAGGGGATAGAGTACTTCTAAATGGGAGCCGGTGACGTATAATGGATATGAAATCCAAGCTTTCGAGGGAAAGCAAAAGCAAACTTGTACGATTCCTTGAAAATGCTGAAGTACCAACAAAGTGCAAGTTTTTATTCCTCTAACTCATAAAATATCGCAAGGCTGTCTGAAAATGGTTTTATGGCCTGTTTCACAAATTTTTTCAACTTGAATAATTAATGTACAAAGTACACAAAATATTTAATATTTGAAAAACAACAACTTTAATTGCTATGGATATTGAAAACAAATACTAAAAGTATAAAGAAATAATTAAATTGCAAAAATAAAATTAAAAAATGTAAAAAAAAAATCATATAATTTTATCATTATTATTTTTACATTTATTCTCTTTGGCATTACGGCTTTTTAATTTAGTAAATTATTAAAATAAACAAACAGAAAAAATACATATTTTAATACACTAAAATTTGTCAAGCGCGATTATTTTACAGAAACTGGATTGTGAAACAGCCGTGCGTCATTACAGAACAATAGCTTTGAAATTTTACGTGACATCCAATTGCTTGGTGGAAAATCCGTTTTTATAAAAAAAAAAAAAAAATCCGACCTCAGCAAATAGCAACCTTTCTGTCGCTTTAAGCGGAAAATCTGTTGCCGACAAAGAGGGTTGATTTACTTTACATTGGCTTCATCAAGTGTTTCATAAAGAGACGCTAATTGTAGACAATATTATTTTGTTTGCATAATAATTATTTTTACTGTTTTATATTGAAAATAAAAAAAAAATTTTTTTTTGCCTTTATTGTTCACATTTTTTTAATTTATTTTAAAGATAGAATTACAGGGATTTTTAAAATTTTTATCAACGAATACCATTTCATTTGAATAGCAACGAAAACTTTTAAAACATAAAAATCTATTGAAATCTACTGCATTTTCAAATACGTTTTAACGTAGAACAAAGGGATTCTCATTAAATGAGAATTAATTTTTTTATTTTTTAACTTCATATTAATTTTAAAAAAAATTTATTGAAGATTCTCTTTGAATCATTTTTAACGAGAAATATCTGATTTATATTTTTTTTTCCAATAAAAAAAAAAAAAGGTAAAACGTTTTACTTTTCTCAAAGTAGAAAAACAATAATATATAGTTATAAAAGTTACTTATGTTAATAACAATGGATATATACACAGAAAATTAAAAGGCATTAAAATAAGCTGCAACGCTTATTATTTTAATCCAATTTTGCTTATTTTAATACCAAAATGGATTAAAATAAGCAAAATTGGATTAAAGTAATAAGCGTTGCAGCTTATTTTAATGCCTTTTAATTTTCTGTGTAAACTTTCTTACAATTATTTAATCATAATTTTGCATTTTGTTATCAAAGTGATTCCTTTTCTCAAATTTTTTTTTCATCATTCTTTGAAGGAAAAAAAAAAAACGATTCTATTATAGAGGGGAATTTTTTTTTTTCTCCAAGTAGTAGTACTATAAAACGAAAACCTTTCTAGCTGAAGAGGATTCGAAAACGAAAAAATTTCTTTTAAAGAAAACTTCACTTCAATTTCAAATAAAGCCCGAACTTTGAAAGTCAGAGGAAATTTTGTTTTAATGTGAGAATACTTTTATTTCAATTCATTGCAAAGAGTTTTTGAATTTCTGGCAATCTTTTAAAATTCAAAATATGGTATTTATCGCAATTAATAATAATAATAATAATAATAATAATAATAATAATAATAATAAATATAAAAGCTATTTTATTTGAAAATTTTCACTTTGTCGATTTTTTCAATTTTGAATCGATTATTGGTGTATTTTATCAATTTAATTTATTAATGAAAAAAGAATTTATAAAAAAAAAATTATTTTATTTTGAAATGAAAAAAAATCTGAATATTTTAATATTAAATATTATTAGAGAGAAGATGTCTTTTTAAATTTTGTGGCCTATTGGCTTATATTTATTTAATTACATCAAAATTTTACGCGTTTCGACACAGTATTATGTATTCCTCATAGTAGTCCTTTCGTTTATAAAACTTTTCAAAGTGGCGGAAGTGTGTGTGGATCCCTTTTTTGTTTAGAAGATAACTTTAACAGGTTTTAATGGATTTAGATAAAATTTGGTAGGCTCATTTATCATATTAATATCTCAAATCTGACCAAAGGATTTTGAAAAATAAAAAAAATTTTATCGTCTTTCTTCAAAAAATTTTTAAATATAAAAATTTAAGGTTATATATAATAAAATCGTATTCCTTACGTCAAGACGAATCGATCGTTATATATAAAGTATACATTTGAGGTAAATAATTTAAAGAATTAATGAAAGTTAAAAAATCAAAAATTCACATTTTGGCAATAAAACTTTGCTTTCTCCACGAGGAAGCAAATTTTTTTGCTGATCGTAAAGAGGAAGCAAAATGTTCATGTAATGAACATCTGAATTTACAACTTGTTTACACATGATTTTATTGATACACAATGGTTTTTATTTTCCGTATGACTTCTCTTGTTTTCTTTTTTGTAAGAAGTTTTGACAAACCCTTTTGAGGTTATGTAAAAAAATTTTTTCAAATGTTTTTCAAAAAAACCTGGTATGTACACCATAAAATAGTTTGCCAAAATGTTTCTTGTAGAAACTTATGTATTCTATTGGCTTTTTACAGATTATTTATCTTGTTTTGTTTTTTTCTGATGAGGATACATAATACTGTGTCGAAACGCGTAAAATTTTGATGTAATTAAATAAATATAAGCCAATATATTGGCGGATTCGATTTGCGTAATGTCTACTTAACTAAGCGGACTTTAGGTAGACATTAGGTAGACATGTAAAAAAACGTATAAAAAAGCTATTAATCGACTTATTATGATAAAAAAAAGTTGATAAAAGGGTAAATGAATGTTTATAGAGTAAATTCGTACAAAATTTGTAATTAATAAAGCAATAAATAATTAATAATGAATGGAAATGTGCGCGAGGTACCTGATCAGTTCAGCTGTACAATTATTTTCGTGCTATTTTCATGAAAAGAATATAAATTAACTGCAAAAACAATTGATATTTATAAAAAAGTGTAAAATTGATTCAATTTTATTGTTTGCAATACGAATTATTAAATAATAATTAAGTTTTTATCAAATGTGAATAGTGTTGTGAAAACCTGTGAAAACTAATGAGTTACTACATTACCGATCGCATATGATAATAAAAAGTTCTCGATGAGTGTAACAAAAAAGCTGCAATCATGTCCGTAATTTTGGACGAGAAACAATTATGAAATCAATAATTATTTGTATAACTTTATTCTGCATTTTAAAATTCACTTTTTATTTTCTTTCAAAGCAAAAGCTTGGAAGAAAACATGCTCGCACTGTATTGTAAAAACTGGTGGCGCCATCTCTCATATGCGATCGGTAATGTAGTAACTCATTAGTTTTCACAGGTTTTCACAACACTATTCACATTTGATAAAAACTTAATTATTATTTAATAATTCGTATTGCAAACAATAAAATTAAATCAATTTTACACTTTTTTATAAATATCAATTGTTTTTGCAGTTAATTTATATTCTTTTCATGAAAATAGCACGAAAATAATTGTACAGCTGAACTGATCAGGTACCTCGCGCACATTTCCATTCATTATTAATTATTTATTGCTTTATTAATTACAAATTTTGTACGAATTTACTCTATAAACATTCATTTACCCTTTTATCAACTTTTTTTTATCATAATAAGTCGATTAATAGCTTTTTTATACGTTTTTTTACATGTCTACCTAATGTCTACCTAAAGTCCGCTTAGTTAAGTAGACATTACGCAAATCGAATCCGCCAGGGTAGGCCACAAAATTTAAAAAGACATCTTCTCTCTATTAAAAATGGCTTAAAATAAATAATTAATAATTAATTATTAAATATTATTATAATATTACTATTACCTATAGGTAAGCTATTCAGATTTGCTTATTGATGTAAAACATTTTATTTCTGACATTTCACTAATTATCAACATTAGTAAACAAACCACATTCAGACATATGAGAAATTGTTCACCTTTATTAACATTTCCACAATTATGTTCTCGATATTGGATTTTAATTGGTATAAAATATAATCTACAAAGTGAAACAGGAAAAGAAAAATTTCGTTGGAAATTAGATAAATGGTGTTAATTTTGCGTAATTAGATCAGAAATTTCTTGAAAGGCGGTCATGGATTCCGCAACAATAGGTGACGAATTTTACAAAATTATATCACGGATTCCGCGAAATTAGATAACGGATTTGATTTAGTAAAAATAGATAATGGATTTTCCGAAACTAGGTCATAGATTCCACAAAATTAGATCGCGGATTTCGCGAAAAAGATCATGGTTTTTTTTTAAAAAAACTAGGTCGCGGATTTTGAGAAATTTGATCACGGCATCCGAGAAACTAGATCATCAGTTTTGTGTGATTAGATCACTAATTTCTTGAAAGACGGTCACGGATTCCTCAAAAATAGGTCACAAATTTTGCAAAAATTAGATCACGGATTTCGCGAATTAAAATTACAGATTCCGCGAAAATAGATCACGGATTTTGCGAAAATAAATCATGAATTTTTCGAAAATAGGTCGTAGATTCCACAGAATTAGATCATAGATTTAGCGAAATTAAATCATGGATTTTTCAAAATTAAGTCATGGATTTTGAGAAATTAGATGACGGAATCCGCAAAACTAGGTGACCAGTTTTGCGAAATAATATTATAGATTCTGCAAAACTTGATCACGGATTTCACGAAATTAGATCACGGATTTAGAGAAATTAGATCATGGATTTTCAAAATTTGGTGACAAATTTTGCGAAATTACATCACAAATTCTGCAAAAAATAGATCACGAATTTTGTAAAATTATTTCATGAATTCCGCGAAATAACATCACAGATTCTGTAAAACTAGATCACGGATTAAGCAAAATTAGATCATAGATTGTTGAAAGTATGTCGTAGATTTCATGAAATTAAATCACGGATTCCTCTAAACTAGGTCACGAATTTTGCGAAATCAAATCATAGATTCCGTGAAAGTAGATCACGAATTCTCCTTTCTTTGGAATTCGTAAATTTGATTTATTTTTTTCTTTTGTATAAATTGGACCAATATTCTCCATTTTCCCGCAAATTCTCAATTTTAAAAAAGTTTTTAAATTCTTGATTTGCTTTTCAATTTCTAAAATTGAAATTTCGTAACTATTTTAATTTATCAGCTATTTTAATCCGTTAATTTAAATTACACGTATTAGGTAATATAATATTTTTTTATTATTATAAATATAATAATATAGTATAATAGAATTTTTGCCTAAAGGTAAAAAATCAATGAATTAGTAACGAATATGCAAGGCGCAAGTAAAGTGAAATATTTATAGGCATCTAAATTCTCAATGTCAACATATATATACACACACTTTAATCCGAAGTATACGATTGCCGCGTACGAACTTGTTCAGCGCGATATGTGCACTTTAAACAAGGCAAGGGAGTGATTCAATTCTGTTGCCAGAAATTTAATGTGAAGTGGGTCAATTTGACGCGGGAAACATTTAGCAACACAATATTACACTATTTTCGTTCATGTGAATATTATGAATTCCGTGTAAGTTAAATTACCCGCTTGTTAAATTCATGGTAGCCATTATATTTGCAAATAATCGCACATAAAAGAAAACACTTTTCAACAATTTTTTTGCTTTCCTTTATTACTACGATTCTAGAAAATAGAAAATATTTGAATATTTCTATATATACAAATGTTTTGGATCAAAAGAAAAACTATTTTCTGTATATACTGTTCTACAACGGAAAAACATACGTCAATGACATGTATTTACATCATAGAAAAAAACCTGGAATCAATTTGAATAGCGTACACATTACTTTTTGCAAGCGCATATCAAAAATAAAAATCCTTGTTTTAATTTGAAATTACGCTAAAATGTATCAAAATGAAACAAATAAAAGATTACATAATTACAAATACATAAAATATAATAATTAACAGACATGTTTTTAGGTTAGAAAAATAAAAACATGTGTTTTTTTGACAGCGCAGGAACGGTATTGCCAACTTAAATAATAGCGCTAAATTTGAAAACTCAAAATTAATTATGAAAATAAATAATAATTTACAATTTTTACTTAAAAATTACTAAATATTTATATACTGGTAAAGAATATCTTTCTTAAATATTAGAAAAACTAATCTATTTAAAATCAGTCTGCAAATACTGCCAACTTAGAAAAATAAAATTCTAACCAGAATCATTTTGAGTAACTTAAAAGTTTGTCGCTTAGGGGAGACCGGGGCTGAAAGTGTCGATTTTGAGAAAACTAAATAAAATGCTAGTAAAATGAGAACTTTTTGTTTTAATCTATAGTCTATCTTCATATTTTAAAATTTAATGTAGTTTTTAAATCCATTATAATTATAATACTGTACGACTATTCAAATTTTTCTCCAAATTGTTTTTAGGTTATGACCAAATTATGACGCATGATCAACAGTACTGTAACGTTAATGCAAAATATACATATTTACAAAGTTTGAAGCAGAATATTATTATTGAAATAATTATTCGGTACTTAATAATAGGTGTCCCACTGTTTAACACAAACCTTCAAAACAAGAAAAATGTATCAAGTTTGAAAAACTTCAAATTTTTTTATTTAATCACAATATAACACCGTCCGACACAATTTTTGACCCACAAAAAAATTTAACATTTTCGGAAACTAGGACCCAAAAAAAATACCCGTATCTAACCCCTAGATTTTTGTTTGGGTCCTAGCTTCCAAAAATGTTGGATTTTTTTGTGGGTCAAAAAGAAAGTTGAATTTTGTCGGACGGTGTAATCTTAATAGAATATGTGCATTGTGTAGAAAAGAGTTCAAACTTTATGGCAATAACAAAAAGTCTTCAAAAATATATAAAATTGACATATTAATATATGTCTTTGAAAAAAAAGTGTCCCACTGTTTGTCACTCTCCCCTATATGAAGTAAAAATTTAATTTTACAATATTCTATATAAATACTAGACAATCTTCTTTACCACTTACTTACTAACTATACAATTGAGTAGCTGCCTGCAATAACTCGCCGAGCGCTTGGCCGATCGCTCTAACGCCAGTCAAACGTTCAAAAACGTGAAAAAAATGAAAAATCAAAATTTTGATTTTTGAAAAGTGCAATCTTGTAGGACATAAGATAGCGCATCTTTTTTTCCTTTGAGTTTTTTTTGTAGATCAAAAAATAGAGTTAATATATGCAAAACACTTAAAAAATTTTATTTCCCAAATTTCATTCAATTTTTAAACATAAATCTTAGTATCTTTGACAAATTTCAATGAATCTTATTGAAAATTAATATACATACGTATTTAGGTCCATAGAAGACGACAACATAATCAAAAATATTAAAATCATCAATTGTTTATTTATAATTAATTGTAAATGAAGACTTGTCAATAATAATGTTTACTTACCTTTGTCGACATAAAGTGTGTGGGGAACTTCAGAGTTGAAGAAACTTCCAGTGAGACATTTGTTTATCATAATGTAAGGAAGTTTTTTGTAAAATTGAAAAACAATTTATCAACAACTTTAGAAAATATAGAACGTTTAAGAAAACATGCGCGACGCGCTAGCGAGTCTCCGCGCGGAGAATTGCAAACAAGAGTTGTAGAGGACCGAAAATACAGAAACATAACATAACGTCCTTCTTAACTCTTGTGTGCAATTCTCCGCGCGGAGACTCGCTAGCGCGTCGCGCATGTTTTCTTAAACGTTCTATATTTTCTAAAGTTGTTGATAAATTGTTTTTATATTTTACAAAAAACTTCCTTACATTATGATAAACAAATGTCTCACTGGAAGTTTCTTCAACTCTGAAGTTCCCCACACACTTTATGTCGACAAAGGTAAGTAAACATTATTATTGACAAGTCTTCATTTACAATTAATTATAAATAAACAATTGATGATTTTAATATTTTTGATTATGTTGTCGTCTTCTATGGACCTAAATACGTATGTATATTAATTTTCAATAAGATTCATTGAAATTTGTCAAAGATACTAAGATTTATGTTTAAAAATTGAATGAAATTTGTGAAATAAAATTTTTAAGTGTTTTGCATATATTAACTCTATTTTTTGATCTACAAAAAAAACTCAAAGGAAAAAAAGATGCGCTATCTTATGTCCTACAAGATTGCACTTTTCAAAAATCAAAATTTTGATTTTTCATTTTTTTCACGTTTTTGAACGTTTGACTGGCGTTAGAGCGATCGGCCAAGCGCTCGGCGAGTTATTGCAGGCAGCTACTCAATTGAAAGGTTTAAATCCCATTAGAATTCAATCCAATATTTCATTTTCTTTTTGTAACTCGCTGATTAAGTTAAAGAGATTGCATTCTTTGTACTGTAAAAGTAAAAGGATCAAAGAGATTCTTGTTGTACCATTTAATGCTGTATGTACTTGTAATGAAATTGTATTATGTGTTAAAATTTGCATAGTTTTCAATATAATTCTCTGTACAAAAGAGAATTGATGAAATTCTAGTAGCACATTCTGCTTTTAGTGATTTGATTTTGACATATATTATAAGGACGCATAGTTCGGAAATATTTTGGTAATACTATATATACAATATTCAACGTCGTGTGCGCGTGTACGAAGCGAACATTGATTTTTTGTAATTATTCAAAAGTCACGTATAGCAGCCGCATGAATTTTCTACAAAAATCATTAAAATTTTCATTTTTAAAAATGAACCGAATATTATTTATTTAGCAAAAGTCTTATACAATAGAATTTTAAGTAATTCGAATTCTGAAATGCCACAAATTTCTAAATCACCGAATCTTCATTTATCCGAATTGTTATTTGCACTATTTGTTAGAATTCTTATAAAATGCCGAATTTTCATTTGTCCGAAATTGGTAATGATCGACAAACAATCGACAGAAAGATATCGGTGCGAATTTTAAAATTAACCAATCACAATTTTTTCGGCAATTTCTGATTGGTTAATTTTAAAATTGTTGCAAAAATTTTTCTGTCAATTGTTTATGTTGGTAATTTGCAGTTTTGAACGCTAATTACGAATCCGGTGTCAATTAAAAAAAAAAATTCAAAATGGCGGATCTAATATGGCGAACGAGTTTTTTAAAATTTTCAGGCTAATTTAACCATTTTATTGGAATTAAAAATAGATTTATACTTTAATTTATTATCTATTAAAATAATATATAATTAAAAAACGGAATCCAATAATTATTTTTTTCATTGTTTTGCCAACTTTGTATGCATTTTGATCCACTGTGCGTCAAAGGGTTTAACATTCACTTAGTTAACAATTTAATTCTTTCGATAAACTGAACTGCTCTGCATTTTCGGTCGATAGAATACCAATTAGAACGATTTTAATGATAATTACCGAATTATCACACCCTCAATGAATATAATTGAATTTGCAAATTAGCTTGTTGTTACAAGTTTTGTAAACTTCAAATGTATACCTATAGAGAAGGTGGATTACAATTCTAAATTTGCAGTTGACTTTTTTTTGTAGTTGACCTATTTTACAGATTCATTTATTTAACAGATTTTATTATATGTACCTATAGAAAAAAGGTTTAAAAATAAAATTTAATTAGATGTATGAATATATTAGGGCGTTTCATCGACAACTTTTTTTCGATTTTCTGAAACCTTAACCCGAAATTAAGATTCCTTTTGAACCAAAAAAATAAGTCAGATTTTTTCCAGATTTTTTGAAAGTCAATTAGAGGTCGCTTTTTAAATTTTTTTGCAAAATTAAAAAAAAATTGTTGAGTATAACTAACACCATTAAAAAGTGTTAAAAATTAATTCTCCATCAAATGAAGTAGGGGAATAGTGTCAGGGTTGGACACTTGGCTTTTTTTAAATAAGAACACTAGCGCCACCTGTGTGCGTACGTGACGAATTTTCTAGTAGTGTAACCTAACTTTTTGTGGCATTACATTTTTGCAGAATCAAAAGTAGCGTCTCCTGTGACTTCGGTGCAATCCAAGAGACAAAAAAAGTTTTGTTTGACTTGTCAATAAACCTAAAAAATGTGTAAAAAAAGCAAGAATTCGGCAAGGTAAGCTTATTGAATGTATTGTGGGGTACATAATTTAAGAAGAAAAAAAGTGAAAAATCGAATCGCGACACATGTCTGGTTATGGTTAGCACAATTCGAAAATGATGCTTCTAGTTAGGGTTGGACACTTTATACAGTTAGGGTTGGACACCCATATTAATTATGAATTTGACCCAATTTATAAATAAATATACAAATAAATTTTATTTTATTGATATTTCAGTGCAAAATTGTGCCAAAGATATTAGAAAAATAATACTTAAATTGTATAAATTTTGTTCATCATTTCATTGAGTTATTTGGAACAATAAAGCGTTATTTTTTGTAATTTGAGTTCATTCCTTTTTTAAACCCATGAAGCTTTACAATTTGTAAACAATAAGTAAAGATAAACATGAAAAAATAAGAATAAAAAACATTACAAATGTTATTTTACGTTTTTACCAATAATGCGTTTTGATTTTAAAAAAGTGTCGAACCCTGACTGAAAAGTCCAACCCTAACTAGATTTTTTTTTTTTAATGTTTATAACTTTTTTAATTTTAGACCAATCAATTTACGGTCCACAGCAAAAGTGTTCCTCTTTTGTAGATCTTTCCACCCATATACCACAATTGACTGAATTTATCTAAACAAAATATTTATAAACAAAAAACCAAAACTGTATCCAACCCTGACACTATTCCCCTACACATTTGGGATTGTAAATTCCCGAAATTTTAAATATACTGTTTATTAATCAATACCCGCTGAAAAGTATGTGAATAATTTGAATAGCGATGTATTCCTCGCACGCTAACGCACGCTCGGTTAAAATTGTACTTATTGTTGTTTACTTATTGTAGTTTATGTATATTATATATATAATTTATATTTTAAATTAATATCTTATTAATATTGTATAAAATTTATCTTAATTTTGATCAGTTTCATTGAAGGATGAAATGACAATTGTTAAATATTAGATTTTTTTTATTATAATTATGACAACAATATTAATTATATTATATTATAATATATTTTTTTTATCTTAAATTATATTATATTATATTATATTGATGTAAATTGTCCCACAAACACATGTAGATTTTGTAAATTTTTGAGAAAAATATTCGTAATAAATCGAAATACTTTTTAAAATATCGGTTTTTATTTTTATTATCTATAGTAAACCGTTATAAAGAGATTCTTGTTTGATTTTACATATATTACTAGTTCTGCGGAATAATGATGTATTTGAATTAAATAATGATGTTGTTAAACGAATGACAGGTGAACCTAGAGAATATTTAAGTAAAGATTCATCTGAAGAAGATGAAAAGTGTGACACAATAACTAACTTAATACCAATTGAAGTATTAAATAGTTTAACTCCAAATGGACTTCCTCCTCACAAATTAATATTAAAGATTGGTGCAATTGTGATACTTTTAAGGAATATTAATTTAGAAAGAGGTCTTTGTAATGGAACAAGACTAAAAGTTATTAAAATGGGTAGTTTTTCTATTCATGCACAAGTAATAACGCGAAATTATAAAAATGAGATTGTAATTTTGCCACGAATTACATTGTCACCGTCTAACGAAGAAATACCATTTCAAATGTCAAGAAAGCAATTTCAAATAAGACTTGGATTTGCTTTAACAAAAAAGATAGGCAATGAAAAAGAAATTTATGTAAGAAACATTGTTTACCAAGAAGTATTACAATAATATTTAACACATGTTTTAAAAAAATTCGACTACGAAGAAATCTACTAACTCTACTTTATAAATAAATTAATTCATTGAATTGGAAATGGCTGCGCTGAACAGTAACGGCAGCGCCATAAAAAAATATTATAATTATTATTATACTGATCATATCGCATAGAAAGGATTAAAAAACCATTTAAAAGAAAAAAATATATAAAATATGCTCCCTCATTAACAAAAATATATAAAATATAATCAAGTAATAACAAAAACTGTAAACTGGCTGCGCTGAGTAGTAACGGCTGCGTAACATACAGAAAATAATATAATAAATTATAATAATTTATTAATAACATCACTCATATAAAACTAAATTATAAAAAATTAATTTAAAAATTAATAAGAAATAAAACAACTTACGAAAATTGCAGAATGGATGCCATAAATAAGTTAAAACATATTATAACTTTACATTATTGTAAATGAAAATTAAGTATTAAAAATAAAAAAATCAATATTTTTCTAAGTCCCTAATTTTTTTGGACTTATAAAAAAAAATAGTTTGTAAGATTTTCTAACAGCATATATGCAAAGTATGGTATTTCGAAATTTGTTAACTTAATATAATAGAAGATGTTTCGTTTTAAATTAAGAAATGTTAAAATTATTAAGTTAAAAACATTTGATTTTAATGACACTTAAAATTAGACACAATATTATAGGTTACTAACTAAAAATTGAAAAAACAACAATAAATAATAAAAAATTGAAAAAATCAAAAAATTCTTTAAAAATTGCAAAATAACCCTTTTTCGGGTTAAAATTGAAAAAAGATGTTACATAAAAATAGTTTGTAAGATTTTCTAACAGCATATATGCAAAGTATTTTGATTTATTTGAAAATAATTGAAAATAGATTTTTCAAGGACGGTGTCGAGGTCACGGGGTCGGTGTCGTTTTTCGAAATTTGTTAACTTAATATAATAGAAGATGTTTCGTTTTAAATTAAGAAATGTTAAAATTATTAAGTTAAAAACATTTGATTTTAATGACACTTAAAATAAGACACAATATTATAGGTTACTAACTAAAAATTGAAAAAACTACAATAAATAATAAAAAATAATAATAAAAAATTGAAAAAATCAAAAAATTCTTAAAAAATTGCAAAATAACCCTTTTTCGGGTTAAAATTGAAAAAAGATGTTACATAAAAATAGTTTGTAAGATTTTCTAACAGCATATATGCAAAGTATTTTGATTTATTTGAAAATAATTGAAAATAGATTTTTCAAGGACGGTGTCGAGGTCACGGGGTCGGTGTCGTTTTTCGAAATTTGTTAACTTAATATAATAGAAGATATTTAATTACTTTCATTTTTAGATGTACTTATGGGATAACCCTGCTTTATTTACTAAAGGATTTGTCCGTTCAGTAATATAAATAAATAATCACGATAATAAGTTGGAATTAAATGTAATTTTAATTCCCATGAACGGCTTATATTAATTTTTATTGAAGACCGAGTTTAACAGTTTGTGCTTGTATATCATTTTTAAAATACAATTTATTTAATTAAAAGTACTCTAAATATAAAATGTAATTCTCGATTTTCAAATCATAATTTTTTGGGTATTATGTATTTTAGACGATCTGTGAGAAACACATGTGAAGTAACATATTTCGAACACTCTCTCAAAAGTACTTGTAAATTAATAAACAAAATACTTTTTTCTTAAGATTTAAGCGATAGCAAATTTTAAGAATTTCTTACGCTCCCGGAACTAAAAATTTACTAAAATGATATAAAAAAAAAAAAGTTTAACACTCGTATATTTAACAGAACAGAATTTTGCTTTTAAATAAACAAAATTAACACACACGTTTACCACGTTTAAACAGGTCAATACACGAATTGCAACTGATTGAATTTTATTATCTTTGGGATTACCAATCCATATTGTTATGACCTACGGCTTAAGGTAACCTTTGTACTTGAATGTAAACATTCATTTCGAGTTGCAATTATTTTACTTTAAAATAGCTTGTATTAAAATTTAATTTTTGTAATATTTATTTAGCTTTGATCAAAAACTAATTAAAATATAATGTAATTAATTTGACAATTTTTTTAAAATAATTTTTACCTTAGTAAAACAATTAATATTTTCCCTTATTTGGAATTTATTTAATTTTTTTCTACTTTTTATTTTCATAACATATTTTTTTTTGAACAATTATTTATTCCTCATTTTTTGTTCAATTATATGTAAATTCTATTTTACATACAATTAGTTAAGACATAGGTAATTTTAAATTAGGATTTAATTTATTAATTTTTTTTTACTTCTTTTTTAGAATTATTTCTTTTGTTTATAATTGTATTAATAATTTTTAATAATATTAATTTTATTTCTAAGAAATAATTTTGCGACTATTGAAATATGATTTTAGTTTTTATTTTAAATTACATAATTTAAATTAAATATTTTTAAAAATATTCTCTCGATTATGTTTAAAGAAATAAAAGAACTAAAGAATATAAAAAAAATTTCTATTTATGGGTACGTCAATAAAATGTGGATTATTCGATAGTGATTAGAATGTACTCATCTGTTTAAACGAAATAGATGATAAATGAGGATGATGACGATAGTGAACGGTTCTGAATACTTTGAATGAAGTAGCTTATCCCAAGTAATGTGCATGAATTAACAGCAAGATCAATGTTGCAGCAAGGTCAATTTTGATACTTGACAGGATCTCTCGTTGAACCTGTTCGTCTTTGTAGGCTATCAGTGGTCGATATGTACATACGTCTTATTTCGACAGATGTAATCATTACCTACAAAGATCACTCTATATTTAAATTAATTGAAATATTATTATTATTATTATTATTATTATTATTGTAAAATATAATTTATTTAAATTAACTATTTTCTAATTTTTTTCCGTGTTAAATAAAAATTAATTTCTAATCAATGATCATAAATGTTGCGTATTTCAGTATCGTTAAAAACGGTATTAAAAATGCTGTTTTTAAGTAAACGCGTTTCTAGTTTTCAATAAAGATAAGAAATTGATAAAAAAAATTTCTTTTTTAACTTACTCAGGATTATTATTGATTCCAGGACAATAATATAAGTTCTTCAATGGTTCACCAAAATTCAAAATGTCAGTTTGTTGTTGTCTGCGAAGAATTCTTGCCACCCACAGTCTTGAATATCGCAGTCCGGTCGAAAGGAAGGAAGGCTTTAAAATGTTCTATCTCTTTCAATTTTCTTCAAATCGATTCGAAACTTCAGAAAAACATTTCTGAGATGTTGTGTTGTAATAAAAAAATTTAATGTTTAGAAAATGATGACTGAATATACTCCCTTAAGACTTTCTTTGAATACTTTAAGTATGGTTAAAAAAGAGATAATAATAATATTCTAGAATTAAGAATACAATATACTAAATTTAAGAATAGAGTATTCTACGTATCTACCATTTTAAATTTTGAAAAAGTGACATCGAATTCATTTTCAGCGACCCCAAAAACCCCCGAGTAGAAAGTTTCAAGCAAATTTGAACGATTTTTTAAAAAAAAAGTCCGCCATATTGGATCCACCATTTTAAATTTTGAAAAACTGACATCGGATTCGTAATCAGCAAGCCTGAAAACCCCCGAATAATAAATTTTGTATAAATCCATGCATTATTTTTTGTGTTAATGTGAATTTTCTATACACGATCTTAATTTCCTGGATAAATTGTTTAGAAACAACCATAACTTTTGTAATTTTTAAAATTTTGTTTGGCCACTTTCAGATATCTTTTTTAGTGTCATTAACTTGAAGTTAAAGTACTTTTCAGACTTCAAATGAGAAAAAAATATTGTGTTCATATTTTCTTCATTTTCGTCCTTCGTTTGTAGAATCACCCATATCTAGATTCTATCAGTTACAATCCACATTGTAAGAAGTAACATATTGATTGCAGTGGGTAACAACATAACCATATTTTTTTTAACATCTTCGATAGTACCGAGTAGCATAATGATGGTATCGAATAACACCTACTTTTTACCATCAAAATCTTACCATCCGTTTCTCTCAGTGAACTATTACTGCAGATATAAGTGGGAAATATACTTAAAATTTTAGAATATTGTATACTCAATTACAGTATACTTTTTTTCGGTGAATAAATAAATATAATATACAAAAAAAAAATATAGAAAGAAAGGAATTAAATAAATAGACACAAAGTGTAACGCATTATTGAATAATAGAGTAAAAGTCCTTAATTGAAATTTAGGTAGACATCTGTCCGCATGGTGGTCTTCCTCCAAGGAAGTAACGACAATAACAATGGACACAAGAGAAAAGAGGTAGAGAGGGATAACAACTGACTAATCAGATTACATGGAGAACGTTCGTTGCTCGGTAATGAAGTTGGCTAAATTGCACTTACGATGCTGGCGTTGTTGCACGTTAATTAGTGCTGCGAAGTGCAACCCTCGCACATTATTCCTTGCAAGCTTGAAACGAAACTTTGAGAGATCTCTAATATATATACATATATATGTGTGTCGCATTTCTTGTAACAGGTGAACACTCCTCCAAGCATTATGTCTTTGATAAGATACACCTGTTTCACTTGTATTACAATATCACTCTCGATAACGTACACCTGTTCGCCCTTGCTTTAGGATATTTCATTTATCCATTTTTTTTTGTATTTTCAAATGTCATGTTATTTCACATTTTCAAGAATAACATGTACGTAGAAGAAGACATAATAATGCTCCGCACATCAATTTATTACAATCCAGAAATGATCGTCCTCGCTGTTTTCGGTGAACTTGATTGTATTTCCAATATCGCTTACTCCATATCGCTGGGGATCACTCATGTAATGCACTTTACTTGAAAGTGTTGCGGTTAGATGTGTTAGATAGAAGAAACACAATATACACATTTGAAATTATTTAATGTCACTCCAAATTACTGTTTTATTGAATTTAATTCTAATGGGTATAATAACATTTAAGATAATAATTTAATATTGTCAAATTTTCAACAATTATCGCACAATTACGAAATGATTAATTTTCTTGTTTTTCAAGATTTCGATGGATAATATCTTTTATCGTGATAATGCATCACATTCCCTAAAGATTATGTGGTATTCCATTAGGAGATTTAAAAAGAAAAACGACGAAACTGAGTTTAAAAGAAAATTAACTTAATAATTATTTTACACCCACTCTGAAAGGAAAACAAAACAGTAGATAAACTTCTCTCACTCCATTTTGTGTGGTAGGAATTAAGGAAACTACAACATAAGTCTGGATAATTGTATCGTTCCAATTATACAACTCTTGAATGTTGTAATTGTTAAAGTAGTGATTTATGATGAAATATGTGCAAAATTTTAAGCTTATTTTGCTTAGAAATAAACTTAGTAATAATATAATTAATAACACAGGTTTACAAGGTTTTGGATCCGAGCAACGAAAACCAGTTTCTAAAGTCAATTTTAACGCTGAATTCACAGTATTTTCACTAGACGTCAGGTTTTTGAGATAATGATATATGTTTTTAAGATATATGACTTAGAAAAAAAAATCGTAACTTAAAGGTTTTTGGGGTTGCTGATTACGAATTTGAAATCAGAATTAAAAAATTCAAAATGTATCCAATATGGCAGACAAAAATATTAAAAATTAAAGAGAATTGCTTGAAACTTATTACTTGGGGGTTTTTTGGGGATGCTAATTAAGAATTTGAAGTCAAAATTTAAAAATTCATAATGTCGGACGAAAATATCAAAAAAATCAAACGTATATCCTTGAAACTTATGTTGTCAGTAACAAGTTTAAAGCTAATTAAATTGAATTTTTATTTCGCACGCCATTTTGAATTTTTAAAACCTGTTTTTATATTCGTAATCAGCGAACCCGACAACCCCCAAGTAAGAAGTTTCTGTATTGTATTGTATAAATTTGACAAAATTGATTTTGCTTTTATTATTCGAATGTTTATATTTTAAAAATAAGTAACCCAAGTAAAAAAATTAAGTTACGAGAGTAATAACCGACTGGTATCAGAAATTCTCCTGTGGAGCCAAATATTTCAAGATATCCTACAAACGTTCAATGAATATCCGACGGCTCCCGGAAATTAGGTATTCATGAGATGTCAACAGGATATCCTAATTTTCAGGAGCCAATTAATATTTTCGAGGATATTTGTAAAATACTCTAAATATTCAAATGCTGTTCGAGAAATAATCTTCTATTTGGAAAAAGATTGGAATAATTAAAAACAAAATTAATTTAAATTCCATTTATTATTTATTTTGGCTATTTGTATCCATAAAAATCAACTAGTAACTTAAATCTAATATTTGCCACACTACAAAATGATAAAATTAACGATTTAGTAAAACTATAAATTTTTTTCCATCAGCAGCATTTTTAATAATTGTCACATTAATAAACCAAATTATCATCACTCACAGAAATGACGATAATTAATTAAAATTCTCCGTACGTTACACCATTGGATTAAATTAAAGAGAATGCGCACGTGCTAAGTGCTACATGAATTGTCTCAATTCTTCATAATGACCTTAGGATCCAGATAAAACCTGGACGTATTCTCCTTGCTCATTTATCCTATACTTGTGGAAGAGTTGTTGGTATAAAAACCTACGGATTTATCAAAGGTTAGCCGGCAATTGTTCTGAGCAGAGATTTTTAATCACATTGAGTGTCATCCATTTGTAGCATGCAATCTTTTGACGTTTTTACAAAATATTTGCCATTTCAGGTCGATGAACACAAAAAAAAAAAAAAATAAATAATAATTTTCTAATTATCTTAAAAATTATCGATGATATAATTTTGGTTTTAAACCGAAAATGGCAAATATTTTGATTTGATTAAACTTTTAAAAACTACCAAATGTAATTAAATTCAGTGTAATTGAATTAGATTTATTGGAATGTTCTAAAAGAAGTTTCCGATCTATTCAGAGTGTTACTATCAATAGAGTTTTAGATAAATAATCGAGTTACAGGAAGGACTTAACTGCACCACAATTCACCAAACGGCATTTTGTAGTTAACTGTGGTTTCATGCGGTTGAAACACCTTCAGCAATTTAGAAGCGATCTATACAAAATCAAAGTTAGTTAAAAATGTTCAATTTCCTATTGATTGCCTTTGAATTTCTATGTTAAATTCTTCTATGATGTATAATTATATATCATTCTATGAGGAAATGATAAATTCCCTTGATCTAAAGGGATAATTTTCATTTTTTTTTTTAATTTACTATTTTTAGTGTTCCGTATACGAACATTTTTTGATATGTACATTTTACATGTTTCTTTATTAAATTTTTACAATATTTTTACATCTCATTTTAACGATCAGACAGTAATAATTTTTTCTCGTCTGATACTTATTTTTCTCTAAAAGTTCAGGATGTAGAATTTTCTTAAAAAGTTATTGATACTTTGTTGAAGGAGTTTCTATGAACTTTTTTATATATATAAGTTGAAATACTCATATATGGGTATATTTTAAATTCTCAATCGTGATATTCTAAAATATAAATTTATTTTCTGAAAAAAAATGATAGCTAATTCATTAATTACATAGCCTGGATGAAAATTTAAATCCCCAACTTTTCCCCCTACTATATTAAAAATTTAATTTAAAATTAAATTAAATATTTGAACAGATATTAATTTTGATAATCATTATTACTTGTTTGTTATAAAGAGAGCAAACGAACTAAAGGTATAATTAATTTATAATAAATAATACGATAAAATACAAAACTGGAAATATTTACCATATAATTTATTTTTCCCCTTTAAAGATTATAATTTATTTAATTAAAATTTAATTTTTCCTGATATTTTTAATTTATTGTCAAATCCAATTTTCTTGTTAATTATTAATTTAATTTATCCATATTTGTTGGTATCAATGTAACTTTTAAGTTTCTCAACGAACAGGAATTTGAAATTTGGTTTTGTGGCGAAACTGCGGGAACAAGGATAGTATAGCAGAAGCCGCTTTAAAATCCTCCACCGGATGTCCGTGTCGAGCGTCTCGGCCATAAAGGCAAACTTACCACGACGGGCGTCGTAATATTTCACCTATGTAAAAAGTTAGATAGATATAGAGAAGAAGAAGAAGAAGAAGAAGAAGAAGAGGAAAATTTCTATTTACTATTATGCAATATGGTATCAAAAAAGGAAATTTCAATAATAATAATAAATATATTTTCAAAAAGAATCTCGATATTAAATTGTATAGATCTGATATTATATATAATATAAACATTAAAGTGTTTTAGATTTAAATATATTTAAAAATAAACGATGCAACATTTTGATTTAAAGGAACATCTGCAGAAATTCTAAAGAAAATATATTGAACAAAAGTTTCTGTCTACAATGATTACCATATCATTACAAAATTCATGATTTGGAATAAACCAACTGCGGAAATCCTAGTGTAAGGAGTGCATATATATATATATAGATATCTTTTTGCACAGTGAAGGATATTTGCGTTTCAGCGGGCTACCAGTTGGGTAAAGAAAAGCACACATACATTAGACAAAAGCACATCTACATTCAACTGTCGGTTTTAAAGTTGGGGTTTCTCATAAATTTATAAAAATATGGCCAAAATAAAAACTACAAGTCAATAAATTGATGAAATTATTAATTTTTTGAAAGAACTATAAATTACGTGTTTTGTGACAATAGTATAAATGGAAAGGAATGTAATTAAAAAAACGTTGCTAGAAGAAACAATTGAACATAAATTATAATTAATTTAATTTATATTCAATCAGTTGAATACACAGCTAATTTTGCCCTTCCGGGTTCAAATTCATAATAGGATACTGACTTTTGATATAATTGGCTGTTTAGTAAAATTTTAATTTTTAAAATATTTTTATTAGAGTAAATAAATTAAAACGAAGAAGTTCGGGCATAAAAAGTTGGGGGTAAATATCCTTATCCTTAACCTTAATTTCATTATAATTTAAATCTTAAAAAATGATCTTCTCTCTTTTTTTTGTCTCGAATTATCTTTACTTGATTTCAGTAAAAAAATTAACATTTATTGAATTTACTACACCGATAAACGGACTGACTTAATAACTAACCAACTTTATACAAAGAAAAAGAGGCAAAATTAATTGAACTAGAAAATTGCTCAAAAATTAACAAAATTAATTTCCCTATATTATCAACAAAATTTTAGATATAATAAACAAGGAAAAACATTAGAAAATTACTAAATTTTAATTCTCATCATCTTAGCAAAAAAGAAGGAAAGTTAATACCAATCACTCCACGGCTATAATTTTTAAATAAAAATGTTAAATTTTAGTTTTGTTTGGCCGAACTATACGCGTAATTTTTAATGAAAGAAAAGAAAATATGAAATTTCACTTACATACATTTTGTCAGATTTTAGAATTAACTGATAAATTATGCCTGATTTATTAAAAATACAAAAAAATTTTAGAAAAACATTGTTCGATGAAATCACAAAAAAAGGCAGAATCCACTACAAAATATAAACAATTTTCCCTTCGCAATATAACATTAGTCGTGGAGTGTTATTTCGTCG
This sequence comes from Leptopilina boulardi, assembly GCF_019393585.1. Lineage (NCBI taxonomy): Eukaryota > Metazoa > Arthropoda > Insecta > Hymenoptera > Figitidae > Leptopilina > Leptopilina boulardi. Next base: position 1,609,110 of record NW_026137921.1, read on the forward strand.
AATTTAAATCTCAAACGAAAAGTAGAAAAGTAATCTAATAACAGCTGCGACTTTGTGCTCACTGTATGCTTCTGCCATCTGACGGCGACAGGAGGTAATGAACCTGTCATTATATTACTTTCCTACTTTTCGTTTTGCAATCGCGTTTTTGTATTATAGATTCGCACAATCTTTCAGATTTAGGAAATTTAATAGATAAAGATCTTTGGTTGCTTTTTGTAAAAAGTGTCCGCGTTTCGAGAAAAAAGTATTTTAAGATCAATGTTTATCATTTTCACGTTCAGTGCCGTTTTTAAAGTGCGATAATCAGAGGACTCTTCTTGCCAAAGAATTTCAGAAACCATTCGACTCTTAAATAAATTTTGTTCCTCTTAAAATCGTTCTTTTAACATTAAAACTTAATGTTTTGAAAATCGGATACAAACACTACAGCAATATAATTATTTATATATGTAAAATTGTTATCAATCTTAAAAAAACAATAAAAACTATTTTCAAAGTCAAAGCAGAATTAACAGCACACCAGCAAAGAAAGATTTTAATACAAGGTTTTATAATACTTAAACTGTTTTAGATTCTAAAATAAAGGGAGTGTTTGGGTAATTTGAAATATACTAATTTTTTTTAGTTTTTTATGATCCACAACATCCATAAGGTCCTATAGGAAGTTTTTTTCGCTCTTACACTATGTTATTTTTTATTTACTTGTTTGTTTTTTCTATATATTTTCTATGGCTATGCATTTTGAAATTAAATCTCCCAATCCAATAACTCAATTTTTGCGCTCAGTCAATACTTAAAACATAAATCGTCATAACTTGAACAAATAAAAACGTATTTTATTGAAATTTTGTATGTTAAGTAAAGACAATAATTTAATATATATAAAAAATTGTTATTAAATAATTAAATTTTAGAAGAATTTCCTTAAAATTATTAAAAATAATTTGAAGTTTTTTAAACTGAAAAAAGATCATCCTAAACTTTTTGTCGGCGAAATGAAGAAGACACCATTACAGAAAGTTTCAGATTTGCAATTAAAAATTGTCGTTTTCAGTAGATATTTACATACAAAGTTTCAATAAAATTCGTTTGTATTTGTCCAACTTATTGACGATTTATGTTTTAAAAATTAATTAATTTGAGAGATGAAAATTTTTTAGTTCCTCGTCTTTATTATCTACAATATTTGGTTGAGAAAAAACTTCAAAGGTAGTTACATGGCAAATTTAAAAAAATTAATTTTTTTTCCATTATTTGATCAACTTGTTTAGTTAAATTTTAGCTGATTATTTGTTGAACTTTTATTTTAAATTTGTCTTCATATTACTGCTATTATTTTTCCTGTAATCAGATGAAAAAAATTTTAATAAAAGACCTCTGTCTTCACGATTTATGAATGACCTCTAGATTAAAAGATATAAAATCATCCAAACCCCGAATCGTCGCTTAGTAAAGTGAAAATATTATTACACGTATTCTGGAATATTGTTTTTTTTTTTTTGCTTTTTGGTAATAAATTTTGTAAATTTTTGTAAATAGCAATACATAGAAAACATAAAGAATATTTAATTAACAAGCTTGTATATGAAGTGAATTACATTTCTAGAGGAGAATCAACCTGTCACTTGCTCAGAGTCAGAAATGAATAATGATCTTTGCAAGTTTTTGCTAGGGGATGTGATATGTTCTAGCTGTGTGTGTGTGTGCTTGTGTGTTAGCTGGTGATTATTTATTCACAAGGTGATGGCAGAGGCGGTCATGTTTTTGTCGCCTGAAAACAAATGACCGACACTCTATATGCAGTGTTCTTCGAACCTTACATATACCCTAAAATTACAACCGGAAAACTATACATTGGTCGAATATTGCAGTTACCACCCTGCAATTAAGGTGGAACGGAAATTTAAAGGCTGTCTCTCATCGTACCTTCAATTGAAATTTTTCCTAGGAATTTAAAACTCTGATTTTCAACTCTATACGCCTTTTAATTATTATCAAATTTTGTCTAAAAATAGTCACGAGAAAAAAAAATGAAAATTGTTTATCTCTTTTTGAGTGGGGAATTCATCTCACATGTGAAAATATTTTCATTTTGAAAAAGAAAATTTTGAAAAAAAAATAATTGACAGTGAAACACTGAAAATTAAATAATTTAGAACTAATTTATTAAAAAAAAAATTCCAAATTTTTGTTTTACTAAATCATAATCTAGTGTACGAAATTTTCAAAAATGCTCAAATTCGCTTGAAACTCATTATTCGGATGTTTTTGGGGTCGTTGATTACGAATACGATGTTAGTTTTTGAAAATTCAAAATGGCGGATCTAATATGGTAAACGAAAATTTTAAAAATCATGCACGGAGAGAAATAGATGGTACGGGGTACTATCTAGATAGTACCAGATACCATATTTGATCTTACATATACGGACAGCAATCTAGATTCTATCAGTTACTATTCAGATTGTACGGAGTAACATCTTGATGTTAGTGGGTAACATAACCATACTTTTTGTAACATCTTTCATAGTACCGAGTAGCATAATGATAGTACCGGATAACATCTACTTTTTACCATCTTAAGATCATAAGTTCTTACCATCTATTTCTCTCCGTGCATCCAATTAACTTAAAAATCATTCCTTGTGGATTTTTTTGATCACTAATTATAAATCTGAGGTAAGTTTTTCAAAATTTTAATGTTAAATTGACAATCAGCGACCTAAATACCATCGAGTAATAATTTTTAAAAAATTTCGTTTACAATATTAGATCCATCATTTTGAATTTTGAAAAACTAACATCGAATTCATAATCAGCGATCCTAAAAACCCCCGAATAACAAGTTTCAAGTGAATTTCTATCAATTTTGAAAATTTCGCTCACACTAGGTTATGATTTTGTAACAAAAACTGGTTTCAGGTGCCATTTTTGAACCATCATAATTTTGAAAAAAAATCTTTTTCATTATTTTCACGAATTTGTGTGAAATCAATAATGTTAAATATATTTTTAGTTCTGTTAAAAATTAATTTTTATTTTGATATTATGTTAATGCATTGAACCTCCTTAATATGAAGAAGAGTACTTCTGTAATTTTTTTTTAGTTTCCAGTCAACGAGAAAAAAACCACTAAAAATTGATTGTAAAATATGTTCTTTCCGTCCTTAAAGGATTTTAAATCCTTAATTGTTAATTTTGTTAGATAAATGACATTATATTGAGATAAAAAGTGAAACATCAATAATTGCAATCGAACTTTGAAGCAAAACGTTAGAAGATTTAATTAGTTGATACGGTATCATAAGAAGTAATGAACTTCCATCATTTTAAGACCGAAGGACGACAAAAGCGGACGACAAACTAATATATATATATATATATATATATATATATATATATATATCTTTTGAATGTTAAAAAATTTAAATTTTTAAACCAACAATTAATAGTTATATTATAGTGTGAAAAATTGAAAATATATAAACTAAACTAAAATTTGTATATTCTTTATTAAATTATTTTTGTGAGTGGTTTTAAAATATTACTTTCACTATTACTAACGGTGATATAAATGTAAAAAGCAACACGAACGACGTGACACGATGCCATGCTTTCATGAAAATTGGATAAATTTTGTTTCTCACCATTTTCATTGACTCTGCCTTTTATGTACTCAGTCTTTCGCGAGTCTCTTTATTTTCCACCTTATTTTTCTATATCTTGTTCAATTTTCTATACATACTTTTTTTTTTACTTTAATATTTTGACTTTTATGTCACATATCAAATTTTCTAACTCGATATTGTATAATGAAATAAAGAGAGTGATATTTTTTTTAATCTTCTTTAGTTTAATTTTAAAATTATTATAAAATTATTATAAATATTATTATTATTATTATTTTTATTGTTATTTTTATTATTCTAATAATTATTATTCTATTGTTATTATTATTTGAGTCGATAAATGATTCTTTCTTATGTGGCGTTATAAAATCACAAATATTCTAAAATTCCCCAAGAGAAAAGTTTTTCCTTTAGGTTTTATTATTTTTCGTTCTTGGTTCCTTATACCTTTTATTGCATAAGAGAAGCAAGCCCCACGGGCACAAGGGATTTTTCTGATTCTTTTGACGTTAAGAGCTGTTATATATCGAATGGACTTCTTGATAGTCTTTTCCTTCAATGGAAATAAAAAAGGAGGAAAAAAAAAACAGAAAAGAAACGCACAAGAAAAAAAAATTGAAAGAAAAGAAAAACGAGAGGGAAAAAAAAAGAAAACGAAAATCTTGATCTCTTCAAACTCACAATAAAGGTGTAACATTCTATCAAATGCACATGCATTTCTACTTACATTCTACAATCAACAAAACAAAAATTTGTTTAATTCAGTTTATCAATTTAAATTTAATATAAAGAAATTTTTTTTTTACGGGAAATTTTTTTTTAAATATATATATCTTGAAAAATAGATATGAAAAAATTGTAATATTATTAAATTAAATATAATGATTAAATAATTAAAAGTCAAAGAGAAAAAGTAATTAATCTTCTGGACTAGAAGGAAGCGGTGATGACGTTTTCTCTGAATGAAGCTAATGGTATTTGATAATATAATTAAGCTACTTAGGGGAGCAATTCACAAAATATAGATTTGCATTTACTGCGCTAGTTGAACTTGTTCGTAGATTTTGCAATAATTAATCACTGTACTCTATAATGCTATTCCAGATTATTAGTTGATTTCTCCATCACTTAGGTAAGCAAATAATCAGCATCAATTGGTCTAATTATAGATATATATATATGTATATAGCCTTTAGGGGAAGCAGGATATATATGTATAGGACTAATTTTAATATTATTATCATTAAAAAAGCGAATTTGGCTAATGAATGATAAATTATTATTTAGTTACAATGAATTTAATAGTAACAATTATTTTTAATAATTTTTTTTTGTCTTATTAAGAATATATTTGTTTTCCTTACTTTTTATGTCCAGGAAGTTAGACCAGTTAAGTAAGAATTTTCAAAAAGCAAACATTTTGACCAATTGTGTTTTTTTTTGAAAATTTTAAATTTACTGGTTAAACTTCCTGGAAATTACTTTTCTGTTCTTTTCGATTGATTGGCTTTAAAATAACTCTGTACTAGAATTTATTGTTTAAAAGGAAAAAAAAATCTTCGACTAAAAGAATTTCACTGAAATTTCTACCTGTGAGTCTTTGATAAAAATTATTTTGCAATACTATACAGAAAATGAAGCTTTGTAGTTGCGAAGTCAAAAATGAAAAATTTGTAATCTTTAACAAGTTCCCAAGTACTTAGAATATTTAGAAGCTTGATTAAAACCTTTCGAAGAGTTTTCAAACTTTTCAATGGATGAGTTTTCAAAGTGTTCTGCAATGGGATCAAGTTACAAACACACTCGGGAGTATTTCCAAACGAAAAATGTGAACGTACATGAAGGTAAGCTCTTTGAACGATGGTGTAACTTGAATTTGCAAATCACACCTTTATATGAATTACGATGAGAAAAAATAGATAATACTTTTACGTATTATAATATTGATCCAACAATTTTTTAAAATGCTCAAAAAAATTCGACTATTTTTGATAAAACTAAAAAAATTAATTATATTGTTATTCAGAAGCTCTAATTTTAATATTTCTATCAATTGGTTAAAATTTATTAAATTTTTTTTATAAAGTATCAAATATATTTACTTAATTTAATAAATTGTTTGAAATTCCCATAAAAGTATTAAAATATTATATATAAATTTAAAATTGTAAATTATTAATTAGCTTATTGTAATATTTGACCATCAATTTTAAGGTTTTTATCAAATCTAGTTAACAGGATTAAAGTGAAGTACATCATTATTTTGAAGAGTATATGTAAACTCATTTATATCTTCACTTTCTACGATCACTCAACAGCTTTTGCCGTACTTGAAAAAAACGTGATTTTTTTTTATCATCTAGCGCTAAAACAAAACCACTGGAAAAGTTATAAAATTCTGCGTGTTAATTACATATAGATAAAATATTTTTTAAGCCCCTCAAAAAAAAAAAAAAAAAAAAAAATTTGATAACGTAGAAAAAAAATTTTTCACCTTTTTTCTACAATAGGATTTTATTTGTTGTAGGATTTAAAAAAAATTGGGAAAAATTAATAGAATTTATATCCTATATTAATTTATAAATATTTGATTAGAGTTGAATCATGTCGACTTACAGATTTTTTCAATTTTTTATCACAATGTCACCTTATAGAATTTTTCCTCCCGTCTCGGAATAAGACCTGTCACTCAAAATTCGTAATCTCGATGTTTTAAATAGTAGATCCTTACTGTCACTAATGATAAATTTTCTCTATTTGGAGCTTGGAATCTCTCTGTCTCGTGGTTGCAAAAAGCTGGGTTGCGTAACGTCTTTCCTAACCTAAACCGAATCTCCCGCCCTCACAGCACCCAAAATTTCCTGAAACTTGACAGAACTTCACAAGGCGAGGTTAGGAAACTTCAATGGCAAGGTTCATATAAGTTTTTGTCGATGTTTAAATGTCCACATGAAATGAATATTTACACGAAACTTTGAGGAAATATTACACTATAAATATTCACGTGCAATGTTCAGTCAATGTTGTGTCAATATTCACCTATACTTATTGTATTAGTAAACGAAATTTTTATAACTAGGCGAAAATGTAATGTCATTATTGACACAACATTGACTGAACATTGCACGTGAATATTTATAGTGTAATATTCCCTCAAAGTTTCGTGTAAATATTCTTTCCATGTAGACATTTAAACATCGACACAAAGTTGTATGAACCTTGCCACTGAATTTTCCTAACCTCGCTGTGTGAGGATTTGTCAAGTTTCAGGGAATTTTGGGTGCTGTGTGGGCGCGCGCAGGCACTGTTTCGTCTGCAATTCAAAAGAGCGAGAATTAGTTCTTTGAATTTATATTCGTGTTACGTCTCAAATAGAGTAATAACTAACGAAATAATATTTTATTTTATTTATGGCCGCTCGGTGATTCAGTGAATTCCTGTTTCATTTACAGAGCAGAAGGCTCTGAGCTAAGGGTACAGGAAAGAAAGAGAATAGTGATTTTTAATGACAAGGTTACAAATTTATTTAGACAAACATTTAGAGTTATAAAATTGATCTTTGAGAGAGAGAGTATCCTGAAGCAACCATTCTTGAAATAAGGGGAAGTCAGCATTCCACTGCAACAAGGAATGTAAAGGTTACTACAAATTTTTATAAGCTATTAGGAAGGATTTTAGATAAAAAGTATTACAACTTACCTTGAAAATTTAGATGTAAGATGTATGAAAAAGGACCACTGCTGTGTCCTAATTATGATAGGAACTTCTAGTACCAGATATAGTTTAAGAGCTCACAGGAAGGTTGACGGGCCTTGGTGATGACCACAGGTCCGGAGTTCAGTTGACCGTAATGAAACACAAACAGTTTAATTCTTCCAGAAAAGAAAGAAAAAATGATTTCCAAACATTATGGGAAGTCAAATCCTTGAATACTTGAATCAGCTCTTCTTGACGTAGAAACTTTTAACACTTGACACAGAGATTCTTCTAAGTCGAACTTGAGTATAAAATCGAGCAGAGTAACAATGCTTGTCCTAGATTTCGTATGTGAACTGGTACCAAATATGAAGTAGAAGTAACGTGTATGATGAAAAGTTCTGAACTGAACTCTCCGTAAAAATGTAGTCCTTTTATATCAAATTTTCATAAGGGAGACTATATAATACCATTGTCTTGTGTCGCTAGTTCTATCTCTTTCTTTTTTATTACCCACAAAGAGGGTTTGTCTGATTAGAATACAGAATTTAGAAAGAGCACACCTCTGTCATGGAATCGCAGGTGTAAGCGAGAAACACTACAGGGGTAGTACATGAGTATATTAGAAAGATAGCGCCTTCGTGTCAAATCGCAGCTGTAGGAAAGGGACATTCGTTTATGCCCTTTTAAGGAAATACTAAGTTTCTCGCTTCCAATTATGTATTTTTAGAAATACAATATATGAACATTTAAGTGAAAGGTGATTTAGATACGTGACAAAAACACGGGTGTTTGTCGCAGAGACATACAACTCAGTATTGATTAAAAAAAAAAGAATTCTTATAATTATGAATGTAAAAGTTACGGTGACGTGACATTAGCAACGATATTAATAAAATAATAAATTAATTTTATTATTATAATACCAAATTAACAAAAATTATTTTTTTTACTCAAAAAGCTATCAAATAAATATATTTACTGAAAAATAAATTTTTGAAGGTTATGAGTCCTATAACTGACAATTATTATTTTCCTGTGTCAAAATTATTCAAGAGACTTAAGGGCCCAGCTTTGAAATCATACTCTCTTTCACAGATTGCAAGGACTTGTGCTTTGAAACAACTGGTGGAATGTAGGTCTAGACTACCTAGAAATTCAAAGTCCGGGGTTGGACATACTAATATTAGAGAATATATATTCAGGGGACAAAGAAACAATGGTCTAGGACAATGTGGTTGAAGAGTAAATTCTCCCTTAAGATACGCTTGAAAACTCGTTAGATGTTCTTCAGTCTCGACATTTCAAATTCGACCAGGAATACTATATATAAGGTCATTAAGGACTATACATTTATAGATGCTGATGCTCAATTACCGTTTAGCTATAAACTACTAGTGCACATGGAAATGTGAGGTTAGAAAAAGGTCTTTAAGAGGGGCTACAGCATTAAAGGGTCAAAAAATGTGTAAATTCCAGGCATTTTTTTTTCTCAATTACAATAAGATAATTTAATAAATTTAGCGAATGCTTTCTCATCTATTTGAATTTTTAACCCCTTCACAGTAATTGACCTCTATAGAGGCAAAAAAAAGTCATGCCACCCAAGTGTATAACAGCTATACTAGCATCTAAAAAGAATAACTTTACCCAACACGATCTATATAAGAATCAATGAATATTCTAAGGTTTTCGGGGGCGCTGAATGCAAATCGTTTATCAAAATTTAAAATGACGACCAAAAAAATTTTGTAATTAAACGGATCTCGTTGAAAATGCTTACACAGAGATTTTTGAGATTGCTAAATCCAAATGACCAAATCTTTGTCCAATTAAAAAATTCAAAATAGCAAATTCAAAACAGCGACCAAAAAATGTTTACTAGAGTAAACTATACAGTACCCAGATAGCACCGAACTTTACAGAAAGTTAACAGGAAGTTAACGACGATAAGTTTAGAAGTTTTAAATGTCCTCAGAGTTTAAGTTAACACTGTTAACTTATTGAAAGTTAGAAAAGTAAATTTGTTGAAAGTTTTGCTTTATAATTTTACACAAAATTTTTATGGTTATCTTAAAAATCTATTTTCATGCGCAGATGTTTTCTATGGCAGCTAGGGCTGCGCAATACTTTTTTTTCGCCATTGACATGAAAAAGTGTCTTTTTTGTGCCTGTTTTGGGCAGATAAAGTAGCACTTTTTAAGGCAGTTTGGGCCAACTGCCTAAAAAAAACTTCTTTAGGCAGAAAACTGCCCTATAAAGTCTTTTTTAGGCAGTTGTTAATTTTTGCATAATTTTTGTTTTGCTTTTATTTTATTTATCAATTTTTATTATTATTATTTTATATATAGTTTTACTTTTAGATAGTTTGTAACTTTCAGTTAAGATCAATTTTCAAAAATTGATTTTTTTTTTGATCCGATAAAGTAGGCTCTCTTAACGTAGCGCAATTGATAATCTTTTATAAGTTTAGTATATTTCATATTTCTTTTGCTTCCTCGCGGAGGAAGCTATGTAGTCCTTTCGTTTATAAAATTTTTAAAAATGGTGAAAACAAATTTTCCTCTATATAGAAACATGTTATATGAGATCCTGATCAATTGTCCGGATGTATGTATGTGTGTGTGTGTGTGTGTATGTGTGTGTGGATAGTTTTTGTGAACACGATATCTTTAACAGGTTTTAATGGATTTGGGTAAAATTTGGTAGGCTTATTTAACACATTCATCTCTCAAAAATAATGAGAGGATTTTTAAAAATACCCAAAAAAAAAATTTTATCGTCTTTTTTCCAAAAATTTTTTTTAATCGAAAAATTTAAGGTAATATATAATATAATCGTCTTCTTTATGTCAAGATGAATCGATTGATATATATATATATATATATATATAAAAGACGATATATATATATATATATAAAGTATAGATTTGAGTGAAATTTAAAGAATTAATGAAAGTTAAAAAATCAAAAATTCTCATTTTAGCTAAAAAATGATGTGTTTATTTAAATTCATGTTTATATATGAAATAATTTTATTCCCTGCATTGAAACGAATTGGTTGGTATATATAAAGTATAGATTTGATTTAAAATTTGAGAATTAATAAAAATTGAAAATCGAAAATTCATATTTTAGCTAAAAAATTTTGTGTTTTTTTAAAATTCAAGTTGATGAATAAAATAATTGTATTCCTTGCATTAAAACGAATCGATTCGTATATATAAAGTTTATGTTACACTCAAAATTAATTAAAATTTTCTTTATTTTTCAAAAAATTTAATTAATTTAAAACATTTTTAACTCGAAATTTTTTAAATCAATCAATTGTATTGGACAAATTCATTGCTTCCTTCACGAGGAAGCGAATTTTTTGCTTCACACAATGAGGAAGCATAATGTTTATGAAATAAATATAAAGGACCCCCTCCTTGTTTTAATTTACTGTGTCACAAGTTTTTCTTTAATAACTAAAAATTAATTTACGCATGCAAAAAGCTTTCGCTTATTAAAAACATATTTTAATTAAAACTCCCCTTCTCGTGATTTCGAATATAATTTAAAATCAATTTAAAACACAATTATTAATAACTTTTATGGCGATAATTTAGAGATTTTTTTTTCGAGATTGGATCCTTTCAATTTACACAGACCTTTGCAGGGCTTTCAAAAAGGTTGTTCATAACATCTTATTAGCTAACTTTTGTACTTAAGAAATCCATGGCTTCACCCTCTCCCTTGGCATCTCAACAGGATGCAATCAGTTAAAATTAATGGTGAATTTTCTGAAATGAAAAATTTTAAGTCACATTGGAAGTTCCTTGGGTTTTGCATCTGGGTCGTCTTTTCTTAATTATGATAGATGAGGTTAAGTCTTTTATTAAACAATGAAATTTTTTATACTACGCAGATGAATTGAAACTGTATATATATATGAAGATTGATTCAATATATAACCGAGGTATCAATCTTTTGTATATTAGAATGGAAGAAAGTGTATAATAGCTGTGTAAAGGGATGTTCAAAAAATGTCTACCAATGACTTTAAGTTGAGATGTTGTGCTGATAGCAAAAGTGGGTTATAATTTGTATGGTACTTAAAGTGTTAAAATATTTTGATTATCTTATCTATTTTAAAGAGATTTTGATGATTTTTCTTTGACAATTATTATTTAAATAAATATTCTAAAGCTGAAATTACTACAAAAAAGTATAAATATCTTTACTAAATAGATTAATTATTCAAAATATTTTAATACATTCTTGCTCGCACTCAAATTATAACGCACTTTTGCTATCAACCCCTCAGTTTATGGAACACATATTATTTTTTTCATAGATTTTAATCGAAAGTTTAAGCATTAATTTAAGAGAAAATGTAAAAGATTCTAGCACTTTTTTGTTTCATCGCTAGAGGTACACAAACATTTCCAAAAATGCAATTTTTTTTTACCTTTTAACACCATACTTTTTTCTTAAAAATTAAAGCTGATGGAAACTTTTCACCTACAGATTCGTAATCAGCATGAAAAATCTACTAGAAACTGCTTTGACATTTTGCCGACCTGATAAAGAAAATCCGTACTTGCATTATTCAAAGTGATTTCGACATATTCAAAGAAACGGAATACGAAACATTTTATCTGCAAGTACGAATCTTTGCAGAATGATTTTATGAATGTAGAATAACTAAAGGCTAATTATCTCCAAAATTAATTAATATTGATAAATAATATTACTACAGCTGGATTTCTTTTTTATCGTGACAAATCCAATGATACAAAAAAAATTCATTTTGCATAAAAATGTCGATTACCGAATTTCTTCATCAGAATGAGCATTACTATAAAGCAAAAGAAAGATTTATTTTGCTGGACTTACTACAGTATTCACACTGTCACTCATTTCAAGAAAAACTGAACTCCTTGATTTTCTCAATAATATTATTTCTGTGTCATAAATTGAAATTGTTTCGTGTTACATCACTATAAAGTACGGTCGCCTGCGGAACGAAGAAGGCAAAAAGGAAAAGGGTCGAACCCGCTTGCACTGACCTGAATTTTGAAGTTAATTGAATAGCAAAATAATCAGAACTATAGAATTTAAATAAATATCTATTAACTATTAAATTAAATTTCTGCACCATCTTAAGATCCTCTTAGTGTATCGAGTATTATAAAAATTGTTAACAAAAGATTTAAGAAACAAAAATATAAAGAAATATGGACTATTTTTTTTAACACTCTAGGAGAATCTTGAGATGGTGCAGAAATGGGTTGCTTATTAATTTAAAAAAAATTCTATTATTACTGTTTCCGTTAAAGAAAGGCGTATTAATTTTATTGGAATATTTAAAAGACTATTATCGGAAGACAATTAAGCCTCATCACTTGGGAGTCATTATTGATTTGAATCTCTGCTATCTTTGGTCGTTAGTAAGGCATTGAGGACTCCGCGAGTCGTCATTCGTTCTGCTAATGTTTTTCCTGACCTTCTAGTTCTTTTAAGTTCTGGTGTAGTACAATACGTACTTAAGAAAGGGAGGAAAAAACGATCCCATAAATAAAAACAACTAATAAAATAATAAAATAATAAAAATAATAAAGAATTAATTAAAAATTGTTCTAACTTTACAAAGTTATCTTGTAAAAAACTCATTTAAGGAAATCTTTATCAAAAGCATATTAAAATAGAGGAATATACTGAGTTTTGGACACCGTTTTGTACTTTGTTTATAATCTTTTTTAAAAAAATAAATTTAGTCAATTGAGTTATATTGTTAGAAATATGTACAGAAGAGGAACACTTTTGCTGAAGATCGTAAATTGATTGGTCTAAAATTAAAAAGGTTCTGATCATTTAAAAAAAAAAATCTCGTCAGGATTGAACATTATACTCAGGGTTGGACACTTTGTGAAAATCGAAGAACATTATGGGAAAAAAAAATAACATTTACAACGTTACTGTAAACGCTTTTTATGTTTATTTTTACATTATTATTTATAATTAACAATTAATATTATTTATAACGTTACTGAAAACGATTTTTAAGTTCATTTTTTCATTTTTAACGTTATTATTATTATTTTTCTAATATCTTTGGCAGAATATGTGTGTGCGTCAATGTTTAATTGTATATTTATTTATAAATTGTGTCCAATTTATAATTAACAAAATGTTCAACCATGAGTGTATAAAGTGTCCAACCCTAAGTAGAAGTAACATTTTCGAATTGTGCTAACCAAACATGTTTCGCGATTCGATTTTACACTTCATTTTTTCTTAAATCATAAACCCCACAATATATGCAATAAACTTATCCTGCCGATTTCTTGTTTTCTTTATTAATTTTTTTGTGTTTAATCACATCGTTCACAAAACTTTTTTCGTTCTTACAAATGCACCGACGTCACAGCAGACGCTATACTTTTGATCCTCCAAAAATGTAATGGCACAAAAAGTTAGGTTTCACTACGAGAAGCTTCGCCACGTCCGTGCATAGATGGCGCTAGTGTTCTTATTTTAAGAAAAGCGAAGTGTCCAACCCTGAGTATATTCCGCCAAATTTTACTAATTCTTACAATTCTATAGTCATTGGATTTGACCTTATTACGATGGAATATGACTCGAAACTATTTCGAAACTTCCAGGAAAGCATTATATTAATGGCTACAGTAAGCTATATCAGTTATTTTATTCATACAATTGCGATCTTCTTTTCTTTTTATATTAACCATTTTCGCAAAAACTATCGCAATAATTAGCATCATATTGTGTAAAACTGTTGTATTATATCCCACAGAAAATTGATGAAAAAACACCATCATTCTTTTTATTTTGTTGACTAATAACATTGTGGTGTTTTTCATTGAATTTTATATTACTTTTCTGTTTATCAACTTGAACTTGTAACGGTTTATTATTCTAACTAACACAACTATACGTCTATAAGAACAAAAAATTCTGTAAACAATATTATATTTTTCAAACTTGTTTAAAGAATCTTTTCCCAGTTTTATAACTCAATATAAATTTGATTTCTCCTTTAAAAACAAATTTAATTTTATATTTTAGTTGAAAAATTATTATTTATATTATCAGAGTTCATAATAAGAAATAAAAAAAATTGTTTTCATATTAATTATTTTGCAGATTTTTAAAGAAATTAGGAGTTTGGATTCTGAAATTCTTTTTTCACATTATTTGAAAAAAGAAAAACAAATCTTTTGTTTAGAAATTCTGACTTTAACTAGAAACTAACAACAACTCGAAGTTTTCTAGGTGACATTACAACCAACTTATATCGAAAACAGTATCGTATGCAACTGAACTTGATCTTTTTATGATATTGGATTTCTTAAAAACTTTTTGACTTTAAGATGCGCTTACTTCTTTAGTCTCTGCTGTATACTGTTTGGAGAAAAAGCATTGTTTTACATTTGAGATGCTCTCTGACTTTTCAGGAAATTGTGGACATGTTAGCAAACATACTTTTATCCTGGAAATATTATTTTATACTGAATAAAAAGTATAACAATAAATATAAAGACTATTTTCACCTAAACAATTAATTTCTTTATTTAAATAAAGAGCAAATTTTTATTTATTTTAAAATTAATTTTTTTTTTTGCAGATAGTATAAATAGATTAGAATGAAATTTTAAATATATATCCGATATTAATTTAAATACAAATCCTGCTTCATTAAATTCTGCATTAATTATTAGATTTAATTAAGTTGTGTAACGTTGCAAATGAAACAGATAATTTAAATATCAATTCTTGATTAATAATAAAATCATATTACGCACTGGAGTATGAAAAATTGGTTCAATTTAATTTGTTGTCTATTTTGTTTTTTTTTTCATTTTTAAATCAAAAACCAATAATGGGAATGAAATCAATAACTATGCGGTAGCGCGTGACCAAGGTTTGTTTTCTAAAAAAAAAGGTGAGTAAAATTTTGTACACGCAAAAATTGATATTGAGAGAATGATTTAATAGAGGCGAGTCACCAATATATGTATGTAGTCTGCAGTCTATATTGATGCGGCAATGAGATAAAAATATTCCTGAAAAGATTCAATCCTCTCTAGTAATACTTTTGCTTCAGCTGTCGAGATTAAAGATTTACGTATTATATACATCTTCGATTCAATGTGATTTGGCTCTGCGTTTAGTCGCAGATGTAAGAAGGTCTAATCTCAAATCGTCTTTAGGGTACATTAAGAGAGGGAGAGAGAGAGAGAGAGAGAGAACTTCGCTAAATGTAATTTTCCTTCCAGTAGCAATGCAATAATCTCTCACGCTTCGAGCTTTATTCCATAAATATATATATGAGAATTACTCAATTGTTGAAAAATTTAGTTGAGGAAAGAAAATGTTAATTTTATTATTATTATTATTATTATTATTAATAATAATAATAATAAAGAAAATAATAACTTTATTGATTCTTGAATATTTTCATCGGAAGACTAAATTTGGCGAGTACAGAAAACAATAATAAAATTCAATGAATACCACATTGAAAAAATAATATACTAAAAGTTAAAATCTCCCACTAACATGAAGAGCACATCCCTTTAAAATAGGTGCCAAGGACTTATACCTTGTATTTATTATTCTTACCAAATGAAAATCCATTTGTAAACACAAGAATTGTCCATTCTTGCAAATAATCCTGGATATATTTTAATATTTAAGTATAATGATAATCTAAACAATAATCACTAAAACTAACGAGTTTTTACTCTAAAATAAGAAAATAATTTAAAACACGTATCAGACTATATTTAGGATAGACACTATTTTTAGATTTTTTGTCTCTCGGTTATCTCCCTGCAAAAATGAGCGATTTCTCCCGGTTATTATAGTTACAATTTAATTGTGAGCAAAACCAGGGTGTCTAACAAGGATTGAGAAAAACTTTCCTGACTTTTCCCTGACATTTTTTGATTTTTCCCTGACTTTTTAATAACCTTATTTCTGCTTTCTTTGGACAAAAATTAAGCTAATTACGAAAATGATAGTGACAATACCTAAAAATTTTATTTTTATGGTGAAAACCATAAAAAAAAGTTCTAAAATTTTGGTTTTTATTTTGTTTATTGAGTAAAAATATCACTGTAAACTTGATGGTATCATTTTGGAATGCAACGTTTTGATTCGATATAAGGTACCAAATTGATCCAAATATTTGAATCATTTTCAAGAAATGATCCAGAATATGGGATCATTTTTGATACCTGAATTGGTACCAAAGTATAACTGTCATGGCTGGCATGCTCTTATTGACAAGTTTATTAATTAATTTATTCACTGCATTGAATATTCAGATATTAAAAATACTTTTATTATGAATTTTAAGAAAGAGAGAAGCGAAAACTTATAAATTGCGAGCAATTAAATAAGACAAAATTTATTTCGAAATAAAATGAAATACACTAACCTTTATTTATATTTATCACATAAGATTTAAGTTAAGTTCACAATCACAACACTTGAAAATTTTTAATTATTTTTATGGTTCAAATAATTATCAATAATTTATTTATTATAAATAAACAAAATTTAAGCAATGCACGCTTGATAAATATTTCTAATGCGTTGTCAATTAATGCAATTAATAATTTCCTATTACACAATATCATATTCGACATATATGACATTTGTAAACAAGCAGGGTTGGGAAACAAGAGCCCAAAATATATTCGTCTAAAGCGAATTTCAATCCTACTCGACTCTGCTTTGGACGAACATATTTTGGGCTCTTGTTTCCCAACCCTGTTTGTTTACAAATGTCATATATGTCGATTATGATATTGTGTAACAGGAAATTATTAATTGCATTAATTGACAACGCATTAGAAATATTTATCAAGCGTGCATTGCTTAAATTTTGTTCATTTATAATAAATAAATTATTGATAATTATTTGAACCATAAAAATAATTAAAAATTTTCAAGTGTTGTGATTGTGAACTTAACTTAAATCTTATGTGATAAATATAAATAAAGGTTAGTGTATTTCATTTTATTTCGAAATAAATTTTTTCTTATTTAATTGCTCGCAATTTATAAGTTTTTGCTTCTCTCTTTCTTAAAATTCATAATAAAAGTATTTTTAATATCTGAACATTCAGTGCAGTGAATAAATTAATTAATAAACTTGTCAATAAGAGCATGCCAGCCATGACAGTTATACTTTCATACCAATTCAGGTATCAAAAAATAATCCCATATTGTGGATCATTTCTGGAAAATGATCCAAATATTTGGATCAATTTGATACCTTATATCGAATCAAAACGTTGCATGAGTTATTGATCTTAATTCTTGTATCAATTTGATACACACAAGAAAACTGTGTATGTAGAATTTTCAAAAAGTGCATAAGATATAAAAAATATATTTCAATTCAAAATTACAAAAATTTTAAAACATTCTGAAAATATTGAAAAAAATCGTTTTCCCACGAAAACAAGATTTTAACGTTTAAACTACAAAAAATATAGTAAATTTTAGAAAAGTTCAGTTAAAAACACACATTAAAAAATTTTTGTTTAAACTAATCCATTTAAAAGAAATTTATGAGCATTGAAAAATAAAAAATAATTAAAATTCTTAAATTTTAAAAAATTTATATCTCGTAAAAGGCTTGATGAAAAAATTTGAAATACTCTCCAGGTGTAAAATTTCAGTCCCGGCTTATTCCCGGTTCTCCCATTTGGGTGGACACCCTGATATTGACTTTTATAATTTCTTAATAAAAAAAAAGAAAAAGGGATTATGAATTTCTTTTTTCGAACAAAAAATCCCTGGTATAAATTTTTTTCTCAGCGAAAATTGGAAAAATTTAATGAATTTTATGACAAGAGGAGGACAAAAAAAATATATATAGAATAAAGTGGGAAGTTGAGAAGAATGTGTATAGTATTGTAACTGGATGTTTACAAAGTCAGATTTCCATTTCTGGTATTTTCGCAAGAGGGTACTCTATGAGAGTGGATAAAGGGCGAATCAGAATCGTAACAGTGAGATGCAACATGAAAGATGAACCATAAGTCAGGATTTATGACGCGAATCCGAAGTCAGTTATTACACGCACGCTTTTATAGATGTAGAGAGAGAATGAGAGAGAGAGAGAAAGAGGGGGATCGAAAGCGTTATACAGACGAAGCAATTTTTCTCTCTGTTTCCTTCTCTCTTATATTTTTTTTTCTTTTTCCACGCATGCTTTTCCACTGACAAAAGAAAGACGAAGAGAGAGCGATGGCTTCCGCTAAACCGCTTCCAAAGAATGTGCGGCTGAGTGGTGTAAGTGAGAATCGCTGAAAACAGAAAGTGGATGTTACTTTTTTCCGGTACTCCAACGGAACCAGCCATTTTGCCGATTTTATAGCACTTACGACAACCGATTTATTACCGCTTCACCAATTCCATTTTATTCTCCCTTCTCATTCTCCACTACTTTCAATTAAAATATTTTTATCAAATAGCAAAAATGTATAATAACTTTCTTTTTTTATAAAACAATATTCCCTTTTGAAAGTATTAATATATATTTCAAATGAATTACAACTATGGCAAGGAATGTGTTACTAAATCGTGACATTTTAAGCTATATAGAAAATAATAATAATAATAATTATAATTTATTTAAAAATTCTTAAAAATTGTTTTGATTTAGAACCGTTGAAAGATACATATATGGTTTTTAATAAAATCAACTAAACTTCTGTTAAAAACAAGTGAACACAGTGTTGCCAACGTATGTCAGAATTCTATAAATGTCCCTATATAATATATAGTAACTTAAGGAAATTCAATAATACCAACATTAATCTGAAAGTGGCCACACAACCAGTCGAGTGGCCACAAACGGTACTTCTACCCTTTTATGTTCTAATTTTTTAATGTTGTCTATTTATTTTTTATTATTCTAAAGATTTTGTTTAGAGAATCTAAAAAAATAGAAAAAAAATTTAATTAAATTAATTTGTCTTAAACTTAGAAATTATGTTAGTTTTTTTTAACTTTGAAATCTATTTTTTTTCCACTTTTTTTTTAATGCTGATTAATAAATTAATTACAATTTAGTTAAATGGTCATTTCGAATTGTATACACGTGTGGAATGAATGCCTCTTCAATTAATTACTATATCATTCAATGTACTTAATTAATAATATTCTAATTAAGGAAAATAAAATCACCATATTTCCATTTTTTTTTATCAATCACTATATATTTTTTTAAATAAAAGATATATCACCGTCCGACAAAATTCAACTTTTTTTTTGACCCACAAAAAAATCCAACATTTTTGGAAACTAGGACCCAAAAAAAAATACCCGTATCTGGCCGTTTTGCTAGATCAAGTCGTTTGTGGTTTTAGGGGTGAAAACAACCCCTAAATGAAAAGTGACAAGATATCTTTTAAAAATTATTAATATTTTATAAAACTTAGTATCTGGAGGGTTTTCGGGGTCGCTGATTATTAATCTGATGTCATATTTTCAAAATTCAAAATGGCGGTAAAAATTTTAAAAAGTTATTAAATTTTTTGTAAACCTTGATATCTAGGGGTTTTTTTTTGGGGTCGCTGATGACGAATCTGATGTTAAATTTTCAAAATTCAAAATGGCGGATATAAAATAAAAAATTAATAACTTTTTAAAAATTTAATCGCCATATTGGATCCGTAATTTTGAATTTTGAAAATCTGACATCAGATTAATAATCAGTGACCCCGAAAACCCCCAGATACCAAGTTTTATAAAATATGTTGTTTTTACCCCTAAAAACAAGAAACGACCTGATCTAGCAAAATGGCCAGATACGGGTATTTTTTTGGGTCCTAGTTTCCGAAAATGTTAAATTTTTTTGTGGGTCAAAAATTGTGTCGGACGGTGTATTAAATAAAAAAATGTAAATAAAAAAAATATAAAAAAATATGACATTATTAAATATAGAAATTGGGAGTTGTATTGCTTGAGCAAAATATATAAAAACAGAAATATTTCCCCTATGAGGTGTGGAATCTCTTTGGCAATATTTTTAAAATTTGTCTTTTAAAATAATTCGTTGTCTATTTTTGTTTTTTTTGTTTTTTTTTTTTTGACGAAGTTAAATTATGATAATTATATACAAACCAAAATAGTTTAACATTTAATATTAAAAGACTCTTGATATATAATTTTAATCAATTTTCATTTTTCAATAGGTATACTTTTTTGTTCTTTAGAAGTAATTGAAATTCCATTCGTAAAATAAGAGTACGAAATGGCGATTTCATTTTAAAACCTAAAAGTAATATAAACTTGGAGAAATTGTTGACGAGTTCCTCACGCTATATTACTTTCAAAGAATTGCACGAATTCTAGCGAAGACATCAAATCTCGTTTAAAAGCGCCGTTACGAAATGGAATGTTCAACATTATATAAACTTTATGTTTTTAGATATGGAAACAAAATATTTGCATAGATTTATATTGGGAAAAATTGATGTCAAATTTTATAAAATATATATTAGCTATATAGTTTCTTTTACGTGTAGAGAAATTTCCTATAAACGCCGCACAGACTTTTTATTGTGGAATTGTTTATAAAGTCAATTTTTTGTTAATTTTTCAACTTTGTTTTTTTAAGCGTTCTATTTTATATTGTATATTAATTTAATGATATTATCATGACCCACTAAAAATTATTATTAATCTTAATGTAATTTGATTAAATCATTTAAAATGTTTTAATATAAAATTATTTTTTATAAAATCATACAAAAAAATTTTAAGCGTTAAAATTATCATTTTCCTTTCTTTTATTAAAATTAATTTTATAACAATTATTTTAAAATTAATTTTCATTATGAATAATTTTGCTAACTGTTAAGATAGTTAAAATAAAGATCAACTTTGAAATCAATTAACTAATCAAATATGACGAGAATTTTTTAAATTTAAATTTATAAATAATATAATAATAGTAGAAATAATAATAAAACATTATAATTACTTTGTTAAGACTTTTAAAATTATTTGTATAATCTTAAAATAATTGATAATAATTAATTTTGATTAACAACCATTATAACTAAACATAAAAACAATAAACTTAATACTTAAAATTATTTTATTGATTTTTTAAATATTTTTTATATTAAAGCATTTTAAATAAGAGCGCCTTTTTCTACCAATGAGAGAGTTATAGTAGCGCAAGCGCAGTTTGCGAACTTAAAGTATGATTTAGAAATGGACCGAGATATATTTATGCCCTTTTCTATCTCATGCATCTTTTGTGAAGCTATTGTGTATTGGCCCTTACGAAAATCTCTCGCGCGCAGGGACTTTCCCGTCTCATACTCAATGGCGCGAAATTAATTTAAATTCAAATTCATATTTTCAACGATATTAATAAATCTTTATCAAACTTAATTCATAAATAACACTAAATTAATAAAATATAATAAACAAAAAAAAAATTAATATTTCTTTGAACGTGTCAATATCGTCGCACGTCATAACTTTTTAGTTTTTAAAAATTGCCGATAAAAGTGCGAATACATGTTTTTTTTATTCACAGTGCTATCACTTGTTAAAAGTTTATGGCAAACAGTCCACACGAACTCCATTATTCGAGTTTGGTTTATCACTAACGGAAGTGCTAACGATTCTCGACGTAAACGATCTGAACGTTTTTCGTGCCTTTTTCAAAAGACTCGTTATTGGCTATTGTTAGTGATGAAAAACGATGAAAGAACTGCGAGTATTTTAATCGAGATTAATTATAAGCGAAGGTAATGAAGTCGGGAGAGAGGTGGGTAGTTGTGTTTAACGTGTTTGAGAGTTCGAAGGTAATTAGCGGCAAGTCTTGGTTTATTTCTTGCCAGGCAAGAATAATCTCCGCTTCAGAAAATTTTTCCTATTTATCTTTAAAAAAGAGAAAAAAAATCAACACCACCATTAAGAGCTAGATAATGTATTTCGTTTTTTTTAAAGAGAAAGTGGAATAAGGAAATAAGAGATTTTTTTTTACTCAACAAATATTTCTCTTTGTAATTCATTAAGTTAATGAGAAGGATTATTTATATTAAAAGAGTTCTTTAATCTTGAAAAAAATTTAAATAATTGTCTCTGTTGAAAAGAGAAAGTAATTTTGATATAAGTGAAAAAAAAATTTATATTTTTTAATCTTTACTCGATGTAAATGAAATTGTTTTAACATCGAATGTGATTGTTAATATTGCGGCGAAGTTCACAACGTTTATGATCAACGATTTAGAAGAAAATGTTTTTTTTTCCAATACAAATTATTATTATAATTTTGTGTCTGAAAAAATTTTTCCAACGTTTCTCGATCAATAAATTTTTTAAATAAAAATTTGTAAGCGAAAAATTTGATTATTTTCTGCGTAAAAATATTTTTTATTTTTAATCGATGATCATAAACGTTGTAATGGATTAATTTAAGATTTTTTGGAGAAAAAAAATTATTGGATAGTAATTGTTATCTCACGAATAGATATAACTCTGTTCGTATTAAAAACGTATATTCCAGAGCATTTCCGGCAACTTCTGGTGTACCTCAGGGCTGGCATCTGGGTCCTTTACTTTTTTTTGTTATCTGTTAATGATGTTAAAGATTTTATAAAATTCTCTCTTATTCTTCTCTTTGCTGACGATTTAAAACTTTATAAAACAATACGTTCTGAAGATGATTCCTATCTTCTTCAGAGTGATTTAAATGGACTCACTGAATGTTGCAGAATTAATCACTTGGATCTTAATGTCAATAAATTTTATATCATTTCTTTTAGTAAATCTAAAACTATTCAAAGATACTTATACTTTGTTGGCAACAAGGAGCTTAATAGGGTAAACCAGGTGCGGGATCTTGGGATCACATTTGATGAATCTTTATCTTTTAGTTATCACATTACTAATATCGTTAACTGTGCTCTCAGGTCACACGGATTTGTTATTAGAAATGTTTTAGCATTTCATAACCCACAAACTCTAAAATCTCTTTATTTGTCATTTGTTAGATCACAAATTGAACATTGTTCTGTATCATGGAGACCATATTATGCTGATTATCTTGTTAGAATCGAACGATTTCAAAATCGTTTCCTTCGGTTCTTTGCTAGACAAACTAATGTTCGTTTTGGCAGATTTTCACATGAATATGACAACTTACGTTTATTGTCGAACATACCCAGACTTACATCTAGATTTGACTATTTTGATTTACTTTTCTTTTTTAAAATTTTAACGGGATACATTGATTGCCCACCCCTACTATCACTCATTAAATTTTCTATTCCAAAACGCCATTCTAGACATTATGTATTGTTTCAAATACCATACCATCGTACAAATTACGGAATTAATTCTGTCATTAACAAAATTATCTATAAAGACGAATACGATTGCTAATGACATTGATTTTTTTAATATCAAGTTAGACGCATTTTATACAGCACTGCGTAATCTATTATTTAATAATTAGTTTCTTTCTTTTCTAAATAGCAGCGTTATACATATATCTTCCTATATTACAAAAAGATATCGCCGCCGCCGCTGTTTCAAGAATTCTTGACCTTCAGGTTAGGTTAGGTTAGGTCAGGTAAGGTTAGGTTAGTTTAGATCAGGTTAGATTATACCTTCAAAATAAGGTCAAATATCGCGGGTCAAGAGGCGAACATAACCTCAAAATTAGATAAAATATGAAGCTCCCCCCTCCCCCTCCCCTACAAGACCTACGACCCATAGAGGTCATAGGTCAAGAGGCAAACATAACCTCAAATTATGATGCTCCCCCACCCCCCTCTCCCGCAAGTCAGTGGCCATAGGTCAAGAGGCAAACATAACCTCAAAATATGATGTTCGGGAGGTCGAGAGTCGAACATAACCTCAAAATCAGGCCAAATATCACAGGTGAAGAGGCGAACATAACTTCAAAAATTAGGTCACAGGTCAAGAGGCAAACATAACCTCAAAATAAGGTTAAAATGAGGTCAAATATGTCAGGTTAAGAGGCGAACATAACCTAAATTAAGTCAACCTAAATTAAGTCATTTAATAAATTAAACAACATAACATAAATTAAGTCAAATATCATAATTCATGATATGAACATAACACAATGTAATGTACAATTAATTAAATAAATGAAAGGTAGGGGGGCGGAACCCCCTTAGTATTATACAATTTGTACTCAAAGGGTACTTTAATTTTGAAGTCCCGTAAATAAATAAATAAATAAAAGAAAGTGAATAATGATGTCAATTAATAAGGGAAAGACGTTTAGCACTTATAAATTTCTCTAACATGTTATCATTGACAACGTAGCTAAATACTAATACAAGGATATTATTTATCGATACTCGTTCCTCTCCGTGTTCTCGTTCGCTGAAAACGAACGACGAGAAATATATATATATATATAATGTTTGAATATCGTTCTGGATATAAGGTATTATCACTCGCTTCTGGAAATTTCAGTCCATTGTAAATTATTCCCACAACTTTATGTGTATATATACATATCACGAGTGCCAGTTCTTTTAATCCGGAATTGAGTTATAATATATTTCTCGTTTTCTTTTCCAACCCAGTTTTTCCAAACATCAATATAAAATTTAAATAAAATATTACATTAATTTTCACAATAATTTATTTTTCAATAAAAGAAAATCAAATTTTCACTCATTTTAAATACTATAAATTAATTTCAATGTAATTTTCAAAAAAAAAAAAGTTGAAATTTTTCCCACGTCTTTAATTTCAAATGTAAATTATTACTAGTAGGTATAATAAAAATTAGAATAAAAAAATTTGTCTATCTTTTTGAAAATTAAGAAGTTGTGTTAGGACGTCTTTGAAAATTGGTGAAAGAAGAGTTAATTTTACCCCAGAGCGTATATAATCCTTGTAGAAATGTCTCGTTCAAGATGATTGCCTTCATTCACTTCTTATCGGAAGTCGCCTGAGTGGCGATTGCTATTGTCTTCAAGTTACGTTCTTTTCAAGGGGATATACTCACCTCTTTCAAAGAGACATTCACAACCAGTATTGAAAATTTTTACCTTGTGCTTTTGAGAATTTCTCGTTTTCAAGATAAAAGTTAAGTCAAAGATTAAAGATTCTTCAAAGAACGACGACGATGACGACTTGTGTAACACGCCAAAACATGAATGGTTAAAATGGTCGGAATTCCGGTTTTTTTTATATGCGGAAAAAATAAGGATATTAGAATGGTTCAAGAAAAAAAAATTGGAATTCTTCTACTCTCATTGTCTATTTAATACAATGAAAATAAAACAAATTAAAAATGAAAAATTTGATAAAGAAGCAATTGGATGTTATTTTTTTTAAACATTTCTTAAGAGATTTGATTCTTCTAGCATTTCGTGATGCGAAATTAAAAATTATTGAATTTTTATTTAGCAGAATTTTATAAAGTAGATTTTCTAATGAGCCAAATTTTCATATCGAAGAATTCTATTTAAATTGAAATTAGTTATTACGAAAACAAAACTTTACGTAAAACATCAAGTTAGTCGAAAAAAGAATGGAAAAAATGTTGATAATTCTTTTTTATAGAATTCAAAAACATTTTGCTAATTTAAAAAACATAACCTAAAAATTTATTTTAACTTACATTTCCTGGTTTGCGATGAAATGAATTTGCATTTATCAGAATCGTGTAGGCGTAAATTAATAAAAGTGAAATTACATAATTGACACTCAGGAAAAAAAATTTTAAACTCTTACAACACGATAGCTTCCCTAGTAGAAATTTGTCATGGAAGCACTAGAAATACTCTAGTAACTGGCCAGTTTTTTTCGTGGACGCTGATTCTAGACAAACTAGACAATAGAAAAATGTCTTAGAAAACATTCAAGTTGAACTTGAAATTGGCTAGATTCAACTTTTGTCCAGTTGCTTGAATGGCACTGTCTAGTATCTCTAGAAATTATACTTTCGTCTTCTTTATTCGTGGCAGCAGCGCTGCAGTACATGTCTAATAACTAGACAAAAAAGTGCTAGAAATCTGTGTTCATGTAACTATTATATTATTTCATTATTTTCTTAAATAATAAAATTCTAATTAATTCAGGTAAATATAAATTAACATAATTGATTATTTTAATATAATAAATAAATAAAATCTATATTCACATGTTTTATGATATTTAGTA
Organism: Leptopilina boulardi; assembly: GCF_019393585.1. Lineage (NCBI taxonomy): Eukaryota > Metazoa > Arthropoda > Insecta > Hymenoptera > Figitidae > Leptopilina > Leptopilina boulardi. The sequence goes on from NW_026137921.1 coordinate 1,635,643, forward strand.
TATTTTTCTTTTTTATAAATTAAATTATTCTATTATCTATTATTAGCATTTTATTTATTGTTCCATTTATATATCATATATTTTTTTATTAAGAAAGTTTATTCTGAATTGATTGATATTGAAAAAAATGTGTAATTTAGAAAACCTAACATATAAATTCTATCCTTTGATATTAAAAAACAATAAAAATTACTGTTTTCGTTGAGTTTTTCACTTAGAAAACAATAAATAATAATTTTAATAGTAATTATTTTTAAAAAATGTCAAAATGCAATAATAAAAATATGCCTTGTTACATAGATAGGTTATATTTTATTTCTCTTTTTATTTTTTTAAATTAAAATGTTTTTATGCCTTAAATTTTTAAAATCATTTTAAATAAAATATATAATTTTAATAATAGGTGGATTAATAGCGAAATTAAAAAATTTTTTAAATTATAAAATTTTAAAATTAAGTTGTAAAAAATTAAAAATTAAATTTTTAGAAAATTTAAAATATCTGTTGTTTAATACAATAATGGTTTAATGAAATTTGTGCTGATTAAAATTGTTATTTCAAGTGTAAATTTATTTTTCAGTAAATTATAAAAAATTAAAATTCTAAAATATGTATTTTGGCAGATAATAGTAAAAATATTTATATAAAGCATGCAATTTCTAGCTACAGCACTGAACTAAAATATATCTGCTGTATTTTTCGTTTGATGGATATCGTTAGTATAGCAGATTGCGCAGCGTGCGTACCTCGCGCCCAGCGGACCCGTGTTCGCTCCCCGTTACCCCCGAGATTTTTCGTTGAAATTGCGTTCTCTTGGTGTTTAAAAGTTGATAATAATAGTTGTATAATAAATTACTAATACAAAAATATTTGTTTCAGTCGTCATTACAGTGCAATCAAAAAGTGGTTGTTTCAGTGTACCAGAAAATATTTGTGATCCTTTTACACAAGTAAAATTTTTTTTTAAAATTAAAAATTAAACAGTATTGACAAATATTATGCTTTTAACAATTTACTATACATTATATTTTCTTGAAATAATTTAGATTATAATTTAAAAAAATTAATGTAATTATATAATTTATTATTGTATAATTAGTTTCTTGCATTAAATCTTAATATTAGACAAATTTTGAGAATATTTAAAAGAAATAATTTGTCTAGTTTTTCTAACGGATCGTTGATCAGAATTTATCAAGTTGGGCTAGACAATAACTAGACGAAAAAAGCGTGACATTCCATTCGAGTAATTAGCCAGTTGCAGTGTTAAGTTACTAGACAGCTTCTAGCGCAACTGTCCAGTGCCACGATAATTACTGGGACAAATTTCTACTATAGGGTTACGGTATATAAGATCAATGGATAAAGTTTAAAAATTTATTTGAAAAACAAAATAAAATATTTTTGTCACGTATTGAAACTTTGAAGAGTGGAATCAATGAAATATGAAATAAAACGTAACCCCTTTTTAAAACTTTTGTTAGCCTATGATAAAGGCTCTAAAAAAAAGCTTTTGTTCGGGATATGCATGAATAGATTTTTATATAAATAACAAAAAAAATATTGTGAATAATAACAAAATGATTTGAAAGAGGGATACTTTTATTTTATTTTTTTGACAGTTTATATTTTGATATATACAAGATCAATTAAAAAATATATTTTAAGTTATTGAATTTCAAGATTAATTATTTGTCGTAAGTTAAAAAAAAAAGAAAAAAATTGAAAATGTCACTATATATATAATCGCTTCTTTGGATAAGATTCACATAATTTTCGTTTCCATTGTCTTGATGCGCAAAGTGAAGATCTTTTCCTCACTTTTTCTCAGGGAAGAAAAAATACAGCAAGACAAATGATGAAAGAAGAAGAAAAAAAGTATAGCGAAGAATGCAAAGTGTCGGAAAAAAGTTTCAGCGGCTCTAAGTAATACTTGAGGATTTGATTTAAATTATTATTACTGTGGATTTAAATTTTTTTTTTTCAGGTCGACAAAATTCAATTAATTACAATATATTACAAGGAAAGAACATTTAATTTAAAGAAGAGCAAAAAAATTCCATATTATTAAAATTTACGAAAATTAAATTTTTATTACTTTCTCAACTGTAGGGTAATTCTTTTAAGAAATATTAAATAAATAATTTATTATAGAACAAATTTAAATAAATGTTAAAACAATAATATCAACGTCTTCTTGGATATCGTCTTTTTCATGATAAAAATGCGTTTCATGTCTGACTAAAATATTCCACTTCGCCTTTGAGTGAAGACCGAAAGGCACTGTGAAACATGAGATGAATATTCAGTGAAAAAATTCAATTTCGCAGGAAATTATTTTTTTCTCTCTACAGTTTAGCACTTATTTTTAAAACAGTAAAGAAAGATTTGTAATTTGTCAATATACACACACTGTATATATAAATTAACAACTATTGGAGTTTAATAAGAAAAATTAAATTATTACTTTTACAGAATAATAAGTAAACATAAATTTACTTTATAAAAATAAAATTTAATTCTGATATTATTTCAAATCTATTTATTGAAAATCCTTTTCACGTTAGATAAAAATTTTTTTTTTATATTATTAGTCTTTTGTATTAGCTAGGAAAAATTGTTCGCAACAATAAAATGTAAAAGGTTAAAAATTTAAACAAAACAAAAGTAGAAAAATTGATATAAATTTTGTTTGACCACACTTTTCCTACTAAAAATTCATTCCATGTCTCGCCAAAACATTCTGCTTCTCCTTTGAAGAGAATACTAAAATGCCGAATTTTCAAAGCATATAGGGCGAATTTTCAGTGTGGTTAAGGTGAACTTTTGCCAAAAAAAAAAAAAAAAAAAAAAATGTTAAACCAAACAAAATACAATGCGTGTGGAATGTTAGAAAATATTTCAATGAATATATATATATTGTAATTTTTGGTTTTGAAAAATATTTTAATTAATTGATGCCGCTTTTAAATTAATATAAATTATTTTCCATCAAATTTAGGGACTCATGATTATGTTCTAAAAATCATTAGTTAGAATTTTCTTTTTATGGAATTTCATTTGTCATAATTATTTTTGAGCCGAATTTTTATTTATTTGAATTAGTATTTTGCAGAATTTTCATCAAAACGATTTTCAATATTACAGAATTTTTATATAATCGAAAATTCACTTCACAGAATTTTTATTTGTTCGAATTTTTATTTGTCAGAATTTTAAAGATTTTTTATTGGGTAGAATTTTGTTGCATAGAATTTTCATTCAGATGAATTTTTATTTGTTCGAATTATTATTTTCATCTTCATGGAGGAAGCATTGTAATACCGAAATTTTTCGAATTTGATTTTTTGATGTATCTTCATGTTTTTTGACCTCAGGAATTTAAAAATCACATTTTTGTATAATGTCGTTCCGTGTATATATATATATATATATATATATATATATATATCATACTTCAAACTTAGCAGCGGTTTTTGATATAATTTCCATATAACCAATTTTTCATACTACAGAATTGTTACTTAATCGAAAAATTATTTATCAGAATTTTTAATTGATAGAATTTTTATTTGCCCGAAATTACAAATGTCCGAACAAACAATCGACAGAAAGATTTCGGCGCAATTTTTAAAATCAACCAATCACAATTTTATGGATAATTTTTGATTGGTTAATTTTAAAAATCGCGCCGAAATCTTTCTGTCGATTGTTTGTTTCTGCCATTTGCAATTTCGGATAAATGAAAATTCTATCAATTAAAAATTCTAATAAATGATTTTTCGGTTAAGTAACAATTCTGTAGTATGAAAAATTGGTTATATGGAAATTATATCAAATAATAATTCGAACAAATGAAAATTCATCTGAAAGAATAAAATGAAAATTCTATGCAATGAAATTCTACGCAATAAAAATTTTTTAAAATGTCTATTACATTTAATGAAAATTCGAGCAAATAAAAATTCTGACAAATAAAAATTCTTTAATATTGAAAATCGTTTTGATAAAAATTCTGCAAAATACTAATTCGAAGAAATAAAAATTCGGCTCAAAAATAATTATGACAAATGAAATTCCATAAAATGAAAATTTTAACTAATGATTTTTAGAACATAATCATGCGTCCCCAAATTTATTAAATTTATATAAATGAATTATTTATATGAATGAATTGTTTTAAAACATTTTTAAAATCTTGTGCTTTACATTTTTATTTAAATGATATGTTTACCTTTAACTTTTTTCTGCTGTTGTATTTTTTTTTCTTTTTAATTCTTACTTTTCTTCATTAGAACGTTATTACGCGGCATTTCATTTAATATACATATATTTGTAGCCATTTTTTTAAAAATAATTTTTGAAATTTTTTCATCTCTATTAAAAATGAAAGTTCCTTTTCCTTCCTGTGGAGCATGATTTACGAGCACCTCTATGCCCTATAGTAGTATGTTGTGCATAAAGAATTAAATAGCGACTTGGCAACGTTTCGTGCCAGAAGCTTACTGGTTCGTGGAAAAGTAAGAGATGGCTATTACATGTATAATTACAATAAAAAAAAAAAAAAAAATACGAAAACCATAAAAGTGGAATTTAATCTATATATATGTATATGTGACCCATCACTCGTGATGTTTAGTAAATTCAAAATGTACATCAAATGAATGCACAGAGGATGGCAAATCCAGTTTAAAATCTATTGGAATCCACTTCAATCGTATGTCAACCGTCACAAATTCGATTTATCGTTGAACAAAATGTGAGAGAAGCAAAAGCAGAGACTATGGTGTGGCGTCAGGTTTGCGAATTTCTGTCTTTGCCTGCGTTCCTGGAATTTAAAGCTTTCAATTTACAATAGCTTTGTTGGAGACTGTGCCAAGTAGGTTTTTTTTTTTTTATTTGTTTTCTCCCCTAAAATATGAGAAGTCTTGTCTTTTTTTGTTTAATTTTCTATATTGCTTTAATACATTAATAAATTGAAGAAATACAGTTTATAATATACAACAAGGTTTATATAGCTCATTTATGACTTAAGAAACTAAAATGTTAAAAATACATTTTTATAATATTTAACTAAATTTATGTGCCTGAAGTTCTGAACGTTCAAATGAATGAAAAAATATTCAATATTTAAAGAAGATATTATTGCTTATTTATTATTCTCCGTTTTATAATATTTCTCATATTTGAAATTCTATATGCTATTTCAGGGACAATGTTTTAAGATAAATAATTAGAAGATTACAAAGTGTAAAATCTGCAAACTTGTAAGATATTAATTAAGAGCTTAAAAAGTAAGAAACTAAGTTCGAAATTATTATACTTATGATTTGTTTGATAAAATTTGTTATATCTACAGATCTTATTAATTAATATTTTAATTTTTTAAATGTCAAAATAATTCTAAATTAATTTGTATTTTATTAAATGTGCAATTTAATAAAAAATTAAATTTTTTTTTTTGATTTCAGTTGCTGGATCGTCAACGAGGACATCTTTTGCCAATGAAGAAACAAAATGGATATTTTCTGAATTTCGGAGAAGCAGTAGATCGTCGAGAGCTATATCCACTGTTTTATCTCGAGGAAATTCAGTGGATCCCAGAAATAAGGGCAGCACAAAGATGGAGCATTTCGAATCAAGTACCGAGAACGATTTGACTGACAGTTTCAGTCTAGACACTCGATTGGATTTGGGATTTCCAATGGTCACTGCATCGAATGAGGATAGGGTGCCTTGGCATCAAATGGAATCAGATGGGAATAAAGGTGACAGGGACTTACTAGTCACTGATGTAAAAGTCCACGGGATTTCCCGCTTGTCTTCAACGCCGTCAAATTCTTTATCTGCAAAAGAAATAAAAAACTTTTCACTCAATCCATCCACTCTTCAAATTTCATTACAATCAAGCAAGACAAATTCCATTAATGCTTCATTAATTCCTGATTCTAAGGTTAGTTAAATAAATAATAATAATAATAATTTATTTAACTCGTTTTTTACAGAAAAAATCACATACACATTTACAATATCTCATTAACACGCTCTGACAACAACAAAACTATAAATGAAACGATCTTTTTAATTATATTAAAATTCTCCGAAGACATAATATCAAGCCAACTTTGAATACGGTCCGTTCCATTTATTATCTCAGAAAAATTAAATATACAAAGATGAGAACAAGTTGGTCATTCTAATAGCAGATGATACATAATCCAAATTACAGGACGTACAGATAGAATTTTTCTTAAAAAAATATTGTACAAAATTATCAGCAATAATTCGACATACATACTTATTCAATAATCTGATTTGAGCCATAGTTCGCCCGTGTAGAAATGTCCCTAAGCTTCCCAACGTGATAATGGATTCCGACTAGAACCGCGCTAGAAAATCTAGCCTAGAAAAGTCGTACTCGAACCTGATTAGATTCTTGTGAGAAATTCAGACTAGAAATATCTGCTGAGATCCCGTTTGAATTCTAGAAAGGCAATTCAAACTAGAAAAATCTGATTAAGCCCTTACTAAATTCTAGCCAAAAATACCTCGAATTGGACTTAGATTATTTTTCGATGTTTTCTTTATTTAAAATATGAATTTAATTATGTTCAATAAGGGACACAAATATTTTTAAAATGTTCGTTTTAGAAATAATAATAAAAAGAATAAATATTAATAATAATAAATTATAATAATAAAATTATTAAATAAATTAAATTTATTATTAAATACCACCGAGTGATAGAATCAAAATAATATTATTAATAAATTCCATTATTATATATAGTTTCACTTTTTATTTAATTTAAAAATAATATTTAAATTTAAATCGAAAATATCGAATTCGATGTATCGAAGTTTTCAATATATCGATGTTCCATCGTCGAGAATGATGACATGAATGGTGCAAGTGCACATGTCATTTTGTGTGAACCTGAATTTTATTGTTCTTTTGTTAATTAATAATGGAAAATAATGAGAGGAAAAAAAGCAATCGCGAATGCGTAGCAAACAATATCTTGAGGTGAAATCCGTACACGTTGAATTAAATAGAATGCAATATGTTCAAGAGCAAGTTATGGATATTAACAATTTAGATGACTTAAATCACTTAACTTCTTTATCAGAAGGTAAATATTAACATAATATTATCAATTTAAGAATATTTAATATTAAGCCAACAAACATGAAATATGTACTTAGAATATTAAAAGTAAAAAATATATTGATTGGTTTTCTAACCTCAAATTTTGTCTTTATGTTAATATCATTATTGCAAATTTTTAATTTTTACTATGATTATTCCAATTTCTGCAGGTAATATTATGATTTCTAACTTTTTTTTATTTATAATTCTGGTTAAAATTTGTGTTAGTACTGTTTGGAGGTTAGGAAGTTCAATTAAACTTCACGGCTATAATAAATAGCATAACGGGCGTTTTTAACTCTACAATTTCAAAAACACACACGGAAGAAAGGACGTTGGATCTTTATATAAATATGTTTTTTGGATTTATTAAATATTTATTAATTTTTATTTAATAATAATCGATTAAAGGGAGCTAATAGGGTTCTAGCGAGAACCCTTTACTTCTGGTAGGGAGATCGCAGGGATATCCCTGCTAGATCCCTACCAACATTCCTCGCTGGCGTCGATCGTGACGAAAAATGCCGGGTCCCGCCATAGAGTTTCCCTTCCGGAACCCATCTGGAAAAAGGGACGCACAGCGAGGTCCATATTGAAATCTAACTCAAATTTCTGCACGGGTCTCTTAATTGATAGAGATGATCTATTTTTCAAATAAGATATTTAAATAAATTAATATTTTTTTTTTATATATTTATTTTTATCTAAAATAAGAATATTCATAAAAATTCTATGAATTATTTATACAGCGGTATTTGCATAAAAAAAATTTTAAACTAAAGTTATATCATCTCAAGTTCATATAAGGTATAGATTTCTTAAATGTTCTTCTATTTCTTTGCCTTTTATTGAATAGCATAGTTGCTGTTTGACCTACTTAGAAATCAGAAGCTCGACGCTTTACTCTACAGACGAGTGACTATATTGCTAGGATAGTTGATGCTGTCTATATACACACTATAGTGCACACATCAAAATTAGAACCTGACACCTTAATTTAACTACTAAGATAACAGAGCAGTGATTTGAGATCTATGAAAAGCCTAAATGTTCAAAATTTATTAGTATACATTTATTAGAAGGCTTGGAATTATTTAGCGAAATGTAGCATTTTCTAATACAGCAAATTTTTAAATAATACGATTTTCATTTAACAAAATTAATCCCTAGAAAAGTTTTCATAAAAATTTTTTTCAATTTTTTTTTGCTTTCATTAATTCTTTAAATTTAAATTAAAAATATACTTTTTAATATACCAATCGATTTGTCTTGACGTAAGGAATACGATTTTATTGTATATAATCTTAAATTATTCTATTTACAAATTTTTTCGATTAAAAAAAAATTTTGGAAAAAAGACGGTAAAATTTTTTTTCTTGGGTATTTTTAAAAATTCTTTGGTCAGATTTGAGACATTAATATGATAAATGAGCCTACCAAATTTTATCTAAATCCATTAAAATCTGTTAAAGTTATCGTCTAAACAAAAAAGGGATCCACACACACACATACATACATCCGGACAATTGATCAGGATCTCATATAACATGTTTCTATATAGAGAAAAATTTGTTTCCGACACTTTGAAAAGTTTTATAAACGAAAGGACTACAAAGCTTCCTCCACGAGGAAGCAAAATATATTTTTGGTTTCAGGCTATATAGAATTTTTATTTTTGTAATGCATTGATAATGCATTGATCCAATTTATGAATATTTTTGATGTAACAAAACAAAAAATTCCTCATTGTTTGAACTTTTCTTTTTTAATGTTTGGCTTTAAATTTTTGAAAAAAAATCCGCCAATATTACTGAATGCATGTATACGTATTTTGATGGAAAAATAGTCGAGAGAATACCAAATACTATTGAGAATGATTTATTATAATATTCCAGAAAGCGTGGCTTTTACTACAAAGTACAAAAATGTAATGTGTGTGTGTATGTGTCGATTAAAGAGACATCTATGATTGATTGGCGCGAAAGAGACATAACTTTAAAAAACAGAATATGGTTTAAATTGAATATTTAACACTCCGCCTCAATTAAAAAAAACTGATTCAAGTCTTTTAATTTAAAACACACGTAGTCCCAATTCGCTTGTACATTTTGCATGTTTGGCTGCCGGAAGAGCTTTGGTCAGGACGTCTGCTGTCATATCTTCGGTAGGAAGGTACATCAGTTTGAGAGGGTATTCTTGGATTGCGTTTCGGATAAAATGGTGTCGAATGCTTATGTGTTTCGATCTTGCATGAAACACAGGGTTACTGGCGAGTTTACCGGCTGATTGATTATCGTTGAATATGGTGATTTTTGACATATCCTTGAGATTCAATTCGCCTAGTAATGTACTGATGTAAATTCCTTCTTTTGCTGCTTCGCTGAGACTCAAATACTCCGCCTCGGTCGATGAGAGTGCAACGTTCTTTTGTTTTCGGGAACACCAGGACACTGCTCCGCCTGACACGATGAAAGAATATCCTGAGTAGGATTTTCGGTCCATTGGACAATTTCCCCAGTCAGCATCCGCATATCCAATGACTTCCTTGTTATTTCGCGTGTAGATCAGCTTCATATTTGCTGTTCCTTTTAGGTAGCGTAAAATTCGTTTGCCTGCCTCCCAATGATGTCGTCCATGATCATTGTTAAACTGGCTGAGAAGGTTCACGGCATGAGCGATGTCGGGACGAGTCCCGATTGCCAAGTAAGAAAGAGCTCCAATTAATTCCCTGAATGGAAGAGAAGTTGTCTTCTCGGATGGTGATGGTTTTTCCAGTTTAGTTCCACAGACAAGAGGAGTCTTTACCGGTTTGCATTCAGTCATGTTGAACTTGGATAATAATTCGTTTATGTATCCTGTCTGACATAACGTTACCTGGTCTTGCGATTGATGAATTTCAATTCCTAAGCAATAATTTGCGGCTCCTAGATCCCTGACATCAAAGTGAGATGAGAGATTTTTCTTGATTTTGTTCACTTTCGTTTCAGTTTTCGAGATGAGTAGGATGTCGTCCACGTAGACAAGTACATATATTGGATCGTCTTCATTTTCGTCAACGTAGAGACAAGTATCAGAGTTCGGTGGTTTTAGATCCATTGATCTTAGAATTTTATCTAATTTTGCGTGCCATCTGCGACCTGATTGTCGTAATCCATAAATAGATTTTCGGAGTTTGCATACTTTGTCTCCGGTTTTCAGATCGTTGAGCATTTTTCTGGCCTTTTTGAGAATACTTTCGTTCTTTTCGGTTTTGACAATTTCCTCGAGAGATTCCTTCAGCATTTCGGGTATTTTCATATACAGGAGAGTATCGATATCTCCGTTTAAGTATGCTGCAGTTATGTCCAGTTGATAAATTTTTAAGTTGAATTTGGCTGCGAGAGCTGTTAAGAGTCGAAACGATTCCAATCGTGCTACCGGGGCGAAAGTGTCAAAGAAATCAATTCCGGGTCTCTGGGAGAACCCTTGGGCTACCACCCTGGCTTTTCTCCTGCTAATGGTTTCATCCGGATTATATTTATTTCGCAGCACTGTTCTGCAACCGATGATTTTTTGATTGGATGGCCGATCGACGATTTCCCACGTGTTATTAGCTATTAAGACTTTGGTTTCTTCATGAATAGCTGTCATCCACTCTCCACGATCGGTTCCGGTGATCGCATCCTTCAGGGACACTTCTGATACATTTAGGGCAAAGTTGACGTCAAAGAATTCGTCATTACTATTGCTTGAACTATTGCTAAGAGTTTCAATTTCCACTGTATTTTCTGATCCACGGGAAGGTGATGAATTGTTCGTTAGGTCTTCGAGATCAATTCGATTGTCGAATCCGAGAAATGGTGATTCAGTGTCCGATAAATGTTCCGGTTCTCGTTGAAATCCGAGAAATGGTGATTCGGTGTCCGATAAATGTTCCGGTTCTCGTTGAAATCCGAGAAATGGTGATTCATCGTTTATTGAATTGTCCGGGTTTACTCGTTCTTCAAGATTGGGTGGGCGTTGCTCATCGACTATGGGTATTAAATTTCTATTGATGGGTTCAATTTCGACGATTTTTGGACTGTCAGTTGACTTGATATCGACTTTTGACTGTTCTATGAGATCTGCCCCCTTCAAAAGTGAAGAATTATCGTATTCTGGTTCAAAAGAATCGAGGAATTTTACATCTCTTGACAAAACGATTTTTCTCTGCTCCGGTATCCAAATACGGTATGCCTTCGATTGATCCGCATAGCCGACGAAGGTCCCCTTTATCCCTCTTGGATCGAACTTTCCTTTAGTGGGAATTTTGTCCAAGATAAACACTTTTTCGCCGAATGTTCGCAGGTTTGAGATATCGGGCTTTTTTCCTGTCCAACGTTGATATGGCGTTCCATCTTCGATCCCTTTTGTGATGCAACGATTTCGTATGTAGTTAGCGGTGGCAATTGCTTCTGCCCAAAAACTGAGAGATTTTCCCGACTGTAATAACATGCAACGAGCGGCCTCAACGAGCGTTCTATTCTTGCGTTCAGCAACGCCGTTTTGTTGCGGTGTATGCGGTACGGTAACGCGATGGTGGATTCCGAACTTTTTTAACATGACACTTAAACTTTGATTAATGTACTCGCGACCGTTGTCCGATTGAACGGCTTTGATTTTGTGTCCTGTTTGGTTTTCCGCCATATTTTTAAACTCTACAAATTTGTCGATAGCTTCGTTTTTCTTCCGGATAAAATACACTTGACACCACTTACTATAATCATCGATGAACGTTACGAAATAAAATTTCCCTCCGAGAGATTCATTTCTCATCGGCCCGCACAAATCGGTATGAATCAATTCCAAAGGTACTTTCGATGAATTTTTTCTTTTTGGAAACGGTGTACTTGTGAATTTTCCGGATAAACATGTTTCACATTTGCTCAAGTCGGTCGAAACGTCAAATTCGAAACCGGTCGCATGTTTGTTTTTGAGCATGTCGATCATGTCCTTTTTGTTTAAATGGCCGAGACGATCGTGCCATATTTCGGCGTTACTTTTCGTATTTATCGCGACACTCGCGATATTTATTTCGGTCGGTTCTTTACATAAGTAAAATAAATCTCCAAATCGGTTTGCTGTCAGTTTGATTACCCCCTTCGCGTCCGAAATAGTGCAACAATTTTTCTTGAAGTTGACTTCGTAGTCATTGTCGACGATTTTTGACACAGAGATCAAATTTGTTCTCAAGTCTGGCGCGTATAAAGTATTTTTTAGATTTACCGAGCTTTTCGAATTACTTACGTCGAATTTTGCGTTTCCTTTCGCGATTACCGGTGTCGTAGCACTACTCGCGAGTTTTACGTGTGATTCCGTTTTAACGATGTCGGTAAAAACACTTTTGTCGTGACTTAAATGAGAACTGCATCCGCTGTCGATGCACCACAGATCACTGGTATTTTGGGTTATATTCAGGGTAAAGAAACAGAGCGATGTTTCTGCTACACTCGCGGATTGGTTTTCATATTTTTGTTTATGTGTGCACTCACTTATTTTGTGTCCTTTTCGACCACAGAAATTGCACTTTCCATTAAACTTTGGGTTTTTATTCGAATTACGCGTTCCTTCGTTTAGATTCCCGGTGGTTCGCGGACCGAGGTTTCGAGTTCCGATGTTTCGCGTTTCGTCTTTCGTCTTGTACGAATTTCGCTTCGGATTTACGAACATGGCCGAATCGTCTTTATCTTCCTTTCGTTGTCTGGCGTTATATTCCTCCATGATTTTAATTTTGAGGCTGTCGGGATCTGGCAGCTTATCGCGGGATTCAATTGCGCAGCGGAAATTTTCGAAGCTGCTTGGAAGGCTGTATAATAATATAATGGATAGAAAATCTCCGTTTATCTCAATTTCCATAGATTGAAGCTTGTCAACTACATCGAAAAATTCGCCGAGGTGCTGCTTAGCGTCGTCTCCTTCCGCCATTTTATGTTGTATAAGTCGTTTGAGAAGAGTGGCTTTTCTGGCAGGCCCTTTTGACGCGTAGATTGTTTCAAGCTTGGTCCAAATTTGATGGGATGTGACGCATCCTTTTATTTGTTTTAGTTCTGGAGGATTGATACAGAGTATGAGGTCTGCTTTGGCCTTTTGGTCGGCTTTCAGCCATGCTTTGTGTGCGGCTTCACCGGCTTCTCGTCGTGCTTCATCTTCTGGAATTTCGGGTTGTGGTGTTTCTCCTGAGACGTAGGTCCATGTGTCATTTTTTATGAATAGAGCTTCAGCTTGTATCCTCCATGTGTCGTAATTATTACGCGATAACATTTCGATTCTGATGGGGTTCATGTTTCCACCTGCCGCCATTTTTAACCGATTTGAGGTTACACTTTAACACTTTTCGAATTAACTTATTTTCAGATAGAAACGACACTCCCGGAATTGTTTTTACATAACTCGAATTAAAGTATTGTTTTCGCGGGACCTGGGCCCATAACCTGATGGAAAAATAGTCGAGAGAATACCAAATACTATTGAGAATGATTTATTATAATATTCCAGAAAGCGTGGCTTTTACTACAAAGTACAAAAATGTAATGTGTGTGTGTATGTGTCGATTAAAGAGACATCTATGATTGATTGGCGCGAAAGAGACATAACTTTAAAAAACAGAATATGGTTTAAATTGAATATCTAACATATTTCTATTGACTTCATTTTATCCATTGTTAAAACTTTTATCTATAGTCATCATATCTCGTCTGTTAATTTGTTTTTTAACAATTTATTAAACTTTAAATTAATTATTATTGAAATTCTTTCTATTGTTTATCGACGAAATTATTTTGATGTTTTTCATTATATAAAGCTTTTTGTTAAAATTACTTTTAAATTTTTGAAAAAAAATACAAAATTTTTTGTTAAATTTGCTTTTCTTAAAAAATTAATATAATTCTAACTGTTTCTTGCGTGATTTAATATAGAAGAAATAATTCGATAACGTCACCTTTCTAAAAAAGCTTTATGTTTCCTTTTTGTTTCTTCACAACTTTTTTTGTTATTTTTGAAAAATGGAGATTTAAAATTGATTATGTATATAGAAATTATATTTTTACTGTCAATTATTAATGAAATTTATAATTAATATGCATTTATAAAAATAGAAACAATAGATATGATTTTTTTATTTTTCAGCATGTTTCTTCGATATTACCACCAAAAGTGTCCTTTGAAAATTGGATGAGCCGACATCTCCCTACAACTTCTGTGCATTCAACTGAAATTGGTTTTTCTCGTCGACGTATGAGAGAAACAGACAAGAATCAAGAGTGCGCAAAATTCGTCGATGACGGTGAAAAACAGGAATTTTTCAGTCCTGGCTATCCTGGAAAATATCCTGGAAAAATCAAATGTGTTCGAGTTATACAAGGTTAGTATCTAAATATTAATAAAAATTGAATAATTTTTAATAAAATAAATGATTTGTAAATATTTTGGATCGCTAATAACGAATTTGAAATCAGATTTTGAAAATGCAAAATATCGGATCCAATATAGTGGATTTTCTTTTAAGTTATTATTTTTTAGACGAATTTTCATTTTTCGCATTAACATTTAACATAATTTATTTTTAAACGAAATTTTTACTTTACAAAATTTTTAGATACAAATTTTTTCGTACCAATTTTTTTTATTTGACAGAATTTTTATTTTGCAGACTTTCTCTTTACCAACGTTTTATTTAAAAAAAATTCTAATTTAACCAAAAATTAATTTATCAGAATTCTCATTCAACAAAATTTGAAAGAATTTTTAAAACTCCAAAATTACAAATGGCTAGACAAATAATCTACCAATCAGAAATCAGCCAGAAAATTGTGATTGGTTAATTTTAAATATCGCGCCAAAATATTTCTGTCGATTATTTGTCAGCCATTTGCAATTTCGGACAAATGGAAATTCGGGTGTTTTAAGAATTCTATCAAATAACAATTTTTGCAAATAAAAATTCTTTTTAAATAAAGATTCAGGGAATAACAAATTCTTCTATTTAAAAAATTGAATTATTTAAAATTTTGTTGAAATTAAAATTCGGCTAAATTAATATTTGGTTAATTTACAATTTTTTTGATAAAAAAAAGTTGCTAAAGGAAAATTCTGTTAAATAAAAATTCGTTGAAAAAGAAATTCTGCTCAATAAGAATTCGTTGAAAAAGAAATTCTGTCAAATGTTAATTCGAAAAATGAAAATTTGTCTAAAAAGAAACAATTATATCGAATAAAATTCTTTGAAATGACAGTTTTAACTAATAATTTTTATGCGATATTCTTGCGTCCGAAAATTCGTTTTTTAAAATTTATTTTTGCTTGAAACTCATGACATTACTTGGAGTAACTAAATTCAATGTTAATATTAGAATTTCTAAATTCAGAATAATGATAACAAAATTTAAAAGTTTATAACTGAAAATACTATATTATAGCACAGGCCGACAAAATTTTGTTGACTAAAATGTTACAGCCGATTCTTATAGGATTTTTGCCGTAGAATCCGAATTTGACCTTGAAAATATCCAATTGGCTCTAGTTTTCGAGCAACAAGAGTTTTAAAGTGCCAAAAAGAGCGTTTTTGGCATTTTTTGCACAGCTGTAAAACAAAAAAATTAAAATGTTCTACATACGATGAAATGAAAGCTCAAACATTGCTTTTTAAGATCCAATATCAAAAAATTTTATATCAGATGATTTAAACACGAAAAGCTTGCAACGTAAGCTTGCAAAGCTTTGTACATTGCGCAGTAGAATTGTATTGCACTTAAGGCTGCGCAGGTTACAGTTTTATCTCACAGACATTGTCTTCAATGTACGTTTACAAAAAAAAATTTTTTTTCAAGATGCAAGCTTGCAGTGGTAAACTTCTGAAAGTTTACTTCGCAAGCTTTTTGGTTATTTTAGGTAGCTCGACATAATGATAAAGTTTTGCTGTCTTTTTTTATACTTTATTGTCATATTTCACTCACACTGTAAGTCAAAAACCTGTTCTAAGTTGTTTTAATTGTTCAAAACGAAGTTGTTTGATTTTTGATATTAAAAAGCAATTTTTAAACTTTCATTTCATCCTGTGTAGGGCATTTAATTCTCTCACGTTTTTGTTTCATAGCTGGGTAGCGATTATGTATTTTGATTTACCTTTGACGTCAAAGTCATTTTCATTTTGACTTCGTAGTTAAATGTCATTTTACATAGTTTTACGTAAAATGATTGTTTTGATTTGTCAAATTGTAATAACCACAATTTTGAAGTATAATTACTTTTTTCCCTTTATTAAAAATTTAAGAATAAAAATTTTATTTAGGAATTAAATGATGAAAAAGTGAAGTAAGTAATTTTAAAAAGATCAAGACAGCATTACAAGGATTTTTAAAAAAACTTTTCTAACTTTAACAAACTAAGTAAAAGTGAGAGGTTAAAAAAATTCTAATTTATGAAATATAATTAAAACATTAATATTATTTTATTTATTTATTCATTCACATATGTTAAGAGGAAAAATTGAAAGAATTATTTAAATATTACTATTTATATATAATTAATTACAGTTTAAATAAACGTAATCGTTAATTTTTATTTACACAAATATAAATAACAGTCTCGTTACTGAATTTATGTTTAGGAATTAATTGCAATTACATTATGCCAAAAAATTGAGTATTTTTAATAATAATTTATGTTGAGCATTTTCTATTTTAAATTACATCAATAAATTATGTACAAAATGTCAATTTGCTCAAAACAGTAGGAAACTAATTTAAGTTAAAATTATTTTAGGAAAAAAATATTTCATCGGTCAAATGTAAGTAATTTTTTATGTTTTGAATTATCTTTTAAACGACATAATTTCTTCTTTAGTTTTTGATTTTTTTGTTTATTTTTTTCTGACTACATTTATAAAAATGAAAGTAAGGCATTATTCAAAACAATTATAACATATCCCTGGTTTCAACATTAAAAAATACTTACCGTTGACAGATGAAATAATTTTTTATTAAATAATTTTAACCTAATTATTAATCTTTTAAAAATTCCTTAATTATGCCGCTTTTTTAACTGTTTAAAATTACTTACTTTACTTTTTTATAATTTAATTCCCAAATAAATTGTGGATATTACAATTTGACAAATCAATACAATCATTTTACGTAAAACTACGAAAAATTATATTTGACTACGAAGTCAAAATGAAAATGACTTTGACGTCAATGTTAAATCAAAATACATAATCACTACCCTGTGCAAAAAAAGGCCAAAAACGCGTTTTTTTGCACCTTAAAACTCTCGTTGCTCGAAAACTAGAGCCAATTGGATATTTTCAAGGTCAGATTCGGATTCTACGGCAAAAATCCTATAAAAATCGGCTGTAACATTTTAGTCAACATGAAGTTGATAAAATTTTGTCGGCCTTTGTAATTTATAGAAAAAATCTTATAATTTTTTTTTATCGACGCGTTAAAAGATTATTAAAAAAAATTTAGTTTTCTCTTTATATATATTGTACTTTTCGATGTTAGAAATCCTTCTCTGCTTTATTATATAATGTTTTATTCAAAAAGTCGCTTATTTCTCTCTGACTCTCTGTGTGAATTAACTTTTACGTACCAAAGGTAAAACTATTGAAACTCAGATTCATCATCACTTGTTTCGAACTTTGAAGGAACACTCTCTCTCTCTCTCTCTCTCTCTCTCTCTCTCTCTCTCTCTCTCTCTCATTCTGCTTGAACTCAAGACTAAACTCTCTTGAAACCGGAAGTACTTTCTACTGGTAGAAGTAGCGTTGAAACAATTTATAGGGATGTATTAAAATTTCTAACTTCGATGAAATATGAACGAGCTTATAATTGACTGGGAAAATGTAATTATATCAAATTTAATTGTACCTACTACAAGGGATAAAATGCCAAATTCATTTCATAATAATACTTGTACAACTTTTACAATAAAATTCAACAATTTTAAATGATCCAATATTTCTTTTCAATAATTAATTAACAATGCATAATAAATTGAAAACAATTTTAACTTTATAAAGTATATTTTAAAAGGACTGCTCAATAAAATTGGCAATATTCGTTTTGATTTTTTTTTTCTTTAATAAAAATTCATTTTTATATTTCATTGAGTGATTTGATTTAATTTCAAAAGAATATTTAATATGAAAAATGGCAATTTTTTTTTGTGCTTTTTATTTTTTGTTCCACTTACATTGAGATTCATTTTATTGAATAAAAATTATTTTTTACAAGATCAGGGAGATTGTAAATTTTTTATTTTTTTTTTTTTCAACAAAAATTCATTTACATTCCATTCACTGATTTGACCTATATTATCGAAATAATATTTAAATTGACAAAATTAAATTTTTTTTATTCAAAATAATTGCCTTTTATTTTTCGTTTAATCGAGATTTTTTTTTTTCAAAATTCAAAAATCTAGGAAAATAATTAATTTTTTTGAAAATTTATTTATTTTGCAAATTTCAAAATATGTAAATAAAATAAATATGATATTTATTTGTAATAATAATGGTTTTTTCTTTAATGCTTTCAAAACGAATCAATATATCGAAGTATTTATGAAAAAAGAGCTTGAAAAAAATGCAAAGCATTTACCGTTGTCGGTTCAGTGGTTCGTAAAGAGTTCATTGAATAATATTCCTTATAGAACCCACAAAAACTCTAAAGTTACCTTAAACTAAGTTGGAACTCCCGAGCGCTTCATGTTTTATGATAAAACATTTCAATACTGAAATGGCCAGAGAGACAGAAAAAAAAGGATAAATGAATTATCTCCAACTCGAAGGATACTTTGGCTTTAGCAGGGTTATAAATTTTTTTACTAATACACAATTCTAGTAATGAAAGTTAAAAAAGTAAATCATAAGGTCAACGATTTTCTGCAGTTAAGTCAAAATGCTTTTTTTACCCCACCTTTATCCATATATCTTCCGATTTTATTAAAAAAAAAAAAAAGAAGTACAAAAGTTTTTTCTTAAGTAGAGAATAAAGACGATAAAAAAGTCAATAACTAAAGTTATAATTAAAATATTTATTCTGATATTAAATTTCCTTTTTTTTTTAATTTTCTGTATTAAACTATAAATTCAGTAAAATGAGAAATATATATATAATTTTTAAAAAGTATATTGTAATAGAATTTGCAGAGAGTGCTGATATATTAATCAAAGTGCAGCAATTTATTTCTATCGAATCATTACACCATCTGATTTCTTAGTGATTACCTTTTTACTAACGCTATTGGGTCAATGTAGTTGCCACCTTTTTACTTCGGACCACTCTTTCTTTTCTTTTTTTTTTTCTCTCTCCTTATGCGGCTCTCGTTATCGCTTTGAAAAAAGAAATAAAACTGAACGAACAGAAACTGATGTAGTAAGTTGGATGGTGGAAAAAAAAATGAGAGTAAAAGGAGGAAAAGAAATTACGTTTAAAAGGAAAATCATTAAAAAAAAAAATAAAATCAGATATGAAACTTTGTCATTAGTGACAGTCGATAATTTTTTAAAAAAAAGAATGTATAAAAATAATATTCTATGGTCTAGACAATTGAGTGTGTTTATTGTTTCATAAAATTTGGTTTAAAAAAGTAATAATAAAAAAAGAAATTAAATTATAAATATTTAAGGGGTGGCTAAAACTTCAACCCATCGAAATTAATGTTGTTAAGAGGTGTCAATTTTTTTTCTGACTTTATTTGGGATCTAAAATTATTATGTATTATTAAAATTTTTAAAAAAATATCTTGATCACTTTAGAAATTTTATTTTTTGAAAATATTAAAATTTTTTAAAATCCATACAATTGATTTTTCAAAATCAGGAAAAAAGACAAAAAATTTCTATAAAAATTAATAAAAATTGTGGAAGAATTTTAATTTTTAGAACTTAATTGTTCTTGTTTAGGGTTAACAATTTTTTTTACATTTTTTTAGAATCTGAAATCATATTCCACTATGAAAAATAAGAAAAAAATTATTTTTAACAATTTTACAATTTTTTTTTTTTGTATTTTTCAAAAATTTTATTGTTTGAAAAAATTGAAATTTTTCAAAATCCATACGATTGATTGTTCAGAATCATAATAATAGAAATTGCGTCAGAATTTTTAATTTTTATTGTTTGAAAATTTCAAGTTTTATTTAAAAAATTATTACTGAATTTAATAGTTCTTTTAATCTGCTTCTTCTTTCTTTTTTAATTTTTTTTTTATAAAATATATTATTGTTTTAAATACTCGCAATATAGTCACAAAAAATATTGACAACCTTAAATCAGCATTAATTTCAATAGATTGAAATTTCACCGGTTTCTCCCTTGAAACGATAAAATTATCAATCATTCCGAGTCATATGAGAAAAAAATTAAAACTAAAGTTTTTATTATATATAAACTTGTTAAAAAAATAATAGGAAACATTAGAATACAAAATAATATAAATAAATATTAAAATAAAAAAACTATTTAACTAATTAAATAATTAAATTTTAATTAATTTTTTAAAACTAATTTTTAACTAAATTTAAATAATTAAATAAAAATTAAATCAAAAAAATAAAATACGAAACAAAAAAACTGAATACAAATAAATACAAAATAACACAATTTTTTTCAATTTAAAAAATATATTTACCAATAACATTTTTGAAAAAAGTTTGTCAATATAACTAAAAGAAAATTATTTTCTCAGTAGAATAATAATGTTATAAAATAAAAAAAAAATAATAATAATAATAACGCTAAAATAAACAATAATTAATTTTTCTTAGTAATAATGGACATTTTCTCATATTTTTGTTAATTTTTCAATTTTTTTTGTACACCTAATTAAATTTCATTTTCAACTGTATAACGTACATGATTCTTTAAGATTATAAAATAACTTTTATGTAAAAATAATCTCAATAGTTTCATTTAAGAATTTTGGTTTCGGTCCATTAGACCCCAGTGTAGTAAATACGTGGTTCTAAAGAAGTGTGACAAGTAATGGTTTATTTTTAATTAATAACAGTTATAAAAAAATGTTTATACTTTTCCTATATAATTTAACTTAATTGCTGAACATGAATCTGGTGTAAAAAAAAAAATGTTTATAGACTAAATTTAAAACATTTTTTTTTTTTTTAGTAAATTACAACTTACAATTAGTGTGGGAAATATTGAAGAATTACTTCAAACTTCTTGGTAGCGATTATGTATTTTGATTTAACTTTGACGTCAAAGTCATTTTTATTTTGACTTCGTAGTCAAATGTCATTTTTCGTAGTTTTACTTAAAATGATTGTTTTGATTTGTCAAATTGTAATATCCACAATTTATTTAGGAATTAAATTATAAAAAAGTAAAGTAAGTCATTTTAAACAGTAAAAAAAGCGGTATAATTAAGGAATTTTTAAAAGATTAATAATTAGGTTAAAATTATTTAATAAAAAATTATTTCATCTGTCAACGGTAAGTATTTTTTAATGTTGAAACCAGGGATATGTTATAATTGTTTTGAATAATGCCTTACTTTCATTTTTATAAATGTAGTCAGAATAAAATAAACAAAAAAATCAAAAACTAAAGAAGAAATTATGTCGTTTAAAAGATAATTCAAAACATAAAAAATTACTTACATTTGACCGATGAAATATTTTTTTCCTAAAATAATTTTAACTTAAATTAGTTTCCTACTGTTTTGAGCAAATTGACCTTTTGTACATAATTTATTGATGTAATTTAAAATAGAAAATGCTCAACATAAATTATTATTAAAAATACTCAATTTTTTGGCATAATGTAATTGCAATTAATTCCTAAACATAAATTCAGTAACGAGACTGTTATTTATATTTGTGTAAATAAAAATTAACGATTAATTTTATTTAAACTGTAATTAATTATATATATAAATAGTGATATTTAAATAATTCTTTCAATTTTTCCTCTTAACATATGTGAATGAATAAATAAATAAAATAATATTAATGTTTTAATTATATTTCATAAATTAAAATTTTTTTAACCTCTTACTTTTACTTAGTTTATTAAAGTTAGAAAAGTTTTTTTAAAAATCCTTGTAATGCTGTCTTGATCTTTTTAAAATTACTTACTTCACTTTTTCATCATTTAATTCCTAAATAAAATTTTTATTCTTAAATTTTTAATAAAGGGAAAAAAGTAATTATACTTCAAAATTGTGGTTATTACAATTTGACAAATCAAAACAATCATTTTACGTAAAACTATGTAAAATGACATTTGACTACGAAGTCAAAATGAAAATGACTTTGACATCAAATTGAAAATGAGTTTGACGTCAAAGGTAAATCAAAATACATAATCGCTACCCTTGTTCGGGTATTTTTTGAGTAACTAATGTTAATTAAATAATCTGAACTTATTGTTAGTTTTTAAAAATTCAAAAATTTATCGTGTTTGTTTGAAAGTTTTCACTCTGTTTTTTTATGTTTACTGGCTACAAATCTGACATTAAAGTTTATAAATTCAATTTTATTTTTTTAAATTTAACATTTCTATTTTGTATAAAATAATTTATAGATTATTTAGCAGTTTTTTAATATGAGCGACAAGTAATAAACGGCGGTATATATATATATTTATATATGTTAATTTCCAGTTAAATAAAAATTGAAATGAAAATCAATTTTAACCTGGCACAGACAGATTTAAAGCCACCTCTTGGACTTAAATTTCATAAAATTCAATGCTGTTGTTGGTTGATTGAAGGTCGACAGTTTTAAATTTGAAAATATATAAAATAAATTAAATAAAATTTAGAGAGCAAGGAAAAAATAACAGAGCGGGTAAAATGGATGAAATCATGAACAATAAAGCGTATATTTATATAAAAGAAGTAAATTAATTTTTTTAATAGTGATTTATTATTAAATAAATTGAACAGTATTAAAAAAGGTTACATATTAAAATGAAACGCAAAAAATATTAAAAGAATTATTATTTTTATATTTTTATAGAAATTGTAGGGGTTCCATTTTTTTTTTAGAAATTAATAATACGTAGATAGATTCTTGAAAAATTCCTAATGGAAATTGAGATTTGAATTTTTTTTCAAATAATGAAAAAATCATTTTTTAATTATGTATGAAAGAACGTTTTAATTTAAAAGCCCTTACATTATCATAATAATATTTCTTAATTTTATTATTATTAAACTTTATTAGTTATTTGAGATTAATTAATTTATATATTAAAACTTATTACAAGTTATTAATTAATATTTATGGATTACTTAAAAAAATTGTATTTAATTATTTCATTAAAAAATATTTACTAACATTTACAAAATTAAATTTTATGACTGCAGTAAAACGTACAAAATGTTTTAAAACTATACAATTTTATTTTGGTCAGCACCTAAATAATAATTTTGAATCAAATTAATTGATTTACTATTGCTATATATACGTATATTTAAAAAATGATAAATTAATAAACATTTATTACAATTTATTAATTTAAAATTATTAGTTTATTAAAAATTTATTAATTTATTAGATTCAAAAAAAAAAATAATTTTTTTTATTAAATTTTAAATAAATAAATTATACAAAAGTCATCTTTCGGAAATTTAGAACAAATCATAACACATTGAAACAGTATCTATGGAGTATTTAGAATCTACAATGCGAATATATTTTTAATAGCATAATTTGATTACAAAATTATAAAGTTCATTTTGTTCTTATTACACTGAATAGTATTTCAATATTCTGCAAAACTTTAAGTTTTGTTTTTAACTTTTTTGTTTTGTTCAAAGTTTCTCATTTAAAAGTTAATTTCAATTCCTTTTCTCGGATATACACAATTGGTGCAACTTTCATTAATGTAAAGCTATACAAATGAGACATATCATTACTTACATTATTATCCCAAGAAGCACGTAATATAACCTCAATATCAAGATAATATTACATGTAAGATTCGTAATATAACGTTGTAATATTACAGTAATCTTACAGTGATATTAAAATGTCCGCCTTAAGGTAATATTAAGGTAATAATACAGTAATATTGCAGTAATATTATACCGTAATATTAAGGTAATATTACAAGAGAATATTACAGTAATATTATGGGAACATT
This sequence comes from Leptopilina boulardi, assembly GCF_019393585.1. Taxonomy (NCBI): domain Eukaryota; kingdom Metazoa; phylum Arthropoda; class Insecta; order Hymenoptera; family Figitidae; genus Leptopilina; species Leptopilina boulardi. Next base: position 1,659,921 of record NW_026137921.1, read on the forward strand.
TCTTTACGAAAAAAATCTACCCATCCAGGGAATCGAACCCCGAACTCAAAGCACACGAGTCCAGAGTTTTACCAACAAGCCAAATTGACTTATAATATATATTTACGTTTTTTATGCTTTATGAATAACTCAAATCAGTCTGTAATATTACTGTAATATTACAGTAATATTCCCGGTAATATTACCTTGAGGCGGACATTTTAAGATCACTGTAAGATTACTGTAATATTACAGCGTTATATTACGAATCTCACGTGTAATATTACCTTGATATTGAGGATATATTACGTGCTTCTTGGGATTGAATTATACTGTTAGAAATGTTGTTTTGTCGTTTTGTAAAAAAAGAAGTTCTAAAAAAATATTATAGTTATTTTTTAGAAGAAGTTAAAAAAAAGAAGTTCTAAAAAAATATTATAGTTATTATAGTTATTTTTTATTTAACCAGAAGTAGAAGTTTTCAAGTGCTTTGAAAAAAAATTTCCACCTTAATTTAAAAATTTATCTACTAAAGAATATCGATGTTAATTAAAGTATTTTTAATTAAAATATTTTTAATGGTATAAAAGATATATATCTCTCTCTATATTATAAAAAGATTTCGCCGTTGTCTCCAGTATGGGTCATTCTATGTCAAGTGTACCCAACCCATGTTTTTGAAAATGTTAGGTTAGGTTGGTTACACTTGATATGAAATGACTACCTACCTTAGTATAGTTTAATTCTGATTTTAACATCAAACTCACAGGGAAATTAACGTGGAACGAATCATATATCTTCCTATATTAGTATTAAAACGAACATAACCTCAAAATTCAAAGACCTAGGTCTTCAGGATTCAAGATCATGGATCTATAACATAACATAATTATAACATATCATTCAAGGGCATAGGATTCCGGGATTCAAGGTCAGGGATCAAACATAACCTCAAAATTCTAGGGCATAGGCATGGAGTAGTATATAAGGAGACCGAACGACGTACATTGAAAGCGGACCAAATTTTGGTAAGTGTCATGAAAATACGTAATGGAACACAAGCGCTCTCGTGGAAAGTATGTAAACAGTGGAAAAAATTAGAAGTACGTTGAACATAACCCAAAAATACATTGCTCCTTATTTTTAAAACCTTTAAAATGGCTGACTGTCCAGCTGAGTTTAACACAATCAGTGGCGCTAGTGTTCCATTACGTATTTTCATAACACTAAGCGGTTACCAAAATTTGGTTCACTTTTAACGCAGATTTAACATGGTCGTTCGTATACTACTCCATGGGCATATAGGTTTCCAGGATTCAAGGCCTTAGTTAAAAAATAACCTCAAAATTCAAGGACATAGATCAACGGACCGTTGGGTTTGAGGTTATGTCCAACAAACATAACTTTAAATTATGCCCGTGAAGTTAGCACCACAACTTAATGAAAATCAATTTTTTTTTATTTTAAACGTTTGTTGGTCGTTTGATAGTGTTTGATAGTTGATATTTAACGTTTGATAGTAATAATTAGAAAAAATAAACATAAATCAAATTTTGGTGTGCTATTTTCACAGTGCACCCCAAATTCAAAAAAATACTAATTTTTCATTTGTAAACGTTTGTTGGTTGTTTGATAGAGATTGATAGTCAATTCTGAACGTTTGATAGTTGAAATAATAATAAATATAAACATTATCAAAAACATCTATCCATGTCGCATCCCTCCATATGCGCATGCGCAAAACATACTTTCGCGGCATTTTCAAAAAACAGAAACAAATTTTCATCTTCGATTTTAGAAACAAAATGTAATACTTCAAATTTTTATTCATATATCATACAATTAAATACTCTCCTTTCAAAAATTGAACAAATTGAATAATTGTCAAATTTTAATTCCAATCGTTTGTAGGCAGTTTAATATTGATTAATGGTAGACTAATATCGTTTGATAGTGATTGATAGTTCATTATTTTCGTTTGATAGAGATTTAAAATTGACTAAAATCATTTGATAGTAATTGATAGTTGATTATTTTCCTTTGATAGTGATTTATAATTGATAATTATAGTTCAATAGAGATTTATAATTGACTAAAATCGTTTGATAGTGATTGATAGTTGATTCTTATTGTTTGATAGCGACTAAAATCGTTTGATAGTGATTGATAGTTAATTATTATCGTTTGATAGTGAATAATAATTGGCTGAAATCGTTTGATAGTTAATTATTATTGGCTAATATCTTTTGATAGTGATTTACAGTTGGCATAAATCGTTTGATAGTGAATAATAATTGGCTGAAATCGTTTGATAGTTAATTATTATTGGCTAATATCGTTTGATAGTGATTTATAGTTAATTATTGTCGTTTAATAGTGACTTATAATTGACTAAAATCGTTTGATAGTGAATAATAATTGGCTGAAATCGTTTGATAGTGATTGATAGTTGGCTAACATCGTTTGATAGTGATTGATAGTTGATTATTTTCCTTTGATAGTGATTTATAATTGACTAAAATCGTTTGATATCGATTGATAGTTGATTATTATCGTTTGATAGTGATCTATAATTGACTAAAATCGTTTGTTAGTGAATAATAATTGGCTGAAATCGTTTGATAGTTAATTATTATTGGCTAATATCGTTTGATAGTGATTTATAGTTAATTATTGTCGTTTAATAGTGACTTATAATTGACTAAAATCGTTTGATAGTGAATAATAATTGGCTGAAATCGTTTGATAGTGATTGATAGTTGGCTAAAATCGTTTGATATCGATTGATAGTTGATTATTCTCGTTTGATAGTGATCTATAATTGACTAGAATCGTTTGTTAGTGAATAATAATTGGCTGAAATCGTTTGATAGTTAATTATTATTGGCTAATACACGGAGAGAAATTTATGCTACTGGGTAACATAATGATGTTAAAGGCAACCATATTTAGTGCTAAATATACAGACAGCGATATAGATTGTAGTATTTACTATCAGATGATTATAGAAATTTGATTGTACAATTTACAATCTTTGATGTTAAAAATTTTATACGATCTCTTTACGTTCTCCAGTGGCAAATATACACGAACCTAACCTCGCTTTTTTGTAAACTTAAATAATTTCATTTTATTTTAATAAGACATTTCGATAAGAATTTAAACTTTAAACTTTTTACATAAAAAAGAGTATGTCTATTTTTTCATTCCGTCTATAAAAAGGACTTGCTTAAACATAAATATATTTATCAAACGGTACATTTTTTTCACAGAGTCAATTGAATTTGTATTATTTTACTAATTTTTAAGTTTAAAAAAAGTAAGAAAAAATATGAAAAAGTTTTTTTTCCAAAAAAAAATTTCAATAAACACATGTACATTTATACAGACGAAAAAAAACTTACTTGATTTTTGTAATCTTGAAATTTTTTAAAAAATTTTAAGCGAGGTTCTGGTTTTGGTATAATGAGTGATATTGTATCATTGTCCAGTAAGTAAAACGATTCTTCATCAATTTCACCGTCTAAACAACGCAAAATTGTTTTGAGGTTATAAACACGTTCACACTTCAGTCTTCGCTAATTCAATCAAAATAATAAACCTACCTCCAAAAGATGGAATCAAAGATTCCATATTCCACGACATTAATAAATTTTTAACAAACTCGTCCATTTTTTTATTCACAACTTTTTTCACTATATATAAACACGTGCGTGAAAACACAAGGACCGCAATTGAATAGGCGAAGTATACACCACAATCAGCGCATGCGCTCACATTTAATTTTTACAATATTTGATAGTAGTGACTACAATCCAAAAGCTAACATATTTTACGTCTTTGGGTAACATCTTGGATAGTAAAATGTTGATAGTAGATTCTTGTCAGTAACACAATGATAGTACCTTGTACAATGTTTCTTTTTACTATCAAATTCTTACTATCCATTTCTCTCAGTGTATCGTTTGATAGTGATTTATAGTTAATTATTGTCGTTTAATAGTGACTTATAATTGACTAAAATCGTTTGATAGTGAATAATAATTGGCTGAAATCGTTTGATAGTGATTTATAATTGACTAAAATCATTTGATAGTGAATAATAATTGGCTGAAATCGTTTGATAGTGATTGATAGTTGGCTAAAATCGTTTGATATCGATTGATAGTTGATTATTCTCGTTTGATAGTGATCTATAATTGACTAGAATCGTTTGTTAGTGAATAATAATTGGCTGAAATCGTTTGATAGTTAATTATTATTGGCTAATATCGTTTGATAGTGATGGATAGTTGATTATTATCGTTTGATAGTGATTTACAATTGACTAAAATCGTTTGATAGTGATTGATAGTTGATTATTATTGATTGATAATGATTTATAATTAATTATTATAGTTTGATAGTGATTTACAATTTACTTAAATCGTTTGATAGTGATTAATAGTTAATTATTTTCGTTTGAATGTGATATACAATAGACTAGAATCGTTTGATAATGATTGATAGTTGATTTTTACCGCTTGATAGTGATGTATAATTGACTAGAATAGTTTGATAGTCTTTGATAGTTAAGATTCAAGGTTTGATAGAAATAATTAGTAAAAATATTTTACACACAAAAATTGTGTGTCATTTTCACAAAGCACCCCAATTTCAATAAATTATTGATTTTCCTTTTACAATCGTTTGTTAGACGATTGATAGCAATTGATAGTATATTTTAAACGTTTGATAGTCCAAATTAAATTAGATATTAAGGTACGCTCTCACCTTTTGCTTGCATGCACGCATGCAGAAGTTGTTAATTATAGATCACTATCAAACAATAATAATCAACTATCAATCGATATCAAAAGATTTTAGCCAACTATCAATCACTATCAAACGATTTCAGCCAATTATTATTCACTATCAAATGATTTTAGTCAATTATAAATCACTATCAAACGATTTCAGCCAATTATTATTCACTATCAAACGATTTTAGTCAATTATAAGTCACTATTAAACGACAATAATTAACTATAAATCACTATCAAACGATATTAGCCAATAATAATTAACTATCAAACGATTTCAGCCAATTATTATTCACTAACAAACGATTTTAGTCAATTATAGATCACTATCAAACGATAATAATCAACTATCAATCGATATCAAACGATTTTAGTCAATTATAAATCACTATCAAAGGAAAATAATCAACTATCAATCACTATCAAACGATGTTAGCCAACTATCAATCACTATCAAACGATTTCAGCCAATTATTATTCACTATCAAACGATTTTAGTCAATTATAAGTCACTATTAAACGACAATAATTAACTATAAATCACTATCAAACGATATTAGCCAATAATAATTAACTATCAAACGATTTCAGCCAATTATTATTCACTAACAAACGATTTTAGTCAATTATAGATCACTATCAAACGATAATAATCAACTATCAATCGATATCAAACGATTTTAGTCAATTATAAATCACTATCAAAGGAAAATAATCAACTATCAATCACTATCAAACGATGTTAGCCAACTATCAATCACTATCAAACGATTTCAGCCAATTATTATTCACTATCAAACGATTTTAGTCAATTATAAGTCACTATTAAACGACAATAATTAACTATAAATCACTATCAAACGATATTAGCCAATAATAATTAACTATCAAACGATTTCAGCCAATTATTATTCACTATCAAACGATAATAATTAACTATCAATCACTATCAAACGATTTTAGTCGCTATCAAACAATAAGAATCAACTATCAATCACTATCAAACGATTTTAGTCAATTATAAATCTCTATTGAACTATAATTATCAATTATAAATCACTATCAAAGGAAAATAATCAACTATCAATTACTATCAAATGATTTTAGTCAATTTTAAATCTCTATCAAACGAAAATAATGAACTATCAATCACTATCAAACGATATTAGTCTACCATTAATCAATATTAAACTGCCTACAAACGATTGGAATTAAAATTTGACAATTATTCAATTTGTTCAATTTTTGAAAGGAGAGTATTTAATTGTATGATATATGAATAAAAATTTGAAGTATTACATTTTGTTTCTAAAATCGAAGATGAAAATTTGTTTCTGTTTTTTGAAAATGCCGCGAAAGTATGTTTTGCGCATGCGCATATGGAGGGATGCGACATGGATAGATGTTTTTGATAATGTTTATATTTATTATTATTTCAACTATCAAACGTTCAGAATTGACTATCAATCTCTATCAAACAACCAACAAACGTTTACAAATGAAAAATTAGTATTTTTTTGAATTTGGGGTGCACTGTGAAAATAGCACACCAAAATTTGATTTATGTTTATTTTTTCTAATTATTACTATCAAACGTTAAATATCAACTATCAAACACTATCAAACGACCAACAAACGTTTAAAATAAAAAAAAATTGATTTTCATTAAGTTGTGGTGCTAACTTCACGGGCATCTTTAAATTCTCTTAACCAAAAAACGAACATAACCTCAAAATTTAGATAAAATTTTAATAATTTTAATACTTGCAAGCCTTTAAAAAACTAATCATTAAAGTGGAAAATAATGGGGGTTAACGCGCGAAAAGTTGGCGATCCAAAAAATATAAAAGTCCAATTCTTAGGGATAATAAGTAAATAATAAATTATATGTGAATAATAATAAAAATAATATTATTATGTGTAAATAATATTTGTTTATAAATTTCTTTTAATAGTTTATTCGTAGCCTATATACGGTTATGAAATTATATTTAAATTCTCGAATATTATGGATTATTGGTACTTCGAGGTCGATTATTAAGGGGGTTGCACAAGTGAATATAGTGTTGAATTCGTCTTGCTTATGTGTGTCTTAAGAGGTAGTTGTAACGTTTATAACCGGCATTGTTAAACTAACTCACTTACGAAAACCGTAATATCTCAACTACCTTTGAGGCAGATTATTCTACATCTAATCCTTTGATTCAAAGCATATGCAATATTTAAAATTAAATTTTCGAAACAGAGAATCAAAATTACCAAATTATTATTATTCAAACATGTAAATTGTTTTTGCATTTAAAATATTTCATATTGTGATATACTTTATTAACAGTTTCTTTGTAGCTCGATAATAATATTTAGGTATATCTAAGTTTTATTACTTCCATTTAATCTTATACCCAACCAAAAATTTTAGTATTATACCAGAGTTGACTACTGGCGCAGTACTGGTTTAGTATTGGCTGCCGAGGCTGGGCAGTCTGTACTGAACCAGTACTGGTATTTTCATTGTATCCGTACTGGTGCAGTACCACCCTCCCAGTACTGGCAAACCCGTACTGAGCCGATATTGAGCCAGTACTGGCTCAAATAGGTTTTCTTTTTGATTAATACTAGTTTACAAAAAAAGTTCTAGAGTGAACCCGATGAATCTTTTTGTTTAAATATTTTGTTCATTAAAATTTTTTCAACTTGATTTTATTTTTCAAAATTAAAATGCACTTTATTTTTCTTTTCTGTGTGTAAAATTATTTAAAGAAAAAGTTTCCTGAGACTAAGTCTAAAACATTTTGCAATATTTTCTTTTTATTTTCAGATATGAAATAAACCAAAAAAAAATTTAAACGATTAAACTAAAAATAAATAAATTTGTTTATAAAAAATTAATATTCTTTAAAATAAAATTTATAATATAAATTTAATTTAAAGAATTAAATACAATCGCAAGTAAAATTGCACAAATGTTATATTATCAATAATATAAAATATATAATTAACCTTTCTTAATAGAAATTATAAAAAATAGTTAAACCTACAAACTTATATATTTCAATGGTCAATAAAATTATTGTAATTTGTTTCTGGATGTTATTCTTCAGTTTATTTTCCAAAAGTGAATTATAAACAAAAATTTAATGTTAATTTAAAAATAATTTAGATCATTTTTTTAATAATTACCTAATTTCAGGAATTTAGTATTCATTATTTATGAAATCATTATATTTGTGATGAGTTAATTCGTAAACTAATTTTGTTTCAGTTAAAGCTTTCTTTTCGTATACAATAAATTACAAAACTGCCAGTACTCGGCCAGTACTGAACCAGTAGTGGTTACCAATACTGGTGCCAACTCTGGTAGCCAATACTGGTAAAATGTTATCATCCCAAAGTTACGCCAACTCTGGCGCCAATACTGGGTGCCAGTACTGCGCCAGTATTTGTCAGTACTGCGCCAGTACTGCGCCATTAGTAAATTTTTGATTGGGTATAAGAGCGTTTAATTATTTTTAATTTTATTTCTTATATTTATCATATCAACATTTTTTATATTAGTAAAATATTATTATTATTATAAGTAGTAGATTATTTTTATTGTTATTATTATTATTAATATTATTATTTTTTTATTATTATTATTAGTTATTATTATTTTGTGAAATATCATTACGATAAATTTTCACTGAAATTACAAAAAAAAGCGGAAAGGGACCTAATTAATCGTGAGACGGACCTGGAGATCATGTGACACGTGATATAACCCGACGCCGGTTAACCTCACTTTTATTAAATTTCAGTGTTCTTGTAAATTATTTGTAAATTATTAAGAATTATCTTCTTAGACAATCATTCTGATTTTATTGACGTCAAAACTGTAAGTAGATTTAGGAAATTAATTTTTTATATGATATTATTATTGAGTTTATCCACTCTATCCTCCCTTGATTAAATTTATATTCTGAATTAAAAATAAACTTTTACTTTGTTTTTTTTTTAATTATTTCGAGGCATTCGGAAATTTTTTTTTTATCAACCTTTTGTCGAATATTCAAGTAGATGAGCCAAAAGTTTTGAACGTTCAAATGAACAAAATATTTTTTTCAATCTATAAATTACACGTAGCCCCACAAAAAAAAAGTGTCATGTACTTTTGACCGGAATACCTTATCACTGTGTATTTTGACGCGCTGAACATGAATCCGAAGTCCGTTTTGCTCCATCACGTCAGGATTTTTTTCTAACCTCAAAAAACATGTCGGATTTTGAGAGAAAGGCGATTTTTTAAAAAATTTATTTATTTACTTCAAACTTGGTATCTAGGGGTTTTTTGGGTTGCTGATTACGAATCTGACGTCAGATTTTCCAAAAAAAAACCAAAAAATACGTGTCAAATTGTTTTCAAAAAACTACAAAACTGCCAAGTTTCAGAAAAAACGGCGTACGGCACTTCCCTAGTGGTACTTGTCAGCAACTTAGAAAACCTGTAGATACCAAATTTCATAATAATCTGACAATTTTTTAAAAATAATTTCTTAATATTTAATCAGACATATCGAATTTCGAAAATCTGACATCAGATTCGTAATCAGCGACCCAAAAAACCCCTAGACACCAAGTTTGAAGTAAAACTTAAAATTTTTTCAAAATTCGTCCGCCATATTGGATCCGCCATTTTGGATTTTGAAAATCTAACTTCAGATTCGTAATCAGCGACACAAAAAACCCCCAGATACCAAGTTTGAAGTTAATACATCAATTTTTTAAAAAAATCGCATACTTCTCAAAATCCGACATGTTTTTTGAGGTTAGAAAAAAATCCTGACGTGATGGAGCAAGACGGACTTCGGATTCGTGTTCAGCGCGTCAAAATACATAGGGTTAGGGTATTCCGGTCAAAAGTACATGACACTTTTTTTGTGGGGCTGTGTTATTAAAAACTATAATGTCAATGTAAAATAAAATAGTAAATTTTAAACAAATATTAAATTAATAATTTCCGTTTAGATATTTAAAACAATATTTTGTAATAAAATTTGTACTTAAAGAAGTTGCAAAATAAATTTTGTTCATTTGAACGTTCAAAACTTTTGGCTCATTCAAGTAGGTTTCCTAATAATTTTATTCATTCAGTGAAAATATTTCTGTTTCAATTTATTATTTTAAAGACTCAAAGCTCTTGGTAAGCTCTTCTTTTGGTAAGATTTCGTTTTATCTTATTTAATTGGTTCCAATTATATATGTTTTTCCACTTGTATATAAGGAAGTGGGGAATTGTTATTTCAGTACCTAAAGATGGAAATAAAAATAGTATAAAACATTATCGTCCTATAAACATTTTCAGCTATTTGTGAAAGATTTATGCGGAAATATTATTCTTAATGAGCTTTATATATACATCTTTCAGTCTTTGATAATAATAATTGGTAGAAAACAAAGCTTTATGAAAGGTTGGTTTTTTTTTTATAAATTAATCTATTTTTTCAAACCACAGGTTTTAAATATGAGGTAGATATAATATATTTATTCGAAATTGTCAAAAGCTTTTGACAAAGTATTCATCGCTATTGTATTAAGATTATAATAGTGCTTGAAACTGAGTTTTTCAAAGTAACACAATTTATAACATATTGCAATTCTTGCATGTCTCAAGTTTTTTTTTTTTTTTTAAATTTAATTTCAAAATTTGTAAGATTCTCGAATATTTAATGTAAAAATCAGAGATTATGTTGAAATTCCAAAAATTGAGTTAATTGCGAAATTTTAGTTTTTTTTACTTATTTCCTTTTATTATTTAAAATAATTAACGGATTATTCTATTATCTGGATCTTTTCAGTTTATATTTAATCGTTTTTTTTCCTACGTGCCTCAAAGTTCTCTAACAAGTTCTCCTCTGTTGAAATTAGCTTTCTCTTAGAACTAATTATCGTGCGACAACTCTGTAATCAACATACTATGTAGAGAAGCAAATCAGCACAACAATAATATTAACTTCTTCATTGTATTTGTCAACTCTTTTAACAGAGACTTGCATAATCCGATTCTTATTGTTATCAATAATATAATATGGGTGAAAATTTCTCAACTGGGCCACCTAAAACTGACTTTTCAAATTTAAAATATTTTTTTTTCAAAATCTATTGCAGGAAGCCAAATTAAAACATTCTTGAAATGCGTTTTTGAAAAAATTAATTTTTTAATTATTTATTAAACAGAATAGGTATCGACGCGTAGTCGATACTAAGATTTTTTTTTAATTAAAGTTGAGAAAGTGTAGATTTATGTCGTTTTTGAAATTTTTTTCCTAAACACATGAGAAATAGTTTAAATATTCATTTGTTTATTAAATAAACAATTTTTTTTTGCATAAAAAATAAAGGTTAATTGAAATTTCTATTGCATTTCAAAGAGACATAATTGTTAATTAATAATTAAAAAATTAATTTTTTCAAAAACGCATTTCAGGAATGTTTTTAATTTGGCTTTTAATTCAAAATGGCGGACCTAATATGGCGGAAAAATTTATAATTTATTCGATTCGTTCAAAATTTTGTACTCGCAGGTTTTTGGGGTCGCTGAATTCAAATTTGAGGTCAGATTTGGATTCATCGACCCAAAAAACCCCTAAGTACCGAATTTTGAACGAATCGAATAAATTTTAAATTTTTTCTGCTATATTAAGTGGCCATATTGGGTCCGCCATTTAAAATTTTTAAAATCTGACATCAAATTTGGATTTAGCGACCCAAAAAACCCCCGAGTATCATATTTTGAACGAATCGAATTAATTTTAAATTTTTCCGCCATATTGGGTCTGCCATTTTGATTTTTTAAATTATTTAATTTTTTTAATTTTTCAGTTAGTATTCTTTGTACAAATGGATATTTTTTAAGAAATTTTTTTTTATTAAAATTATTAAATATGAGCTGTATATAAATTGTCAGAACGTGAGAATTCCAAGTTTTACAGGATTGTAATATTTGAAAACATTGTGTGCAATTTTCAGAGAAATATCTTGATCTCAATCTGTTGTTAAGTTTGTGTGAGAGTGGTTAGGGAGAAGGAGTAATATGTGCCGTTGGAAATCGTTGGTCAAACCTTAACCATAGTTCAGAGAAGACGCGTGTCTGGAATTCATAAATAACAGGGTTATTTGTCAGACAATCTAGAGATTTTCCTGAATATCAAGATTTCTACGCATATATATGTATGTATAGTAATATTATGGAAGTTCGTAACAGGCCATCTCGAACTTAAATTGACTTTATACAAATGTTTAATGTTTTAATGAGACTTTGTTAAACAGTGTTACTGCAATTTCTCAATTCTAACTATATATGTGTATGTTCTAATTCTGCAAATAGTCGATTCTCCAAAAGGAGGGAAATTTTTGTATTTCACGACAAATTTGAAGTCCACCTGCAATTGTATCTCCGATTTTTTTGAAACATTAAAAAAAAAAAACTTGCATTTACGAAAATTTTAAGCCCAGTTCAATCGTGGGTAAACAATTTTTTCAATATTTTTGAAATTTTTAATTTTTTAAAAATATCTCCGGTTTTATTTATACTACGTAATATTACGTATTTTGATGCGCTAATTACGAAAATTATAGTGACAATACCCGAAAATTTGATTTTTATACACAGAAAATTATAAGGTATTAATATAAGCTGCAACGTTTATTATTATAATCCAATTTTGCTTATTTTAATCCATTTTGGTATTAAAATATAAGCAAAATTGGATTAAAATAATAAGCATTGCAGCTTATTTTAATACCTTATAATTTTCTGTGTATGTGAAAACCATACAAAAGTAGGGGAGACCGAGGAGGAAAGTAACAGAGGAGGAAAGTAACAAAGCTTATAACTTTTAAACAAATTATCGGATAGACATGGTTCAAACATATTTTTAGTCGGCACTGTTCCCCCTTCCTCCTCCATAGTGTGTCCGAGCCTGACAGGAAAGGTTAGGTCTGATTCCGGTGTGACGTGCAGAAAAAACGTCAAAAGTAAGTTTTCGTTCAAATTTTCAAAGTCTCGTATTTCTTTAATTTTATTGTTTTTCAAAATGTGCCTTTCGTTATTTTGTAGCCTTATTATCTGTCTTTAAGTTGTGCTTAAACAAACAATTTAACATTTGTGTAGTTTTAACTTTTTTGTTGACATACAAGAAAAAAACGACCGAGGAGGAAAGTAACACGCTACTTTTCTCCTGTTGTCGGTATTGTCCATGTTTTAACTAATGATTGAAGCAAATCGTATTTAATTTTACGAATAACAGAGATTTATTTAAGAAAAACCTGTGATCTAGGTAAGCATAAAATATGTTTAAGAAAAAAAATGAGCTAAATTCATAAAATGTTCGAAATATGTGCTAAATATGTCCCAAATATGTGCCAAATAAGTATAAAGTGTACTTAAACTTTTATGTGTTCCTAATAAAAATATTTCTAATTAATAATAGTCATTAGTCTAAAGAATTTTACATAATTTTATACTGTTACTTTCCTCCTCGGGGGTGAGGAGGAAAGTAACAGATGAAGAGCTTGCGTAAAAGTTATACTGTGCACTGTCAATTTATTATAAATGTTTAATTCAAATTTTATTTAAAAGGTGAATGTCCAAGCTTTCATTTAATATATTGGACAAATTTATCCGACAAATATTTTTAATGCTAGCATAAAAAAACTGATTTTTGTTACTTTCCTCCTCGGTCTCCCCTACTAAAATTTATAGTTTTTTTTTCTTTTATTGGGTAAAATATGCAAAATCAAAAAATTAAAAAAAAATTTAGATAAAATTTGTAGATTTTGTTAAATTTGATTTTTTATATCTTAAAAAAATTTTGCATAATTTACCCATTAAACGAAAAAAACGATAAATTTTAGGACTTTTTGTACGGTTTTCACTATAAAAATCAAATTTTCTGGTATTGTCACTATGATTTTCGTAATCAATGCATCAAAATACATAAAAGTACCTAGTTTAAAAAAAAACTGGAGATATTTTTAAAAAATTAAAAATTTTGAAAAAATGGAAAAATTGTTTCCCCACCATCGAATTAGACTTAAAATTTTCGTAAAAGGAAGTAGTTTTTTTGAAAAATTTTTGTAAAAAATCGATCAGTACATCAATTGAGAAAAATGGCTTTTTATCTTTAAAACTTAAAAATTTGATAATAATATTATTTGAAAAAATGTGCGATTTTTTTTTTTTTTTGAAAAGTAGGTTTAAAAGCACAAATTTTGAAATGATGCATTTTTAAGAAAGTTATGAGCATTCAGAAAAAGTTTTTAAAATTCTGAAAGTTTAAAAAAATTCATATATCTCGAAAACGGCTTGCCAAAAAAAATTGGAAAAAATTCATGAAAACTGTTCTTAATTATATAGTACTAAATGAAAAAAAAGTTTCAAAAAAATAGGAGATGCAATTCCAGATGGATTTTGAATTTGGCGCGGAATATGTACATCATATGCAATATTTTCTTTTTAAAAGGAGGAAAATTCTATATAATTTTTTTTTACTGAATTTTAAAGAAACACTGGAAATTTTCTACTAGCTAATAAAAATATTTATTGAAAAATTTACATTGACTATGATAGGGAAAATCGTTTGGGAAAGCGTTTACCATATAAGCGCTTTTATTTTAGAAGTATATATAGGGAATTTCTATTTGCATTTATCAATTGAGATGGAAAATTGTTGTATATATCCTCCAATGAATTATGGAGTACACCTCACTGACGAAGCATATTCTATAAGCCTTTATTTCGAATTATCATTACATGCATAAAGTAGGATGATTATTGCCTGCTAAACTGATTGACCAAATATGGCATTAGAATCGCCTTTAATATCGATTCATGAAATGAATATATATATAGATTCTAAATCTATGTTATAGAATTCGATGATTAATTTAAAAATTTTTTTTAACTGATTCATCTTTTTATTTTATATAATTATATAATAATAAAATGCTTGGTATGTCCTTCTGTCCTAACTTGAAGTTGGCCTTTTCTGATTTCACGTGTTTTTTTGAATAGTAATCTTATGACGTGTCAAATTTTGACAATTCTTTTTCTCATTTTTGCCAAAGTTGTATAATTGTGTTTCCAAATTTCGGAATAAGTTTCTTTAAAATTCCAAATTCGAAAATTCAATTCACGAAGCTGAAGTACACAACGTTTACCAACGACATTTTTTTTAAAGTTGTATATTGATTCAAAAATTGTATACAAATACAAAAAATTTATGATGAGAAAAAAGATGCGCCAGGAAATTTCGTACAAGATAGTAATTTGAAAAAAATTTATTTTTAAAAATTAATTTTTAAGGTACCAGGGGCCAACGAATACCTATTAAATATTAATTATAAAAACACAGGCCTCGAATCAACTTAAAGACACAAAAAGTCGTTTTAGTCGATTTATATTCCAAAAAGAAAGTGGATTTGTTTTTTATTTTAACAAAAATATTTTACAGATTTTTAAATAAAAATTTTTTTTTAAATAATAATCCTTTTCGAAGGGTTAAAGTTGAAATTTTTAGAAATAATTAAATTTCAAAAGATATTGTTAATTTTCAAACAATTATTAAATTTTACAGAACTAAAAATAATTTATCAAACAATTTTTGGAAAACATTTTTTAAATTTAATTGAATTTTCAAAGTTTTAAAATTGAGATTTTTGAAATTAATTGAAACTTTAAGAGTTTTGTAATTAAAATTTTAGATGATTTCACTAAAAATTTATTAGAAAATGCGGACAAAATACAATAATTTGAAAATCATTTTTAATTGAAAAATGGTTTCAGATAGTTGAATTTTCAAAGAATATTATTAAAATAGTTCAAAATAATTGAATATCCTTAGAGTTATAATTAAAATTATTAAATTTCAAAAAAAAAAAATTTTTAAATTGAAAATTTTAGAAATAATTAAATTTTAGATGCTTTTAAATTCAAATTATTGAAAATTCAATTAATTTTGAATTCAAATTTTTGAGAATAATGAAATTTTATTTGATTTTAAATTTGGAAAATAATTGAATTTCAGTTCATTTTGAATTGAAAATTTTAAGAAATAATTGAATTTTAATTGAAATTTTGGATAATTAATTTTGAATAGAAAATTTTAGAAAATAATTGAATTTTATTTGATTTTAAATTGAGAACTTGCTAAATAATTAAATTTTAAATTGAAAATTTTAGATAATTATTGGATTTTTAATTGATTTTGAATTAAAATTTCGGGTAATAATTGAATTTTAGTTTATTTTGAAATTAATTTTTTTAAAAATAATTCAATTTTATTGTGATATATATATTTTTTTTAATTATAAACAATTGTTAAATTTCATAAAAATTTTAATTTAAAAATAATTTTGACATAATTGAATTTGTGATGTATTTCATTAAAATTATTAAAAATAATTAATTTAGTGAAGAATCATTTTAGTTCAAAATTTGTTAAATAATTGAATTGAAGAAGATCTGAAAAAGATATAAATTTTATCCAAAAAAAATGTATTTTACATTTATTATAATTATGTTATTATAATTTTGTATATTTATATTTTTTTCAAATGTAAAAAAAATGTCGCATTTTATTAAAATAATTCGATAAAAGTCGTATTTTTGAAAAAAGTCGGAAAAAGTCGTATAATCCGAGGCCTGTAAACATATAATTTTCATTATTATCATTTAATATATGTAATAATATTCTATTAAATTAAATTATTATTGATAATACTAATCTTTAATTTCTTTATATATAACAAATAATGAAATATTCTATTTGGCGCGCTTGCGCTCGTTTAATTTTGCTAGTTTTTTTATTAAAAAGAAATTAACGTTTTGGTGAGAACTAGTAAAATTGTAACGATTGTACGTGCTCTATATAGAAAGATAAGATATAATGTCTATTCAGAGGAAATCGATTCAACGACGATAATTGAGATTCAAAATTTACTGGTCTCACGTGTTACTTTTATAAACTTACGTTTCGAAGAATTAATTCTATTTTTTCTTTGAAAGAAAGAAATTTACTTTTAATTGTATCTCATTTTGAAAAGTTTTTGTTTTTCAGAAACAATTAATATTTATTGCAAACATTAAAATTATAATTTAGCATTATTTTGCTTTAAAAATCCATACGATTGATTGTTCAAAATTATAAGAAAAGTTTTTTTTAAAAAAAAATTGTTGATTAAAAATATTAAAAATTGTGCAAGAAGTTAAAATTTCAATTTTCCCTGCATTTTAAGTTCTACTTTAAAAATTTGTTAATTAATACATTTTTTTTTAACTTTCATGGTGCAGCATCATTTTATACCCTTAATAAAATTGAAAAATAAATTGACACCCTAAAACAACGAAAATTACAAATGGTTAAAATTTCACTGCACCTCCCTTTAAAATGAATCTTTTTGAAATTTATTTAAGAAAAATGCTGTTAGTTAAATTATTAAATATTTTCAACTATTAAAATTGGAAGAAAAAAATTGTTTTGAGAGCCAACAAAAAAGTGAGAACTTAACGTTTTTATCTGGAAAATAAAATATGGAAGATACTCTCTTCTTCTCCTTTGCTGCCTCTAAAGGTGTTAGAAGACTAAAAAGAGATGAAAGACTTTAGAAAGCCCAAGAAAATCGTATAGCCTCGAGCGTGAATTACAGCCATTCTGATAAAAACTACCCGCTATAGGTAGATCAATATAATTTCACCTCTAAAACTATGAGAAAATAGAACAAAATGGAGGAGAAAAAGAATATATTAATAAGGATGCAAATTATTTTCTCTTGATTAATTAATCTTTTAATTTATATACTTCTTTAATTTCAAAAATTTCTAATTGTATTGAAAAAAGTTGTGTTCAATTTATCGACAGTAAAAATTGAGGGGCTGATAGTAAAAATGGTTTAAAATAACATTGGGAGCAAAAGTGGGATAAGTGACTTGGGAGCAAAAACGGGTTAAAATGATTCGTGTAATTTATTGATAAATTCATTATATTATCGATTAAAAAATATTAATTATAATAAAATATGCATTTTTTCCTATTGTTAATATTTTTTAATCGATAATATAATGAATTTATCAATAAATTAAACGAATCATTTTAACCCGTTTTTGCTCCCAAGTCACTTATCCCACTTTTGCTCCCAATGTTATTTTAAATCATTTTTACTATCAGCCCCTCAATTTTATAGTTTAATTCTTAAATTTTTATAAAAATAATTATAACTAATATAACAGTAGATGCTTTTTTTAAATTTGTTTATCATCATTAATTGTAATAATAAATTATATATATATATATATATATATATGTTATTTCTGTTTGAAATATATACTCCAGTGAACGTTTTCAAAGTTTATGCCACTATTTTCTAATTTTCAGCATTTTAGAACTAATTTAGTTAAGAATACGTGATCTAGAAATTATGCATTTGGCATCTGGAATTCTCATAAAGTGTTAGAATATCTCGGATTATCCCTCTGGAATTTGTAATCACGTGCAGGATTATTTCTATAATTCTCCTCTTTCGGTTGAGTCATTCCCTTTTAAAAGTAAAATTTTCAGTCACATATTTTTGAGCTTTTAATTGTTTAATAATAATAGTAAAAAAAAAAAAAAAAATTCGAAAATGATGGATTTTTAAATACTTGAGAGATATAATAACAATGATAATAATTAATCAAATTTCTCAGAATTAGTCCTAGACAAAATTATTTGTGAAAAATTATTTTTTTTTTTTTTTTTTATTAATTTTCACTACGTTTCAACACCAAAATTGGTGTCCTCTTTAGGTGATTAAATCTATTTGAAATTTAAATATTAATTTATAAGAATTACAAACCAAATTTTTTAAACTAAAAGAAGATATTTTTTCAAAAATACATTTTTTGTTTACCTAGATAATTGCAATTTTTTTTATTTTTACATTAATTTAAATAAATATAAAATTTAAAGTGAAAACAAAATTTGTTATTTTTACATTGTTCAATATTTTTTTGGAAATGCATGTGACAGAAATTGGAAAATAAAATTTTTTAGGTTATGTGGTTACGCACTTGTTAAAGGTGGGTTCATAACGACAGAAGTATTTATTATTAATAATAATATAATAACCCAGATAGCACAGAAACTTGCAGCAAGCTTGCGGCAAGCTTGTATGAGCTAGCGAAATGTCCCACCCAGGGCAAGCTTGCCGTGAAAGCTTGCTGTAAGCTTTCCAGGAAAGGTTGCTGCAATCTTGCCATGAAAGATTGCTACAAGATTGCTGCAAGCATACTAAGATTGATTGCTACGTAAGGTTGCAGGAGTATTTTAACAAGCTTCTGGAAAGGTTGCTGCAAGGTTGCTGCAAGCTTGCTGCAATTTTTAAAAAATACATTTTAAATTTAAAAAAATTTATTTGTTTTCTAAATTTGAAAATCCTTGTGACGTTTATTATTATTAATTATATCCTGTTTATTTTCATTTGGAAACTTAACGAGAAAATTTTCGAAACAACTTTGAAGGGACTAAGAACCTACTCGACCAACTATCATTTAACTAATTAAATTAATTTTTTATATTTTTTAAAATATTTTTAATTTATTTTTTGGTATTATTTTGCATATAATAAAATATTATAATAAAAATATAATAAATAATTAATAATAAATAAAACAATAATAAAAAATAAATAAAAAATATAATAACACATAATAAAATCTAATAATAAATAAAATAAAAAACCAAAAATATAAAATTCAAAAATTAATTTAATTAGTTAAAAATTATGATATATTGAAAAAATAACGGCAATTAATACTAGAAATTAAAATGATAAATATAGTAAGTATATAATAAGATATATAAATATTATTATTAAATTAACAAATGTTTAATAAATAAAAAAAATTTTATTCATCTTTTCAATAAGTATTTTCATATTTTAAATAAATTTCATAAAATATAACAATAATAACATTGATTAATTAACAAATAAAATAGAAAACACAAAATTTCTATTTAAAAGCATTTTGAAAAAGCCCGCCGTTTTTCAACTGTTTTTCAACTCATAAAAACAGTCGAGGGTTAAGAGCAAGATTATTTTATTCTCTAATAGTTGGTCGAGTTCTCGGTTAGGGTCTTTGGTTAGTATCTGTCGAACCCGGGTTCAATTCCCAGTCCCCTTAAATTTGTTTCGAAAATTTTCTCGTTAAGTTTCCAAATGAAAATAAACAGGACATAATTAATAATAATAAACGTCACAAGGATTTTCAAATTTAGAAAACAAATAAATTTTTTTTTTAATTTAAAATGTATTTTTTAAAAATTGCAGCAAGCTTGCAGCAACCTTTCCAGAAGCTTGTTGAAATTCTCCTGCAACCTTACGTAGCAAGCTTGCCGCAATCATTCTTAGTGTGCTTGTAGCAATCTTGTAGCAATCTTTCATGGCAAGATTGCACCAACCTTGCCTGGAAAGCTTACAGTAAGCTTTCACGGTAAGCTTGCCCTGGGTGGGACATTTTGCTACCTCAGACAAGCTTGCAGCAAGCTTGCACGGTAAGCTTACCGCAAGCTTGCTCCAAGTTTCCGTGCTATCTGGGAATTATTATTATTGTTAGAAATTGACAATATGTTGCTATTAATTAATTAATAACAACATATTGTGTGAATTTTTATTTGTTTCAAAGAGATGTTTTGTATTTGTAGTTAGGATCGTCTTTCTATTTGAAAATAATGATGAAATCTATATACATGATATAATTAGAATTTTATAGTCATTATGTGTCCTCTTGAGAGAGAAATTGAACTTATTTTGTACTTTAACATCAAAACCTATCAATAACCTTAATGAAACAGTATATTCATTAGAACTTGAGCCATTAGAGCGAGAATATCGATTAAAGTTATTAAAGTATATTAAATATTGTTAAATACTTTATTAGATTTTTTTTATGATTTTATTTAACACTTTTTTTTTAATGCCTACCTATATATTTTCTTATTTAGTAGCTAGTTAAATTTTAAAGTAGATATTAATACAATTTTTTCTTTATAATATCTATTTCTGAAATAATAATAAAAAAATAACAATAATTAATAATTTTTTTATGAATAATAATAAATAAGAATATGTATATAGGTTTATTTGTATTTAGTTACAAAAGTGAAGATTGAAATTGTCATTTATTTGTTTGCTTAACTGGCTTTGATTAATTACTGCAATTTATGTCAAATGTGTGAAACAGTAACAACCAATCTGTAAATTGTGTTCCATTATATGTCAAGCAAATATCAATTAATCAGCACTTGAGAATGTGTCATGTATACATCAAATTAAAACGATAACAATTCAATTTTGATTAAAATTGTTATAATTAAAATTTACAATGAATCTTTTAATAATTGATCAATTGTATTTTACTTTTTGTTCATAAATTGATATACTTGTTTTTGGTTTCTTTTATTTCCTATATATATCAAGCATATATAGAGCATTTTTTAATTGGCATATTAGTGAAGGAATAATTACTATTGAACATATTTATATAAATGTTTTTTTCTTATATTTAAAAGTACAGATCACGTATAGAATTAAAATTATAAAAGAGAAGTTAAAACTTTTTTAAAACATGTCTGTGCTTTATAACCTTGCAAAAATCTTCTTGACTTCTTCGAGGTCAGTTTTGAAGTCTTTGCAGGTTTCTGATCCTGACACGTGGTTAGTGTTCTTCCTGTTAAACTTTTCCTTGAACATAAAGCAACTTGCGGTCTTTCTAGAGTTTGCAGACTTGTAGTTGACTTATTCTTCGCACTTAAAACACGCGTAGTCGAACAATTGCAATTTCATTTTTTATTTCAATATCGTAATTTTTATCATTATTGGAATACCATTTATTTATATTTTTTTTCAAAATTTTAAATAATAAAACATTGTGAACCTTTTGGTTTTAGAACCAAGAAATAAGATAATAAATAATTGTATTTAAAGAACTCTTTTCAGTTTTCAAAAGATTATTTATCCCTATATATTAGATTTCTCTTTTTCTTGAAACAACATTAAGGGTTCTGCAGGTGCTCAAGCTTGAAAAGAGTGAGAAATAAATAGGATTATTGAACCTTCAATGCAGTGAAGGATGAAAACATAATCAGTAATACTTTTCCAACTTTTTGAAAAAAAAAAATTTAATCTGCAAGTACCAAGAGTCACCTTTTCCATTTCCTGTTCAACAGTTTCATTTCGTTCTTCCTATCTCTTGTAAATTGTAAGAAAAGATTTTCTCACATCTCAAGATCGATTATTTAATTTAATATTCCATCTTTCTTTCTTTTGTTTTAAAATCCAGGTCAAAAATTAGTTTGTATACAGGGTGATTTTTATGTTCCGGACCCCCAAAATATCTTGAAAGGAAATAGTTTTTGAGAAAAATGTTGTATACAAAAGTTGTCAGGTTGAAAAAAATCTAATAAATTGTATAATTAAAAAACGGGCCCAGGGCCTTATGTGGGCCCTACAGACAAAAAAGTAAATTTTTTAAATGGAACCAAGTATTTTCAAACTCAGATTCTTGTAGCCAGTGATTTCCTCTTTTCAGACATGTGGTAACTTGTGGGCCCAAAATTCGATTTTTTGTGGTTTTATAGGTGATTTTAGTTTAACATAGTTCCAAGGGGTTTTCGGGGTCCCTGATTACGAATATGAAGTCAGTTTTTAAAAATTTTCAATAACGGACCCAAAATGACTAATTAAAAATGAACAAAATTAAGGAAAATTATGAAACTTCTTATTTTAGACTTACTTAGCCTGCTAATTGTTAATTCAATGTTACTTTTATTGCTGTTAATTTAGTATCATAAAACTTGGGATAAAATAATTAACAGATTTTTTCAAATTTTAATATTTAGGGGCTTATAAGGCCCAAAATTAGATTTTCTTTGGTTTTAAAAGTGATTTTAGTGTGACTTAGTTTCGAAGGGGTTTTCGTGATTACGAATCTGAAATCAGTTTTTAAAAATTTTTCAATAGCGGACCCAAAATGACTAATTAAAAATGAAAAAAATTAAGGGAAATTATGAAACTTCTTATTTTAGACTTATTTAGCCTTCTAATTGTTAATTAAATGTTACTTTTATTGCTTTTAAATTAGTATCATAAACCTTGGGGTAAAAAATTAGATTTTACAAATTTTAAATTTAGGTGCTTATAAGGCCCAAAATTCGATTTTTTGTGATTTTAATGGTGATTTTAGTGTGACTTAGTTCTAAGGGGTTTTTGGGGTCCCTGATTACGAATCTGAAATCAGTTTTTAAAAATTTTCAATAGCAGACCCAAAATGACTAATTAAAAATGAAAAAAATTAAGGGAAATTATGAAACTTCTTATTTTAGACTTATTTAGCCTTCTAATTGTTAATTTAATGTTACTTTTATTTCTTTTAAATTAGTATCATAAACCTTGGGGTAAAAAATTAGATTTTTACAAATTTTAAATTTAGGTGCTTATAAGGCCCAAAATTCGATTTTTTGTGATTTTAATGGTGATTTTAGTGTGACTTAGTTCTAAGGGGTTTTTGGGGTCCCTGATTACGAATCTGAAATCAGTTTTTAAATTTTTCAATAGCGGACCCAAAATGACTAATTAAAAATGAAAAAAATTAAGGGAAATTATGAAACTTCTTATTTTAGACTTATTTAACCTTCTAATTGTTAATTAAGAGTTACATTTATTGCTTTTAATTTAGTATTATAAACCTTGGGGTAAAAAATTAGATTTTTACAAATTTTAAATTTAGGGGCTTATAAGGCCCAAAATTCGATTTTTTGTGGTTTTAAAGGGGATTTTAGTGTGAATTAGTTTTAAGGGGTTTTTGGGTTCCCTGATTACGTTTTAAATACATTTTAGTGTAACTTAGTTCCGATGGGTTTTCGGGCTTCTTGATTACGAATCTAAAATCAGTTTTTAAAAATTCAAAATAGCAGACCCAAAATGACTGATTAAAAATAAAAAAAATTAAGGAAAATTATGAAATTTATTATTTTAGACCTATTTAGCATTTTACTTGTTAACTTAATGTTACTTTTACACAGCTCTAAATTTACTATCCTTTGGGGGCAAAAAGGAAGATTGGTTTATTTTTCAATTTTAAATTTTTGGGGCTTATATGGGTTCTAAAATTGGATATTCTGTGGTTTAAAGAGTTATTTTAGTTTAAGGGAACTTTCTGATTTACAATTGAAAAAATACACGTTTTAAAACTTTTATTGTAAGGAAAGTATTAAATAAAATGCCAAAATTTTTTGGACATTGTTGCACATTACATAGAGAAAATTAAAAAAAAATTTTTCAGTGTTTTTAGTTCAATTTTTTAGCTGTAGGTGGCGTCTTCTAAAAGGTGTCTTTTTTGGTGAACGTGATTGCAGAGAACCAGTAATATAAATTCAAATTTCAAACGACAATCTCTTCATAAGGGTTTATTCTAGACAATAAACCTAAAAAACGATTTTTTAAAAGATTTTTTTATTTTTTTTAACATTTTTCTTAAAAATTCGAAAAAACGCCGCATACCGCCATGTACCCCCGTATAAAAAACAGGGGGTAGAAATATGAAATTTTAAAAGTTTATTCTCTAGTTTTTTAACTAAGGAATCGAATGGTTTTTGGTTTTTTAAAATCGGTTCAGTAGATTTCGAGAAAAGCCGTGCATCAGTTTGAAAAATGTGTTTTCGAGAAAAACGCGTTTAAAGTTTCATAACATAATGCATTGACCCAGGACTATTAAACAATATTTGATTACACCTTTTGTTTTTATAAATATTTTTTAAAAAACGTTTTAAGACAGTAATTTTATGATACTAAGGAAAATTTTCAAGCAAAAAAATTGATTTTTTAGAAATTCTAAACCAGAAAGTCCCCTTAAATAAGTCTAAAATAAGAAGTTTCATAATTTCCCTTAATTTTTTTCATTTTCAATTAGTCATTTTGGGTCTGCTATTGAAAATTTTTAAAAACTGATTTCAGATTCGTAATCAGGGACCCCAAAAACCCCTTAGAACTAAGTCACACTAAAATCACCATTAAAATCACAAAAAATCGAATTTTGGGCCTTATAAGCACCTAAATTTAAAATTTGTAAAATCTAATTTTTTACCCCAAGGTTTATGATACTAATTTAAAAGAAATAAAAGTAACATTAAATTAACAATTAGAAGGCTAAATAAGTCTAAAATAAGAAGTTTCATAATTTCCCTTAATTTTTTTCATTTTTAATTAGTCATTTTGGGTCTGCTATTGAAAATTTTTAAAAACTGATTTCAGATTCGTAATCAGGGACCCCAAAAACCCCTTAGAACTAAGTCACACTAAAATCACCATTAAAATCACAAAAAATCGAATTTTGGGCCTTATAAGCACCTAAATTTAAAATTTGTAAAATCTAATTTTTTACCCCAAGGTTTATGATACTAATTTAAAAGCAATAAAAGTAACATTTAATTAACAATTAGAAGGCTAAATAAGTCTAAAATAAGAAGTTTCATAATTTCCCTTAATTTTTTTCATTTTTAATTAGTCATTTTGGGTCCGCTATTGAAAAATTTAAAAACTGATTTCAGATTCGTAATCAGGGACCCCAAAAACCCCTTAGAACTAAGTCACACTAAAATCACCATTAAAATCACAAAAAATCGAATTTTGGGCCTTATAAGCACCTAAATTTAAAATTTGTAAAAATCTAATTTTTTACCCCAAGGTTTATGATACTAATTTAAAAGAAATAAAAGTAACATTAAATTAACAATTAGAAGGCTAAATAAGTCTAAAATAAGAAGTTTCATAATTTCCCTTAATTTTTTTCATTTTTAATTAGTCATTTTGGGTCTGCTATTGAAAATTTTTAAAAACTGATTTCAGATTCGTAATCAGGGACCCCAAAAACCCCTTAGAACTAAGTCACACTAAAATCACCATTAAAATCACAAAAAATCGAATTTTGGGCCTTATAAGCACCTAAATTTAAAATTTGTAAAATCTAATTTTTTACCCCAAGGTTTATGATACTAATTTAAAAGCAATAAAAGTAACATTTAATTAACAATTAGAAGGCTAAATAAGTCTAAAATAAGAAGTTTCATAATTTCCCTTAATTTTTTTCATTTTTAATTAGTCATTTTGGGTCCGTTATTGAAAAATTTTTAAAAACTGATTTCAGATTCGTAATCACGAAAACCCCTTCGAAACTAAGTCACACTAAAATCACTTTTAAAACCAAAGAAAATCTAATTTTGGGCCTTATAAGCCCCTAAATATTAAAATTTGAAAAAATCTGTTAATTATTTTATCCCAAGTTTTATGATACTAAATTAACAGCAATAAAAGTAACATTGAATTAACAATTAGCAGGCTAAGTAAGTCTAAAATAAGAAGTTTCATAATTTTCCTTAATTTTTTTCATTTTTAATTAGTCATTTTGGGTCCGTTATTGAAAATTTTTAAAAACTGACTTCATATTCGTAATCAGGGACCCCGAAAACCCCTTGGAACTATGTTACACTAAAATCACCTATAAAACCACAAAAAATCGAATTTTGGGCCCAAATTTAACTTTGGGCCCACAAGTTACCACACGGAAAGAAATTTAGTAGCAATATTTGATAAATCTGATAGGAAATTTTAGTATTCTCTTTTTCAAACGCGGAACATTTGGGTTTGATAACGAAAATCGGCATATTTTTACCAATAGTCTTTTTAGTAAATATATTCCAGAAATTGAAATTATTATTTCGTAAATTGATAAATTTATACGAAAAACCAGAAGTAAGTTAAACCGACGCGCACTTCGTTATTCACTAAATTTATATGAAAATTTGGAAAGATTATTTCGAAATTTGTTAAAACTATACTAAAAATTCGAAGTGGTTCAGTCATGACAGATGACGACAGAAACACCAATAGATTCTACGCCAAAGTTTTATCTCTTTCTCATTTCGAGGATAGACGAGGATATGAACTTTTAAATGCACACACACACATACACCGCATTGTTTTACATCGATTGGCTTATTTTTATTCCTAATCTATACTAACGATAATACGTATAACATTCGCAGAATAACGCTTCATATACAAATTTACGCTCATGTGAAAAACTGATGTGACCATTCTTATATACTAACCAGACATATTTTTCACCGCTTATGAGAAAGGTGAAATTATATCAAAACATGTTTAAAAATATAAATAAAAATCATTATTTATTGGGAAATAATTAAATATTTTATTATTTTTTGAAGAACAATTTTTTTTACTGATTTATTGTAAAATCTTCGAAATTAATTATATAAAAGAAATTCAGGTCTGTATCAAGATAATGGTAAAAGGGGGCTTGCCTAAAGAGCTTCGTCACTCTTCGTTACCACTCGGTGAGGATCGGGCAATTCCGAACGTTCAACTTCGGCAAATTTCGTCGAATCTCGTTAACTTTGATATTTCTTTTTCAATTTTCATATCAAATATATCAAAATCTGAAATAATTATATCATTTTATAGAATTCTAATTACGAAATTTGAAATATTTGGTTAGAAAAATTGATAAAGAGCTTATTAAAATTTGACATTTTTGTGTTTCAATAAAAAGATTTCAGATTTCGTAAATATTATATCAAATTTTCTTTCCAACTATATTAAATATTCTTATTTTAATCTCAATCATTCTTAAAAATAGTATCGAAAATCGTTATCATGCCAAAATGTTCCGCAATTGTAACCAAATATACTGAAAAGTAACACCATAATATCAAATATTGCTACAAACTTTCTTTCCGTGCACATGTCTGAAAAGAGGAAATCACTGACTACAAGAATCTGAGTTTGAAAATACTTGGTTCCATTTAAAAAATTTACTTTTTTGTCTGTAGGGCCCACATAAGGCCCTGGGCCCGTTTTTTAATTATACAATTTAATAGATTTTTTTCAACCTGACAACTTTTGTATACAACATTTTTCTCAAAAACTATTTCCTTTCAAGATATTTTGGGGGTCCGGAACATAAAAATCACCCTGTATAATAAAAAATAGTTTACCATGGTAACATTTACTATGTCAACGGTTGCTATGGTAAAGGTTGTTATGAAATTGGTTGCTATGGTCCTATGGAAACGGTTGCTATGGTAACGATTGTCATGGAAACAGTTGCTATGACAACAACTACTATGGAAACGGTTGCTATGGTAACTGTTACCATGGCAACCGTACGAGTGTACTACGGACGCCAAAGCGAAACTATAAGGGTTTCAATCATTAGATTCAAATCATTTAATGACTTAATTTTCCCTGTTCCATGATATTAGTCGAAATCTAACACTTTTTTTTTTAGTTTTAACTTGATAAATACATTAGGGGAGAGTGGGGAGTTGTGCAACACGCTAATATTTATTAAATAATAATTGTTATGACTCTTGCAACTAATATGAAATTCTTTTCGCATTAAGATTTAACTTTTTGACTGTTATTTATCACATACGCAGCCATTCTTAGTATTTTTCCAGAGTGTGAGTTAAAATTTAGTTCAAAAAGTTTTTTTTGCTTCTTGTATTTAAGTCATTTTCAGTAATTATTGTTTAAAGTTTTAAAAAAAAGTTGACTATATGGAAAATAATCTGCAGTTAATACTCTTTCGATATGTAAAAGAATTTTTCATAAATATTTGATATGTTAATTACTGTGTGTTTTTTTCGAAAATTTGGAAAGTGGGGAGTTATGCAACACTATTAGTGGGGAGTTGTGCAACACTTCATATTGAATAGTTTTTCATCCAATTTCGCATTTTCTATGCGAATTTCGCATTATTTAAAAGTTATTGTTGATATATTGTTGATAAACATACCTAATAATAATATTGTTATTACATTGTTGAAAAATATAATCATTAAGAGAGGTTGGTCCTCTAAAACATGATACTCCGGTCCAGAAATCGAAACGTGGTCGAAAGCCAATGGAAACGACGATTTTGACTTCGATTGAAAATGTATCAAAGTTACGCCAGAAAATTGAGGAAAAACGTCAAAAAGAGATGAAAAAAGGACAGAAGAGAAAGAAGAAACAAACTGCTAAAGCACCACCAGTTAAGCGCTGTCGTCCTGCACTTAATACAAAATCAAAAAAAAAAAAATTTTACCCGATTCAGAAAAAGAAGAAGAAGAAGAAGAGGAAGAAGACTTTTGTATCATTTGCATAGGTACAATGCCAAAGAAATTAAATCGAAAAAACTCAATCCATTGCGTTAAATGTGATCGAGTTGTGCATTTGAAATGTGCTCCTTTAACATCTGGGTTTTATACGTGCATTCATTGTAAATGAGATTGACTGATTGGCTTAACGGAAAAATATTTTGTTTAAATTATCTACCTTTTTCATTATTTATGACATAAATAAAAAATATTCCATAAAATAGACCGTTATCTATGATTTTAAATAGTGTTGCACAACTCCCCACCGTTTTTAAAAATCAGTAAAAACCGGTTTTTAGGAAAATGAGCAAAAATCATTAAATTTTTTTACTTTTAAAAAATTTTTTATGGTAGACGTTGTATTTTTATACGTGCTACAAGTTCCATATGATAATATGTACAAAAAAATTTTTAATATTTATTTTGGAGCAAAAAAAAAACCCGTTGCACAACTCCCATTCTCCCCTAATTATTATTAAAGTATAATTATTATTGATCCAATTATTTAATAGCGTACGTAAAAAAAGAGAATACAAAACTACGATGTCAGCTATAAATATTAAAAATGAACTATTCATGTAACTATATGGATAAAGAAATATCTTTTAAGAAAGAATGTACCCATTAAAGTGTAAAAGTAATGAGAAGATTATTCAGTGAGCTCGATTTCATTAATACACACTGAAGAAATAAACTTTATAGATATGGTGTCAGTAATGAAAGGACAGGAACTTTTTAATTATTCATTAGAAGAAAGATTGATAACAAGGTTAATAAGTTATCATCATTAGACATGGCGAATACTTTTAATGCGTTCTCAACCATTCATAAAGTCGATAATGAGATCACAGTTGACCGAATGTTAAATGAGATCCCAAGAAAGGGTTAAAATTCAATTTTTTACTACTCTGAGACCAACTTCATTAAACAATTACGGCTCATTGCATTTACATAAATGTCGTGTGAAAATATAATTACTTTATTTCATCACACTATATTATTACTTATTTATTCTCATTTACTTATAAGTTTTTCTAATTTTTTTTTAAAATTAAATTCAGTATAATATAAAGTCTAACGAGTATTTTTTTTTTTTTTTTTTTGAATTTTATTTTTGTTATATTTATTATTTCAACCAAAAAAATGTCGATAAAATACCACGTCACAAAAGTTTAAAAAAGAAACAATATTTTTATTGAGCCTACAAGTACTTTTAGTAACATGAAATAGTATGCTCATAAAGAAATAAAGCAAGTTAAACATGACACGTGAGTCAAATACGAGTGGCAGGTAGATTACAATTGCTGCAATATATTTTAGTGTAATTTAGGGTAGGATGAGTTACCGACAGCGTGTAAAATTATTACCGTCAGCAGATAACGTTTCTATTCTAGAAATGTGTGCAGCAATTGCAATCTACCTGACAGTTATACTATGCTCTAAAATCTTATGTTTAAATGGTTTTATTTTTCTCTACAATTTTATAATACATTTTTTTCCACTTAAACTCATTTTTTGTGTGAGAAAAAAGAAGTAAAAAAAATTAAATGGGAAAAAAAGAATTAAAAAATCTAGGGTCATTTGGGGAAAATGTAAACAAGGGGTAAATGTAAACAGCAGATATTGCAGCTTAATTTACAGATTTAAAATTAAGTTCGACCCCAATATTTTATCCTCAGCTCACCTGCAACAGGTTCTGAGTATTGCCAATTTTTTTTTTCGACAATTGTCAAAGCCATACTCCAATTTGTCGCTTAATGCATGAAAGATTGAAAATCAAAGTTTTACTGTTTTAGTATTTTGTCTCGCATTTAAATAAAAATGAACTAAAAATTCAAACTAAAATTTCTAATTATTCCTTATGAATCCCTTAACAAAAGCTGACTTTGATTTTTTAATTTCGTCAATTCAGTTAATAGATAATTAAGTGTTTACATTTACCCCGAGAATTCGAAAACTCGGGGTAAATGTAAACAGAATTTCTGCTGCATTTTAAAAGAAAATAATTGAATAAATTTGCTTCTATTTCACAATTACATTATTTTGGCCCTTTAAAATTACATAAAAAACGAAATTGGATCTTCTTTTACATCTCCTTCGTGTTAGTCAGTTGAAGGTATAGACCTGCATAGTATTGCATAGTGCATTTACCTGTTTAAAATATAGGAAAGCGATTCTTCACGATTGGTGAATAAAACTCAGGTACGTAGGAATCCTAGAATAAGAGTGAGTGATTGATTGGTTGATTGATTGATAGATT
This sequence comes from Leptopilina boulardi, assembly GCF_019393585.1. Lineage (NCBI taxonomy): Eukaryota > Metazoa > Arthropoda > Insecta > Hymenoptera > Figitidae > Leptopilina > Leptopilina boulardi. The sequence continues at coordinate 1,691,192 of NW_026137921.1, forward strand.
GATGGATTGATTGATGGATTGATTGGTTGATTGGACGATTGATTTATGGATTGGTTGATTGAGTAATTGGTGGATTGATTGGTTGATTGGATAATTGATTTATAGATTGGTTGATTGAGTGGTTGATTGGTGGATTGCTTGATTGATTGACTGATTGATTGATTAATTGGTGGAATGAGTGGATGATTGGTTGATTGAGTGATTGATTGATTGGTGGATAGATTGGTTGCTTAGATGATTGATTTATAGATTGGTTGATTGAGTGATTGATTGGTGGATTGATTGGTGGATTGATTGGTTGATTGATTGAGTGATTGATTGGATGATTGATTTATTTTTAAAAATATTTTTAGGTTCATCCGCCATATTGGATCCGCCATTTTGAAAATTTTAAATTTGTCTTCAAATTCGTATTCAGTGACCTCAAAAATCCCCGAGTAGCGAGATTCAAGCAAATTTGATCAATTTTTAACAATATTTTTATGTTTGTCCGACATTTTGGATCCGCCTTTTTGAAATTTAAAAATTCGATTTTAGAATCTTATTCAGCAACCTTAAAAACTTATTTTCACCAAGTTGAATGAAAATCTATTAAAATTTATTGAAGTTATTCAAGTTTTTACATTACTAGTTTTGTTATGGTAATGATTGCTTATTTTATATGTTGCATATCAATCAATTGGTTCAATTATTTTACATTTACCAAGAATTTTTTTTCAGTTTTTACATCCCTTTACACAGTAGTATACTTGGGATAACTTTTTTCTTAAACCTCTTTAAACTACAGGGGTGTTTACATTTACCCCGAATTTTGGGAAAATTTCAAAATCTCGGGGTAAATGTAAACAGTCAGTTTTAAGCGATTCAAGTTGATGAATATTTTTTTGTACCTCATAAAATGTTTCTAGGGAAGTGAAGTAACAAGTTCATGCAGTAGAAAACCGGAAGTATTGCTTTTTAAAATAAAAAACTTACATTATTGTCGAAACTAAGCAAATCCGTTTACATTTACCCCAAATGACCCTATATATATTATTTTTTTTTAATCAGAAATTTGAAGTATATTTTTATCCTTTTGTGATATGAATATAAATTACTTTTGTAACAAAGTTCGAAGTTTGTAAATAATCGAAGATTAATAACAGTTTCTAATACAACTTTCTACGGTAAAGGTTAATCTATCATTAGGTCAGAATAATCAAGTTTAGTTTGGGAGTAATCAAACTATTGATACGTAAATCTGTTAAAGACATATCTAGTAAACTTTGACTGCATACAGTTTCTAAAGTCTCTGTTAGATAAAATTGTTGCAATAAAAATACTATAAATATCAAACCGTAGTCAAACACTGTTTTTGTAATCTTTCACCACATTCCATCCTCTATTATGAATTTTAAAAATTTGACATCAGCATCATAATCAGCGTCTCTAAAAACTTTAACTGATACTAGAATCCATAAAAAATTAACAATTTTTTTAAATTTCGACCGCCATATTGGATCTGCCATTTTGAATTTTGTAAATCTAACATGAAAATAGTAATTAGCGATCCATAAAACTCCTGGATACAAAATAACAGAGAAAATTAACAATTTTCATAAATTTCGACCGCCATATTGGATCCGCCATTTTGAATTTTGAAAATCTGACACCACATTCGTAATTGGCGATCTCGAAAACCCTTTTTATCAAGTTTTATAAAAAAATCGCCAATTTTTTCAAATTTCGGCAACCATATTGAATCCACCATTTTCAATTTTGAAAATCTGACAACAGTTTTGTAATCAGCGGCCCCGAAAATCACCATATAAGAAATAACAGAAAAAATTAACTATTTTTAAGAAATATTTTCTCTTCTTCAATTTATGATTTGTTTTTGCCCCTAAAAACCCTAAAAGACTTCATCTATCAAAACAGCCAGACTCGGGTTTTCTTTTGTTCCTACTTTTACGAAGCTGAAGTACGCAACGTTTATGATAAACGATTTTTAAAAAAATAATTTTTTTATAAAAAATTCTACAATTTTTCGCTTAAAAAATATTTCTTGTAGTTTTCATTAATCAACAAATTATAAAAAAATATTTTTTAGGTTAGGCAAAAAATTATAGAATTTTTCATTTTTTTAAATTATTTCTTTAAAAATCACCCGCGATCCAATTGGACCATTAATGGGCAACTTCAGTACATAGCTTAAATTATATATTACAAAAATTAGAAATAACTAAAAGAAAAATAAATAGGATTAATTCAATCAGTTTAAATAAAAGTTTAAGGCTATAATAAAATCTGTACATTGTAAGAAAAACACATCAACCATCAAATTCAAATTTTCAACCAAACAATTAATATGAAAACATGCATAGAAAATAGGTGCAACTTTTCGCAAATTCTATATAATTTAAAAAAAAATTTTTTTTATTTATTGCTATATTGAACTTCTATAATGTGAAATTCGTCTCTGATATTTGATTTTAAAGTCTTTGTTAGAGTTTGTACTGACGACAATGATAACGACGTAGGTGAATCAGTTTTCGACAAGTTTGCGGCTTCTCATGTACGTTCATCTAGTTTCCAAACTAGCACGACTCTACACCATAGGTTGCGCGTTATAAATATACGACAATTTCAAAGTCTGAGAGAAATCCTCGTTATAATGTGAGACTGTGGTGAATTTTAGAATATTTAAAATATTAAAATTCTTTCAAAATGACAAAAAACATTTCTTATTATATTTAAGGAAGGAAGATAATTTTCTAAGAATGACTTTTTGTAATACAAGAAACTAAAAAATTTATTCAAAGGGTATATATATGAACATTAAACAAGAGGTTCACACAAGTTCTAAAGTGGGCCACCAAATCAAGTTATCAACCACTCGGAAGGTAAAAGGGCCATCAAAGAACCATTTAATGCTGTCCCAAGTGAATCACTAACATAAATGTTCTTTCCATGTAATTCAATAGACTATTTCAATTTTAATGTGTTTAATGCTTACTACGTTTCTTTTCACTGGTCCCCAAAAAAAAAGAACATGACTTTTGTCTCATTCGTTTTTATTTTATTTAATTGTGTTACAATTGTACGATTTTAATAAACGTTAAATTTAGAATTCTTTAAAAATCACTACTTTCTTACTTTGAAACAATTTTCTATTACTAAAATGATGAAATAAAGCAATTTCAATCTTTTGCTACAAAAAAAAAAATGGAATTGTCGAATAAAATGTTGCAGGTTTATTAGAAAAAAAATATTTCCCTTTAGGGTGTAGTCAATGTTTCGGTTGTCAAACACAATGTTGAATCGATGGTATGTCGGGATGGCCATGTAACAGTAGTTTCATCGACTAGACCGCCAACGACTATGAATCACTAGAGTAGAAATCATGAGAGCGGAAATCTGTCTGCAGTTCTGGGTCACCGGTGCAACCTGGTGACATTGCTGTACTGAAGTTTCAAATCCTTAATTGAAATACGTCAGCTGTTAACTTATTGTTAATTCAGATTGTCAAATTATTTTCACGTTTCCACAATTCTACACATGTTATTTTTCATCGTGAAATTAAAAAAAAAAACAATGCATTTTTCAGATGCCAAACAATTTTCGGTTAACTTCTTCGAGAAATTTAATGTGAAATGATCAGCAGTTGGAATTTTTTCATAATTTTAATATTGTGGATAAAAATTAAATAAAAAAGAAAGCAATATACTTTTAGGTTAATATTTTTGAAAAAATTGACCAAAAAGTATCTGAATATAACAAAAAAAAACTTTTCATTGTGTTTGAAGTTAGTAATTTAAAGTTGTGACTTCCTTGGAAAACTTAACCGGAATTTATTTGGATATTATTAGGTCTAAGATGATCTTCACATTTCTTTAGTGTTCGTAATTTTTATATTGTCTAGAAAAATTTGACAATTCGATGTTGTAACTTTAGGTAGAGATTGAAACACTTTCTGGTGTCCCTATGTTTGACACCTGTGGTTAAATTTCTTCACTAAATATTATCTGGTTTCCATTAGCCATTTTCTGGGGTTCGATGTTTTCATTTTACGTTAATTTGCTTGAACAAGTTTAGGAACATATGAGTATATATATTTAACTTGAACTCTAGTCTTCAGTTGGACATGGTAATTTTGAAGACTTTCAAGAGCAGGTTTAAAATAATTACTGAATCAGGCCATAATTGTGAGCCGGAATTTTTCAATTCTTCAAATTCAAAGCAATATATAATTAGTATTCATTAGATAAGATAAATTTTTAATTTAATAGCATTTTTTTGCTTTTAACTAAAAATTTCTTCGAAATGCAAAATTTAAAGTAATACTTTACTTAACTCTAAAAAAAATTTTTTAAATTAAATTATATTCAACAAAATCTAGAAAAAATTTCACACAAAGAACTTTCTAATACTATAAAAGAAAAAAAATAACAATATTTTAAAAATAATTATAATAATAATAAAATATACCTAAAAACGTAATTTAAAATTATGACTTCGCAAGTCAAAATTGAGGTCAACAAATGCTTTATATATTTCGAAATCATACGAAAACTCATTAACTCGAGATTTTTAACATTTCCCTTGAAATTTGAGTTATCAAGGTTCTACTGTATACTTTAGAAAAAATGAATTAGAAAAAATAATTTAAAAAATATTTTTAGGAATAAATAATTATTAGGCAGATTGAGACGTGTTTTGTTTTTTAGGAAAATTTTTAAACAAAAAAACATTTAACAAAAAGCTTTATATGCCGTTCAAAAAGTACTGTTGCCTAAGAAAGTAGTAATTTTTTTCAAAAATAAAAAATTTACGTCTGATTTTCCGAATATGGTATTTTTGTCCAAAAAATAATTTTGACATGCAGGTTCAGACACACCTAGTAATTGTGAAATGATTAATAGAAAATAAATAACTACGTTATTTCTGTCAGAATTAGTTTCACAGTAACTGCCAATTTATTGAAATGTTTAGTGGGGGATGATCGTTAAGGGTTCACTGAAAAAAGAGTTTGGTATTGACAACCAAACGTTTGGTTGTTATTTAAGCAACCAAAATTTTTTTGTTGAATCAACAAAATTTTGGTTGTCCCAATTAAATTTTAGTTAGGACAACAAAAATCGTTTTTTTCTAATTTTGGTTGTGTCAAACAAATTTTGGTTGAGACAATTAAAATTTTGTTGATTAAACAAAAAAAATTTTGTTGCTTAAATACCAACCAAACTTTTGGTTGTCAATACCAAACCCTTTTTTCAGTGTTGATTTTGATCCTTTTGGGGTTGATAGTAATTGAAATATATTCTACGAGATTTCATTAATTTCAAGTATTTATGGAATTTATTAAAACCTTTTTATTTTAGAATAACTATCAAGTTGTCGTAGTAAAGTCAAGTGACTCTCCGCGTTTCAACCTGCATACATCATTGTTATATATTGATGATGTTAAGATATGTTTGAAATTCCATTGGAATGTTAAAATAGAATAAAAACTACTATGTAAATATTATATTCACTTTTTTCTATCACTATAAAATATACACTACACGAAAATGACTTAAAACACTTTTTTCTTAAACATTTTTGATGTTACTTTGGCTCGAACACATATAACACGAGTTACAGCTTTTGTCATATATATGTATAATAAATGGTTTGCTACTAACGAAATCACAGCAAAAACTTAGCCTCATTTTTGTTGCGATTAAAAATGTGCCAATGCTAAACGACATAGAAGGTGGCGCCACCTACGTGACTCATTTTTGCTGCCCGGGTTTTTACTGTGATAAAAAGATGCCAATAGGCAATTTGGTATTATTAGTTATATACAAAATAATATCTAACTGTCTCAACCTGCATACATCTCCCCTAGTATAGGAATTTCTAACTTCACTGAGCAAGACTGTGGTTTGTATAAGTAACAATAACAATTTCAAAGCATTTGAAGTATTCGTGGAAACAACCCTGAAAACAGTGGAGGTTCTCGAAGCTATAGAAGATAAACTAAATAATTAACAATCCCTATAGCCAATATAGCAGGTATAAGATAGTGAGGGATAAAGCTTATGCAGTTGTAGTTGTCGATCAAAAAAAGGGTGAATAGACTATAGAAATTTGACAAAATAAAGATTGAATTCACGCCATGCTTGATGAAAAGCCGTGCAGATCTCGCAAAGGTATCCGAAAAGTTCGGAGTTTTCAGGTTAGCATAGAAAATTCTCGCTTGGACCAAATTTAGTTTACAAAGTTTAAAGTCAGACACTTCTACGGAAGGAGAAAAAAAAATTCTTCCAACCAAAGATTTTAACTCAGCCATTCCCACAAAATCCTGGATTACTGGTCCCTTTGTAGTGCTTTAATTCTTTTTAAAGTTTTCAGCAGATATTTTATCATCCATTAAAAAAAGAAGTAAACAAGTTAATAAATTCAATTGGAAACAATATTTAACTATATCTCTAGTAACAATTGTAGCTTATGGAAAAATTGATATTAATTAATTTTTTTAGTTACAATTGTTACTAGAGATATAGTTAAATATTGTTAAATATTGTTTCCAATTGGAAAATGGATTTTTCCCAATGGAAAAATTGATATTAATTAATTTTTTTTAAAGTGTAACAAATTCAAGTGCATCATATTGTAAAACACTCGAATAATAATTTTCAATTTATTTAATCCAGTTGAGCCGCTTTTAAGTTGTACAACATATTTAAATTTATATTAAATTTTTCATGAAATATACACAGATTTTAATTTAAACTGATAGTATGATGTAAATCAATTTAATTTTATATAATACCACATAAGAAGATTTTGAATAATTTATAAATGATAATTATAAAAATTAATTTTAATCACAGAATTTTTGTATTTTTATATCTAAATATTTGACAAGATAAATGAAACTGTCAAACTGAATCTCTAAGCTCATCAATATTATATTACTGTCTTTAAAATGTATTCCTGAACTTCTTCTAAGCTTCTTCTAACTAACACCGGATTCGCAATCAGCGACCACAAAAAGCTCCAAGTAACAAGTTTCAAAGGAATCTAAACGATTTTTTAATTTTTTTCCGCCATATTGGATCCGACGTTTTGAATTTTTCAAAACAAAAACCAAATTCGTAATCAGCGATTCCAAAAACTATAAGAACCACTTTAGTTTTCTCTTCTTCATTTCTCAGTTTGGCCTGTTAAGGGTAACCTAACCTACACGGAAAAAAAATATATGGAAACACAGAAAAAACTTGGACTCATTTTTGTTGCAACTCATTTTCTTTTGGGTATCGAAATGAATATGGGACAAACTTCATGTTATTCAAAATGATATTGGCTGGAATTTCAGATTTCTAAGTTGGCATCATAAGCAGAGTAATTTTGTATTTCAATTATTGTTTCTAATATTTCAACAACACCAGAAAGATTATTTTGACCAGTACGAATATTTAGAAGTTTTTAAATAAAAATTATTTATTATTATTTACGTAGATAATAATTAATTTCATAAGTTTTTAAATTTACCGCTATTATTTAAGTTGGCAGTACCGTTCCTGTTGTCAAAACACATGTTTTCATTTTTCTAACCTAAAAACATATTTCCTTTATTATTTTATTACGCGATTACAAGCAATTTTTAATCAAATATATTAAGTCTAGCGTGTTATTTACTTCTTTGTAATTATTATATTTCATGTTTTTGTGCAAAATTATTCGTTATTTCACAATATTTTTCCATTTTTCTTTTTCTCAAAATGAAACTTGCCTGTTTCATTTTGATACTTTTACCTTAGAACTCGAAATGAGACAACCAGTTTCATTTTTGTTGCGAATCAAATTGAGTATAGAATCTATACTCAATTTGAATTCAGGTTTTTTCTGTGAAAACGAATAAAGTAACTTTTACTACTTTCAAAGTAAAACCGGAACTGTCCGCAGTTTCTGCGCATTTCTGGAAATTTTTACTCCAGAAATAGTAAAATTTACTCCTGAAATAGTAAAAATTATTTTAGACATATGTTATGTCATATTTATTAAAAATTTAAATTATTATTAATTTTTTCTAATCTGAACTTACAATTTTACCCTATTCTAATTCCTCAATTTAACTTAGTTAAATTAACTAAGTTGAGAAGAGGTTTATTAAATGAATGAATTGAAAAACAATATATAAATTATTTATTTAAAAAATATATAATATTTTCAACAATTAGTGTAACAAGAAAGACAATCAAACAAATCCTTATGTTGTATAACGTTTGGTATGGTTATCCTAAGATGTCAATTGAGGAATCTCCAATAAGCATCTGATGTAGTGACCTGGAGATTGGTATCTTCTTGGTCGTTAAGATTTTTATTACCGCACTGACACGTATATTTTAACCAGGATCGTAACTTATATGTGAACTATGATGACACTTGTGTATTTTGGAAATCACTACGACGAGTTCCGTGTGTATAATTTGTGAGACTGTCTTCGTAGTGAAATATTTCCCTTTATATATTAATATTTTCCAATGTATTTCTCGCGGCGGTACCAGCTCGCCTCTTTGGGTTCCGATTCAAAATCGGTACCTCACAGACACGAAAAGTGTTTATTGTTTTTTTCTATGTGTTGGTGACTCTGTATGTTGATTTCCTTGTTTGTAGATCGTCTTTTATAACTTTAAATATCAAGAACACCATACCCTCAAGAAATGTTATAATTTTACATATTGATTATTTTTAAATATTAATTACATGATTATTTATTTATATTTTTAATATTTTTAACAATTGTTTTTTAAGTATTAGTTTGAATCATAAATAATTATTTAATTGTAAATACATTTGTTTATTTATAAATAATTATCTATTTATAAATATATTTGTTTATTTAAAAACAATTATTTATCCACAAATACATTTATTTATTTAGAAAATTAATTTTACATAAATATTTATTTGTTTTATTTATACAAATTAATTGTTAATAATATTTATTATTTATTTATAACAAAATGTTACGGTGACGTGACACATAGTAACCCTGCTAAAAATAAAATCACAAAAGGTCAAAAAATTAGTCAGAATCTCTGCCGTTTTGAGACTGTTTTTGTTACGATTGCAGTCACAGAACACCACAATAAGTGAGGTTTAGTCAAAGAATCGTCAATAGTAGTCAGATTTTTTATGAGGGTCGGAGACCCTTTTTTTTGCCATACCATAAATCATTAAACCCTGTGACTATTTGTGATGTTAAATGACATTTCTTTCTATAAAATAGTTTTGAAGATTCCTGACTTACTTCTCATGAATTCTGACTACAAATATTTAAAAATTAAAAAAAATCAATATTTTATCATTAAAAAAATAAATTATCGTACAACATTTTTTTATCTTTACGTTACACATTCTTAATTATTATTTTTACAATTTATTATATTTATTTACTCCTATCGAAGAAAATCTCGCAAACGCAGGGAATCGAACTCACAACCTAACGAACGCAAACCGAATACCTAACCCCTGAGCTAAACTAACCTAACTGAGGTCTTAAAAATAGAATACGGTTTTATGAAAACAGAAGATCTTATTACTTTTTTCAATTTTATCAACATATTTTGTTGATGATTATTATTATTATTTTAAAAAAATTTTATAATTTTTAAAAATTAACAAGTAAAGTTAAAATAGGTATATTCTTATATTGATCAAAAAACATTTTTAGTCCAATTATCATATATTAATGTATTCAATTAATAAAATTTGCTTTAGAAAATATTTAATTAAACAAAAAATTCGTATGTAAATATTATTTGAATTCGAACTTAAAAGAATATGTGTAATATACAAATAAAATAGTCTAGAATAATAAGATACTGTCGGATTGTCTCAAGTAAACTCTGAGCGAATTTTATCAGGTTTTTCGCTCACGTTTTAGCACATTCATTACTATTATAATTAATTATAATGATAAGAATTAATTAATATGCATATATTAATTACTATATTATTAAAATTCAATTTAACATAATTCTTCCACAAATCAACTAAATAATTACTAATTTTAATTTCTCTTTTTAGCATACTGCACTATAATTAGATGTAATATTTGGTTCAAATCAAATTTATATTTAGTGAAAACTGGATCAAATTCGCTCAGAGATTGATTGAGAGATCAATTCATATATTCTATTTTACAAGAGACCAGAATGTTTTTGCTCATCTAGTTGTAAAAAAATAAACTTTTATGTGAAATAGCCAGCGATTTCTAATTTTTTTCAAATATATATATAGAGTTAACACAATGGTAAGAATAGGTTTTCAACATATGTTGCTTTCTTATAACTAAATGTAAGAAAACTAGCTTACTGTAAAATAATAAATACAAATTTGAAGTAGGGACTTTAAAAGTATAGTCGTAGTCATTGACGCCTTCCCTTTTCTGTCCTTGTCTTACAAACGTGATTCCATATATATTATATGTACGTTAGAAAAGGACAAAAAGAAAAGTATAGGCCAGAAGGATCTTTTATGGTTTTATGGCTTTTCATTGCAAAATTAAAAATTGTTGCATTTGAAAAAAATAATTTTTAAATATTTTATTCGTAATGTACATGTTAATACAATTACAACGATATAAAATTTTTTGCAAATATTTTTAAATTATTGAGAATTAATTTTAATTAATGGAGTATTTATTGTATAATCATTATGTAATTTTAGAGTTTTTACATAATGTTTTATATTATTGGAATCGTTAAAATCTATAAATTACAAATATAACATTTAAAAAAATATTTATTTAAATTTAAATAATTTTTTATTTTGCATTAAAAAGTCATAAAACCTGATGGACCCTCGAAAGGACCCTTTTGTTGGAAAAAGGGAATATATAATATAATAGAGTTATATGGTGGGTTTGAGTGGCCTTGGTACCTCTCTTGGAACCCTTTTTACAAAAAAAATAAAACGTAGTGAGAAATCGTCACTTTTTAGAAAACGTCAGGCCCATAAAAACTATTTAAGTCAGAATTAGTCAGCAGCATCACAGAACATCAAAATAGTCTCAAAACGTCAGGATTTCTGACGTTTTGAGACTGATTTCTGATTTTATTTTTAGAATTTTACTATTTCTAAAGTAAAAATTGCTAGAAACTGCGGACAGTTTCGGTTTTAGTTTTAAAATAGTAAAAGTTACTTTATTCGTTTTTCCATTTTTTTCCAAAACGAATTTTCAAAAGTAGTACTGAATACTAGATATTTTAAGGCGAATAATTTATTTTTAGAATTTAATATTAAAATTTAAATATTAAGTAGGGGAATAGTGTCAGGGGTGGACACTTGTCAGGGTTGGACACTTGGCTTTTTTAAATAAGAACACTAGCGCCACCTGTGTGCGTACGTGACGAATCTTCTAGTAGTGTAACCTAACTTTATCTGGCATTACATTTTTGGAGAATCAAAAGTAGCGTCTCCTGTGACTTCGGTGCAATCGAAGAGACAAAAAAAGTTTTGTTTGACTTGTGAATAAACCTAAAAAATGTGTAAAAAAAGCAAGAATTCGGCAAGGTAAGCTTATTGAATGTATTGTGGGGTACATAATTTAAGAAGAAAAAAAGTGAAAAATCGAATCGCGACACATGTCTGGTTATGGTTAGCACAATTCGAAAATGATGCTTCTAGTTAGGGTTGGACACCCATATTAATTATGAATTTGACACAATTTATAAATAAATATACAAATAAATTTTATTTTATTGATATTTCAGTGCAAAATTGTGCCAAAGATATTAGAAAAATAATACTTAAATTGTATAAATTTTGTTCATCATTTCATTGAGTTATTTGGAACAATAAAGCGTTATTTTTTGTAATTTGAGTTCATTCCTTTTTTAAACCCATGAAGCTTTACAATTTGTAAACAATAAGTAAAGATAAACATGAAAAAATAAGAATAAAAAATATTACAAATGTTATTTTACGTTTTTACCAATAATGCGTTTCGATTTTCAAAAAGTGTCCAACCCTGACTGAAAAGTCCAACCCTGACTATATTTTTTTTTCTTTAATGTTTATAACTTTTCTAATTTTTCACCCGTATACCACAATTGACTGAATTTATCTAAACAAAATATTTATAAACAAAAATCCAAAACTGTGTTTAACCCTGACAGTATTCCCCTACTAAAATATTTGTATCGAGTCCTAAAAGTCTACAAATGCGAATCTATAGGATAAAAATTTAATCAAGTATTCTAAAACTGTTTGGAATTCAGTTTAAAAGTTTTCGAAACAGTAAAATCGCCACTTGTTTACATTTATAATTTTTTGTTACTACGTCTAACGCTAATAGTTTACGTTCCTATTTTCTACTTCTAAATACAGAACCCTGAAATTCATTGTTGATTCACATTCCTCAATTAATACTACTGAATTGATAATTTTCAAATTTCATTTTTCTCTCTGTTGTTTTAAAGATCTGCCCAGCAAAGGTTTTATAATTTTATTAAAAAATATTCCATTTTCAAAAATGGAGCTGTCTTTCTGCATAAATAATTCATTTAAAGAAATACAAATTTCTTGAAAAAAAAATGATTTTCTTTTCCTAAAAAAAGAAGATTAAACTTGTAATTGTCATGGTCTAAGGGAAGTTTAAGGTCTAGAATGTCTATAGACAGAATCTCTCATGACAGAAACTCGTTGTTGCTTTTCCACTGTTTGCTTCGAAACTGCGGAAAATTCGTTTATACCCAGGAGAAAGGAACGCAAAGTTGTAGATTGAGGATGAGTAAGAGAGAGAGAGAGAGAAGGAAATAAAGGTTGTATGTGCTACGGGACAGATGTCTAGGTGGGGTGGCAATCGTTAGGTGGAAAACCACATTTCGAGTCCGATAGTCTACCAGAAAGTAGCATAATTTGGACTAGCATGAGTCTCACAGGATTGCAAACGATGTTACTTGAATTTACAGAGAATAGAACTTCTGGGAAATATTTTCCAGTGTAAGATCAACTGGGAATTTTCAGTAGATATTGTCATGGTTTGAAACATTTCAATTTTCCGTTTCAATGTCCAGTTAACCTTCAACTATTTGTCATTCATTTATCATCATAAATATTTCAAAATTGTTTCTTGTTTTTTTTTGTAGACTACTTTTTCCATTTCATATGTAATAAGACTAGGTTTTTGACCCAATTTATCAAGTATTTTGTTTTTTTTAAGGTTTAATGAGCATGTGCATTTTTTTATGTTTGGCATTTCTAATTTTCTAATATTATAATATTATTATAGGTATAATTTTATTTTCTCGCGAGAAGTATTTATTTGATGAACGAAGGCAGAGGGGAATTTTAAATTCTTTTTTTTTCGCCGACAGTATGTCTCCGATCTCACAAGTATACTAGCCGCGAGTTTGTTGTGTGTATATATGCATTCAAAAGTTTGAAGAGAGTTGCTTTTCGGTCCGAGAAAATATTTACTTTGACACTCAGTTTCTCATCTAAAATTCCAGGGATGTATCGTCACGAATTTTAATAGAATAATACTTTAATTTTAGTCTATTATAATTTTAAAAAGAATTGTTTAGTTCAATATTTTAAAGAATTTTTGCAATCTATTCACTTAAATCCCTTTCACAGCCAGGAAAAACTGAAAATTTGAAAAAAGAAATCTGTAGTTGTTCTTTTTTTATTTTCAGGGTCGCTAATTTACAAATCTGAAGTCAGTTTTTTAAAATTCAAAATGGCGGATCCAATATGGAGGACGAAAAATATTAAAAATCGTTGTGAAATTTTGATTTGCTTGAAACTTATTACTCGGGGGTTTTCTTGGTTGCTGCGATTACGAATTTGTAGTCAGATTTGCTTGAAATTTATTAATTTGAATTTGTAAAATCTGACTTCATATTCGTAATTTGCGATCCCAAAATTAGTGAAATTAGTGAAAATAATAAAATTATAAAAACTAGTTTAAATTATTCGTATAAACAGATTTTATAGTATAAAAGTAGAATTTTTTTAATAAAAATTAATCAATTCCAATGAAAAATAAAAGATAAGTCTTGTACCGTATTAAAAAAAAAAAAAAAATCTGAATCATTCAGGTGTTTGACAAATTTGTCAGTGTATTTAATTTATCAAAAGAAACGGAAAAATATGAGTTATTAAATGTTAGATTTCACATTTATAAAAATAGTGAAGGAAAAAAGTATTTTCATGCGAACGTTGCAGGTGTTGCAATCGAAAAAGAATGAGTTTACATATTTCTTTTGCATACTTTTCATGTATATATCTCTATACTATTCTTTCAATTTTTCCTCTTTTTTCCCTCCCCCTCTTGTATCTTGTCATATATTTTTCTACTTTTATTCTCTTTGTATTATTAGACAGTTACGAGATTCATATTATCTATTACATTTTTCACTTTCTATATAGAGAGAAAGAGAAAAAAAAAATATTTAAAGAACAAAGAAATAAAACTTCATGAAAAATTTAAAAATTCTAAAAATATATTTTAAAAGGTATAAGAGAATATTGCGGTCTTTAAATATATATATATATATATATATATATATATATATATAAGGATCTAAAAGAGTTTCATATAGTTTACGGGATCTCTAGTTGCAGAGTTACTTTTTTTCCGTCATTTTCGTAAGTTACTAAAAAAGGTACCATTTACTAAAACGATTACATCATAATATAATTTTCTACATAATTTATTATGACTTAACATTTGCTTTACATTTAGAGAGAAAAAAAAAATGTTTGTCCATTTAAATTTAAGGTTTCTTTCATTCCTAACTCTTATATTTTCTCGGTACGAGACACTTCAATTTCAACATAACAAATTCAATTTGACTAATGGAAAATTGCAGTAATTTAGTCCTTTTGACATTCACACAACTCCACATTCATTCAACGAATCCTTATAGAAGCCACAGTAAGTTTTTCAATAATTAATTTTGTCTCGGTAAAGAGAGAGAGAGGGAGAGAAAGAGAGACTTTAAATGGATGGAAAAAATAATCAAAAATAATTTTATTGCTTGTAACGGATTTTAAAAATAATTTTCTTCGTTTATTATATATCTTCTATTATATTAAGTTAACAAATTTCGAAAAACGACACCGACCCCGTGACCTCGACACCGTCCTTGAAAAATCTATTTTCAATTGTTTTCAAATAAATCAAAATACTTTGCATATATGCTTTTAGAAAATCTTACAAACTATTTTTATGTAACATCTTTTTTCAATTTTAACCCGAAAAAGGGTTATTTTTCAATTTTAACCCGAAAAAGGGTTATTTTGCCATTTTATCCCGAAAAAGGGTTATTTTGCAATTTTTTAAGAATTTTTTGATTTTTTCAAATTTTTATTATTATTTTTTATTATTTATTGTTGTTTTTTCAATTTTTAGTTAGTAACCTATAATATTGTGTCTAATTTTAAGTGTCATTAAAATCAAATGTTTTTAACTTAATAATTTTAACATTTCTTAATTTAAAACGAAACATCTTCTATTATATTAAGTTAACAAATTTCGAAAAACGACACCGACCCCGTGACCTCGACACCGTCCTTGAAAAATCTATTTTCAATTATTTTCAAATAAATCAAAATACTTTGCATATATGCTGTTAGAAAATCTTACAAACTATTTTTATGTAACATCTTTTTTCAATTTTAAGATAAATTTTATACAATATTAATAAGATATTAATTTAAAACATAAATTATATATATAATATACATAAACTACAATAAGTAATCAACAATAAGTACAATTTTAACTGAGCGAGCGTTAGCGAGCGAGGAATACATCGCTAGTACATGTGGAAAATATGAATTTTTTTTTTTTTGCTCACAAAAAAGATTTTCTTTTTAAATTAACGCGTTCGTTGGTTTAACTTTATGGTTCAATCTGGGGTAAGAAATTTTTTTTTACATTCCTTTTTTTCTGACTTTCTTTTCTCTGTGTTAAATAGATGATGTAATATATGATTCTATGAAGTTGAAGGCAAAGTGAATCTTAACGATCGGTATTCACTGAATAATTCTTAGATAAGCTTTCTACGTGCAGGGAAAATGAAGTTGCTTTTACATTTCCAATGCTACTTTTTTTCAAATCGTATTTTTATTCTTAAAACAAAAAAAAATTGAAGCTGAAACTATATTATGGTGTTAATAGTTAATTTTTTGTATATATAAAAGTTTTTTTTTTTTTGTTCGAGAAGAAAAGAAAAAACAAACAAATAATTAAAATTATTTCATTCGCAATTCCCGTGTAGAAATTTTGCCATGGCTCGGCTCGGGGCCAGATCGGTCACAGGAGTGCTTTAAATTGAAAATAAAAGATAATGTATTTTTGTTTTAAAAATACTTTGAGTATTTTTTTTTTTTTTTTTGCAAAATTCAAAAGTTTATTAATTGCTTTTATACATTTTTCCTTGGAATAAACATGTGCCTCGAGAGAATTTATATGAAAAGAAATAAAAAATTGTACGCAGCGAAATAAATTTTGCGTAGTCAGATGCAGTGAAAGAAATTGCAAATCGATTGGTTTTGTTTTCTGCCTGCGTACGACTAAACGAAATTTATTCAACTGGGCACAGCTTTTGCTTATTTTGCTGTCGTGTTTAACTTTAGGCAGATATTCATCTTTATATTGTACATATAGGGTAACTGCACCAGTGGTGGATCATGCACCAGTGGTGGATCAACTGCGAGAAAAATGGTCATTTGTGTTTACACGTTTGTAAGTAAATGAATCGCAAGTGTCGGTAATTGTTAAGAAAGTTATACAGATCAATATTACAATTTAAAAAAATTTTTAAATTCATCGCGAAGAAAGCAGGACAACAATTACTAAAGTGGTGACAGAAAACAAGAGTTTTCCTTAGCATGTAAGTTAAGAGTATATTTTGGAATAGAAAGCTTTGGAGCCATTTTAGGACAATTTTTAATTCTTTTCACAATAGGAGGCATTTCGTTTCATCCCCATAGAGCCCTGAGAACAATATTTACGTCTGTAAGTAGCGCGTGTCCATTGTTTTGGGGTGATCCACGACTGGAACCAAAAAAGTAACAAAATCTAGTGGTGGATCAGTCCTACTTTTCGCCTGTTGACGCATTGTTTTATTGAAAATTTTATGAGTTAAATTTTAGTTAACACTAATTCAAATTTTATTAATTGTTAACACCTGGGGGTCGATTACGTAACTTTCCCACTTCCCACATCCCACATCTCACTTTCCACATTTTACATCCCACTTCCCAAATCCCACATCTCACTTCCTACATTTTACATCCCACTTCCCACATTTTACATACCACATCCCATATTTCACATCTCACTTCTCACATTTCATATCCCACTTCCCATATTTCACATCTCACTTCTCACATTTCATATCCCACTTCCCATATTTCACATCTCACTTCTTACTTCCCATATTTCATATCCACTTCCCATATTTCACATACCACATCCCACATCCCATATTTCACATTCCACATCTCACTTCCCACATTTCACATCCCACTTCTCACATTTCACTTTTCACACTTCACATCTCACATTGTACATTACACTTTTCTTATCACGCTTCCCACCTTTTATATCCCACTTCTCACATCTCTCCCATTTCCCACAAGATGTTGGATGTGGGAAGTGGTATGTAAAATGTGGGAAGTGAGATGTGGGAAATGGGATGTGGGAATTGAGAAGTGGGATGTAAAATGTAGAAAGTGAGATGTGGGAAGTGAGATGTGGGATGTAAAATGTGGGAAGTGAGAAGTGGGATGTAAAATTAGGGAAGTGAGATGTGGGATGTGGGAAGTGGGAAAGTTACGTAATCGACCCCCTGATTTCAAATTGTTAAATTTTTGTTGAATTAAAATACCCAGAATTAATAAATGTTATTTATCATTGAAACTGAAGCTTTAAGAGTTTCTATTTATTTATTACCAAAAATTCTAATAAAAAGATGATTAATTAATATTTAGTCACATTATACCTATAGAAATGAAAGAGGAGGGGATATGGATAGGAAAGTGAATTTGAAAATCTGTCCGTAAAGCCTTATAAAAGTTGCAAAACGTCTCAGTCTCGTAATTTTGAAATGCAATGTTTTTTAGTATGATTTTTTAAGTGATCCACCACTGGAGCAATCTATAACCATGACTGGTGCAAACAGTGATCCAGAATAGGATCATTGACAAATTATCTTTGATGGAGCATTAAAGTAAACGTAGGTGTCAAAATTAAGTCTAACCTTGAAGGAAATGTCTATTGGAACTATCTGGTCCATAATACTATAGAGAATAACCTCGAATTTGTCCAAAAACAACCTATACAGAACTTCAAAGTCAAAATAAGAAAGTTAAGGGGCTTAACTGATCCACCACTGGTGCAGTTACCCTATATATGAATTTTTTTTTTTTTGCAAAAAATAAAAAATGTTTTATTCCTATAATAGAAATTACATTCTTTATATAATGTAAATATATAAATATTTATTTTTTACAAAATAATAATAATAATAATAATAGTAGTAATAATTTTTTTAATTATTTTTTTCAGCTCCTCCGGGTATGCTGATTAAATTGGATTTTCGAGATTATTTTGAAATAGAAAGATCAGATGGTTGCAAGCATGATTATTTAGAAGTACGTGATGGTCAACATGGTTATTCAAATCCATTGGGGAAATTTTGTGGAAATAAATTTCCCGAAGAAATAACGTCCAAGACAAGATATCTATGGCTTAGCTTTGTGAGCGATGAGTCTATTGAATATCGAGGATTTCGAGCCATTTGGACGACAGTTCCACGACCCACTGGTAAGTCACATTTTTTTTTGTAAAAATTAGTTTTAAAAATTTAAAAAAAAAAAATTTTTTTCCTCTCATTTAACTTTTTTACATCTAGGAAAAACGAAAAATTAAAAAAAAAGAAAGCTACAATTGTATTTATAGTTTTTAGACTCACTAATAATGGATCTGAGGTCATTTTTGCAAGATTCAAAATGGCGGATCCAAAATGGAGAACGAATTTTTTAAAAATCAACCAAATTCTTTTAAAAATTGTTATTTGGAGGTTTTTAGGGTCGCTGATTTCGAATCTGGCATTAAATTTGTATTTCGTAACTCTGAAAACCTCCGAGTATCGAATTTCAAGTAAATTCAATGAATTTAAAAAAAGTTGTCCGCCATATTGAATGTGACATTTTGAATTTTTGAAAAACTGACATCGGATTCGTAATCAGCGTCTCCGAAAACCCCTCCAATAACAAGTTTTAAAATATTTCGAACAATTTTTAAAAATGGACATCATATTTGATCCGCCATTTGTAAAAGTATTTCCTCTATGGATTCACTTTTATACTTTAATTTGAGAAAAAAATTCCATCACTGGGATTATTATTGCAAGCTTATTTTTACTCTATTTTTATTTATTTTTTGTGGTTTGGAATTTTTTAAACTAGAATCAGAAGAATTGTTTGAATTTTTAAATTATTTCTTCATGTTTATACTTGATTATTCTTCTTTGTAGTAAAATAATTTTCCATCTTTTCTTGGATTTTTTTTTCATTTTCTTTCTTATTACACTGAATAATACTAGAAGGAGATTCTCCTTCATCATTGAAGGATTATGTTAATTTAGTGAATATTTAGTTTCCTTGATTTTCGATTAGACAAAACAAAAGTAAAAGTTAATATTATTAGAATAACAAATCAATTTTTGCAATTGTATTATTTTTTTTTTAGAAAAAAGTAAAATATATATATATAGAAAATTGAATTGACATTTTTATTAATATCAGGAAGTGCATTAAAGTAAAAAAATTGAAACTTCTAATGCTGTATTGGATAGAATATATATAGTTATATATAATTTGAACATTCTACACATATACTATATATATATATATGTATATTCATATAATGCATATTCGAGATCCTTTCACGCCCCGATAAGTCGCAACGCATAAACGGAAACTGCATAATGAGACTAACTCTGTAAACGTCTCGGGGTTGTAGGAGTATCTGGTGGTCGTGAATATCGCGGTTTCCTGCTCGACGTGCAACGGAATTACGAGACACCTTGGGAACGGATAGCCAGCCTCGAGGAACGCACTATATGCTTACGCGGCTAGAGAGCGAAATTAATTCATAGTCATCGGCTATAGAACCCAACTCGTGAATACACGAAATACCACTTTGACTCCGTTCTGTTTAATACCTTGTTTATCGAAACTTTATTAGATTTCAATAAGACTTGCAAATAGACAATTTTGCATTTCAATTATGGAATAATAAAATCATTTTTTTTTTTTAATTTAAAAAAGTAACTAGATTTTATCTCTATTTGAATTAATTAATTAAGTTATGCTTCTAAGTATTGTAATCATGTATTTATTGCAGTGACGAAAAAATGTTGCCATATGAAAAATAGACTATTTTTTCTTTTTACCTTGAGAAGGTGTAGAAATTTGTCCTGAACAATATTAATGAAATAAAAATACAATACAAAACTTTACCAATACAATACAATACCAATGTAAAACAAAATAATACCAGTAAAATACAACAGAAATTCATTACTAATAAAATACCGATACAGTACCAATAAAATACAAAATAATACAAATACCTTACCAATATTAATACTGTTCAATAAAATACAATACCAATAGCATACAATACAAATACCAATACAAAACCGATAAAATAACAATGCAATACAACACAATAAGAAAACATTACAAATAAAATACCAGATACAAAACCAATTCATTATAAATAAAGTACCTACACAATACAAAACAATACCAATAGAATACTAATTTATTATCTATATAATACCATTAAAATACAAATAACACCAATATAATAACAACAAAATACAAATACAAGGCCAACATAATGCAATACAATACCTATACAATACAAAAAAATACGAATACAATACAAAACAAAGACAATTCATTTTCAATACAAATACAATACAAATACAATACAAATACAATACAAATACAATACAAATACAATACAAATACAATACAAATACAATACAAATACAATACAAATACAATACAAATACAATACAAATACAATACAAATACAATACAAATACAATACAAATACAATACAAATACAATACAAATACAATACAAATACAATACAAATACAATACAAATACAATACAAATACAATACAAATACAATACAAATACAATACAAATACAATACAAATACAATACAAATACAATACAAATACAATACAAATACAATACAAATACAATACAAATACAATACAAATACAATACAAATACAATACAAATACAATACAAATACAATACAAATACAATACAAATACAATACAAATACAATACAAATACAATACAAATACAATACAAATACAATACTAATACAATACAAATACAATACAAATACAATAC
Source organism: Leptopilina boulardi (assembly GCF_019393585.1). NCBI lineage: Eukaryota > Metazoa > Arthropoda > Insecta > Hymenoptera > Figitidae > Leptopilina > Leptopilina boulardi. The sequence goes on from NW_026137921.1 coordinate 1,712,626, forward strand.
AAATAATACCATTATATTAACAATAAAATACCAATTCATTATTATCAATAAAATACCTACACAATACCAATACAATACCAATTTATTATCAATAATAATAACAATAAAATACGAATAGTACCTATATAATAGCAACAAAATATAAATACAATACCAATAAAATACAAAACAATACAAATTCCTTACTAATATTAATACAATACAAATACAACACCAATAAAATAAAATGCTTATTCTTTATCACAAATAATACCTTTATATTAACAATAAAATATCAATACAATGCATACAGAATACAATGCAATACCAATGCAATACAAATATCTTACTAATATTAATTCAATATTAATACAATACCAATACAATGGCAAGAAAATATAATACAATACCAATATAATACCAATACAATACAAAACAATACTAATTCGTTATCAATAAATTAATAATTCAATACCACTTTATTATCAATACAATACTAATACAATAAAATATCAGTACAAAACATTACCAATTTATTCCCAATAACAGACAAATACAACACAAAACAATACTAATTCATTACCAATACAATACCAATAAAATACAAAACAATACAAATTCCTTACTAATATTAATTCAATACAAATACAACACCAATAAAATAAAATGCTTATTCATTATCACAAATAATACCTTTATATTAACAATAAAATATCAATACAATGCAAACAGAATACTATGCAATACCAATGCAATACTAATATCTTACTAATATTAATACAATATTAATACAATACCAATACAATGGCAAGAAAATATAATACTAATACAATATACAAAACAATACTAATTCGTTACCAATAAAATAATAATTCAATACCACTTTATTATCAATACAATACTAATACAATAAAATACCAGTACAAAACAATACCAATTTATTACCAATAACAAACAAATACAACACACAAAACAATACTAATTCATTACCAATACAATACCAATAAAATAGAAAACAATACAAATTCCTTACTAATATTAATACAATGATAATATACAATAAAATACCAATATAATACCAATATAATATATATTAATAAAATATTAATACAATACAAAACAATACTAATTAATTTCCAATAAAATACCAATACAGTAAAAAACAATACCAATACTTCTCCAATAAAATACCAATACAATACCAATCCAATATTATAAAAAACAAAATTAAGTATACCTTTTTTGAGATATTGAGAGGAGAATTCGAGAAGATTCGTACAATTTTGGAAAAAATAGGTATTATTTCTGGATGTAGTGGTATTCGTTCGAGAACATATAGTTATAGAGTCTGAGGGTTTCATTTATTTTAGAATGGCCTTTCAGGATTTAATAGGATTTAAACTTAAGCCTCGTACTGAAACAGATTGATACGAAATTATCAGAAAAAATAAATTTTCAAATTGAAATTTAAAATTTGTTTTTTTTTTTGTCTAAAAATATCTGTAGAATTTTTAGGTAGAATAATTAAAGTTTTTAATGTCTATAGTTGATTCTGCGTTTTTGAGGTAGAATTGCGTGAACAGTTGAACATTATAACTTTACCAATCTAGATACTAGACTTCATTTAGTTTTCCATGATAAATTTCATCATGGGACTGTAACATCGCGTATATATAATATCTAAAATTTCCCCTACGTTCCTTCTTTTGATTTCGTTCATTTGTGTCTGCGTTAAAAAGTTAAAATAGTAAATAACACTGAATAAATATAAATTTTATATATTACAATTAAGGAATTTTAGGTTATGTTTTACAGGATAAAGTGCTATTATTGATTGTTATCTAAAATGATGTAGTTAAAATGAAATATTAGTATGCTGGAATAAATAAATCTTTAATTCTCAAAAAAGATGATAAAATAATATAAAAATAACAATTAGTTTATAGTTGAATTCTAAAGGAATTTAATTTAATGGAGAGTTCATTGATTTAAACTAAAATAGTTGAATTGCAAATTTTGCGTTATTGAGGAAATCCCTTTACTTAACTTTGTCAATGTTCTGCAGAAAATTCATTGAAATTTAACTATTTTAGGTTCTTACTTTGATTTCGTATCTTAGTATTTTACTTTGATTTAGATAAAAATAATTTTTCAAATTTCACTTCACAAGGTTATTGTGAGCTGTTTTATTATTATTTATTATTTTATAACATATTTTTCTATATCAGCTTCTGAAAACTTGTGATTCCCCCTGGAAATGAAAACTTATAAAAGGAATGAACTTGTTTGTTGATAATAATTTGAAATTGTAAATGAAAATGGATAAGAAAAAATGTTTTATATTTGAGTATTTGCCTCAATACATCATTTTACATATATATGGGGAATCCCAGGTGAAGTGATCATGGTAAAAAAAAAAAAATTTTTCGATCACTCTTAAACTCAGGGCATTTGTAGTACTCATAGATGTTAATTTTTGGTAAAAGTTTTAGGGTTTTACGGTAAACCGCATATTATTTAATGGTTTTTTTTTCTTAAATATTAAAATAAAATTTTTTTACTAATATCAGTTTCGAAAGCTTTTTTGATGCTCTTTCGATTGGTAATATATGCATTTTTGAAAAAAAAATTTTTTGACCAAAAAAATGAAACTAAAAAAATAAATTTGATTTTTTCGGGGTGAAAGGTATGATTTTTTTTATATTAATCAAAAGCTGAGATTTTTTCCTATAAAAATATGTAGTTGAAAAAGTAAGACAAGAATATTTAAATATTGATAATTAACATTTTTTGCTTTTTTTTTGCCATTTTTTACTATTTTTCAATATTTAGACATTCTTGTCCCATTTTTTCAACTATATATTTCTATAGGAAAAAACTGCTGCTTTCGATTTTAAAAAGAATTCTACCTTTCACCCCAAAAAAGTCAAATTTATTTTTGTGTTTCATTTTTTTTCAAAAATGCATATTACCAATCAAAAAAGCTTTCAAAACTGATATATTAATAAAATTTGTTTATTCTAATATTTAAGAGAAAAAAAAATTATTACAAGAAAAAAGCCATTTTTTCCTCTTTGATCACTTCACGTGAAATCTCCCATATACATTGGATTACAAAAAAATAAACTTGTAACTGTAGATTCATTATTAGTAAACTTTTTGAAACCTTAGCAATACATCTAAAAACTTTAAACGCAGATGTTTAGGAAAAGTATATATGTAACTCTAATAGGTGTGATTCACAGACGGAGTACCACGTGAACCTGAACCATGCACACGAAATGTAACGGAAATGTTGGAATATGAGATCACTAGTCAAGATGTCGAGGATCGTAAAAGTGCTGCACAGAAGGATGGTCTACCATTGGATTGTATTTGGGAGATTGTGGTGAAGAAGGGAATGAGGGTAATGACTGCTAGAATAATTTTATGTTTCCACCATCATTACTTTTCTAACAGTTTCAAACTTTCCTAAAATTTTCTTCAAAATAAATTATATACCTTAACTTTATTATCCTGAACCTAAACTTTTCTTATTTATACTTACTATACTGTAAATTTAAAGCTACATTTCTTTTTTGTTATTGTTACAAATAACTATTGTGTAAGCGTAAAAAAACTGGGTAGCAATTATGTATTTTGATTTACCTTTGACATCAAAGTCATTTTCATTTTGACTTCGTAGTCAAATGTCATTTTACATAGTTTTACGTAAAATGATTGTTTTGATTTGTCAAATTGTAATAACCACAATTTTGAAGTATTATTACTTTTTTCCCTTTATTAAAAATTTAAGAATAAAAACTTTATTTAGGAATTAAATGATGAAAAAGTGAAGTAAGTAATTTTAAAAAGATCAAGACAGCATTACAAGGATTTTTAAAAAAACTTTTCTAACTTTAACAAACTAAGTAAAAGTAAGAGGTTAAAAAAACTTTAATTTATGAAATATAATTAAAACATTAATATTATTTTATTTATTTATTCATTCACATATGTTAAGAGGAAAAATTGAAAGAATTATTTAAATATTACTATTTATATATAATTAATTACAGTTTAAATAAAATAAATCGTTAATTTTTATTTACACAAATATAAATAACAGTCTCGTTACTGAATTTATGTTTAGGAATTAATTGCAATTACATTATGCCAAAAAATTGAGTATTTTTAATAATAATTTATTTTGAGCATTTTCTATTTTAAATTACATCAATAAATTATGTACAAAATGTTAATTTGCTCAAAACAGTAGGAAACTAATTTAAGTTAAAATTATTTTAGGAAAAAAATATTTCATCGGTCAAATGTAAGTAATTTTTTATGTTTATTATCTTTTAAACGACATAATTTCTTCTTTAGTTTTTGATTTTTTTGTTTATTTTATTCTGACTACATTTATAAAAATGAAAGTAAGGCATTATTCAAAACAATTATAACATATCCCTGGTTTCAATATTAAAAAATACTTACCGTTGACAGATGAAATAATTTTTTATTAAATAATTTTAACCTAATTATTAATCTTTTAAAAATTCCTTAATTATACCGCTTTTTTAACTGTTTAAAATTACTTACTTTACTTTTTTATAATTTAAATCCTAAATAAATTGTGGATATTACAATAATTTGACAAATCAAAACAATCATTTTAAGTAAAACTACGAAAAATGACATTTGACTGCGAAGTCAAAATGAAAATGACTTTGACGTCAAAGTTAAATCAAAATACATAATCGCTACCCTGTATAAAAAAATAATACTTCTATTTAAAAAAAATACTTTACTTTCATAAAAGATGTCTAAAATTCTACTTATTAAAAATGGAAATCAATTAGAGACAGTACTTTGGATATTCTAAGTGACAAACGAGTACGGCTACAGATGATGCTTTTTATTATTATTATTATTATTATTATTATTATTATTTTATATATGAAAATCTTTTTGACCCGGAGGAGTAATAAATTGAAATTTTTCTTTTCCGTAGATACAGTTATCATTTCCGAGTTTTGATTTGAACAAGCCAAATGAATGTGACGCTAATTATGTGGACGTATTTGAGGATCATCCCGATATTCCATCAAGATTGAGGAATTTTTGTGGAAGTATTGCTGATTTAGTAACTACAAAAAATAATGTTGCCTATGTACATTTTTACACGGAGCCTAAAGCTATTAATAGTTCCTTCAAGGCCATTATGACTGCAATTCGGGATAAAAGTTCTGGAAGTAAGAAATAAAACAAAGTATTATTAATTATCTACTTCTTAAAGTATCTTAACTTATCGGAACGTATGATTATGTTCTAAAAATCATTAGTTAAAATTTTCATTTTATGGAATTTCATTTGTCATAATTATTAGTATTTTGCAGAATTTTCATCAAAACGATTTTCTAATATTACAGAATAACAGTATATAATCAAAAATTCACTTCACAGAATTTGTATTTATTCGAATTTTTATTTGTCAAAATTTGTATTTGCTCGAATTTTCATTTAACCTTCGCTTGACAAGATGCCCACCCAGGGTGGGCCAGACAAATTGAAATTGCCATATCTTCTAAAGTTTTGCCTTAATTGAATCGCGATTTTAAGTCACTGAACAAAATCTTAAGAACTTTCAAAAAATGTAAAAACAAATTTTTAAAAAAAATTTCTTCTTGATTATTTATAACTTTTATCAATGTATGTACGGAGATAACCGGGATGATTCAGATATTTTTTTAATTCTATTTTACAAAAAAAATTGAAATCATGCAGACTTTTCACTGTGAGTGTTTTATGATGTCAAATAATAGATATAAAAAATATTATATTGCATTTTTCATTTGTTTAAACAATTTATTGTTATTATTTATTAACTTTTTTTGTTCTGCACCTACAAAGATGCAGTTTTTTTCTAATTTTGCAATTTATCAAGCGGAATATAATAAAAGATAGATTTGATGTAAAATTATTAATTCAACAATTGTTTAAACAATTTATTGTTGTTATTTACTAACTTTTTTTGTACGGCACCTGGAAAGTTGACGTTTTTTTCTAATTTTGCAACTCATCAAGCCGAATATAATAAAAGATAGATTTGATGTAAAATTGTAAATTCAACAATTGTTTAAACAATTGTTAAATTAGTAAATTTATGTCAAATCTGTCTGGCTATATTATATTCGGTATGATAAATTGCAAAATTAGAAAAAACTGCATCTTTCTAGGTAAAATACAAGAAAGTTAATAAATAACAACAATAAATTGTTTAAACAATCGTTTGAATACTAAATTCATATAAAATCTTCATGTTTATTATCACAGAAAAAACTTGGATTCATTTTTGTTGCAACTCATTTTCTTTTGGGTATCGAAATGAGTATGGGACAAACTTCATGTTATTCAAAATGATATTGGCTGGAATTTCAGATTTCTAAGTTGGCATCATAAGCAGAGTAATTTTGTATTTAAATTATTGTTTCTAATATTTCAACAACACCAGAAAGATTATTTTGACCAGTACGAATATTTAGAAGTTTTTAAATAAAAATTATTTATTATTATTTACGTAGATAATAATTAATTTCATAAGTTTTTAAATTTACCGCTATTATTTAAGTTGGCAGTACCGTTCCTGTTGTCAAAACACATGTTTTCATTTTTCTAACCTAAAAACATATTTCCTTTATTATTTTATTACGCGATTACAAGCAATTTTTAATCAAATATATTAAGTCTAGCGTGTTATTTACTTCTTTGTAATTATTATATTCCATGTTTTTGTGCAAAATTATTCGTTATTTCACAATATTTTTCCATTTTTCTTTTTCTCAAAATGAAACTTGCCTGTTTCATTTTGATACTTTTACCTTAGAACTCGAAATGAGACAACCAGTTTCATTTTTGTTGCGAATCAAATTGAGTATAGAATCTATACTCAATTTGAATTCAGGTTTTTTCTGTGATGTTGAGCTTGTTAAGTTGCAAAATTAGAAAAAAATTGCAACTTTGTTGGAACATTATAAAGAAAGTTAATAAATAGCAACAATTATTTGTTTAAACATTTGGTTAAATAGTAAATTCATATAAAATCTTTGTGTTATTATGTTGTGCTTGTTAAGTTGCAAAATTAGAAAAAATTGCAATTTTCTAGGAATATTATGAAGAATGTTAATAAATAGCAACAATTATTTGTTTAAACAATTTATAATAATAGTTGTTGCAAATTGAATTATATATTTTATTTTATTTATAACCTTTGAATTAATAACTACGAAGAAAAGGTAACAAATTTATAAAATTCTTCTACTGTCGTATGTATATTTGAAAAAGTTATAAATTATTAATAATAAATTGTTTAAACAAATAAAAAATCAACAAAACATTAATAAAATATATTATTTGGTAACATATAACAATTTTGGTAAAAAACTGAATGATTCTAAGTTTTTATTGCAATATACAAAGAAGAAAACATTTGGCCCACCCTGGGTGGGATCTTGTCAACCGTGTATATAAAAAGTATCCAGTCCGGCGAAGGTTAACGTAATAGGCATTTTAAAAAATTTCATTGCATAGAATTTTTTTTCAGATGAATTTTCATTTGTTTGAATTATTATTTGATATAATTTTTATATAACCGATTTTTCATAAACATAAAATGTTTGGAACATTTTACATTGTAAATTAGAAATTAAAATTGAAAATTGAAGAATAGTGGAAAATTATTTTTAAATGAGAAAAAGAATTTTATATTTTGATAAGACACAACACGGAAATTTTGCAACCGTCATTTTGTTGCGATCGATACGCCGCAAGTGAGTCGTGAGTAAATCAAAGTCTTTACAGCTGTCAATTATAGATGCTTGACCGTCGGTAACAATTCGCATTGTTGTCGCTCGTGGCGCTTCGTCCGCAAATATTCATGACACAATATCAGCTTAATAATTTAGTGGCGCTCAGTAATTTTGACAAGTCATTAACAATCAAGCTGATTGATGTATCTTATCCTACCGATACTCAATTGTTGACGACTGAGGGCACACAAGTTGTTTAGTTTCCAGCGAGTTAAGTTGGTCAAAAAGTTTAAAAATTTTAAACTCAAAATTTTAATTTTTAAAATTATGATTAAATTCTATTATAAATAATAATTTTTGCAAACTACAGAATCTGACATAAAAAAATTCTGACTAATGAAAATTCGGTTAATAATAAAAAATTTCGTATAATATGAAAATTCGTTAAAATAGAAATTCTGCCAAATACTAATTTAAAGGACCCAAGCAAAAATGTGTTGCGCCAGTACTGGCAATTACTGGCAAAGTACTGACCGCCAATATTAAACAAATACTGGCATATGTTTGAAATGATAACGTTTATTAGTACTGGTCATTAGTAATGGCTCAGTACTGGTTCAATACTGGAATTTAGCAGTAATTCTGTATTTGCCAGTACGGGTAAAATTAAAGTAACCAGTAACAAGCCAACACTGGTAGATATTCAAAATTCAGGGTTCTTTTTGCTTTTTACATTAATTGAGCAGAAGAACATTTGACATTTGTAAACAATCAGGGTTGGGAAACAAGAGCCCAAAATATATTCGTCCAAAGCAGAGTTGGGTAGGATTGAAATTCGCTTTGGACGAATATATTTTGGGCTCTTGTTTCCCAACCCTGTTTGTTTACAAATGTCATATATGTCGATTATGATATTGTGTAATAGGAAATTATTAATTGCATTAATTGACAACGCATTAGAAATATTTATCAAGCGTGCATTACTTAAATTTTGTTCATTTATAATAAATAAATTATTGATAATTATTTGAACCACAAAAATAATTAAAAATTTTCAAGTGTTGTGATTGTGAACTTAACTTAAATCTTATGTGATAAATATAAATAAAGGTTAGTGTATTTCATTTTATTTCGAAATAAATTTTTTCTTATTTAATTGCTCGCAATTTATAAGTTTTCGCTTCTCTCTTTCTTAAAATTCATAATAAAAGTATTTTTAATATCTGAATATTCAGTGCAGTGAATAAATTAATTAATAAACTTGTCAATAAGAGCATGCCAGCCATGACAGTTATACTTTGATACCAATTCAGGTATCAAAAAATGATCCCATATTCTGGATCATTTCTTGAAAATGATTCAAATATTTGGATCAATTTGATACCTTATATCGAATCAAAACGTTGCATGAGTTGATCTTAATTCTTGTATCAATTTGATACACACAAGAAAACTGTGCTGTGAAAAATAATTTTCGGCGCTGAGCGTCAACGCCAACTTCATGGAGGTCAATTTTCATAATTTTTCTGGATACTGGCATTCGGTATTGAATTAATACTGACCGAGTACTGGTTTGCCATTACTTTCACAATAATACTTGCACAGTATTGGAAAATACTGGCATGCGGCGTTTGACAGAAATTTTTACTTGAGGAGGGTTTTCTTATTATTTTTATTTCTGAAAGCAATATCATTTTTCTACAAAAGTAAACAAGAGACAAACATTCCCAGATGTAATAATGCTGTCCAGACGGTTAGGTTTTTCGCATCAAAAATATATGAAATAACTATGCATTCTATCTACCTAACCAAATAGGACAGTATTATTACATCTGGGTACGTCGAAATAAAAGTCGTGTCTCTTTAGAAATTTTACATTTCTTTCGCAGATAAAAAATATAATTTTTTCTTTTTAGATCTGTGTTTCATTTTTTCATTATATATATATAGCTTAGAAAATTTTGATTTAAAAAAAAAACCCTTGAATGTTAATAAAATCGTTCACTAAATATTTTAACTGCAAATATTTTACACCTTTTATGTAATATAATTTATTATATAAAACAATATATGGCATTCTAACTATTGTGGGAAAATTTTTTGAGAATGGAATTTTTGATATGTAAATTTTTTCTCTATTAATCTACATTTCAAAAGCAGGAGGAAATTCTTTTTATGAAATTTGTAGAATTCAGAAAAAATGAAGAATGTTCCATAAGATTCTCGCAAAGAAGTTGGGTGGTAGCGCCTTCCATTGTTCTTATCTTAAATTAATGACACATCTGAAAAAGAAGAAGCATTAAAAGCAGAAATGCGGAGCTCTTGATTACATCAAAAATGCATTATTTTCTGTTGAGAAATTAAAATCAAACTTTGGCTCGTAAAGTGCAGATTATGAGAAATTAGGTTAACAAAAAAGTCTTACAAGCATATTTGTTTCGTTCGCTATAAAAAAACCTAAGATTTAAGACAATTATTAATAATAAATATTGATCATTTTTTATTCTTTTTTTTTTGTTAATAATTAATATCTAATATGACATTTTTCGTCACTTATTGACTTATTTATAATCTTATAATTTTTTTATATAGAGTAATTTATTCAGAGGAATTTATCTTATAGAGTTGCAATCATATTTTAAAATTTAAACTTATTTCGCGCCTTTAGTGTAGGCGATGAGGTGCACTTGCGCGCGCAAAATTCATGTTAGGTTAGTAATATACGAGACGCTACCGGCTTTTTGAGAGCACGAGGCACTTCAATGTTTATATTGCTAGATCTGGCCAATTGCATAGGAAAAAGCCATAAATAAAAGAAGAAGAAGAACAATGTTTATATTAGTGTAGAGTATAGAAGTTTCTTTTAGTGTTGTGACAGACGTCTACAAATATTTTTTGACGACGAGACCATTTTGATTTTGAAGAAAATTTTCCTGAATAAGAGACTAATAAATTCGAGCAACATAGTGGCTGATCGAAATAATAGGGAAAATCTTTGAGTCGACATAAAATGTTCATCTTATCTATAAATTTTTAGACATTTGTTTGTTGCTTACCTAAATATTAATTTAATGAAAAAATGGAAATTTATGTACGAAGCTGAAGTACGCAACGTTTATGATAAACGATTTTTAAAGAAATAATTTTTTAAAATGAAAAATTCTATAATTTTTTGCGTAAAAAATATTTGTTTATAATTTATTAATTAATGAAAACTACAAGAAATATTTTTTAGGCAAAAAATTAGAGAATTTTTCATTTTAGAAAATTATTTCTTTAAAAATCGTTTATCATAAACGTTGCGTACTTCAGCTTCATATTTATGTTCTATGCTATTGGAGTGCTTCAATTAGCGTATCGACTCAGTAATTATTTTTATATTTAAAAATAATTGAATTCGCGTAGCATTTCTTTTCTTATATTGACATTTGCATATCGTTTAAATTATTATGGATTTTTTTTTTAAATACTTGAGATCGAGTAGCGATTCTTTTTTTTATAATTTCGTAAAGAAATTATTATTATCGCGAAGTTCATTTAATTGATTATACACTCAGAAAAAAAATTTAGTGTTTGCAACAAAATTGTTTGATTAGGCAATTTTGGTTCTTGTAACCAAATTTTGGTTGGCTGAAACAAAGTCGCAGAGCTATCTCAACCAAACATTTGGTTAGGCCAACAAAATTATTTGGTTGAACATTTTTAAATTACAACCAAAATTCGGTTACGACAACAAAATTTGGTTAACACAACAAAATAGTTTGGTCCTAACCAAAATTTGGTTGCGATAACCAAATAATTTGATTCGCTCTCAGCTCATAGCTTAAGAGAACAGTTAGTTTAAATCTCTCACAAGTATGCGGGTAGTCCAGTGGTCAGAGCTCCCGATCTTCAGTTTTAAAACAGAGGTTCGATCCCAGGCGGAGATGAGATTTTTCAAAGTCCACAAATATTTCAATTGGATAAATATAAATTCAATGTTAAATTGATAATAAATAAATAATGAAATAAATAAAAAAGATAAAAAGAAAAGAGATAAGGTAGAATAAAATTTTTAATTTTACAAAAAACTCTGTTGATTTGATCAACCAAACATTTTTGTTGACCTAACAAAAAAAATTTGGTTGAGCTAACCAAACATTTTTGGTATACCAACAAAAAACACTCAACCAAATTTTTTGGTTGACTCAAACAAATAGTTTGGTTGCTTAAATACCAACAAAATTTTAAATTCGTTTTTTATGGGTCTGACCGAATGAAAAATTTTTGTTCTAACACACGCACTGAAAGTACACCATTTTTTACCTGTGTAGCGGGAGAAAAGTATGCCTTTTCCGACAAGCTACTTTCCCTCCCGGTGATTTTGTTATTAGGTGTTACATATTAATCAAACTATGAACAATAGTGATATCCGAGGAAATAATTAGGATATCCCTGGGACGTCCTAGGGACATCCTTAGATATCCCTGGGATATCCCTAGGATATCCTAACCGCCGCTACTTTGGATATCCTTAAAGTATCCTTAGGATATCCCTGGGGTATCCCTAGGATATCCAAGGGATGTTTTTGGAATATCCTAGGATATCTGGTGCTGTAAGGGATCAAGGCATTATTTCCATAATTATGCGGTTCTATGAAAAGCATTTGAGAAAAGTGAGTAGTTTCTAATAATTCTTGCAGGAACAGACAAATTAATCATTGATATAGATGAGTATGGAATTAAATAAATTAAAAGTCTCTGTGAGAATATTAAATCTGCATAAATGAATCTTGAAGAAATTATTATTCTGATTAATTTGAGAAATATTAATTATAGTCTCGTTATTATAATAAATCACGACGCCGAAGACGAAGATGAATAAAAGATTTAATTACACAGAGAGAAAACCTAGTCTCATTTTTGTTGCAGTTCAAAATGTCAATATTAAACGGCATAAAAAGTGGCGCCACCAAGCTAACTTATTTTTGCTATACTTCAAAATGAGTAAGGTAAGCTACTCATTTGGAGCAATTTTGAGTTCAGGTTTTTTCTCTCTATAGTCAAGAATATTGAAAAATAAATCGAGATTAACTTAGCTTTTTTCCACATTAAATTCTTCTCAAAATTTATTTAATTTTAGGGAGTTCGGAACATAAAAAATCATACCCTGTATGAAGGCAATTAACGGACGATAGAATAATAAAATACAATAATAATATAATTATATAATCCAATATAAAAAGTGAAAAAGGAATAATTTTGAACATAATCCTGAAGTGAATGCTTAAACAAAAGTAATTAAATACAAAAGGTATTTAGATATCCTTGCGTTGAATAGAATTAATGCTGCTCAAATTTTATGTATAGAGGCAGAAGCACACTTAATTGAGAAATGAGTCTGGGTAGGTAAAATAGGTATAATACGAGTATATGTAATCAAGAGACTTTAAAGTCAAATTGAGCTAAAAGATAATCGCAATTTATTGTGGCGTTGATTAAGCGGTTGACAAATATGCATTGTAAGATGTTACGGCTCTCAGCTATAACGTAAGGAAGTTAAATTTAGAATACAAATTCCCATAGTTGGTGTTCCTAGGAGAATATATACTCTTTCTCTGCGTATTTGAGAGACTAAAGACACTTCAAGTTTTTTTTTTTTTTCTTCTAAAGCTGAGATATTTTTAATGAGGAGAGTGTTCCATGGTTGAATATATCATATAGTTTAATTTAAATTTGACAAATGCATTAAAAACAGCAATCAGAGCAGAAGAGTTTCTGAAGTAACTAGTATTTCTAATAATACAATTCAGGGTCTTATTAAAATTATTATACACTTGTAACTTGGATATTTTGCTTGATTTTCGACCGAAGTCAAAAAGAAATGTAAAATTACTGTAATAAAATATTTTTCATATGGAATTCGTTGCTCGTCGGACATGACGCGAAATTGTATTGCGAAAATTGTATTTTACTAATTAAGGGGACTTTCTGGTTTAGAATTGACAAAAAAGGAAGGTTTTAAAACTTTTATTGTAAGAACAGTATTAAAGAAATTGTAAAAACTATTTTTGGACATTGTAGCACATTGCGTACACAGAAAAAACCTGAATTCAAATTGAGTATAGATTCTATACTCAATTTGATTCGCAACAAAAATGAAACTGGTTGTTTCATTTCGAGTTCTAAGGTAAAAGTATCAAAATGAAACAGGCAAGTTTCATTTTGAGAAAAAGAAAAATGGAAAAATATTGTGAAATAACGAATAATTTTACACAAAAACATGAAATATAATAATTACAAAGAAGTAAATAACACGCTAGACTTAATATATTTGATTAAAAATTGCTTGTAATCGCGTAATAAAATAATAAAGGAAATATGTTTTTAGGTTAGAAAAATGAAAACATGTGTTTTGACAACAGGAACGGTACTGCCAACTTAAATAATAGCGGTAAATTTAAAAACTTATGAAATTAATTATTATCTACGTAAATAATAATAAATAATTTTTATTTAAAAACTTCTAAATATTCGTACTGGTCAAAATAATCTTTCTGGTGTTGTTGAAATATTAGAAACAATAATTGAAATACAAAATTACTCTGCTTATGATGCCAACTTAGAAATCTGAAATTCCAGCCAATATCATTTTGAATAACATGAAGTTTGTCCCACACTCATTTCGATACCCAAAAGAAAATGAGTTGCAACAAAAATGAGTCCAAGTTTTTTCTGTGTAGAGAAAATTTAAAAAATATGTTTGAGTGTATTTAGTTCAATTTCATAGCTGTAGGTGGCGTCTTCCAAAAGATACCTTTTTTTGGTACGTTAGTTTCCGGGCAACCTGTAATAAATAAATTCAAGTTCCAAACGGGAATCTCTTCATAAGGATTTATTCTGGGGCCTAAACCTCAAAAACGATTTTTTTTAAAGGTTTTTTTATTTTTTATGTACATTTTTCTCAAAAACTCACAAAAACGCCGTGTTTTTGGGTCAATTTACCTCCATATAAAAACACAGGGGGTAGAAATATGAGTTTTTAGAGGTTTAGGCCCCAGTTTTTTAAATAAAGAATCGAACAATTTTTGGGATTTCAAAATCGGTTCGGTAGATTTCGAGAAAAGCTCTGTACCAGTTTGAAAAATGAGTTTTCGAGAAAAACGCGTTCAAAGTTTTTATAACATAGTTCATTGAGTCATGAATATCAAACAACTGTTTATTACAACAGAACTTCGTATCCCGCTGTTTTTAGGGTCGCTGATTACAAATTTGATGTCCGTTTTGGAAAATTCAAAATGGCGGATCCAATATGGCGGACGAAAAAATAAAAATTCAACCGGATTTGCTTAAAACTTGCTACTCGGGGGTTTTTGGGGTCGCTGATTACGAATTTGATGTCCGTTTTTGAAAATTCAAAATGGCGGATCCAATATGGCGGACGAAAAAATAAAAAATCAACCGAATTTGCTTAAAACTTGTTACTCGGGGGTTTTTGGGGTCGTTGATTACGAATTTGATGTTCCTAGAAGGATAATGTTTTGTGCCTATATTCATAACTAGCAATCTCAAAAGGCCACAAGTAACCATTTTCAACTAAATTTAATTAATTTCTTAATCTTTGTCCGCCATATTAGATCCGCCATTTTGTATTTTCAAAAACTGACATCAAATTCGTAATCAGCGACTCCAAAAACCCCCGAGTAACAAGTTTTAAGCAAATCCGGTTGAATTTTTATTTTTTCGTCCGCCATATTGGATCCGACATTTTGTATTTTCAAAAACTGACATCAAATTCGTAATCAACGACCCCAAAAACCCTCGAGTAACATGTTTCAAGCTAATATCAATAAAAGAGGAACACCAAATATGTAAATAAGATAACTGTAAATTGTTGTTGAAATACATACCGTCATAAATATTGTTATAACTTTTGTTTTTGTACATATTTTTTAAAAAACGTTTTGGGACAGTAATTCTATGATACTATGGAACATTTTTAAGCAAAAAAAAAAAAATCGATTTTTTTGAAATTCTAAACCAGAAAGTCCCCTTAAACTATGGAAAATATATTTAGAAGCGAATTCTAGTGATTCTACAAGTCTTTAGTGCGGTCTTTTAATAATTGCTATCCTTGATAACCGTTTGTATTTCAATGAGGTTTGATGTATTTGGAAGATCTACGTTATGGTATTTCAAAGTGAGTTCCAAATAATTATAGTTAGGTTCAATTTCCAGCTATCAATAATCAGCTTAAAGCTACAATTCCATTGAGGATAATCGTTCGATAAAGGATTCAAATACCATATTAATGCCCCATCACTTGCTTGCATTGAGAATGAGCTTTGCGTACATTTCAGAATAACCACGTACAGGGCTAATGGATATAGATATAACATATTTATAGTATGAAGTAAGACAGTATTTCAAAAATTTATTTCTATAAATTTCAATTATTGTTTTTACGTTCATCAGAACATTTTTCAAAGTTTTGCAATGAGGCAAAATGAAACACACTGCAAAATATTGTCAAACAAAAAATTCAATTTTAGCTAAAATCATAAAGAGCCTAAAAAATTAATAAATATGTTATTTTCGAAACCAATTTTGTTGGTATTATGTGAAAAGGAACAATTATGATTTAAAATTAATTTATTTGTGTCTGTATTAATTTTTAAAAGTGGATATGGGTAACCAAGATTTTGGAGATGGATGCTTTAATGTATACCTATCCAAGATTATGTTTCGAGAGATTAAAAAATTAAAAATTTTAGCCTTGAAGATTAATAAATAAAAATATTAATAATTCTTCTTGAAGAGAATTATTGACGACAAATATAATTAAGACTTATATTTACAATTATTTTAAATAAATTTTTATTTTTGCTTTTAGCTTGCAATGACAATGAATTTGATTGCGAGGATGCATGCATTGATCTGAATTTGAAATGCAATAAAAACTTCAACTGTCGCTTTGGCTACGATGAGGAAGTTGAATTGTGCAAAGTAAGTTTAAAATTTACAATTATTTATTATAATTAAATTAATATTTTTGTTCATTTATTCTTTCTTACAAATATAAAAAAAAGCCTGTACGAAAATATTTATTTATTTCAAAAATTATAACAAGTTATTTTTGTAAATTTCATTTCTGAACGTAGATTGAAATTTTCATCCATAAATGAGCAACTTGAATAGTAAATAATTTCTGAAATTTACAAGTTAAGGAATACTAGAATTCTTAAAAATTAATCTCTATCTCGTTGTCTGCGGTGGATAGTTTCATTTAAATTTTTGATTTCAAAATAAAAGTAAAGAGCAATCTTATTCTGAAAAATGGAAAAAAATTATTTTCCAATGTTTAATTATACTGCAGATTTATTAATATTATTAATATGCAGTCAAATATGTTAAAATTTTGCCACAAATACATAGGAAATGATTTAATTTTTATTGAAATATTTGGTTGATGCAGTTAAAAATTATTTGATACGGCAATTTAATTTTTTGATTCAAATAAATTTAACTATTTAATGCAAGTAATGAACATTTTTAATCAATTAATTGATATATATATATATATATATATATATATATATATATTTATTTCAGTGAAATATTTGGTTCTTTGATGCAGTTAATTTGACAAAATTTTATTTTACTGATTCAACTAAATTAAATTACTATTAATATAGTATTATTTAATACTAATACATTATTTCATGAAACCAAATAATAATTATTTAATACCCTAGTAGAAATTTGTCCTAGCTATTTTAAAGGAACTGCCTAGTCGCGCTGGAGTCTGTCTAGTTACTTGACTGACCAGCTAGCTAAAAACTCGAATGTCATGTCACGCTTTTTTCATCAAGTTATTATCCAGCCCAACTTGATAATTATTTATCAATAGGACTTTTGAAAAACTAGTCAAATTAATTCTTTTAAATATTTCGAAATTCATTTAATAATAAGATTTAATGTAGTAAACACGTTTATTTTATGTAATTAAAAAAAATATTCCAATTATCAACAAAAATTATTATAAGAAAATATATTGCACTAAATATAGTAATTCGTTATAAAAATGTAATTTTTCATTCACAATTAAACTGGATTTAAAAAAAAAATTTACATAAGTAAAACGATTGAAGCAACATCTTGACCTGAACTGTTAACAACACTGAAACAATTATAATTTTTATATTAATATGAATGTCATAACATAAACCTTAAAACACTTCTCGCAGTTTCAACGAAAAAATCTTGGGGCTACCGGGGAGCGAACACGGGTCCGCTGGGCGGGAACGAAAGAAACGCACGCTTTACGCAACTCGGCCGTTCTGATCAGTGATATTAGAATAAATGCTTGACGTATTTCACTGTACCTAATAATATTATGAATTTGTGCATATTATTTTTATTATTTTCTAGGCAAATAAACATTTTAGATGTTTATTTGATTTTAAATGATTTACTTATAATTTAATTTAAACATTAGACAATTATAAAAAACTAATTACTAATTTTTTTTATTTATTATCCTCAAAAATTATATGTAAAATTTTATAAATAAAATTATTTTAATAAATTAATAATTATTGATATAATATAATATTATTATTATTATTATTATTATTATTATTATTATTATTATATTATTATAATATACTCAAACAGAAAAATAATATTCTACTATATTTGTAAAATTTGTCTGAAAATAATAATAATTGTTTAATCATTTTTTTTTAAAAACTAAAAACACTTTTTATTCAAGGTAATATTATTTTCATAATAATTTAATTTATTGCAATTATTTTATTATAATTTCATAAATTTTATTATTTTAAAAAAGCGCGCGCTATTTTGTCTTGGGCCAATCAAGTGATTTCAACTAAATATAGGTTATGTTCGTTTCTGATTCATGACAGCTGGCAAACATTTACAACAAATAATATTTTGCATGGGCAAATCTAAAAAACATGCACACTTCGACAAAAAAAAGTAAAATTTTTAAATTTGTAAGCACACATGTGGTTTTTATATCATTTTACTCATAATCGTTCAATAAATCAGAAAATATAAATGTAATTAATTTTCATAAAGTGCTTCAAAAGTTAGACCGAAAATAAACTTCTGCATTTGTTACGTCACGGCTATATATTTCGAGATATCAAGAGATATCACAAACTGCTTATATTAAATAAAAAAAATCATCAAAATTTGATTTATATTATTATTATTATTATTTATTAACAAATTATGAACTAAAAACATAAACAAACATTTATAAAAATTAACCTCAAATTTTTTGCCTTGTGTTATAACCATGCTTACGAGTTATTGCACCCGTATTCTTCTTTTTGTCTCTATTTTCTTCAAGTGTATTTTGATTCTTTTTAAAAAATTTTAGTAAGTAAATACTATTCTAGAAAAGCTCTATTTTTGTAAAAATATAAAAAGAGTATTAAATTACCTGCAGACATTGTGTTTTCTTGATTTTTGACGTTTGTGAACAGGTTACAATAGACAACTCGTCTGAACATCGTTATTAAAAAAAAACATAGAATTTGACTAATTTTTAAAAAATAACCTTGCGTAAACTTCAAATTGCATATGTGAAAAATCACACGATGCAGTAAATCACGTTTTTATACATTTCTAATAAAGATTTTTTTGAAGCATTTTACATATATATGTAAAAATAAGTAAAATGATAATTACAAAAAGATTTAGGCGGTTTTGACTTATTTTGTAAGTGTGCCTTTAATTAAAGTGTCGTTAGAAAAAGGTTTACGCTGTATGTAGCAGATTATTTTACCTTTAAATGTAAGTTTATTTTAAAAGCACAACTTTTGTTAATGTACCGATTTATTCGTAATTATTTGAAGAATTCAATGCTTACTTCGAAATGTTTTTTAAATAAGTGCTTCAAAAACTACAAGCGAAAAGCTGAAACTTTTCAAAATAATGGAAAGTAAAGTCACATCTTTTCGATTCCTTATCATTTTGATATTTTTGACTGCACAACTTACTTACATAGTATAATTGAAATGTTATTATAAATACAAATAGCATGTAAAATTTCAAATATTTATATGGAGTGCTTCAAAAGTTATTCTACATTTCATTTTACATATCTGATAAGTCACACACAAATTTTTAATTTTTTGTTGTTTTCTGGCATTTACATTCGTATAACATTTAAGTTATTTACTAAATCACTTAAAAACTGTTTCGTATCATTCAAGTATCAGTAAATATATGTAATTCACAAGCAACTGGGTTAATATAATGTGTACCATTAAAAATAAGCCCAAGTCACACGAAAGTTACCTGTTTTTTAGATTTGCCCGTATATTTATTGCAATAAGATAAGTTATGCAAAAAATATATATGTGGAACAATAATTTACAGTGATTTTCATAAAATGAATATTGATTTAGATGCTCTGGAAAGCAAAGTTCATTTTTTCTTAAATTCAATTTTTTCGACCACCGAGATATTTCGATACATTTTCATGTGTTTTGTATGCACTGTCTTTTTTTGAGAAAGGAATATTAATATTATTATTATTAATTTTTATAAACAAGTTGTAATTTTTTTAAATCAAGCAAGCGAAATGTCAATACACAAAATCCTAGCATAGCTGTCCAGTTACTAGACTTATTGAAGCGCCACCGCCATGACAAGGATATGAATTTAATTTCGAGCAGCACTGGACAGTGCCATTAAAAAAACTGGATAGCTTTGAGTCGTGGAATTATCAAGTTCAACTTGAATTTCTTTCAAAAAGCACTGATCAGTAACTTCACAGTTATTTATCAGTTCAGCTAGAATCAGCGTCCGCGAGAAAAACTGTCAAGTAACTTGAGTCAATCTAGTGCATCCACGACAAATTTCTACTAGGGTATAAATAAATATTTATTTAATAAAAGTCAAGTAACGAATTATTTAAATGAAATTTTTTTTTATTGTAAATTATAAACACCCTCGTAAAAAATTATCTTCTAGTTGCCAAGTTGAATAGTCATGATTTAACCCTATTTGAAAGATATGTTTATACTTAAGCGTATTTATGGACAAAATTGAATACAAATATTTTAAAATATTTAAGCATCATTACCCAGATAGCACGGAAACTTGCAGCAAGCTTGCGGCTAGCTTACCGTGCAAGCTTGTCAAGATTGCCGCGCAAGCCTGCTGCAAGCTTGTCTGAGCTAGCGAAATGTCCCATCCAGGACAAGCTTGCCGTGAAAGCTTGGTGTAAGCTTTACAGGGAAGGTTGCTGCAATCTTGCCATGAAAGATTGCTACAAGATTGCTGCAAGCATACTAAGAATGATTGCGGCAAGCTTGCCGTGAAAGATTGCTGTAAGCTTGCTACGTAAGGTTGCAGGAGAATTTCAACAAGCTTCTGGAAAGGTAGCTGCAAAGGTCCCCTTCTTTCCAGTCCCCTCAAATTTGTTTCGAAAATTTTCTCATTAAGTTTCCAAATGAAAATAAACAGGACATAATTAATAATAATAAACGTCACAAGGATTTTCAAATTTAAAAAACAAATAAATTTTTTTTAATTTAAAATGTATTTTTTAAAAATTGCAGCAAGCTTGCAGCAACCTTTCCAGAAGCTTGTTGAAATTCTCCTGCAACCTTTCGTAGCAAGCTTACAGCAATCTTTCACGGCAAGCTTGCCGCAATCATTCTTAGTATGCTTGCAGCAATCTTCTAGCAAGCTTTCACGGCAAGCTTGCCCTCGGTGGGACATTTCACTAGCTCAGACAAGCTTGCAGCAAGCTTGCGCGACAATCTTGAAAAGTTTGCACGGTAAGCTTGCCGCAAGTTTGCTGCAAGTTTCCGTGCTATCTGGGTAATTTAGATCAAATTAAATTTAAACTCCTAAAATTATATCCCAAGGTAAATATTGTGGCAAATAAATAATTTTGGAACAATTTTTTGAAAATAATTCTCCCAATGTTAATAAATTCACGCCAAACAAGGGAGGTAAGATTCACCTCCACATTGGCGATCCAAGTCGTTTTTAGAAAGAGAAAGAGAGAGAAAGAGAGAGAGAGAGATAAAGGGTGAGAGAGCGAGTTTTCCCAGAAATTTAAAGGTAACCACGCTAGAGTATGGGTGGGTGTTTCCGGTTCCGGGATGCACAATACACTACGTTTTTGGCATACGACCAGAACAAGGTACCGAACGACGCGATGGCCGCGGTGGAGTATTAATCTAACTGAAAATAATGTTCCCAGTATTGCACATGATGGCTCTCATACTCTATGTCTATATTTTTGCCGGTTTCGATTTGAATAACAATTTATAAACTTTTATTGGCCCATTTCTTGCAATCGAAGCATCTCCTTCGACTCTGTCGAGTCTCTTTATTTCCCCTCATTTTTGTGCGATCGAGGCTTTTCTATTAGAAGAGACACGCTTCGAAATATCCAGTTTTAACTCATCGAGAAAAAGGGAGGCCAAAGGGGAATAAATTCATTTCTAATATATATAAAATATGATTGGAACGTTTTCAATTCACTGACAGAAACTTATCATCATGATCGATTTAATAATTTCAGTAAATATATATACATATATATTTGGGGCATTCTCCACAATATTTTTATTCAAACATTAGATTTTGTTAGAATAATTTTTTTTTATTCTATATCGAAAAAAAGATATGTATTTTTTTTAAGATTTGATGCAAATTAAGTAAATAATATAATTTATAATTATTTATTTTTTGATGTTTAATATCTAAATTACATTTAGTTAAAAGAATAAATCTCGAAAGAAAAAAAATTCTTATATCCATTTTTTCCATATAGAATCAGAAAAAAAAAATTATTCCAACCAAATCTAGTTTTTAAATAAAAAAATATTATGGAGAATTCTCCATATTGAAACTTAGCTTAAATTAATTCAAATTTTATTTTATAAACTCTTGAAAGCTTTTTTATTAATAGTATTTTTTTCAAAAACAAAACAATTTTAAAAGATTAATTATACAAGAGATTAAAATTATTATATTAGCTTTAGTGCTACTCATTAGCATAATGGAATATTAATTAGAGAGATCATGCTTCGTTACGTTGATAGAGCAAATAGAACTTGCAATGTTTACTGTATGTTCTCTCAAAGTGATACGTTTGCCTCAGTTGATTCTATTGGAATTTCAAACTTTTTTTTCACACTATTGACATTTGATTTTATGTTGAAATAAAAAAAAAATTTCACTTTTTTTCATAAAAACTTTTTTTTTCATATTTTATACAGTCAAAGTAACAATGAATTTTGAAAAAAAAAACGTACACCGTTAACCGGGTGGCTATTACATGGTAGCAATTTTTTTGTTCTATGCTTAATCAAAATTTTAAACTTTATATAGAAAAATATTTTATATTATTTAGTAGTGTAAATTCAAATTTAGATGCCTTGTGGAATATTAATACAACTTTTAGTATTACATGTAGCTACAAAAAAGCACACATATATGAGAGATTCTTTTTCAATCGCCCCAGCCCAAAAAGTCAATGTTCTGGGATTGGCTTCATACTTTGGTAAATTGTTGTCCTATATGATAGTAATAAATCCCTAAAATATAAACTAATTAAAAAAATATTTGTAGAAAGTAGAGGGGGTTGAAGTTTTGACGTTAAGGGTAACATTGTCATTTTCAAATCCGTTTAACTATGACAAAAGTTAATGGATTTTAATTTATCTATAATGAATTTTATTGCATTTTTCACGTACTTTTCAAAAATGTATACGAAATTTAAAAAAAAAATTTTTTAACCCCTTTTTTTTCAAAATCAACCCTTATTTTTCGATTTTCACCCCTTCGGGTATTTTTTTTTTTTTTTTATTTTCATTGGAAAGCTGAGGTTTTTTCCGATGAGCTATGTAAATATGAAAATGGGACAACAATAATTTTGTGAGAAACAGAATATTAAAGTAGGCGGTGCCGATAAGGGGTGTACCTGGAGATCATCTTTGAGGATTTAGATAGGCACCGCCTAATTTAATATTATGTTTCTCACAAAATTATTGTTGTCCCATTTTCATATTTACATAGCTCATGGGAAAAAACCTCAGCTTTCCAAGAAAAATAAAAAAAAAAATTCCCGAAGGGGTGAAAATCGAAAAATAAGGGTTGATTTTGAAAAAAAGGGGTGAAAAATTTTTTTTTTTAAATTTTGTATACATTTTTGAAAAGTACGTAAAAATGCATTAAAATTCATTATAGATAAATTAAAATCCATTAACTTTTGTCATAGTTATACGGATTTGAAAATGACAATGTTACCCTTAACGTCAAAACTTCAACCCCCTCTACTTTCTACAAATATTTTTTTAATTAGTTTATATTTTAGGGATTTATTACTATCATATAGGACAACAATTTACCAAAGTATGAAGCCAATCCCAGAACATTGACTTTTTGGGCTGGGGCGATTGAAAAAGAATCTCTCATATATATATATATGCTTTCAGTAAAAATCTTTCACAAAAAAATAAACTAGAACAAATGATTTAAGAACAATAGTCCATTAAGTGAAAAATTTTTTGACATCGACAAAACCAGAAAAGTGCTTTTAGAATCGAGCTCTAAATTTATCGTAAAATGTCAATGTGCGTTATATTGCTTTCGAACGTTTAAATTTGGCATTTTAGATTTAAATAGAACTGCACTTTAATTGCTACGGGACAAAGAGAATTTACACTGACAAATCGGTTTTACTTGTTACTTTACATGTATAAACAAATGTATTTAATGACTTCGATTTTTTTTTTAGGAAAATTTAATAGACAACAAAAATTCAATAAAATAAATAAATAAATAATAATAATATAAATATAATATAAATAAATAATTCAATTTTTCAATAAAATATATATTGTAAATTTTAAATAGAATTTAACTTATTAAATTTATTTCAATAAAACAACATTGTTTATTAAAAGGTTTTAGGAAATGGAACGTCAATAAAATTTTGAGTTATTTCCTTTAATTATATGATACCTTATATTTAAATGTTTGTAAGCAATTTGGATAGTATTTAAAATTAGCAATCGGCAAAATGTTTATTTTCATGTTTTTAGATTCTTTATTCATTAATCATGTGTAAGGGAAGTAGAATGAATATTTACTTAAATCAATTAATTTACAGGATGTTAGTGTTAAAGTTAGAATTAATAATTATGGCCAACTCAGCACTAATAGGCAAAGAGTATTTTACAATAATGTTCCCAAAATAATCTCTTTGTTGAACTGATCAATATAAAAATTCTTTTATTGTCACTACTGATACTTTTTGGAACTCTTTTCTGTGCTCTATAATAATAATAATATGCCTTCTTACTTAACTGTATTGTTGAAAATTTGAAATTGATCTCATGGTTTCTTCTAAAACTTATTCTAATTCTAAATTTTGACATCAATACAATGATGCAAACTAAATTCGACTTTAAAAAATTTTTTTGGTATATTTCAATTAAAAGTGTAATCGCGACACTATTAGAGACATTGTTTTTTTACCATCATTTCTGCAAATGGATACCACAAATCCTTTCTTTCAATCATAAAGAAAAATACCACTTAGACAATGATTTATTAAAGAGCAAGAATAAAGTAGCCGCAAAAGATAAATGTAGCATGGCATAAAAATAGTAGAAAGAATATCGTCAGGAAGCATACTCCTTTTTAGAAATATCTATACACTTTTCAATTTGCGTTAAATATCACTTATGTGAACATACAGAGATTATTGCAATTTCTATTATAGCGGACTTATACCAAAAACACATCATCATTGCTTATTGTTTTACATTAACTGATGGAGACTTAATTGAAATCGGATTTTTTAATTTCAAAAACTATATATATATGACAAAAGCACATAGTAACAAAAGATTAACAGCTTTGTGCGTTATAAGATCAATTATATGAGAATAATGATATGTAAATTAACAAAGGAAGGTCAAAACAATAAACATTGAAGCCCAAAGCAAAACTATTATGCAATAGAAATAGGATTAGAATGGTAATCGGAATTGTGTATTCCCGTGCAGAAATTATGGTCTGGGCCTCTCAAGGCCCTTCCCAGTACGCCTGGATTCTGGCAAGGGCCTGACATGGCAAACTGGCAAGGCCCTTGTAATGGCTTGAGATGGATTTGCAAGGATTTGCCCTACTTAGGGATGAACTTGCCTTTATTTGTAAAAGAAAATATGTCAGGAAATTTAGTGTCTTAAGATTTTTGGGGTTAGTTTTATATTAGAAATCTTGTTTTCGGAAAAAAAGGCGGATCCTATATATGGTAAACAAATCTTTAAAAAGTTATTAGATTTTCATGAATCTTTTTATCTAAGAATTTTTAGAAGTGTAGTTTATAAATTTGTAATCATTTCTTAAAAATTCAAAATAGCGGATGCAATATGACAGGAATTTTTAAAAATTTAACTTCTTAGAAATTTTGTTGAAACTTTCAGAACTCTAAGATGTCGGTGAAGTTCACGCAACATTTATGATCAATGATTGAGAAGAGAAAATATTTTTCTATGCAAATTATTATTATTTTTGATCTACAAAATTTTTTGCAACTTTTTTTGATCAATAATTTTTTGAAAAAAAATTTATAGACAAAAAATTAGTTATTACTTTTTTGAGTAAAAAATATATTTTTTTTTTCCTATCGTTGATCATAAACGTTGCGAACTTGCTCTAAGCAAATTACACTTTTATTTTACAAAACGATTCTTATATGTTTATTCTCCTTATATTTCGTTAAAATTCGAATTTAAATATAAAGCTATTTTTCATATTTTATTTGAATTTAAATTTTATATATGGATGAACGTCTTCTTTATAGCCTCGTGAATAGACGATCAATGTAAACGTAAATCGATCTCCTTCTCTCTCTATATATGTATATATCAAGTATATATTTTATCCTTCTTGAAAAGCTAGGGATCGGATAAAAGTTATTGTTACCGATTGCTTATTCTTCTTTTTTTTCAATATATGTGAAACTGATTTATTTCTACATTCATGTGAGAAACAATAATGAAAAAAAAAAATTTTTTAAATTATCGGTTTTTCTTTTGACAATAAAATATTTGTCATAAATTATTTACACTTTATTTTAAAAAACTAAAAATTTTTGAAAACTATTTAAATTTATATACTATTCGTCTGATTCATATTCTTTATCAAAAAGATTTTTTTTTTTACACTTTTGAAACATGTCCTGAGTAGAGTGATAAATGTGTGAAGCACTGTAACGTGGTGCTTGCTTACATTATAGATATTGCATATGGGTCTCTATTTTATTTATAGATATTACGTGTCAGTGTAAATATTAGAAATTTTTTTATTTTTATGTAGCTATATAGAAAGAAAATAAGAATTATTAAAAGAAAAAATGTACAATAGACAAAATTTGTTTATATAAATTAAAGAGATATTGGAAAAATATTTTTATGTCTCTAGCTTATTTATTAAATTTTTTTTTATAAATTTATATTTATTTAAAAAAATATATAAGAGTAAGAATTTCTGAAACGTGCCACCTGAACCTGAAAAAATTTATTTTTTGTTAAAATGTTATTTTTCTTATAGTATTTTATATGCACAATCACCCCCTAAAACGATTTTGCAAAAAAAAAAATTTTTGTTGTTATGAACAATTTAATATTTTTGACCCTTTTTTTATCACCCCCAATATAGTGTTAAAGTTTATGCAGACTTTAGTATATTTGACTTTAGAAATATGCAACCCAATTTACAGAGAAGTTTGAAAAAAACATTGAAGAGGAGTCATTTTTAAATTTTGCCGCTTGAAATTGGATGCGCGCGATGATTTAAGTCATCACGTGATAGCAGAAAAGGCATGTTGGAAACCATTTTGGTTATACGAAATCAAAACATAACCCCAAATAATCATCGTATTTGACATTATTAATAAAAAAACAAATAGAAATAAAAAATAAATAGTCATTAAAAGATTATAATAATGATAAGGAAAGACGTCGTTTATTTTTTATAGAAATTTTTCTATCAACCTCTCAAAATTTTTTGACGGATTATTCATTGTTGCGATAATCGTGGTAAATAGAAAAATAATTAAAAATAAATAATAATAATAATAATAATAATAATAATAATAAACATAATATTTCTCTTCCACATCACACTATGTAGATAAAATTGCCAAACACTTTTTCACTAAATTTTTATTTTAACTTTTTTATCATTATTATAATCTTTTAATGACTATTTATTTTTTATTTCTATTTGTTTTTTATTAATAATGTCAAATACGATGATTATTTGAGGTTATGTTTTGATTTCGTATAACCAAAATGGTTTCCAACATGCCTTTTCTGCTATCACGTGATGACTTAAATCATCGCGCGCATCCAATTTCAAGCGGCAAATTTAAAAATGACTTCTCTTCAATGTTTTTTTCAAACTTCTCTGTAAATAGGGTTGCATATTTCTAAAGTAAAATATACTAAAGTCTGCATAAACTTTAACACTATATTGGGGGTGATTCATAGTCAAATAATCTAACTGTATATATATATATATATAGTTTATTTTCTATATATTTTCTTATATAGTTTAAACGTGAGTACTGAAAATAATTAATATATTACTGAATGAGCGTAATTCTATTGTTTTATGAAGTTTCATCATAACAATATTATCTTCTTCTTTTTTTAATAATAAAGTTGTCCATTACAAAAGGTATAAAAGCGACTATGTCAGTAATTCAAGATGTCACAGTTTGATACATGCCCTTAACACAAAGCTTCTTGATGAAAGGCGATTCATGAGGTGATAAAACAACTCTAAGACCAGGATGCTGGAAATGTTAGGAATCCGTTTACGGGGCTAGAGTTGGCTGATAATAGAGGTATATAAGGTAGGAGAAAAAGAGCAAATACATGAAGTATGAGTGTATGTTATAGGCTATTGCTCACATAATATCAGACGATACGTTATAAAAAGAAAAGAGTGGAATAGAGAATGATATAGAGAAGAAAAGAAGGATGAGAGAGAAAGAGAGGGACAGAAAGAGAGAGTATAAGTAAATTTACAAAGTAACTCGAGAAAAATATTTTCTTTAAAATTTCTCTTCAACTTTATTTTTTTTTTGTCATATTTTTTAATAGAAATTCAAAAATTGTTTTTCTATTAAAAAAAACTCTGCGTATGTAATATAATTTTCCAGTCAGTAATTTTTTTAATTACATTTAAAAATAAAAATTCTTTTATACATTAAAAATAGAAACGCAAAGATTATGTTTTGCATTTTTTGAAAGATATTTAAAATAACTAGGTTATAATAATGAAGAACAATTTTTTTAACAAATTTCCGCACTAATTAAATTGTTTTATATTGAGAGGAAAATCACAGGTGAACTGTTTCCTGGCATGTATTCATAGTACGCGTAGAGAATTTGCGCTCGTTTTATGATACTCGTAAATTATACAAGGTACCTTGTTATATGGACAATTGGCATACGCATTAAAAATTTCCATAAAAAAAAAGTTTTTTTTTTAAATATATATGAAAGAACTTATTTACATGTTAAAATAAATGTTGTTAATTAATTTCAATGTTTAATATAATATTTTTGAGGGAATATTTTTTATACCACACACAGTGTGGTTATCGAATTTTTCCTTTGTTTCTGTATATAAAAAAAAATTTGTATTCAAAATTTATATTTTGAATTTAATAAAACAATAACCGAAAAAAAGAGGTAGAGTCAACCATTTGACATCATGCAGGAAATGTATTTGGGCTTTGATAATGTAAAATAATAAAAAATAAAAAATATTTATTCAACAATGCCAAGGACTTATATTTCCAGTTTTTTCTTGCCCATACCTAATTTTTTATTTACATTTTATCCTAGCCATTTACTTAATCTCTTCTTGCAAATTCTTACAATGATTACATTTCATGACTTTCCCGCTCTTTCCAAAATTTTTTTTTTAAATTTTACCGCCTTAGCCACAATCCAACTTCTACTTTCTTTCGCAATCGGCATTTTAGAATTTCTACTTTATCAACATTCACTTACCTTTTCTTGTTCACTCAACCTAACCTAAAATGCTCATCTTACTTTTTTCTTCTTCTTACTATTAACATCCTCACTCTTTTTCACATACACTTCCATCATTCACTTTTCCTTCTCTCCCCAAACAACTATACTAACGATTCTTCAATATTATTGCCTAAAATTTTGCCCAAAAACACGTGCACAACACAATATAGTAGGGAAATAGTGTCAGGGTTGGACACTAGGCTTTTTTTTAAATAAGAACACTAGCGCCACCTGTGTGCGTACGTGACGAATCTTCTAGCAGTGTAACCTAACTTTTTGTGGCATTACATTTTTGGAGAATCAAAAGTAGCGTCTCCTGTGACTTCGGTGCAATCGAAGAGACAAAAAAGTTTTGTTTGACTTGTGAATAAACCTAAAAAATGTGTAAAAAAAGCAAGAATTCGGCAAGGTAAGCTTATTGAATGTATTGTGGGGTACATAATTTAAGAAGAAAAAAAATGAAAAATCGAATCGCGACACATGTCTGGTTATGGTTAGCACAATTCGAAAATGATGCTTCTAGTTAGGGTTGGACACCCATATTAATTATGAATTTGACACAATTTATAAACAAATTTTATTTTATTGATATTTCAGTGCAAAATTGTGCCAAAGATATTAGAAAAATAATACTTAAATTGTATAAATTTTGTTTATCATTTCATTGAGTTATTTGGAACAATAAAGCGTTATTTTTTGTAATTTGAGTTCATTCCTTTTTTAAACCCATGAAGCTTTACAATTTGTAAACAATAAGTAAAGATAAACATGAAAAAATAAGAATAAAAAACATTACAAATGTTATTTTACGTTTTTACCAATAATGCGTTTCGATTTTCAAAAAGTGTCCAACCCTGGCTAGATTTTTTTTTTAAATGTTTATAACTTTTTTAATTTTGGACCAATCAATTTACGGTCTACAGCAAAAGTGTTCCTCTTTTGTAGATCTTTCCACCCATATACCACAATTGACTGAATTTATCTAAACAAAATATTTATAAACAAAAAACCAAAACTGTGTCCAACCCTGACACTATTCCCCTACCAGAAACGCGAGACGGAAAATTATCACAAACTGAAAATAAAGTTTTAGCAATTAAGTAAATATTTTTATAATTTTCAAAAAGAATTCTAGAATTTTTTAATCTTAAAAAAAAATTCTTGGGTGAATTTCTGAGCTAATTTAATTATACTTAACGAATGAAAATAAAAAATCGTTATTGTATGATGTTCATGGTAAATAGAAAATTTAATTATAAATATGACGCGCTTTGAAAGAAAGGGACCTTAGAAGTAGAAAAATATAGGTTATGTTTTGAAATTTTAAATTGTAAATAAAAAAAACAGTTAAACTTTTAATATAGAAATAATTGATATTTAAGTCTTTATTACATCCAAAATATTTAATAAAAACTGATTTTAATTTTACAAAAGTAAAAAGAAACTTTTAATCAAGGTAAAATTACCGTAAACATAACCTATAATTCGTTTTCTTCTAAGGTCCCTTTCTTCAGAGCACGTCACAAATAAAAAAAACACTACTAATATAAAGCATCTCAAGAATATTTAAATTGAGAATAGTGATGCTTGTGTACTAAATTCTCGACAATTATTTTCATTTCACAGTACAGGCTTTTAAGATTAATTTTATAGCACTAGCTGTATTGATCTGAGAACAATTAAAATTTCACTTCAAGTAAACAATTTTATTATTATTATTATTATTATAATTCATTAATGTATTTATTTAATCAATATTTATTTTTATTAGTTTAATTCATCGGATTATTATAATTAGAGGTGTGTTATATTTGTTTCAGCCAGGAGCTGAATCATTGATTGAATCAGAGCACATCATTATCATTCTCGTTGTTTTCTCATTAATTGTTTTTGGCCTTTGCTTCACTTTCGTATTCAATTGCATCCGAAAACTTGTTCGAGATCATCGTATAATAAGGGTGAGTTAAACATGATACCTATATATATATATATTAATTATATAAATGAATATAATTTTTAAAATAACTATTGATAAGGAAGATTAAAATATCATTTTAATGAATGAATTCTTTATATTTCAATTTTTGTTTAAAATTATTATTCACACGAGACTACTGCAATTTGAGGAAGAATAATTTTAATATTGAAATTTATTATTTCAATTAAAATTTATTATTACAATATCAATAATTCAAATTCAAATAAAGACTGTAAAATTGTTTTTCATTCGATTCTACTCCAATTTGAGACTGATTTATATATTTTTATATCGTTATTGAAATATAATTATAATTAAAATTAAATTGGCGGAAACACGCTCGGTTAAAATTGTACTTATTGTTGTTTACTTATTGTAGTTTATGTATATTATATATATAATTTATGATTTAAATTAATATCTTATTAATATTGTATAAAATTTATCTTAATTTTGATCAGTTTCATTGAAGGATGAAATGACAATTGTTAAATATTAGATTTTTTTTATTATAATTATGAAAACAATATTAATTATATTATATTATAATATTTTTTTTTATCTTAAATTATATTATATTATATTGATGTAAATTGTCCCACAAACACATGTAGATTTTGCAAATTTTTGAGAAAAATATTCGTAATAAATCGAAATACTTTTTAAAATATCGGTTTTTATTTTTATTATCTATAGTAAACCGTTATAAAGAGATTCTTCTTTGATTTTACATATATTACTAGTTCTCCGGAATAATGATGTATTTGAATTAAATAATGATGTTGTTAAACGAATGACAGGTGAACCTAGAGAATATTTAAGTATAGATTCATCTGAAGAAGATGAAAAGTGTGACACAATAACTAACTTAATACCAATTGAAGTATTAAATATTTTAACTCCAAATGGACTTCCTCCTCACAAATTAATATTAAAGATTGGTGCAATTGTGATACTTTTAAGGAATATTAATTTAGAAAGAGGTCTTTGTAATGGAACAAGACTAAAAGTTATTAAAATGGGTAGTTTTTCTATTCATGCACAAGTAATAACGGGAAATTATAAAAATGAGATTGTAATTTTGCCACGAATTACATTGTCACCGTCTAACGAAGAAATACCATTTCAAATGTCAAGAAAGCAATTTCCAATAAGGCTTGGATTTGCTTTAACAATCAACAAATCTCAAGGCCAATCTTTCCAAAAAGTAGGGATATACCTTCCTTCACATGTTTTTAGTCCGTGACAATTATATGTTGCATTATCAAGAGTAACTTCAAAATATAATCTTAAAGTATTATTATATAAAAATTCAAGTATTACACTTAGCGAAAAAGGAATAAAAAAAAGATAGGCAATGAAAAAGAAATTTATGTAAGAAACATTGTTTACCAAGAAATAATACAATAATATTTAACACATGTTTTAAAAAAATTCGACTACGAAGAAATCTACTAACT
Organism: Leptopilina boulardi; assembly: GCF_019393585.1. NCBI lineage: Eukaryota > Metazoa > Arthropoda > Insecta > Hymenoptera > Figitidae > Leptopilina > Leptopilina boulardi. Next base: position 1,745,932 of record NW_026137921.1, read on the forward strand.
CTACTTTATAAATAAATTAATTCATTGAATTGGAAATGGCTGCGCTGAACTGTAACGGCAGCGCCATAAAAGAATATTATAATTATTATTATACTGATCATATCGCATGGAAAGGATTAAAAAACCATTTAAAAGAAAAAAATATATAAAATATAATCAAGTAATAACAAAAACTGTAAACTGGCTGCGCTGAGTAGTAACGGCTGCGTAACATAACGAAAATAATATAATAAATTATAATAATTTATTAATAACATCACTCATATGAAAATGAATTATAAAAAATTAATTTAAAAATTAATAAGAAATAAAACAACTTACGATAATTGCAGAATGGATGCGATGAATAAGTTAAAACATATTATAACTTTACATTATTGTAAATGAAAATTAAGTATTAAAAATAAAAAAAATCAATATTTTTCTAAGTCCCTAATTTTTTTGGACTTATAAAAAAAAATAGTTTGTAAGATTTTCTAACAGCATATATGCAAAGTATTTTGATTTATTTGAAAATAATTGAAAATAGATTTTTCAAGGACGGTGTCGAGGTCACAGGGTCGGTGTCGTTTTTCGAAATTTGTTAACTTAATATAATAGAAGATGTTTCGTTTTAAATTAAGAAATGTTAAAATTATTAAGTTAAAAACATTTGATTTTAATGACACTTAAAATTAGACACAATATTATAGGTTACTAACTAAAAATTGAAAAAACAACAATAAATAATAAAAAATAATAATAAAAAATTGAAAAAATCAAAAAATTCTTAAAAAATTGCAAAATAACCCTTTTTCGGGTTAAAATTGAAAAAAGATGTTACATAAAAATAGTTTGTAAGATTTTCTAACAGCATATATGCAAAGTATTTTGATTTATTTGAAAATAATTGAAAATAGATTTTTCAAGGACGGTGTCGAGGTCACGGGGTCGGTGTCGTTTTTCGAAATTTGTTAACTTAATATAATAGAAGATGTTTCGTTTTAAATTAAGAAATGTTAAAATTATTAAGCTAAAAACATTTGATTTTAATGACACTTAAAATTAGACACAATATTATAGGTTACTAACTAAAAATTGAAAAAACAACAATAAATAATAAAAAATAATAATAAAAAATTGAAAAAATCAAAAAATTCTAAAAAAATTGCAAAATAACCCTTTTTCGGGTTAAAATTGAAAAATAACCCTTTTTCGGGTTAAAATTGAAAAAAGATGTTACATAAAAAAAGTTTGTAAGATTTTCTAACAGCATATATGCAAAGTATTTTGATTTATTTGAAAATAATTGAAAATAGATTTTTCAAGGACGGTGTCGAGGTCACGGGGTCGGTGTCGTTTTTCGAAATTTGTTAACTTAATATAATAGAAGATGTTTCGTTTTAAATTAAGAAATGTTAAAATTATTAAGTTAAAAACATTTGATTTTAATGACACTTAAAATTAGACACAATATTATAGGTTACTAACTAAAAATTGAAAAAACAACAATAAATAATAAAAAATAATAATAAAAAATTGAAAAAATCAAAAAATTCTTAAAAAATTGCAAAATAACCCTTTTTCGGGTTAAAATTGAAAAAAGATGTTACATAAAAATAGTTTGTAAGATTTTCTAACAGCATATATGCAAAGTATTTTGATTTATTTGAAAATAATTGAAAATAGATTTTTCAAGGACGGTGTCGAGGTCACGGGGTCGGTGTCGTTTTTCGAAATTTGTTAACTTAATATAATAGAAGATGTTTCGTTTTAAATTAAGAAATGTTAAAATTATTAAGCTAAAAACATTTGATTTTAATGACACTTAAAATTAGACACAATATTAAAGGTTACTAACTAAAAATTAAAAAAACAACAATAAATAATAAAAAATAATAATAAAAAATTGAAAAAATCAAAAAATTCCTTAAAATTTGCAAAATAACCCTTTTTCGGGTTAAAATTGAAAAAAGATGTTACATAAAAATAGTTTGTAAGATTTTCTAACAGCATATATGCAAAGTATTTTGATTTATTTGAAAATAATTGAAAATAGATTTTTCAAGGACGGTGTCGAGGTCACGGGGTCGGTGTCGTTTTTCGAAATTTGTTAACTTAATATAATAGAAGATGTTTCGTTTTAAATTAAGAAATGTTAAAATTATTAAGCTAAAAACATTTGATTTTAATGACACTTAAAATTAGACACAATATTAAAGGTTACTAACTAAAAATTAAAAAAACAACAATAAATAATAAAAAATAATAATAAAAAATTGAAAAAATCAAAAAATTCTTAAAAATTTGCAAAATAACCCTTTTTCGGGTTAAAATTGAAAAAAGATGTTACATAAAAATAGTTTGTAAGATTTTCTAACAGCATATATGCAAAGTATTTTGATTTATTTGAAAATAATTGAAAATAGATTTTTCAAGGACGGTGTCGAGGTCACGGGGTCGGTGTCGTTTTTCGAAATTTGTTAACTTAATATAATAGAAGATGTTTCGTTTTAAATTAAGAAATGTTAAAATTATTAAGCTAAAAACATTTGATTTTAATGACACTTAAAATTAGACACAATATTAAAGGTTACTAACTAAAAATTAAAAAAACAACAATAAATAATAAAAAATAATAATAAAAAATTGAAAAAATCAAAAAATTCTTAAAAATTTGCAAAATAACCCGTTTTCGGGTTAAAATTGAAAAATAACCCTTTTTCGGGTTAAAATTGAAAAAAGATGTTACATAAAAAAAGTTTGTAAGATTTTCTAACAGCATATATGCAAAGTATTTTGATTTATTTGAAAATTATTGAAAATAGATTTTTCAAGGACGGTGTCGAGGTCACGGGGTCGGTGTCGTTTTTCGAAATTTGTTAACTTAATATAATAGAAGATGTTTCGTTTTAAATTAAGAAATGTTAAAATTATTAAGCTAAAAACATTTGATTTTAATGACACTTAAAATTAGACACAATATTAAAGGTTACTAACTAAAAATTAAAAAAACAACAATAAATAATAAAAAATAATAATAAAAAATTGAAAAAATCAAAAAATTCTTAAAAAAATTCAAAATAACCCTTTTCGGGTTAAAATTGCAAAAAGATGTTACATAAAAATAGTTTGTAAGATTTTCTAACAGCATATATGCAAAGTATTTTGATTTATTTGAAAATAATTGAAAATAGATTTTTCAAGGACGGTGTCGAGGTCACGGGGTCGGTGTCGTTTTTCGAAATTTGTTAACTTAATATAATAGAAGATAAGATGTTTCGTTTTAAATTAAGAAATAGTAAAATTATTAAGTTAAAAACATTTAATTTAAATGACACTTAAAATTAGACACAATATTATAGGTTACTAACTAAAAATTAAAAAAACAACAATAAATAATAATAAATAATAATAAAAAATTGAAAAAATCGAAAAATTCATAAAAAATAGAAAAATAACCCTTTTTCGGGTTAAAATTGAAAATTAACCCTTTTTCGGGTTAAAATTGAAAAAAGATGTTACATAAAAATAGTTTGTAAGATTTTCTAAAAGCATATATGCAAAGTATTTTGATTTATTTGAAAATAATTGAAAATAGATTCTTCAAGGACGGTGTCGAGGTCACGGGGTCGGTGTCGTTTTTCGAAATTTGTTAACTTAATATAATATAAGATAAGATGTTTCGTTTTAAATTAAGAAATAGTAAAATTATTAAGTTAAAAACATTTAATTTAAATGACACTTAAAATTAGACACAATATTATAGGTTACTAACTAAAAATTAAAAAAACAACAATAAATAATAATAAATAATAATAAAAAATTGAAAAAATCGAAAAATTCATAAAAAATAGAAAAATAACCCTTTTTCGGGTTAAAATTGAAAATTAACCCTTTTTCGGGTTAAAATTGAAAAAAGATGTTACATAAAAATAGTTTGTAAGATTTTCTAAAAGCATATATGCAAAGTATTTTGATTTATTTGAAAATAATTGAAAATAGATTCTTCAAGGACGGTGTCGAGGTCACGGGGTCGGTGTCGTTTTTCGAAATTTGTTAACTTAATATAATAGAAGATGTTTCGTTTTAAATTAAGAAATAGTAAAATTATTAAGTTAAAAACATTTAATTTAAATGACACTTAAAATTAGACACAATATTATAGGTTACTAACTAAAAATTAAAAAAACAACAATAAATAATAATAAATAATAATAAAAAATTGAAAAAATCGAAAAATTCATAAAAAATAGAAAAATAACCCTTTTTCGGGTTAAAATTGAAAATTAACCCTTTTTCGGGTTAAAATTGAAAAAAGATGTTACATAAAAATAGTTTGTAAGATTTTCTAAAAGCATATATGCAAAGTATTTTGATTTATTTGAAAATAATTGGAAATAGATTCTTCAAGGACGGTGTCGAGGTCACGGGGTCGGTGTCGTTTTTCGAAATTTGTTAACTTAATATAATAGAAGATGTTTCGTTTTAAATTAAGAAATAGTAAAATTATTAAGTTAAAAACATTTAATTTAAATGACACTTAAAATTAGACACAATATTATAGGTTACTAACTAAAAATTAAAAAAACAACAATAAATAATAAAAAATAATAATAAAAAATTGAAAAAATCGAAAAATTCATAAAAAATAGAAAAATAACCCTTTTTCGGGTTAAAATTGAAAATTAACCCTTTTTCGGGTTAAAATTGAAAAAAGATGTTACATAAAAATAGTTTGTAAGATTTTCTAAAAGCATATATGCAAAGTATTTTGATTTATTTGAAAATAATTGAAAATAGATTCTTCAAGGACGGTGTCGAGGTCACGGGGTCGGTGTCGTTTTTCGAAATTTGTTAACTTAATATAATAAGATAAGATGTTTCGTTTTAAATTAAGAAATAGTAAAATTATTAAGTTAAAAACATTTAATTTAAATGACACTTAAAATTAGACACAATATTATAGGTTACTAACTAAAAATTAAAAAAACAACAATAAATAATAAAAAATAATAATAAAAAATTGAAAAAATCGAAAAATTCATAAAAAATAGAAAAATAACCCTTTTTCGGGTTAAAATTGAAAATTAACCCTTTTTCGGGTTAAAATTGAAAAAAGATGTTACATAAAAATAGTTTGTAAGATTTTCTAAAAGCATATATGCAAAGTATTTTGATTTATTTGAAAATAATTGAAAATAGATTCTTCAAGGACGGTGTCGAGGTCACGGGGTCGGTGTCGTTTTTCGAAATTTGTTAACTTAATATAATAGAAGATGTTTCGTTTTAAATTAAGAAATAGTAAAATTATTAAGTTAAAAACATTTGATTTAAATGACACTTAAAATTAGACACAATATTATAGGTTACTAACTAAAAATTAAAAAAACAACAATAAATAATAATAAATAATAATAAAAAATTGAAAAAATCGAAAAATTCATAAAAAATAGAAAAATAACCCTTTTTCGGGTTAAAATTGAAAATTAACCCTTTTTCGGGTTAAAATTGAAAAAAGATGTTACATAAAAATAGTTTGTAAGATTTTCTAAAAGCATATATGCAAAGTATTTTGATTTATTTGAAAATAATTGAAAATAGATTCTTCAAGGACGGTGTCGAGGTCACGGGGTCGGTGTCGTTTTTCGAAATTTGTTAACTTAATATAATATAAGATGTTTCGTTTTAAATTAAGAAATAGTAAAATTATTAAGTTAAAAACATTTAATTTAAATGACACTTAAAATTAGACACAATATTATAGGTTACTAACTAAAAATTAAAAAAACAACAATAAATAATAATAAATAATAATAAAAAATTGAAAAAATCGAAAAATTCATAAAAAATAGAAAAATAACCCTTTTTCGGGTTAAAATTGAAAATTAACCCTTTTTCGGGTTAAAATTGAAAAAAGATGTTACATAAAAATAGTTTGTAAGATTTTCTAAAAGCATATATGCAAAGTATTTTGATTTATTTGAAAATAATTGAAAATAGATTCTTCAAGGACGGTGTCGAGGTCACGGGGTCGGTGTCGTTTTTCGATATTTGTTAACTTAATATAATATAAGATAAGATGTTTCGTTTTAAATTAAGAAATAGTAAAATTATTAAGTTAAAAACATTTAATTTAAATGACACTTAAAATTAGACACAATATTATAGGTTACTAACTAAAAATTAAAAAAACAACAATAAATAATAATAAATAATAATAAAAAATTGAAAAAATCGAAAAATTCATAAAAAATAGAAAAATAACCCTTTTTCGGGTTAAAATTGAAAATTAACCCTTTTTCGGGTTAAAATTGAAAAAAGATGTTACATAAAAATAGTTTGTAAGATTTTCTAAAAGCATATATGCAAAGTATTTTGATTTATTTGAAAATAATTGAAAATAGATTCTTCAAGGACGGTGTCGAGGTCACGGGGTCGGTGTCGTTTTTCGAAATTTGTTAACTTAATATAATATAAGATGTTTCGTTTTAAATTAAGAAATAGTAAAATTATTAAGTTAAAAACATTTAATTTAAATGACACTTAAAATTAGACACAATATTATAGGTTACTAACTAAAAATTAAAAAAACAACAATAAATAATAATAAATAATAATAAAAAATTGAAAAAATCGAAAAATTCATAAAAAATAGAAAAATAACCCTTTTTCGGGTTAAAATTGAAAATTAACCCTTTTTCGGGTTAAAATTGAAAAAAGATGTTACATAAAAATAGTTTGTAAGATTTTCTAAAAGCATATATGCAAAGTATTTTGATTTATTTGAAAATAATTGAAAATAGATTCTTCAAGGACGGTGTCGAGGTCACGGGGTCGGTGTCGTTTTTCGAAATTTGTTAACTTAATATAATATAAGATGTTTCGTTTTAAATTAAGAAATAGTAAAATTATTAAGTTAAAAACATTTAATTTAAATGACACTTAAAATTAGACACAATATTATAGGTTACTAACTAAAAATTAAAAAAACAACAATAAATAATAATAAATAATAATAAAAAATTGAAAAAATCGAAAAATTCATAAAAAATAGAAAAATAACCCTTTTTCGGGTTAAAATTGAAAATTAACCCTTTTTCGGGTTAAAATTGAAAAAAGATGTTACATAAAAATAGTTTGTAAGATTTTCTAAAAGCATATATGCAAAGTATTTTGATTTATTTGAAAATAATTGAAAATAGATTCTTCAAGGACGGTGTCGAGGTCACGGGGTCGGTGTCGTTTTTCGAAATTTGTTAACTTAATATAATATAAGATAAGATGTTTCGTTTTAAATTAAGAAATAGTAAAATTATTAAGTTAAAAACATTTAATTTAAATGACACTTAAAATTAGACACAATATTATAGGTTACTAACTAAAAATTAAAAAAACAACAATAAATAATAATAAATTATAATAAAAAATTGAAAAAATCGAAAAATTCATAAAAAATAGAAAAATAACCCTTTTTCGGGTTAAAATTGAAAATTAACCCTTTTTCGGGTTAAAATTGAAAAAAGATGTTACATAAAAATAGTTTGTAAGATTTTCTAAAAGCATATATGCAAAGTATTTTGATTTATTTGAAAATAATTGAAAATAGATTCTTCAAGGACGGTGTCGAGGTCACGGGGTCGGTGTCGTTTTTCGAAATTTGTTAACTTAATATAATATAAGATGTTTCGTTTTAAATTAAGAAATAGTAAAATTATTAAGTTAAAAACATTTAATTTAAATGACACTTAAAATTAGACACAATATTATAGGTTACTAACTAAAAATTAAAAAAACAACAATAAATAATAATAAATAATAATAAAAAATTGAAAAAATCGAAAAATTCATAAAAAATAGAAAAATAACCCTTTTTCGGGTTAAAATTGAAAATTAACCCTTTTTCGGGTTAAAATTGAAAAAAGATGTTACATAAAAATAGTTTGTAAGATTTTCTAAAAGCATATATGCAAAGTATTTTGATTTATTTGAAAATAATTGAAAATAGATTCTTCAAGGACGGTGTCGAGGTCACGGGGTCGGTGTCGTTTTTCGAAATTTGTTAACTTAATATAATATAAGATGTTTCGTTTTAAATTAAGAAATAGTAAAATTATTAAGTTAAAAACATTTAATTTAAATGACACTTAAAATTAGACACAATATTATAGGTTACTAACTAAAAATTAAAAAAACAACAATAAATAATAATAAATAATAATAAAAAATTGAAAAAATCGAAAAATTCATAAAAAATAGAAAAATAACCCTTTTTCGGGTTAAAATTGAAAATTAACCCTTTTTCGGGTTAAAATTGAAAAAAGATGTTACATAAAAATAGTTTGTAAGATTTTCTAAAAGCATATATGCAAAGTATTTTGATTTATTTGAAAATAATTGAAAATAGATTCTTCAAGGACGGTGTCGAGGTCACGGGGTCGGTGTCGTTTTTCGAAATTTGTTAACTTAATATAATATAAGATAAGATGTTTCGTTTTAAATTAAGAAATAGTAAAATTATTAAGTTAAAAACATTTAATTTAAATGACACTTAAAATTAGACACAATATTATAGGTTACTAACTAAAAATTAAAAAAACAACAATAAATAATAATAAATAATAATAAAAAATTGAAAAAATCGAAAAATTCATAAAAAATAGAAAAATAACCCTTTTTCGGGTTAAAATTGAAAATTAACCCTTTTTCGGGTTAAAATTGAAAAAAGATGTTACATAAAAATAGTTTGTAAGATTTTCTAAAAGCATATATGCAAAGTATTTTGATTTATTTGAAAATAATTGAAAATAGATTCTTCAAGGACGGTGTCGAGGTCACGGGGTCGGTGTCGTTTTTCGAAATTTGTTAACTTAATATAATATAAGATATCAAATTTGAAACGAATTGTTGCAATTAAAATCAGAATTTTATTTAATTTAATTTTATTTAATATTTACGTAAATATAATTACTTTTTATCTTTAAATTAAAGGTTTAATTTAAAAATAAATAAAAATGATATTTTTCTTCATATGAAATGCAGTATGTATTTGAAAATAGTTTTTCAAATTGTTTATTTCAAAAATGTTAATAAAAAATTGTATTCTTCATGTCTAATTAAAGATATAAAAATTGTTTTATATTCCACATACATTTGTGAGTATAAAACCGTTGAGAAAAAAATGTCACTTAATAAGAAATAAGTTAATTAACGAAAATTATTTATTTATAGAATTTTTGAATAATAACAATAATTATGTTATCTATTATATATAATAATTACGAGTAAGGCAACTATGAAGTTAAACGCTATAATTGTGCATCGTTTTCAATTACCTAACTTATTTCTTATTAAGTGGGATTTTTTTTCTTAACAGTTTCATACTCAGAAATGTATGTGGAATATTCAATATTTTAAAAATTTTTAATGGAACATAAAGAACACAATTTTTTATTAACATTTTGTAAATAAACAATTTAAAAAAAACTATTAAAAATAAAAAATTTTTTAAAAGAAAAATTATTTTTGAATACAGTATTCTATGACGAAAAATAATTTTTTTTGGATTTTGAAAATAATCAAGTGGAATTGAAGAAAAAAATTTATTTATTTATGATTGCTAAAAATTGCAATTGTTTATCATTTTAAAAAAACAATTTTTTTTCATCTAAAAATTTCAATTTCGATCACTTGAGAAGTAAAAAAAAATTTATTTAACATTGAAAATGAAATTTTTTTTTATTTTAGGTAATCTATTTGAGAAATTCTGACCCATTTATCAAGTAGATGAATTGAGATTAATAATGTTCTATTATATATTATTATACCGAAATATATTAATTTCTAGTTTAAAAAGTTAATTCCATTGTGGGTTGAGTATAATATGCCCTTGAATTTAAACAAGTAGTAATTTCAAATTCACATATATATACATTCAATTTGAGTGTGTGTGGTACTTTTCCATAAATCCTAGATTAGTTTCAGCTATTTGAAAATGCTTCCACAATCCACAAATGTAACTATTTAGCTTAAATATCTTACTCAGTATCTAAATATGAACAATAAAATAAAACATGAATTTATCATTTCTCATCAACTTCAAATTATCTCTGGACATATTGTTTACAGTTGTTGTACAAATTTTATGTTTTTGATATTTTATAATGTAGCCCTAAGGACAAGTAGAATGGTAGCGATGCAAAAGCATGTACATATTTTCTAAATCTAGTGTGTGTGTGAAGAAAGTCGTTTAAATGTTTTATTACATTATTTCGTGATAAAATTTAATTATAATGAAAATAAATTCAAGAATCTTTTATAACCCAATTGCGTTGGCCGTAAGCTGATGTAACTAAGTTCTTTACTTTAGTACCAATCAATATTATAGTAGGTGGTAAAATTCAGGGAATATTCGACACCTTTTACGATTTCTCGTTAAACACTTAAAAGAACATTATATAACTATATGTTTACACACTTTTTCATTCCAAGTATCAGTAAAAATTAATTATTAATTTTTGATCAAGTGTTTTGTTTTTGCCAACAAAAATTTAAAATATATATCAAAATTCATTTGTAAATACCTAAAATAAAATTAATAAACAAAATAATAAGATTAGAAATATAGATGAGAGATTCTTTTTCAATCGCCCCAGCCCAAAAAGTCAATGTTCTGGAATTGGCTTCATACTTTGGTAAATTGTTGTCCTATATCATAGTAATAAATCCCTAAAATATAAACTCATTAAAAAAATATTTGTAGAAAGTAGAGGGGGTTGAAGTTTTGACGTTAAGGGTAACATTGTCATTTTCAAATCCGTATAACTATGACAAAAGTTAATGGATTTTAATTTATCTATAATGAATTTTAATGCATTTTTACGTACTTTTCAAAAATGTATACAAAATTTAAAAAAAAAAATTTTTCACCCCTTTTTTTCAAAATCAACCCTTATTTTTCGATTTTCACCCCTTCGGGAATTTTTTTTTTTATTTTTCTTGGAAAGCTGAGGTTTTTTCCCATGAGCTAAGTAAATATGAAAATGGGACAACAATAATTTTGTGAGAAACAGAATATTAAAGCAGGCGGTGCCTACCTAAATCCTCGAAGATGATCTTTAGGTATACCCGTTATCGGCACCGCCTACATTAATATTCTGTTTCTCACAAAATTATTGTTGTCCCATTTTCATATTTACTTAGCTCATGGGAAAAAACCTCAGCTTTCCAAGAAAAATAAAAAAAAAAATTCCCGAAGGGGTGAAAATCGAAAAATAAGGGTTGATTTTGAAAAAAAGGGGTGAAAAATTTTTTTTTTTAAATTTTGTATACATTTTTGAAAAGTACGTAAAAATGCATTAAAATTCATTATAGATAAATTAAAATCCATTAACTTTTGTCATAGTTATACGGATTTGAAAATGACAATGTTACCCTTAACGTCAAAACTTCAACCCCCTCTACTTTCTACAAATATTTTTTTAATGAGTTTATATTTTAGGGATTTATTACTATCATATAGGACAACAATTTACCAAAGTATGAAGCCAATTCCAGAACATTGACTTTTTGGGCTGGGGCGATTGAAAAAGAATCTCTCAGATATGGAAAAAAAAATCGGACAAGTGTGAGTTACACTCGCATTAAAACCGAGGGTTCCGTACCATTAAACATAAAATTTAAGGGGGTTAAAGTGTGAAGGCAGGTGGAAAAATTCCAATTTTGCTTAATTTTTCCTGTAATGTGAGCATGAAAACACATAGGATAGACACATATTCACATAGATCGAAAATTATCAGTTTTTCCTTGAAAACGCTATGATAATCAACTCCAATCGTTCTCGCTATATTTTTTTTGTAATCTATACAAGTAAAAATGTATAAAAAATCCCTTAAGATAAAATTTTCTTCTTTTTTTATTCGAAAAATCCATGATTTTTTCTAAAAATATTCGCTATATTTTTCCTGTAATCTACACGCCAAAATACATATGTGTACCAAATTTCAGCCCAGATAAATTTGTGTGGCCGCTAGGGGGGGGGTATATGCCTTGCTTCACTAGTCTCGTTAATAGGGTTCCCCCATCGTTTACAAAAACCCTAATATTTAACATTCTGTGCAATTTAAATAGCAATAAAATATTATAATAAAATCGACTAAATTTTTTCAAGTCAGACTATATGGGGCATTCTACGAAAAATTTTTATTCAAATTTTTTTTTTGCCTGGAACATTGTTTTCGAAATCTTTATGAAAAATAAGAGAATACGTATTTTTTCTTTTTTGATTTGATGAAAGTTACGGGAGTTATGAATTTTTTAAAATTAAAGTTTACATGAAGAAGGTACTTTTCAAACGCATTTTTCTTCATTAAAACGAAAAGATGGAAAAAAAATGTGCCATATGAAATTTGTTGGAAATTTTTCAAATTTTTTATATATGCAATAAAAAAAGAATATATTTTTAGTGGAAATGCCCAAAAAGTCAAAATTAAAAAAAATATTGATTTTTCTCAAAGAGAGACACCATGAATTTTCAATTTTTTTTTTTGCTTGAAACTGCTTTTTTATAAATGTAAAACATAATTTCACTCCATTTTTATTCTAAGTCATTTGTTTTCTCTATAGTACTTGAATGTTTTTTTTTTTGACAGATGTGTAAACTATCAATAAAAATATACGTAATTTTAAATTATTTATTTTCAATGTCTTCAATAAACATTTTTCGTGATCGCTGTTGAAATCCATTCAAATTAAAAGCACATCTTGTTAAAAGAAATTTACGCAAATTAAATGCGCAACTATTTAACAAACTTTAATCATAACCCAAAAAAATGTTTTGGTTAATAAATCTATTGTTTGTAATAATTGTAGAATGAAAATTATAAAATCAAACATAAGTTTTTAAAAAGTACACTTTTTAGTTTTTTATTTAATTATTTAAATTATATTTAATTTATACTTGTTATAATATACATATAGGGGAATAGTGTCAGGGTTGGACACTTGGCTTTTTTTAAATAAGAACACTAGCGCCACCTGTGTGCGTACGTGACGAATTTTCTAGTAGTGTAACCTAACTTTTTGTGGCATTACATTTTTGGAGAATCAAAAGTAGCGTCTCCTGTGACTTCGGTGCAATCGAAGATACAAAAAAAGTTTTGTTTGACATGTGAATAAACCTAAAAAATGTGTAAAAAAAGCAAGAATTCGGGAAGGTAAGCTTATTGAATGTATTGTGGGGTACATTATTTAAGAAGAAATAAAGTGAAAAATCGAATCGCGACACATGTCTGGTTATGGTTAGCACAATTCGAAAATGATGCTTCTAGTTAGGGTTGGACACTTTATACAGTTAAGGTTAAACACCCATATTAATTATGAATTTGACACAATTTATAAATAAATATACAAATAAATATACAAATAAATTTTATTTTATTGATATTTCAGTGCAAAATTGTGCCAAAGATATTAGAAAAATAATACTTAAATTGTATAAATTTTGTTCATCATTTCATTGAGTTATTTGGAACATTAAAGCGTTATTTTTTGTAATTTGAGTTCATTCCTTTTTTAAACCCATGAAGCTTTACAATTTGTAAACAATAAGTAAAGATAAACATGAAAAAATAAGAATAAAAAACATTACAAATGTTATTTTACGTTTTTACCAATAATGCGTTTCGATTTTCAAAAAGTGTCCAACCCTGACTGAAAAGTCCAACCCTGACTAGATTTTTTTTTTTTTAAATGTTTATAACTTTTTTAATTTTGGACCAATCAATTTACGGTCCACAGCAAAAGTGTTCCTCTTTTGTAGATCTTTCCACCCATATACCACAATTGACTGAATTTATTTAAACAAAATATTTATAAACAAAAAACCAAAACTGTATCCAACCCTGACACTATTCCCCTACAATTATTTCAAGCTCTCTTTACTCAACTCGAAAATTTGAAATACTTCTTAGATTCCAAAAAACGCTACTTTCTAATATACGAGAAAAAATTCTTTATTTATTAGAGATTGTATTGCAAAAAAAAAAATTGAAAATCCATGGTGTCTCTCTTTGAGAAAAATAAATATTTTTTTTTAATTTTGACTTTTTGGGCATTTCCATTAAAAATATATTATTTTTTTATTGCATATATAAAAAATTTGAAAAATTTCCAACAAATTTCATATGGCACATTTTTTTCCATCTTTTCGTTTTAATGAAGAAAAATGCGTTTGAAAAGTACCTTCTTCATGTAAACTTTAGTTTTAAAAAATTCATAACTCCCGTAACTTTCATCAAATCAAAAAAGAAAAAAATACGTATTCTCTTATTTTTCACAAAGATTTCGAAAAAAAATGTTCCAGGCAAAAAAAAATTTTGAATAAAAATTTTTTGTAGAATGTCCCATATAATAAAATATTCTTCGTATATCTATTTTCAACATCGTTGAAACGATAAAGAAACGAAATAAGCATTTTGAGAGTATTGGATAACGTTTTGACATTTGAGGATTATATTGAAATATGTTTGTATGATTTTAAATTATGGATGAAATTGAGATACATATCAATTCATTTTTTTTTATTATTATTATTAATAATATTTTAACTATTTGTCTGCCTACAAAAAAGAAAAGCAGCTGTTGTGTTTTTTCACTTTTGTTATTGCTTTGATTTAGGTTAAAAAGTATTGTGCATTATTTTTATTTTGAAATTATTAAAATCACCAACTAACTTATGAGTACATATATATATATATATATATACGATTCCAAATTAAAAGTCACGTAAAATTATAATATGAAAGACTAAGAAGGCAATTATAAATGTTTGTGTAAATTTGTATCTTCAAAATTTCTTACTCTATATAGCAGTTTCTACTACTTGTGACAGTTTATTTTCAGTAAATTAGAGGAAAGAGCTCAACGAAAGCAACATAATGATGCGCATGATAGAGATATAAAATTTAAGTACCTCTTTTCATAGCACTTAAATATCTAAAATGAACTTTGAAGTTAATTTTGGACTTTTTTGTAAATGACATACAATAAGAATTTATTGTCATTATTAACTATTTAAAATTTTTTTTTATCTAAATAAAATAACAAAATATAATAATTATAATAAAAATTATAGTAATACTATTATTTTTTTTTTTTTTATTTAGGAAATTTTGGAAAATCTGCTTAAAGATACCTTGAATCCGCATTTCAAAGTTATATGGGGTTGGTAAAAAAAAAAATAAAACAGTTGGCAAATTACTACCAGCTGTGACCTACAAAAACCCATAACTCAAATTTTTTAAAAATTGGCTAGATTTACTTAAAACTCGTTCCTCGGGGTTTTTTTTAGTGTCGCTGATTACAAATATAAAGTCAAATTTTCAAAATCCAAAAAAAAAATTTTTGAAAAAATTTCTGCAATATAGAATCCGCTATTTTGAATTTTCAAAATCTGATTCAGATTTGTAATCAGCGACTCCGAAAACTCCTAGATACCAAGTTACGTGAAAATTAAAAAAAAAATTCAAAATTTGTCCGCCATATTGGATCCGTTATTTTGTATTTTCAAAAGGACACCGCACTTTTCTTTCAGCAAATTTTTCTGAGTCTGCAGTTTTGTAGTTTAAGGCCTCCTGAACAAAAAATGTTAATGACAAAATTCAAAAAAATGGACAGTTTTTGAGCTACTGTAGCTCAAAGTTGAAAAATAATAACATAATAAGTAATGTTTTTTTGACCACTTTGACCCGATTGAAATTTGTGGCAGCTAGAGTGTCCACCGATTTTTAAAATGTAGTTTTGAGAAAAACGCATTTAAAGTTTTCTTAACAGTTTGGTCATGATTAACAATGATTAAATTGAGCTGCCGGATCAAAGAAGGGCACATAACTAATGTAATTCAAATGGGTTATGTGCTCTTCTTTGATCCGGCAGCTCAATTAAAAATTACCTCTAATCAGCTACGCCGGGTCCATATAGCATATCATTTCTATGCCTATAAGGTGTACTTTTTAAGCAGGGTGAAAATTTCTCAACTGAGCCACCTAAAACTGACTTTTCAAATTTAAAATATTTTTTTTCATAATTTATTGCAGAAAGCCAAATTAAAAACATTCCTGAAATGCGTTTTTAAAAAAATTAATTTTTTAATTATTTATTATTAATTGAATATTTTGTTACCTTTCTACTAAATTTGCAATTACTCTGTTGCTTATTAATGAAATAAAAATTTCTCATCGTAACATTTTTTTGTGCTATACGTATAATTTTTTTTGTTACATTTTTTTACAGAGAAATTGTTACAACAAAATTATTTTCTCATCGTGATATTTTTTTTAAGCTACCATTAATTTTTTTACAAAGAAAATTTTAAAAAAATTATTTTCTCATGGTGAAATTTTTTTGTCAAAATTTCTCTATAAAAAAAATTAATTAACTAATTAGCTTAATAATTAGTTAATTAATTTTTTTTACTACGAACATTTAACAAAAAAATTATTTTCTTTATCGTAATATTTTTTTTGACCACAAATTTTTGTTTGGCAAATTTTCGTTGAAAACAATTAATTAACTAATTATTAGATATGACATTATGTTATTAATAATTATTTATTAAATTAATTATTTGTCATATTTAAAATAAAACAAAAAAATATCTAATAAAATCAAATTTTTCAAATGTTCCCGCGCTGCGCTGATGGCTCAGCTGTGGACTTTAGTTCGCTCAACGCCATAGGGAGGGCGAACATCATAACTGTTTCTCGCAGTAGAGGTGTCATTATATTAGTATATAAACAGTGATCGAAAATTTTATTCTCGTCGAAATTTTTTTCTGCCGATGTCTTTCCTATTTATTGGATTTGAGACAAACTCTTTTTTGGAAGAAATTGTTTCACTAATACTGTGATGACCATTTTTTTATTTTAATTTAATTATTAAAAATGAAATAATAATAATAACTATTAAAAAATAATAAAAATAAAATTTTTTTTGTTAAATTATTGATTTTTTAAATTATTATTAAAATTTTTAATATTGGCTAATTATTGGCATCGGCGTGGACAGCCCATGACTTTACCAATAACGGTCCATTATTGGGTGCCAATGGTTTTTTTTATTGGCTCCCATCATTGGGCCAATTAATACGCCAATGGTTACTCGTGGCAGTTTCCCATTGGGAAATTAATTTTTTTAAAACGCATTTCAGTTATGTTTTTAATTCGGCTTCCTGCAATAAATTATGAAAAAAAAATATTTTAAATTTAAAAAGTAAGTTTTAGGTGGTCCCAAGTTGGGAAATTTTCACCCAGCATAAAAATTTTTTTTTTTATTTTTTTTAAATTTCAAAGTGACGTGTAACCCCTTAAAAATCAATCAAAATTACTCAGAATCTGTTACTTAGGGGTTTTTGGAGTTTGTTACGGATTACGAATCTGAAGTCAGAATTCAAAATGACAGGCGAGTTTTAGAAAAATCCCTCGAATTCACTCAGAATCTGTTACCATATTGAATCCGCCATTTTGAATTCTGACTTCAGATACGTAATCAGTTGGGCTATTTTTCTCGAATACGGCTTCGGTGATAATTTTCTTTTTTTGTTTAAAACTACTCTAGGAACCTCAAAGATACAAAATCGACAAGAAATTTTAGAGTGCAAGCAATTTTCATTTAAATCCATTTCATGCGCACCGTAATATGTAGCTTTTATTTATCTTTAACAATCAGAATTAGGAGACATACCTGTAAATACAAATTCTGCAGTGTATACTTTGGTCACTAATTTATTCACAATATTTGAGGTTAGTACATAATTTCCTCCTCCACATTTGTCAGTGATTGTTGTAATAAGAGATTTACATTATCAGCAGGTATCATGTCATATGGGGTATTTGAGGAAATGAAAGTGCAGACAATTTGTCCAAAGGAGGCTCATAAACTTCGAATTGATAATTTTACTGGTGCATTCCTTTTATACCTTGTTGAAATCTGATTTGAAATTTTAGGTGACCAAATTGTGGCCTTATTTTGGAGCAACAGTTTCCTCTAATTCCTACTTTAAGAGTGTTGGTATTAAATCTAAGAGTTATGTGGCATTGATGACCCTAGAAGATTTATTAACCTAATAACAAGGTTAAGATCCAGTCATATTTGCACTGGAGAACACTTTTCCATGTTGACGTGGACTCTTAGTTATGAAAGTGGATGTGGAGACAATTTTATGAGCCTTCGTCACCTATTAAGTTTTTGTCCTTTTTTATCACTTGGCAGATCTTCATCCTCGGTATACATATTTTAGGTTAGCTAATTTTGATTCTTCAAAAATGGTTTAAAAAATTTTCTACGATGATTTTGAATAGAATTATCATCTTTTAAAAATGATCGTATTGTGGTGGAATGTATTTGTGTGCGTGTCGATAATTACAAAAAGAGTTGTCGTCATTCAAAAATGCGATATTTGACGATTTTGAGAATTATTGATGATGTTAGATTTTTTTTCTGTTATCTCCATTATCACTAACGAAGGTGACTGCGTTTGTCCTTTAATGCCAGAGGAATTTCCTCACAGAAAAAAAGGTGGGTAAAAAGTTGTAAAGATAGAGGATAAAAGTCGTTAGGATACAGGGTAAAGGATAAATTTGTGATGGATAAAAATGTTACTAAAATACTAGCGTCATATCCTCTCTCGCTAACGCTCGCTCGGTTGAAATTGTACTCATTATTATTTACTTATTTCAGTTCATTCATATGTATTTACTCTATTTTTTAAATTAATATTATAATAAATTTATTATTAATTTTAAGTTTTATATTTTTAAGAAATCTTTAATACTTTTCATAAATAAATAATCTATTTTTATCAATATAATGATTTGTGTTTTGTTCTAACTTAGTTTTTTTTATGACTATAAAACGGTTGAAATATAACAAATTTTAAAAATTTTATTTCCTATTACAATTTCGATGAAAGTTCAAAATGAAAATAGACATAAAATATGAACTACTTTTACAGAGGAAAGAAATATATTAAAAAGAAGTTATAATGCAATTCGCATGGGATATCAAGTACCTCGAATATCGCAAAATCGAAATTATTAGATATCAAAAATATAAATTTAATTAACGATAACTTTAAAAAAAATAAATATTTTTTGATGAGATTTGAAATTGGGATGCATTTTACATGTGAATTACTGAAAAATAACAAAAAGTTGCAAAATTTGCAAAAAAATATTTTTTGCAAAAAGTTGCAAAAAAAAAAATTCAGATTTTTTTCTAATTCATATGTTTAATTTATGTTTAAATTCTAATTTTGAATCATATCTGAACAAAAATTGTTGAAAAAGAATGTGAAAAACGAAAATTCTTGGCCCAGTAACGTCACGAAGACGACAAAACAAACATTTTAATATAATAGAAGATTTGTGAAAAATTTTGAAATAACGATAACTTTAAAAAAAATAAATATTTTTTGATGAGATTTGAAATTGGGATGCATTTTACATGTGAATTACTGAAAAATAACAAAAAGTTGCAAAAAAATATTTTTTGCAAAAAGTTGCAAAAAAAAAAATTCAGATTTTTTTCTAATTCATATGTTTAATTTATGTTTAAATTCTAATTTTGAATCATATCTGAACAAAAATTGTTGAAAAAGAATGTGAAAAACGAAAATTCTTGGCCCAGTGACGTCACGAAGACGACAAAACAAACATTTTAATATAATAGAAGATTTGTGAAAAATTTTGAAATAACGATAACTTTAAAAAAAAAAATATTTTTTGATGAGATTTGAAATTGGGATGCATTTTACATGTGAATTACTGAAAAATAACAAAAAGTTGCAAAATTTGCAAAAAAATATTTTTTGCAAAAAGTTGCAAAAAAAAAAAATTCAGATTTTTTTCTAATTCATATGTTTAATTTATGTTTAAATTCTAATTTTGAATCATATCTGAACAAAAGTTGTTGAAAAAGAATGTGAAAAACGAAAATTCTTGGCCCAGTAACGTCACGAAGACGACAATACAAACATTTTAATATAATAGAAGATTTGTGAAAAATTTTGAAATAACGATAACTTTAAAAAAAATAAATATTTTTTGATGAGATTTGAAATTGGGATGCATTTTACATGTGAATTACTGAAAAATAACAAAAAGTTGCAAAATTTGCAAAAAAATATTTTTTGCAAAAAGTTGCAAAAAAAAAAAATTCAGATTTTTTTCTAATTCATATGTTTAATTTATGTTTAAATTCTAATTTTGAATCATATCTGAACAAAAATTGTTGAAAAAGAATGTGAAAAACGAAAATTCTTGGCCCAGTGACGTCACGAAGACGACAAAACAAACATTTTAATATAATAGAAGATTTGTGAAAAATTTTGAAATAACGATAACTTTAAAAAAAATAAATATTTTTTGATGAGATTTGAAATTGGGATGCATTTTACATGTGAATTACTGAAAAATAACAAAAAGTTGCAAAATTTGCAAAAAAATATTTTTTGCAAAAAGTTGAAAAAAAAAAAAATTCAGATTTTTTTCTAATTCATATGTTTAATTTATGTTTAAATTCTAATTTTGAATCATATCTGAACAAAAATTGTTGAAAAAGAATGTGAAAAACGAAAATTCTTGGCCCAGTGACGTCACGAAGACGACAAAACAAACATTTTAATATAATAGAAGATTTGTGAAAAATTTTGAAATAACGATAACTTTAAAAAAAATAAATATTTTTTGATGAGATTTGAAATTGGGATGCATTTTACATGTGAATTACTGAAAAATAACAAAAAGTTGCAAAATTTGCAAAAAAATATTTTTTGCAAAAAGTTGCAAAAAAAAAAAATTCAGATTTTTTTCTAATTCATATGTTTAATTTATGTTTAAATTCTAATTTTGAATCATATCTGAACAAAAATTGTTGAAAAAGAATGTGAAAAACGAAAATTCTTGGCCCAGTGACGTCACGAAGACGACAAAACAAACATTTTAATATAATAGAAGAAGAAGATTACTAGAAAAATGGATGTCATATTTGAGTAAACTGTCTAATTTTAATAAAAATATTAGTAATTTTACACTTAACTTATTAAATCCACAAATTTTTTATAAATAAGTAATTGCATGTGGAAATATTTTGCCTATAATTATTGTCTATTATTAAAAATATCTTTGACTAATACAACTGACAGCTGACGACAGTGCGTAAATAATCAGAACTGGGAAATTACAACTCAACGTCTGTATTGTTGCACGAAAGCAGAGTTGGGTAGTAACTGAATTTTTTATGCATATTAGGCTGTGTCAGTTCATCGAGATATTTCGAGTTCAAGATATGACGTCAGAGGCCTGGAGGGATAACAAACAGACGACACAATGTTATTCTTACGGGGAAGAAAATTTGTTTCCACTTTCATCAATTTTATTCATACTTTAAACACGGAAAACGTGTGACATATAATAAAATTAAAATGTGTGTTAAAAATTAATGACACAGCCTAATATGCACAAAAAATTCAGTTACTACCCAACTCTGCTTTCGTGCAACAATACAGACGTTGAGTTGTAATTTCCCAGTTCTGATTATTTACGCACTGTCGTCAGCTGTCAGTTGTATCAGTCAAAGATATTTTTATTAATAGACAATAATTATAGGCAAAATATTTCCATATGCAATTACTTATTTATAAAAAATTTGTGGGTTTAATAAGTTAAGTGTAAAATTACTAATATTTTTATTAAAATTAGACAGTTTACTTAAATATGACATCCATTTTTCTAGTAATATTTTAGTAACATTTTTATCCATCACAAATTTATCCTTTACCCTGTATTCTAACGACTTTTATCCTCTATCTTTACAACTTTTTACCCACCTTTTTTTCTGTGAGGAAATATTAAAATTTTAGGGGTTATGATAAAAATTAGTATTTTTGTGATTTTATTTAAATTTCTTTTATTTGTGAACAAATTATGGCCCTGAAAATTTTAAATTCTTATACAAAAGGAAACATAGTTTTGTAAAATGTGAGAATAGGAAAAATAACTTTAAATCTCTGATAATCCTTTTCTATTTATTCCGTTTAGTTAAACTAAAATAATTAATTTTCTTCATCTAATCTATGTAAATAGATGCTGCTCTATTTTTTGTTTTAGTTTCGTAATAGAAAACTCTTTGCAAGTATTCGTGTTTGTTTCTTATACTTAAAAAAAAGTTTGAAATATCCTGTGACCTCTTTCGACGCAATCGCGTGAAAAATGGTTTCAAACTTTGCCCGTAACGAATGTTCCACTATGACTACAGTAGATATAGCTATATATATATATATAGAATTTTTCCACTGAAATATAAAATTTCTCCCATTTCACAAACGTAAAATACAAAAGTCAATGAATGAATCCAAGTTTTCAGACAATCTACAATTTTACGATATTTTATTATTTTATTACTCTAATATGCAGTTTTATCCATCTAGATAAAGTAACAGCGCAATTTTTAGTGCATAACACTTTATGTGCTTTTTATATTTTCTCGACAAAAATACACTTAATATATAACATTTTAATTTTTTTTCTCCCAAATTTTCATAAAGAATTCTTGTGTGGAATTTTGCGTTAAATTGTAAATTATCATTAAATATATAGAAGAATTAGAGAACAAATGAAAATAAATTGACATTAAGAATAATAATAAAATTTGCTCCCTACCCCTTTAGAAGATATTATCAAGTTATTGAGTTTCAGAAACTGGGGTTATGTGTCTAATAATGGAAAATTAATTCGCAACATAACTTCTTGCTTGAAACATTAATGGTTGGATTATTATCTTTCTTGTAGCGTATATATATGCTTTAAACCACGATCATAAGTGCTTATATTTCTAGCTAACTTAAATTCTATACCATATATATATATATATATATATTTCCATAAGCGACTAGAAGTGAAATTATTATAAGGCTTTCTAACGCGACAATAATGTATTGATTATTTGGCAAAATTGTGGATTGCTTCAAAATTAATTTCTTTTTTTTAACAAATTATAATGAAAACTTATTAATGATAATAAATATTAAATTTAAAAATAATAAAATAAACTGAATATCAATAGTTAATGCTGGAATGCGATTCTGTAATTTCATTTCGATTTCCACTTTGACTTTAATTTTTACTTTAACCCCTTGACAGTCCAGGGCCCATATGTGGCCAGAAAAAGTCGTGCCACCTTTGTGCAAGTGGCCATATATGGCCATCGCAAAAAAATAATACTAAATTTAATTTGATTCGCCTGAAATTTGTTACTCGGGGGTTTTTGGGGTCGCTGAATCCAAATTTGAAGTCAGATTTCAAAAAAACAAAATGGCGGACCCAAAATGGCGACCATGAAAACTTAAAATTTATCAGATTTACATGAAACTCGTTGCTCAGGAGTTTTCGGAGTCTCTGATTACGAATCTGAGGTCGGTTTTTCAAAATTCAAAATGGCGGATCCAATATGGCGGATAATTTAAAAATTAATGCGTTTTGACCACAAATTGTTACTCGGGGGTTTTCATAGTCGCTGAATTCGAATTTGAGGTCAGTTTTTCAAAATTCAAAATGGCGGATCCAATATGGCGGACAAATTTTTAAAAAATCAATCCGATTTGTCTGAAATTTGTTACTCGGGGGTTTTTGTGGTCGCTGAATTCGAATTTGAGGTCGGTTTTTTGAAATTCAAAATAGCGGATCCAATATGGCGGACAAATTTAAAAAAATTTTTTTTAAAAAATTTGTCCGCCATATTGGATCCGCCATTTTGAATTTTGAAAAACTGACCTCAAATTCGAATTCAGCGACCACAAAAACCCCTGAGTAACAAATTTCAGGCAAATCGGTTTGATTTTTTAAAAATTTGTCCGCCATATTGGATCCGCCATTTTGAATTTTGAAAAACTGACCTGAAATTTGAATTTAGCGACCCCAAAAACCCCCGAGTAACAAATTTCAGGCAAATTGGATTGATTTTTTAAAAATTTGTCCGCCATATTGGATCCACCATTTTGAATTTTGAAAAACTGACCTCAAATTTGAATTTAGCGACCCCAAAAACCTTAAATATGATGAAGTCATATTTTTTTGGAAACTTTTTTTTCGGACCGTTTTAGGCCCACCAGCGATTTTTAACTGGACTGCGAAGGGGTTAATTTCTACTTTTATTTTGATTTAGACTAAAATTACTTTGATTTTCATTTTCATTTACACTTTTAGTTTGATTTCGATAAGTGAAAATAAAAGTGAAAGTTAAAATGAAATTACACAATTATACCCCTGATTATTAATTTAAAAATTTTTTTATTTTCAATTCTGCGATTTATAGTTATAAATTTTATTAGTAGACTCGATATAAATAAGAATAATTTTACATGACGTCACTTTTTTCATTATAGAACTAGAGGACTTTAGTGGCGATTCTCAAATCCCATTATATTTTTTTTTAGTAACGACGATCTTCATATATATATATATGGGGCATTCTACGAAAAATTTTTATTCAAAATTTTTTTTTGCCTGGAACATTTTTTTTCGGAATCTTTATGAAAAATAAGAGAATACGTATTTTTTTCTTTTTTGATTTGATGAAAGTTACGGGAGTTATGAATTTTTTAAAATTAAAGTTTACATGAAGAAGGTATTTTTCAAACGCATTATTTCTTCATTAAAACGAAAAGATGGAAAAAAATGTGCCATATGAAATTTGTTGGAAATTTTTCAAATTTTTTATATATGCAATAACAAATAATATATTTTTAGTGGAAATGCCCAAAAAGTCAAAATTAAAAAAAAATATTGATTTTTCTCAAAGAGAGACACCATTGATTTTCAATTTTTTTTTTTTTTGCAATACAATCTCTCTTTACTCAAGTCAAAAATCTGAAATACTTCTTAGATTCCAAAAAACGCCACTTTCTAATATACGGAAAAAAATTCTTTATTTATTAGAGATTGTATTGCAAAAAAAAAAAAATTGAAAATCCATGGTGTCTCTCTTGGAGAAAAATCAATATTTTTTTTTAATTTTGACTTTTTGGGCATTTCCACTAAAAATATATTATTTTTTTATTGCATATATAAAAAATTTGAAAAATTTCCAACAAATTTCTTATGGCACATTTTTTTCCATCTTTTCGTTTTAATGAAGAAATAATGCGTTTGAAAAGTACCTTCTTCATGTAAACTTTAATTTTAAAAAATTTATAACTCCCGTAACTTTCATCAAAGCAAAAAAGAAAAAAATACGTATTCTCTTATTTTTCATAAAGATTTCGAAAAAAAATGTTCCAGGCAAAAAAAAATTTTGAATAAAAATTTTTCGTAGAATGCCCCATATATTCTACCCTGTTTCAATAGTAAAACAAAACAAAGCTTAAAGTAGGAAGTAGAGAAGGAAGATTGTCGACACAACTGGATGAGCTCCCATTTTGTATTCCACTTTTATGAAAACAACATCGGATAATAATTTTCTAAAATATTAAATATTTTTTAATTTATATCGACTCCATTCTTTAAAATTACTTCATCTGCAGTTTTAATCATAGAAAAATTTGAAATTATTGAACTCAACTTTAGGGTGGAAATTTTGATTAAAAATATAAAATTAATTTCACTATTATAAATTTTAATTATTAGAATTTTTAAAAAATTACATAATTACAATATAAAAATTAATTTTACATTATAAAATAATAAATATAAATTAAACACAGCGAAAATTCTGAAATAATTTTTGTGAAATGAAGAAAAAAATACTTTATGCCCGCATGAAAAAACTAGAAAAAAAAAAAATTGACAACTATTTTATCGATGCATTTTTCAAGTATATATTTTATTACAAAATCCTTTCGTCTATGAAACTTGATGGTTAGTTTAAATAAAATTTTCTTTTTAGTTATTGAAACTAGTAAAAGATTCAAAAGTTCTGACAAGACTTATATTAAAGAAGATTCATGTTATATTACGGATAAAAATTCAGTGGAAGTAATAAGACCTGTGTGAATATCGAATTCCAGTTCAAACGGAATAGAGATGCGAATTTTCCTTCAAAAATATGTTTCTCAAATTCTACACGAAAAGTTATAATAGAAAGTTTAAAATTGGTCTCTGCTTATTGTGTTTGTCCAATTATATATACGATTAGTATCTCTATATATATATATATATATATATATATACATAAAACAATAACAAAGTTTTGTAATTTTATCTTTTTGCATAAAAGATAAATTACAAAAAAGAAAATCTCTTTACATAAGAAAAGAAAAAAATAACAAAATTCAAAAAAAATTTCTATATATTTACAGATTAGGAAAACAGTAAATTAAAAACAACGTTTGGTGATTCCAGCTACGACTATAATATTATCATAAAAAGTATAATAATTGAAGGTATCGAAATTAAATTGAATTAATTGCTTAAGAACATTTAACTTTCTGTCAGTTGTAGTATTAGTAAAGAAAAATGCTTTTATAGAAAATGTTTACTAATTTTTAAACTCATTGAAATAATTAAAAAAAAAACACCGAAGACCTCAAAAAATAAAATTTTCATCTCTGTTAATTTTATTAAAATCATTGTAAATTAAAACCTCATTTTCATAATTAACTAACATAATTAACTACCAGAAGTTTTAATATCATTTTCAAATAAAATTTTCAAAATCTATTTTCTACGATATCCTTTTATAATTCACTCAATCGAAATAATTCTGTTTTTATTCATTTTTACGATACCGATTTGTAACCAACATATATATCATGTTAAACAATGAATCACCTTCTGGTTTTTGAACCAGAAGAAAGGCATTTTTAGGTTCCATTAAAAATATACTTTTTTTTACGACTTGCTATTAAATTTTATGTTACAGGAACACATAAGAGAATCACGTGAGAATCGTCTGGATGAAATTGGTCGTCAAGCAACGCCTTGTCCTGTTTCTGCAACTAGAACAGAAATCGGTGACATTGAAAGCGAATCACCTAGCATTGATGGTGTAACAACTAAAGAACTTTTGACACCTTCAACAATAATTGCTCACGAATATACAAAAGAATTGGTAATGGAAATGCACTACGATGCTAAAAATAGAAACGATATTAATGAAATTAATGACTACAATGACATACATCAGAGTAATAATGTCAGTAATGCCACGCAGGAACGTCTACAAGAATCCAGTGAGGAACCAGAAACAAGAGATAACGCATGTCAAACAAGAGAAAGTCTCTTTGAATATCGAACACCCGATACCTACATTAAACCATCGTTTACAACTTTTGGATTTCGTCCACCAACCTCACAAAATGGTAGTACACATCAACACAATTATCATCAGTCGAGTCCAATTAAAAGTATTTCCAGTAAACAAAGTTCACTGCGATCCCAATCCCACAAGTGTTGTAGTCCCTCATCGCAAGGAAGAGAAGAAACTATTACTACCTCATGTCCTAGACATTCAGTTGTTCCCGCCCCACCAGGTTGGTCACACTATGATCCTCCATATCCACCAGTTGTCACCGATCCACTTGATTTCACTTATCAAAGATATCCAAGTCCAAAATCAAGTAGAGATCCATCACAAAGTCAATCTCCCAAAAGGCATCATATAGCAGGCTCTGGTGAGAGATATGGATCAATATTAGGCTCAACGCATGGATCCATCACTAATTCAGGACATGGTTCTAGTAATACAAATAGTTCGAATAATTCAGGTACACCAAAGAAAATCGGTGAGTCACGTTATAAGGCTGAAGCAGTTATTGAAGTTGACCAGAAGAGGCCTTTTAGTATAGAGAGTACAAAAAGTGCACCCGACGTAATTGCAACTCACTGACGACAAGATGCTGGGGATTGGGAGCCGTACAAAAGACGCAATCCCCGTCAAATATCCACTGAAAGTTTAATTAAACAAAGAACAATTAGTGTTGCAACACAAAGTTCATTGGATGAAGATATTACAACAACAACAACAGCGTCAACCATTGAAATATCCTCTTCCTGATCCACATCAATTGACCGCCCAGAAATTGTCCAAGAGGTGGTCAATAAGGACCCCTTAATTTTACGACCTGAAAGACTTTTACAACTTGTTGAGGAACAATTGCCAATTTTAGAGCCACCTAAAGAATTTCGTATTCCTAATTTTGATTGTAAGCTACCGTTTACTTTTTGCTGTCATCATTGTACTTGTTCTAAACACACGGAGCGTGATAATAAAAAACCAATGATGCCTTCTGGTAAGACTTCTAAAAATGATTTCTATGGAACATGGCCTAATCGAAATGCAAGAGGAATTAGAAAAATCACTTTTGGAAGACAAAAGTCCGTTGGAGGTTTAGAAGGTGTACGTGTTAAAAGAATTAAATCTCCTGTCTTTAGAAAAACATTAGAAAATGAGGTTGGAGCTTCTATACCTTTTTAATTTATCGGATCTCTACAAATTAGGTGTTTTTGAACAAATATCAACTGCACACAATAGCATTTACAGTTGTGTGTGTGTGAATATTATTTCCAAAAATGTTTTTAAAATTTCGGTTTATCGAAAAGTATTTAGAGATTTTTTTTTAACAAAAATACTTTTCTACACACGAAATTTTATCATCAACTGTATTAGATTCGTGTTGCTCAAAAATTATTTCTAAAAAAGAAAAGGAGAATTTTTAAATTTCTGAAAGCTTGTTTTCTTAAATTGAGAAACAGTTTGCAGAATTTAATAAAAAAAAAAAAACATAACTAATGCAAAGAATAAATAAATAAAAAAAAAACAGGGTCCCTTAAGTTCTTTGCTCATGGACCATTTGGATGAAGACAATCGCTGCCTTCTATAGATTATTACTTATTAAAAAAATAGGCCAAGTCCATAAAATTTTTTTTCAAATTCATAGAATTAAAAACCGTTTACATTGGCCTAATTTTACTTAATTTTGCAAGCAATTTATTAATTATAACAAAATATTTAATGATATAAGGTAAATTGTACAGTTGTTGGTCACTTTATGAATACCATTAAAAAATTTTTAACTAAACGCAAAATTTGCTAAGTGCATAATATACTTTTTCATTTTTTTTTTTTTTGAAATTTCCCTGGCGGATCTCGAAATCGGAATGTACGCTGAATTCGTTGTACATTCGTTACACATTGGTTAAACATTTAGTTGGAGTGAAAATTGTGTAGAAACTGAGTGGAAACTGTGGAAATGTGTAATTGAATTGAATAATAAAAGTATTTAGTGATAGTCGGCAATTTTCACTCCAACTAAAAGTTTAACCAATGTGTAACGAATGTACAACGAATTCAGCGTACATTCCGATTTCGAGATCGAGGCTTGTTGACATATAATAAAATTAAAATGTGTGTTGATAATTAATTTTGTTATATATTTGATTCAATTGCATTTATAGATTCTCTGAATTCGTGATAAAATATAAATTTTGAGGTTAGGGGTGTTTGTTTACTAACTTGAAATCTTTTACTGCTGCGGTAATTCCCACTTAAAATATATATTTTATATCTTTTTAATAACATGCATACTGGATATTGTTTAATAATGTTGTTAAAATAATGTAAAATGTGATTAGTAAACAAACACCCCTAACCTCAAAATTTATATTTTATCACGAATTCAGAGAATCTATAAATGCAATTGAATCAAATATATAACAAAATTAATTATCAACACACATTTTAATTTTATTAGATGTCAACAAGCGTTTTCCATGTTCAAAGTATGAATAAAATTGATGAAAGTGGAAACAAATTTTCTTCCCCATAATAATAACATTATGTCGTCTGCTTGTTGTCCCTCCAGGCCTCTGACGTCATTTCTTGAACTCGAAATATCTCGATGAACTGACACAGCCTAATAACAGAATTTCAAAGTTTAAAATGTCGGATAGATTTGTAAAAATCGTTTGAAACTCGTTTTTCACATATTCTCAGAGACGCTGATTACGAATTTGAAATAAGATTTTTCAAAATTAAAAATGGAGGATCTAATGTGAAGTTAGAATTCGATATTTTGAATTTTGAAAAATTGATATCCGATTCATTATCAATGATCCATAAAACCTCTGATTATAACAAGTTTCAAATGAATCCAAGCGATTTTTACAAATTCGTCAGCCATAATACATCCGCCATTTTGATTTTTTTTAAATCTAGAAACACTTGACGGTTAAATTAGTTGACTATAAAAATGTATGTTTCAAAGGGTAAAATCATGAATGTTTAAAAATAAAAATTCATCTCTTAAATAGAAATTCGTATTAAATAAAAATTCGTTTAGATAAAAAATGCGTTAAAGGGACTTGCAAAAAGTTAGCAACGTCATTTTGTTTCAAAAAAAATAATTTTTGTGCTAATTTTGTGTCAATTTGTCATAATTTTATTCTAATTTATGCTGTAAAAATTTAAAAAAAAAATATAACTAGAACTCGAATTTAAAAAAAAAAAAATTTTCAAAATTTTTAATAATAAATTATTTAAAATAATTCAAATTTAAATTTGAAAAACAATTTTTTAATCCAGAAACGTTTAAAGATTATTATTTTTAAAAAATAATACAGATATGTAATGAAATGATATTGTATTTAAAAAAGGACAATACCCTGTGAGAGTTCGAATTAATTAATTTATAATTTTTTTTTTTTCATTTTTTGTGTTAATTAAATATTCTATTACAAAATGAATATTTAGTAAGATAGAAAAACTGCTTTAAAAAAATATCGGTTAAGTAGAATTTCTGTTAAATAAAACTTTACTACTTTAAACAAAATTTTAATTAACCCCTCCGCAGAGTCTAGTAGAAAAATTGTTTGTGGGCCCAAAACGGTCAAAAAAAAAAAATTTCCAAAAAAATATATCATCGTATTCAAAGTTTTTGGTGTCGCTGAATCCAAATTTAAGGTCAGATTTAAAAAATTCAAAATGGTGGACCCAATATGGCGGAAAAATTTAAAATTCATTCGACTCGTTTAAAATTTGGTACTTGGAGAATTTTCGGGTCGCTGAATCCAAATTTTCAAAATTTTCGCTGATTCAGCGACCCCAAAAAACTCCGAAAACCTAATTTTGAACGAATCGATTTAATTTTAAATTTTTCCTCCATATTGGTTCCGCCGTTTTTAATTTTTTTAATTTGACCTCAAATTTGGATTCAGCGATCCCGAAAATTCCCGAGTACCAAATTTGGAACAAATCGAATCAATTTTAAAATTTTCTACCATATTGGGTCGCCATATTAGGTCCGCCATTTTGAATTTTTTAAATCTGACCTCAAATTTGGATTCAGCGACCCCAAAAACCCCCGAGTATCGAATTTTGAACGAATCGAATCAATTTTAAAATTTTCCGCCATATTAGGTCCGACATTTTGAATTTTTTAAATCTAACTTCAAATTTGGATTTAGCGACTCCGAAAACCTTAGTATATCTATTGACACTCAAATCGAAAAAAAATAATCTGAAGTGGCCGACAACTGTACCCTAGTTTTTTTTATTTTAAAATTAACATAATCAAATATTATTTTGTATAACATTAAAATAATGTTACCATTTCAAGAATATTGAAAAATTTTTAATTAAAAACCTCTTTAAAGTCTAATCATCTTTTTTTATAGAAATTGGATTTTAAAATCATAAAATGTATTCAGGCACCATTTTAGAAAGAAGTTTATTAAATTATTAAAATAATCATTTCAAAGGTGGCCTACGATACTGTTTTATTAAAGTGTTCATTAGATAATCATTATATAAAAATAGACTTTGTATTACACATTGAATTCAAATTTTTTAAATAAATTTCATTGTAAAAATGTAAAATTGATGAAGAGTTTTAAAATATTTTGTAGATTTGTAATAAAAAAAAATATATAGTAATGTTTTTATGAAATTTGTTTTAGTCAAAAAAAAAAAAAGAAATCTAGGCAAACATTTAGATATTATAAAGTAACCTACAATTTTGTTATAAACAGAAAGGAATTTTTTTTTTTGTTAATGAATTGAAAAAATAATTTATTAATGACAATATAAGATATTTTATTTCAGTGTGTATAAATATATACATATCTGACAGGAAACAATATATAAATAATAATAATTGTACATTGTTTTTACATAAATGTTAAAGCAGGTTAAAAATAATATGTTTTTAAATTATCAAAAGTCATCATAGAAATATTATATTAATAAAAAAACATATTTACACGCTTTTATAAATTATGATCTTTATTATTACGTCACCGGTCGATATATTGTAAACATATTTATTTTTGTGTTTATATTTTTTTAAATATAATTTAAGGGTATGTGGGAAAAGGACGTTTTTTTGTGGTTTGAAACTTTCTCGGAAATAAAAAATGATTTCGGGTTAAAATTTAGGAGAAATGATTTAGTTTGGTACAAGGAATCTCGCTGTTCTACTCATTTACCACAACTTAACGCAAAAATAATAAAAATAAAGCAATAAATAGTAAAATAATGTGTTTTATCATATAGTTCATTCAGCGGCCACTCGCTCGAACTGGCGCTGTTTACTGGAGCACTGACACACTCAAGCAACGTCTGTGTATGCGCCGCCATGTTTCTTTTCATTTTCGTTTAAAAATGCCACTTTTTAAACTTCATTTTTTAATAATTTAACTCAAAATTATGTATTTTTCGGAGAACAGTGAGATTCCTTGTACCCTAATCTATCCTCCCTTAAAAGTTTTAGACAAAAATCTTTTCTCATTTTAGAGTGAAATGTATACTACCAAAACACATTTTCCCATACAATGTCACGTGGGAAGTTTCCACATACCTTTAAAAAAATTTAATTTAAGAAATTTTAATTAAAAAAAAAAATATTAATAATAAAAATAATTATTAAAAAAATATTTAAAGAACGTAATCAAAATTCATATTATATATTAAGTTAAGCTTTATTTGTTATATATATTTAATAATAATTGAAAAAAGTGTAAAAAATTTAAAACAATTTTTCAATATATTTCATTTGTTTAAAAATTAATAATATTTTGACCGATGATGTCTTAAGGCCAGGTGCAAGTGAGGCAGCGCCATCTACATTGATACTAAAATTTTGGAAAATTTTCAGCAGCCTTTTCTTGAAAACAAGATGGTAAAATGCTTTTTCCTTTATGCATAATTGATTATTGGCAAGATATATACCAGCTAAAACTTTTTTTGAGTTAAAATAATGAAAAAAATTTCATGTCGATAAATTAAATATGAGCACTTTTTTCACAAAAATTGTAACAGTACTTTCTCAGAAATTACAATCAAAAATGCAATTTCCATTTGGAAAATTAATGAACACTAAAAAATACACCACCTAAGATTTACCAATCACGAAAATAGCAAAAAAAAAAAATTTTATTAAATATTTAACATATTGATACTGCTTTACTGATTGTGACAGCCCTTTGGTAGATTATGTATTTCAGGTGGTTAGCAACAGCGCCAATCTCCTCCTTTCGGCAAAACTGCGAAACGTCTGGTGACATATATAACCTGCCAAACGGCTGTCATAATGAGTAAAATATGTTATGTTAAAATACTTTTTTTTGTTATTTTCGTGATTGGTAAATCTTAGGTCGTGTATTTTTTAGCGTTTATTAATTTTCCAAATGGAAATTGCATTTTTGATTGTAATTTCTGAGAAAGTACTGTTACAGTTTTTGTGAAAAAAGTGCTCATATTTAATTTATTGACATGAAATTTTTTTTATTATTTTAACTCAAAAAAAGTTTTAGCTTGTGTATATCTTGCCAATAATCAATTATCCATAAAGAAAAAAGCATTTTACCATCTTGTTTTCAAGAAAAGGCTGTTGAAAATTTTCCAAAATTTTAGTTTCAATGTAGATGGCGCTGCCTCACTTGGACCTGGCCTTAAGGTTACTTTATAAAACAATATTATAATATTTTAGAAATATATTTACAGACAATATTTTCAAGTTTTCAAAAAGTAGATTTTGCACAAATGCGGAAGTGCATTTATAGTTAGTGAACAAGAATAATAATAATAATAATATTGTCATTAAAATTTTGTGTACGATTTTAATTATTTACGTACATTTTCTAAAAAATTTTATTCCTTTAATGAAGTCTCACTTCTAAAGCGTGTAAATTACTAAAATAAATTTTTATTACTATTTGATGTAATGTGTTATATTCAAGAGTGTGATTTTCAAACAGTGAAACTGATTTACATGTATAGCAATCAGTAAATAACATTTAACAATATATTTTTACTTTTTAAATTTGAATTAATGAAATTTCTAATTCTTTGATTCTAATTAACAAAAAAGAGCTACTAATCAACATGCATTTTTTGTATAGGATAAATTGTAAATTATTTTTTGATTGTAGACAAATTATATGAGTGTAATATATATATTGTAAATATTTGTATATATTTGGAAATACCCAAAAAAAAAAAAGAAAACAAGTTTATTTCAAATGTGAAAAATATGTTTTTTGCAAAAATGAATATTAATTAAATCTTATACAAATTAGTCATGTAATATAATCACATTCAGTGATTAAAATTACAATGAGAGAATTTAATGCTGATGGAAAGAATAAATGTAAATGAAAAATCGTATATGCGCCTTTTTTATTATTTTTTTTAAATACAAATTCAGTTATATTTGCATATACTGCAACATTGATTACTGTATTATTAAAAAATTTTTATCAATTATTGAATTTAATTTTATAGAAAATTGACAAGAATTGTTGAAAAAATTTAATTATTTTCATTAATAAAATTTATTGAGAGTATCTTTTTAATTAATATTTAATAAAATTTTTGTGATAAAATGAATTGAAATACTACTTCAATTTAAATGATCATTTTTTTTTTTTTTTTTTTTGAGGCACTATATCATACGATTTTTTATTATTTATGAATAATTTTATTGTATATTGACAGAAATTTTTATTCAATGTATGTATGAAATGTACACACTTCTATGTAAATAAAATGTGAAGATGCGAATTAAAAAGGGTTTAGAAAATAAAAAAATAAATAGAATACTTTTAAATAGATATCGATTCATTTTTTTGTTTAAACCTTATTAATATTATTACTATTATTATTATTTTTTTATTTTTATAGGATTCAAAATTTTTTCTTCAACACTATAGGTATAGGAATTACAACTTCAGGAGGACGATTATATGTAACTCTATTTTCATTTCCATTCTAATTTTTGCTCATATTTTCACTTTTACTTTCACTTCAAATGATTTTAATTTTCACTATTATTATTTTATCATTTTCATGAATTAAAATTAAAATTAGTGTTAGTGAAAGTGAAAAAAATATAAATACAAGAATAATTTTTTTCTTATGATTTTCAATTAAAAATTTAAATATAAATTATTTCATTTTCATGACAATAAATAATCAATAAAAAGATGAAAGCAATTTAAAAAATATGAAATTCGTAAATTTTACACTACTACAGAATAAGGTAAGTAATTATTCTTTTCATCTGAATGAACATTATCATTTTTTTTTTCTTATTGTAGTTAATATTAGCAAAGCTTGTATTCATAATGCTTCTTCAAGGAGAAACGTTTAATGGCTATTACGATAGACAAAGTCTGACAATCAGTGATTCCTTCTTTTTGAAATATAAAGGGAGTTGCAATTTCAAAATTAATAGAGACATATCTTTTCAGTAAAAGCTTCCATTCCCGTTTACTATATAACTCCATGTCGGCAACTCATTAATTTTGATTATTGATTTTATTTCCTTAAACTTGTAAAATTTATGTATTATCAGTAATTGTCTTTATTCATAATATTAGTCAATATATCACTTTCCTAAAGAAAAATAACAATTTTGATAAACTGTAATTCTGACGAAATTTTTGATTATTTTTTTAAAAATAATTTAGAATAAATATGAGTATAAAAAAATTAGTAAAGAAATGCCTATTTTTCGCATTCTGAAGTGGACGTCTGCCTTAAATTGTCAGTTATAATTTCACACAAAAAAAAATTATTTAGCCTTAAAAATATAGATAAAATTTTTAACACATTTTTTTGAAAACATCTTACTTAAAATTGTAACTAACTTTCACTTTAGAAGATTACAGCTTTACATGAAATTTTGAAATTTGAATCCCCTACTTTGGACTTAAAGTTTTATATAAGAACCTCTTTAATAAATAATGAATCTAATTGTATAGGGTTAGTATTAACTTTGTCAAAGTAGATACTGTAACAAATTATTAAGCTAAGCTGCTTGACAGTCTATATGTAAGTTTAAATACAAATTTTAGATATAAAAATTAAAAGGGTTGTACCGATAATTTCACAGAAAATTTTAAGGTTATCAAATAAAATACAATTGTGGGATGGTATTTTGAAAAATTAATTTAGAGATATTTAATATCCTCTAAATTAGCTCTTAAATCAATAATAAAACTCTTAAAAAATTTAATTTAAATATGTATATATGTGATGCTTCACGAAAGAAGGGACCTTACGTCAAAAAAATTTTAAGGTTCTGTTTAGTACTAATAAAACTTAGTTTTTATTTAATTTTTTGAATGTAATGGCGCCCTGTTGAAAATTCCTATGTGAGAACACATATGGGATCCCATCCAGGATCTCTTGTGAGTTCTTATGTGGGTTCCCATACAGGTTCACACATAAGATCCTGTATGAAAAGGTTCCTGGGATGAACTTGCGTGAGAGCTCGCGCATGATCTTATGTCTCTGTAAAAGCAATAACACAGGATCCCATGAGGTTTCCTGTGTAGGTTCCTATATGAACAACACGATAAATAGGAACACACATGGGATCTTATCCGAGATCTTGTATGAGTTCCTACATAGGTTCTCACATATAAGAAGATTAATAGCATTTTATATAAAATCTTATTAAGCTGCTACACTGAAAGAAATTTCATAGGAAAAAATAACAAAATGCGTATTACATTTTAATATATTCTTTTAGAATTTAGGGAAAAGTGTACTTTTTATTAAAATTCAATATACTTTATATTAAAGTTCCAACTTAAAATCTTTTTTCAAATATTAATAATTATTGTAGAAAGAACGTAAAAAGATTACCAATATTTGAAAATATTATATTAAATTCTCATAGAGTTGTTGCATTATATGGAATGTAGCGTTCTAATATTTGTAAAACTTTATACGAAAAATTCAGAATGTCGGAAGAAAAGGGAAAAAAAGCGGAAACTGTCGGACGTTTCCGTTAATTCTCGGGAGGAAGAGGAGTGAGACTAGGAACAACACATTCACACTTACGATACAGGTTAATACACATACTAATGAACACGCACGTTCATTTCGCTTATACATAGACATTACACGATCGCAACGAAACCTACACTTACAATTCTATACGCATAACGATAAATTTCGCTGGGGGTCGGCATATATCGTTTTCTTATATACTAACTACTGAATATTTTTACCACTTGCGAGAAAGAAGTTTACTTATAATAACTTAATAATAAAAAATAGTTTACTAGTGCCAATGGTGTAATTTTATAGAGGTTACGCTGGGTTCATTTTTATTATTAATTGTTTATATAGATTTTTCTTTTTTTTCAGATTAAAAATTATGATTGTTATAAAAATTTTTATTGCAAATAAAAACTAAATAATTGTAAAGATGACATCAAAAAATAAAAATTAATAAAAATAATAATAAATTTAATAATTAATAATAAATTTATTATTATTAAATAACTTTAATAAAACATTTTTTATAAATTGAAAATAAGTTTAAATTAAAAAGAATTTAAAACACTATAAACATTTGAAACACGTGTGTTGACAGTTGATAGATACGTTCTGCTGGTTAACAACACTTTCGAAAATCGGATCAAGTCGTAGAAGTTCGAGTAGGACACGAAGCCGCAAACAGACAGAACTTCGGTTAAATTCGTAGTCTCTCGGGAAAATCCGTGACTTTTAATATAAAGTTTTACAAAATGTGAAATAAGTATACGGATATATGTTATTTTTCTTACTATTTTGTGAAATTATTTATTATAATATTTCGTATTCTGTGAATTCATAAAGAAAATACTAATTTTTAAAATAAATATACTAATTCTTATTTCTTAAAATAATAGTTACTCTTAAATTCATTATATATTTTCATAAAAACTGTAATAGTAATCAATATAGGTGCACTTTTTCCCTAAATTGTAACATTTATATTAAACTCTAATATGAGTTTAATACTTAGTAGTATGAATTTTCTTTCAGTGTATTAATCTTCTTATATGTGAGAACCTATGTAAGAACTCATACAAGATCTCGGATAAGATCCCATGTGTGTTCCTATTTATCGTGTTGTTCATATAGGAACCTACACAGGAAACCTCATGGGATCCTGTGTTATTGCTTTTACAGAGACATAAGATCATGCGCGAGCTCTCACGCAAGTTCATCCCAGGAACCTTTTCATACAGGATCTTATGTTTGAACCTGTATGGGAACCCACATAAGAACTCACAAGAGATCCTGGATGGGATCCCATATGTGTTCTCACATAGGAATTTTCAACAGGGCGAGACTTAAAGATATATGTTTTGTATCAAGAGTTGATTCTCTGTATTTTCACTTCAAAAATCACAAAGATAACTTCAAATTTGTTTAACGTTCCAAATTCCTCCTCATTAACTATGTTTTAAGGGGACGCAATGAAATTCTACCCAATAAAAATTCTTTAAAATACCTATTATGTTAAATGAAAATTCGAGCAAATAAAAATTCTGTCAAGTGAATTTTGGGTTATACAAAAATTCTGTAATATAGAAAATCGTTTTGATGAAAATTCTGCAAAATACTAATTCGAACAAATAAAAATTCGGCTCAAATATAATTATGACAAATAAAATTCCATAAAATGAAAATTCTAACTATCACTGTAAACTTGATGGTATCATTTTGGAATGCAACGTTTTGATTCGATATAAGGTATCAAATTGATCCAAATATTTAAATCATTTTCAAGAAATGATCCAGAATATGGGATCATTTTTTGATACCTGAATTGGTATCAAAGTATAACTGTCATGGCTGGCATGCTCTTATTGACAAGTTTATTAATTAATTTATTCACTGCACGAGAAATTTCTCGTGGGAATGAATGCTGATAGGCTGATAGGCCGGATGTTTATGCACCAGCCATCATCCATCTTGGCTTTCCCCCACCCAACTTGAATAACCTTATACACTAACCTTTATTTATGTTTATCACATAAGATTTAAGTTAAGTGCACAGTCACAACACTTGATAATTTTTAATTATTTTTGTGGTTCAAATAATTATCAATAATTTATTTATTATAAATGAACAAAATTTAAGTAATGCACGCTTGATAAATATTTCTAATGCGTTGTCAATTAATGCAATTAATAATTTCCTATTACACAATATCATAATCGACATATATGACATTTGTAAACAAACAGGGTTGGGAAACAAGAGCCTAAAATATATTCGTCCAATGCGAATTTCAATCCTACCCAACTCTGCTTTGGACGAACATATTTTGGGCTCTTGTTTCCCAACCCTGTTTGTTTACAAATGTCATATATGTCGATGTAATAGGAAATTATTAATTGCATTAATTGACAACGCATTAGAAATATTTATCAAGCGTGCATTACTTAAATTTTGTTCATTTATAATAAATAAATTATTGATAATTATTTGAACCACAAAAATAATTAAAAATTTTCAAGTGTTGTGATTGTGAACTTAACTTAAATCTTATGTGATAAATATAAATAAAGGTTAGTGTATTTCATTTTATTTCGAAATAAATTTTTTCTTATTTAATTGCTCGCAATTTATAAGTTTTCGCTTCTCTCTTTCTTAAAATTCATAATAAAAGTATTTTTAATATCTGAATATTCAGTGCAGTGAATAAATTAATTAATAAACTTGTCAATAAGAGCATGCCAGCCATGACAGTTATACTTTGATACCAATTCAGGTATCAAAAAATGATCCCTTGTTCTGTATCTTTTCATGAAAATGATTCAAATATTTGGATCAATTTGATACCTTATATCGAATCAAAACGTTGCATGAGTTGATCTTAATTCTTGTATCAATTTGGTACACACAAGAAAACTGTGATAATGATTTTTAGAACATAATCATGCTCCCGTTTTAAGGAATGTAAATAAAATTTTTCACTACGTCCTAAAAATGTTTTCCGTTTGACCAAATTAACGTTCTTAAAACGTCAGTTAACATCTTTTTGACATGCAGCAATAATTTTTTAGAAATTAAAATTCTCTCAAGCATCTAACTGAAAAAAACGTTTTTAAAGTAGAGATTTCGAATAAAAATCATAATATTAACTGCATACAATTCGCATAATTTAAGGAGTCAAACTATTAGTTCCTTGACAACATATATAGCATAGTGGTTAGAGAGCGTTGGATTGTAAAGTAATGTTATTATATTATTTTATAATATACCACATATGACAATGAATAAATTTTGAAAAGAGTTTTTGTTTCAAGTCATATTTACATAGAGTGCAAACGATGTAATGGAAAAAATTATGTCTAGCCTCAGAGAGACTTAGGGTAAAAAAGAAGAAAGATATATAAAGAATGAAAAAGAATATTCACACATGAGTTTAAAAAGCTTGCATGCACACTTTTAAAGAGGAACAACGAAGCGAAGGAGCTTAACGAAGACGGATGATCCAACAGCGTCACGAAGCGTTGCTTTCAAAAGCAAGCGCCCAACCGTGGGTTCGGTCACCTTTATCTCTTCCGCATAATTTAAAATTTATGTATGTACAGTTGCGACGTTAGCTAATGTCATCGACTTGATAGTAAAAGCGGAAAACTGTAATTTTTTTCACATGACAATATATATGGTATAAGAATGGCAATTGATGTGCTAGGTCCACTTTTTCATTTTTGAGTGACAAACAGTTATATATACTACATAGAATATAAATATTTGGATTAACTTTTACAAAAAAATTTAGGACAAACATTAACAATATTTTATTTTATTAACTGAAATGAAAACAAGATTTAAATTGATTTTAAATACAACTAGCAAAATTACACGCGAGCAAGCGCGCGTCCAACTTTGAATGCAATGGTTGTTTTAAAATAATAATAATAATAATAATAATTCTGCATCAGTGGAGTAATAAATTAATAATAGGTATATTACTAATTTTCACGTTATCATTTATTTATACACATAAAAAAATGAGTTTGATGTTATATAAGTAGTGATTTTTTAGTTAAGCCAGCTCATAATTAGTTAATACAGCAAAAATAATTTAGCTAAGTTAATTTTTAAATTTAATAAACTTGTAAAACTATTAGTTCGATTGTTGACGGTAACAACAATGAAAACCCAAGAAAAAACCTATCGAAAAAGTGATGATAAGAAAAACATAAATTAAAACCAATAGTTACAATTGGCAGTGTAAATGTTGATAAATTAATTCTAGTATCGCCAACATAACCGCCGCCACTTGAAATGCCGAGAAAAATTAATTATGTTGTGTCAATTATGATTAAAATATTCTTTGTCACTTATGTATACTCTGTATACGAAAAGGCAGAGATTGTTGGGATAAAAGATATTACTGACCAATGGATTTTCTTATATTGACAGAATGTATATAACGAGTAAGATCATTTTTTTGTGAATTGATAGTAAAAAAATAAGATTTTTAAGTAAAAATTTTAAAATATAAATATTAAAATTTTATAAATGAATATTTTTGATAAAGTCAATGTTCGATGATTTTTTATAATCTTTGAAATTACAAAAAAT
This sequence comes from Leptopilina boulardi, assembly GCF_019393585.1. Lineage (NCBI taxonomy): Eukaryota > Metazoa > Arthropoda > Insecta > Hymenoptera > Figitidae > Leptopilina > Leptopilina boulardi. The sequence goes on from NW_026137921.1 coordinate 1,787,783, forward strand.
TAGTTTTTTGCTAAATATTTTTTTGTATTTTCTATAAATATTTCGTTGCAAATGAAAATTTTAAATTTATGTTTTTTTTTCAAAAAATTTAATTAATTGATAATTAATAAATATTAAAAAATTATGTAATCAAAAAGAAAATTAAATTAACTGAAAATTATAAATTATATTTTAAAAAGTATTAAGCAATTAAAAAATATTTAAAAATTTTGAAAAAATAAAACCTATAAAAAAAACTTTGTAATGTTTTAAACTTTAAACTTAAATTAAAAATTAAAATCAAATTGAAAATTTTTTAAAAAAGCAAATTACTATTTTTATATTGTTTACAGATAAAAAAATATAACAATTTAATAATTAATAATAAAAACAAATTAATAATAATAAATTTATGAATAATAATATATAATAAATAATAATGAATAATGAAAAAATAATGAAAGAAATAATAATTATAAGTTAAAATGTTCTAATTATCTGTAATAATCATTATATAAAAGAATGTATATATAATATAATAAATTTATAAATAATAATAAAAATTTTATTATAATTGAAATTTTTTTTTCTATAAATACCAAGTAGGAAATATACTGGTGCTGCACACAATGAACAATTTTTTTTTTACTTTAAACTGTCACTTAGTATATGACTTAATTAATGACGATGAATAAAAATAACCGTCGCGTTAACCATAAAATATTACGAAATCAAGAATTGTCAAAATTTTAGAAAAACAAAAGGAACAAAATACGACTAACTTCAAGTGTGGACAGACCGAATGAATAATAGAATACGGAAATTATTATAGTTAATTTTTTTTAAAATCTAAATTTATATTAGAAAAATAAAGATTCTAAACTATCGAAACATTTCACACAATAAAAATTTGATCAAATATAGTAATTAATAATATTGGGATTTTTATTAAAAATATTTTTATCTTCAATATATACCAGTGGTATTATTTCTATACGACATTAAATGGAGGGAGAAAATCGTCAATGAAGTCGATTATCCATCCTATATCAATGCGAATCAATTTTAAAGTATAGGTATATTGTATATGATATTGTTTCACTTCACATTTCGGCAACGGCATTTTGTGAATAGAAGCATGTTAAGTCTAAATTGATTTCAAGACGTAATATTATTTTCATCCTATATTATTGGAGGTAGTATTTTTTAATTTACTACTTTTTCATTTTTTGACTCATTTAAAATTTGCCAATAATAATTTAATTAATTTCATTCACATATTAGAAATATATGTAACGCAAGCTCCAAATGTCCCACCTGACCCAAGCTTGCATGGTAAGCTTACATAAAGATTGCAGTGTAAGGTTACTGCAAGATTGCACAATAATATTATCGCAAGATTTCTCAGTAAGCTTGCACGGTAAGCTTGCAGCAAGGTTGGTGCAAGGTTACCAAATAACCTTACTTTGACTTAAAAAAAATTTTTTTTTAATGTCTCGTCTAATTTGTATAATTTTATTATATATAAATTTTATTATATAAATAAGACGAAACATTATAAAAAAAATTTTTTTAGGTCAAAGTAAGGTTATTTGGCAACCTTGCACCAACCTTGCTACAAGCTTACCGTGCAAGCTTATTAATCAATCTTGCGATAATCTTATTGTGCAATCTTGCAGTAACCTTACACTGCAATCTTTATGTAAGCTTACCATGCAAGGTTGGGTCAGGTGGGACATTTGAAGCTTGCCGCAAGGTTGCTGCAAGCTTACGTTCTATCTGGGTAATAAGTATAAAAGACAATGGAATAAGTCATTTATCTGACATTCTGGCATTTAGAAAAATGAGTTCCATTATTAATATTAATAAATCAAAGAAATAATAATAATAATAATTTATTTTACATCCTTTAAATTGAATTTTAATTGTGGCATTAATTTTTATTATGGAAATAGTAAAATGTAATTATATTATCGAGCATTTTTTTGAATACTGGAACAATTAATTTTTATTGTTTTGTTTTGTTATAGTAAGGAAGTATATATATAAATTCAATAAACTTATCGAGACGATAGACACGGAAATTAATTTAGCCTTTTGTGAAAGGAATTACATATTCAAAGGAAAATATATTACTGTGTGCAGTTGAATACTCAGCAACTGATTTGCAATCCTCCTCTTTTGCCAAAGAGCAATTATGCACCCGTTTGTCATATCATTATTATTATAATAACAAAATAATAATTTGATTAATTTATAATTCTTATATGAAACAGTTAAAATTTTAACCGTACATCTATAAAATTTAAAAGAGTAAAAACAACCCTAAACGTTGGAAAAAAATAGAGTTTGGAGCTGCAATCTCAAATTATGGAATGATAAATTAGGAGATTTAATTAAAATAAATAATATAATTAATCTAATATGTAGTCTAAAATTAACTTAGATTCTAGAAATAAATTTTAACAAATAATTTTAATGACTAAAATTAAATTACGTACCAGAAATGAATTTATCAAAATTTTTTATCGATTACTATAATAAATAAATAAGTTCATAATCACAAAATAAATAAGAACATATAACAAGCAAATTATTATTTTTACTTGTTATAAAAAAATTTTTAGATCCCTTATTAAAAATTTTTAAATCCGTGCTAATGGAAAATGTTATTTCAAAATGTTAATGAAAACTTAATTACAGTTTTGATATTTTAATAATTTTATATAAAGAATATTATCAACAAAACGTATATATATATATATATAAATATATATATAAAATCCAATAAACTTTCAGTGAGCTGATTTTAACATTATAATATAGTGTCATTTTTACACTCACGGCTGTTACAAGATAAAATATTTAATTTTCAAAATATGCGTATACTTTTATGGATATAATTAAAAAGTTCAGAGTTGAAAGTTTTATCTACTTTAAGTCCATTAAAAAAATGTGAAATATAAGTTATTTTAATAAAAATGTAGTTAATTTGTGGATTTTGCTCTGCCTTTATTGAATAAAATAGTTTAACTTTAGAATACCATTTAAAGTTTTTAAAAAAAAAAATTCATAATTCAATAATTTCTAGAGAGTAGAATTTAAAACTAGGATATGCTTTCAAAATTTCTGTTATTAATAAATTATGTTTCTATTTAAATTTCGCCAGAGTGAATATAAACATAGTACGTTTTAATTTAAAAAAAAAATCAGTTTGGTTCGTAAAACTTTTCAACCAGAACTCTTTTTGTAAATCACTCTCAAAAAATTTAGCAAATCGAGGATCGAACTCTAATTTTTTTTTTTTTTGAATTTTAAACAGCTAAAAAGTTTAAACTAATCAGATTCTTTCCTCATAACAAAAGGATATCCATAGGATATCCATATCAATAGTCGATATCCTAGAACGGTCCCCAGGATATCCCTAGGATATCCAAACCGCCGTTCTGTGGGACATCAACAGGACATCCACAGGATATCCCTAAGACATCCACAAAATATCTATTAGACATTATATCGGAGGATATCCATGGGATATCCTCAGGATGTCCGAGGGATATTTTTAGGTTATTCACGGGATATTTAATATCTCAACATATATCCATAGGATATCACTAGGATATCCAAACCGCCGTTCTGTGGGGCATCAACAGGACATCCATAGGATATCCACAGGATATCCCTAAGACATCAACAAAATATCTATTGTATATCATATCGCAGGATATCCATGGGATATCCTCAGGATGTCCGTGGGATATTCTTAGGATATTCACGGGATATTTAATATCTTAACATATATTTTTAAAGGTTAAAATTGTTAAGCTATTATAATGAATAATAATATAATAAAAACAAAAATCTTATGATCTTCTAATTTATTTTAAATGAAGATTTGAAACGCATTTTTCAAAGTTTTTAAATAAACTCATGCACTTAATGTATAATTAATATTAATAGTTATTCGTTATTTGCGGGGAAGAATTTGTATTGTTTAAAGCCAATTTATTTTCTGACAATATTAAGCATATGAATAAAGGAATGAATCACGAATGAGAAAAAAATTAGTTAATAATTTTTCAAATTAAACAACTTTCTCGAAAAACAAGTTGCATTTTATTTTAATTATATAAAATTTAATTCACAGAATATTCTCACTCGTAGTCTCATAATGACTTTAAAAACAGTATCCTGAGAATATCTTCTTGACATGCAGAAGATATACTGAGAATATCCTGAAAATATCTGTGGGATATCCTGACGATATCTATGGGATATCCTGATGATATCTGTGGAATATCCTGACAATATCTATGGGATATCTGGAGGACATTTATGAAAGTCTATAGAGATATCCAGAAGATATCATGTGGATATCCTCAGATATCCATGGGATATCCAAAGGATATCCAAACCGCCGATTTTTTGGATATCCTTAAGAGATCCTTTTGATATCCATAGGACATCCCTAGGATATCTGCGGGATATTATCAATATATCCCAAGATATTTTGTGTTATTAGGGTTATTTTAAAATATTTGAGATTTAAAATAATATTTAATTTTCAGGAATTCAGAAAAAGAAAACTTTGAATCTTGTAAATTATAGTAATTGAAATTAAAAAATAGAAAAAAAAGTTTGTGAAACGAACTGCAATCAGTAAAAAGACACTATCAGTAGCTTGCATTAGGAAAGCCATTGGCTACTCAAACTTTAATTAAGGTGGCCAGACAAAAAAAGAAAGGACATCGTTAATTGGTTCGCTGGGCTTAAAGCTCACTTTCACGCCCTGTCGAAGCTTGCATAGAAATGCTTCTAGGTGAATACCCTTTGAATTCAGCTTGAAACGAACTAAAATGAGTTCTCTTCTTTACAATAGATCAAATATACTTTTATTTCTATCAAAGTTTCTTCGAACTGGAAATTCCCATCCTGCAACATCTTACTTTATATTATATTTATAACTTTTTCAGATATAGAAATGATAGCACGATGGTAACTATATATTTCATATGTAAAGATTTATTTTAGATTGTAAAAATAAAAATTTATATACCATTTTCAAAGAATTTTCAATATATTGTAAAATGTTATAGTATAGTTAACATATTGGGAAGTGTTTTTTTTTTATTAGCGTCACAATATAGCACCAATCTGTAATTAAAACTTTATTCAGTCTAATGATTTTTAGTTATTTGAACTTTGTTATTAATAACGATTTAAAGTTTATCGCATTTTGAGATTTTTCTACACTTGACAAAAGTCCAGTTAATGCTGGCGCTCCGTATCAAGGAATTTTGCATAAAATTAGTTTAAATTAGTGTTAAATTATCATGGCTTTGTTTGTTTATCAAAGAAGCAACAAACATTTAGTGTCAAATTTTAGTATGAATGAAAATTTATAGTCGTCGAGATATATGACAAAAGTTTTGATTTTCCGCAAAATTGACCATATATATGTAGGACAAACAAAAGTGATTCTATAAGTTTGACTCCTGTGAACACCTGAGGTAGCTAAAAATAATTCAGAATAATTATTATCAATTCGGATGATTTGAAATGTATTAGAAAGATAACTTTTTAAAAATTAACGAATTTTTCAGCCACACCCATTAACTCTAACTTCTTTAACAGTATACTATAATCTAATTTATCAAAAAGAAGCCTTATAAAGATCAACATAAATTGAATCAAATATCAAACTTTCAAAGATTTTTAAAATTGTATTAAGCAAAGTAATTAGGTCTATAATTTGCAAGATTATTTTTGTTATTATTCTTAAAAAGGGGAATTATTATATCCGTTTTCCACTTAAACGGAAAAACTTCAGATTTTAAAGAGTTATTAAACAAATTAAATAAAGACTTTATAAAAGCATAACCACATAATTTAAAAAATGAAATTTAAATTTTGCCAGAAACTATTTCTGAAAATAGCTATAATTTGGAAGTTCATTCCATCATTATAATGAAATGTTAAATCAGAAATATGAAATAATGCAATAGTGTACTATTGATTTTAAATGTTTCGCAAAAAGATGAATTATTTTGACAAGGTTATCACCTGTGTTATTATTTAATTGTAAGTACATAAAATTAGGAATTAGTTAATTACGTCGAGTTGAGTTAATTAAATTCCAAAAGTGTTTAGGATTTTTAGAGAATTTTCTGTACAATTCACAATGTAATATTATTGTAACAAATTTTTGATAGTTCCTTGCATTCTATTCTCAAATTTGAAAATAACAATTAGTACAATTAAGAAATGAAACAATGTATTATTAATTCTAATATTGAAGAGGGAAACTACATTGGGACGCTGATTTTTAATTCTTTTTTTGGGAATTTTTTTGAAAGAGATAAAATTATTCAAACACGGCAAAAAGTACAAGTGTATCTGACAATTTTTTCATCATAACAGTTAAACATTTCGTCAAAAATGAACGAGCAATATTGGCAATATTACTAAAACCACGATATTTTAATATTTAATAAAAAACGCATTTTTGAATTCCTTCAATTGTATATGTTTCAAATTATATCCATTTAAAAGTAAATTATTGAAATAAATATTATTTTAAAATTGAAAATCGCAAAAATTGATATACTTGTGATTTGAGAAATATTTCTTGGTAAGAACGGTAAATTTCCAAATATTCCCAAAATGACTGGTAAGAAAGATTTAAACCTAAATTCACTTTAGCGAAATCAGCTATAACCCTCACAACAAAAGGATATCCTAAACTAATGTAGGATATCCTGAAAACGTCCATAGGATATCCTAGGATATCCTGAGGATATCCTCAGAACATCCAAACCGTCGTTACGTAAGATATTTTTGGGATATCCTGGGGATATACTGAGGATATTCTGGGATATCAAATGGGTTTCCCGTGATTGTCAATCATCTTTCAAATCTGGGCCTTAAAGTTGATAATTAGAGCATATATTTAAGCCAAAAATGCGATTTTCGACACTTTAAATTCGTTTTTTATGGGACTGACCGAATGAAAAATTTTTGTTCTAACACACGCAACGAAAGTACACTATTTCTTACCTGTGTAGCGGGAGAAAAGTATGTCTTTTCCGACGAGCGGGAGGGAAAGTTACTTTCCCTCCAGGTGATGTTGTTATTAGGTATTACATTATAAATACATCGAAAAAATATGTTTTCCATTTTTATTTAATTAATTTGTATGTTAGGGTCATTTTATGGATACCTTAGGGACATTTTTAGAACGACACAAGGATATTCTAACCCTTAAGATAATATAGACATACTGTGGATATCCTTAGGACGTCCTGAGGATATTCTTGGGACGTTATAAGGATATCCTAATAATATCCGGGAAAATGATTAGGATATCCCTGGGACGTCCTAGGGACATCCTTAGATATCCCTAGGATATCCTAACCGCCGCTACTTTGGATATCCTTAAAGTATCCTTAGGATATCCCTGGGGTATCCCTAGGATATCCAAGGGAATGTTTTTGGAATATCCTAGGATATCTGATGCTGTGAGGGAAACATTCAACTATTGAGGTGTGAAATTTAATTCACAGCGTTGAATATGTGTCGTTCTTTATAATTATATTCCCAAAATAGCCAATAGTCGTAGTAAAATTTTTTTTTCGTGAATGAAATGCAAGAATGACATTATATTGTACATATATTTAGCTGTCTCTCATAATTTTTTTTAAACATTTTTATTAAAAATATTCCTAGTCAGCAGCTATTGATTCTGCAGCTTCGCCCTCTGAGTTTATGATTGCTGTACAGTGAGGAATCCACAAATTTGATCTGAAAGAAAAAAATGAAATCACATTAGAGGGTACAAAAAATTAATTTTTTTAATATAAATTAGTTAGTTTATGTATTCAGAAGTAAGCTGCAATAAAAAATTTTCGTAGCGAAATGCGATGTCCTCTCTGTGCTTCAGGTAATGAACGAAGTTCGTTCCGAATAGCGAAACAGATAGGTAGTGGCGTCATTAAAAAAAAATTGTTATTATATTCATATTTTTTTTACTTTCCGGCGGCTATTTCAAACTTGATGTGTCAATTTACGTTTTCAAAATTTAAAGTCAAAATAAATTCTTAATAAATTTACATTATATACAAAATAGTTTGGAAAATTAATTGAGATGTGAGAAAGACAATGACTAATTATTAATTCACCAACTTAAAATCTATTGAATTGCTTCAAATTTATATATATATATTAATGCAGTATATATAGTATAACTAACATAAGTGATACTGCGGACAATGGCACAGGCTTTAGATAATGCCGGAAATGGTCCAAGGCCATTAAGCTTCAATCGTGATGGCGAAATGAACGTCTCTGCGGTGACAAAGCAAATTGCCGACACATTAAGAGCATTTGCTTTGATAAGAGATGCCCTTTGCATTTCAACACCTTCTTCCTGACATAACATCATCGCATTTGTAATCATAACTTTCGTCAAAAAAAAAAAAAAAAGAGAAGAAAATAAAAATTTCCTCTGGAAAATTATTTAGCTTTTATATTCATAAGACCTGGGCAAATATATAATTAATGCTTGTATATGTTGATTCCATATGAGGCAAAATTCCTGAAATGTCCGAACAAAAAATTAAAAGTTCTCGAATTTAATCCATACTTTTCTAAAATGTTGTTATTGTTGGTGAAAGTCTAAAAATCAATTATTATTGAATTTAATAAAATAATTTTTGAATTACAACGTTTTTAATTTTTGACTTTTGAAAAAAAAAAATTTTTTCAATGTACAATATTTATAAGTAGAATGCATAAAAGTTAACATATATATAATGATTATTAAAGCTTTTTTGACGAGCTACACGCTCTTAATAAAATTTTTTTTTTTTAAATAAAATTTGACCTTGAAATTCAAGGTCAAAATGTTAATTTACGTTTATCTCAAAATCGGATTTTTTAAAATTATTTTTAACTATCTCAATGGAAAGCTTGACTAATTTCCTACAAAATATATAATTTTCAGAGTGGGATCTTTTAAAGTTTTTGAGATATTAATTAATTAATTAATTAATGTTTATAACAAATGAAATATTTTACAAACGAATAAAGTTACCGTAATTCTGAAGTTAGTAATTGAAAGTTAACGTAATTCCGCATCCAACGAGCCCTATATGAAGTATTTTGGATAAGTAGATTGTTAATAAACAATTAGTTAACATTGCAATTGTTTATTAACAATCTACTTATCCAAAATACTTCATATAGGGCTCGTTGGATGCGGAATTAGCTTAACTTTCAATTGGTTAGTTTAGATTTATGATAACTTTATTTGTTTGTAAGATATTTCATTTTTTATTGTTATTTAACTAAAATTGAACAAAAATACTTCATATAGGGCTTTCGGATGCTTGTTGTTAGTAAAAAATGAAATATCTTACAAACAAATAATGTTATCATAAATCTAAACTAACCAATTGAAAGTTAAGCTAATTCCGCATCCAACGAGCCCTATATTTTACAGCAAGTATGAACAGTCTGGATTGAATATTGTGTGCGCTAGGGAGAATAAATCATTTTTTTCGAAATTTTTGATTTTTCCTTGACAACGCTATGTAAATTAATCCGAATCAAGTTCGCTATAATTTTCCTGTAATTTTCACGTAAAAATACGTAAGTGTGTCAAATTTGAGCTCTTTATGTCAAAAGATGTGGCCGCTAGGGGGGGGGTACATACTCATTTTTAGGTATTTTTCGTAAAAATTCATGGTTTTTCCTTGACAACGCTATGATAATCAACTCCAATCATGCTCGCTATATTTTTCTTGTAATCTACACGTAAAAATACGTTAAAATATATAAATTTAATTTCCTTTAAATAAAATTTTGTTCGTTTTTGGTGGAAAAATACATTTTTTTCCTAAAATTGTCATTTTTTCTTGAAAAACTTGATAAAAAGTTAATCATCAACTCTAATCGTGACCGCTTTTTTTCCCCTGTATTTTTCCCGTAAAAATACATTTGTATACTAAATATGATCTGTCTGGGTTGAATATTGTGTGCGCTAGGGAGAATAAATTATTTTTTTTCGAAATTTTTGATTTTTCCTTGACAACGCTATGTAAATTGATCCGAATCAAGTTCGCTATAATTTTCCTGTAATTTTCACGTAAAAATACGTAAGTGTGTCAAATTTGAGCTCTTTATGTCAAAAGATGTGGCCGCTAGGGGGGGGGGTACATAGTCATTTTTAGGCATTTTTCGTAAAAATTCATGGTTTTTCCTTGACAACGCTATGTTAATCAATTCCAATCAAGTTAGCTATAATTTTCCTGTAATCTACACGCGAAAATACATATGTGTACTAATTTTCAGCCCTCCAGATAAATTTATGTGGCCGCTAGGGGGGGGGTACACGATTTCAAAAAAACCGATATTAATAGGGTTCCGAACCGAGTACGGAACCCTAAAAAGTTAATATTTTTAGCAATGTGCACTAATAAATACAATTTCTATTGCTATTTTAGTATTGTATATTGTAGTGGAATTGAATTAAAAAAACGTTTGATCAAAAAAATAATTATTTTCTTTTTTTTCGCTATTTATACTTGACTGCACTTTTGTGTGTTATTCTGCGTTTAATTATTAAACATTTAATTATTTAAATAAAAGTCAAATGTTAATATAGTTCTACTTCAGTAACAGCAAAAGTTATGTTCCTTAAGTTGATCCATAAAGAAAGTAATCAATTTTCTAATTGATTTATCCTTTTTTTACACATTTTAAGATTCAAATTTGTACAGGGCATCACAAAATCTCTTTACTTTGATAATTAGGGTTCTCGAAGGTTTCGACCTGAAATTTGTTTTGTCAAAACAGCTTTCGGTTGAAGGTTCATAAGATGGTCGATGACCTTTTAAATACTGTCCTGTAAGGCGAAGTTGTGTCCCCCACTTTACCAGCCCGGCTCGAACAATCACCATGTGGTTATATGTACTGGAGAATAAAAAGCAAGAAGAAAATTTTTGGTGCCAGCACCTTTGGGTTAAATCGGTTTAAAACACATCATGTAGGTTTATTGAATTGAACTAAAATTATAAAATTTTTCAATATTAACATTTATTATTATTGGAGCAATATATGCTCGTAATCGTGAACTTCTGAGGAAAACGAATATGTCAAAATAAATTAAACAATGTTTATATTTAAAAATTTTATAATTTTTTTGAAAAACTCATTAAGCGTCATAAAATAATATTGTCATTAAGTCCGAGAACGCCACACAGGCCCCCGCTGTAATTGACTTACTCGAGGTCTGAGCCCGGGATAGGCCGATAGAGTGAGGATATACCACTTCCCTTTTCGGGACCCAATCCGTGATCGCTCGATTCGTTCTAACAGCCTTGGGTTGAGGGAAATTTTTTTTATTATTGTATATGCGATATAGATGATAACCGTTTAATCCCCGTGAGTGAAAGTAGTGTATCCATACTTAACTTACCAATATCTATCCGCGAGGACGCCACTCAGGCCTACCATAATATCTGCCTCACGCGAGAACTTAACATAGGCCCGGATTGGTAGAGTGGGGGTATAACACTTTTCCTCAATGGAGTGAAACGGCTACTGCTGATTTAAGATGCTGATGTAAGTCTACCGTTGCAACAACATTGTAGTAGTGTCGCTAAAAAAGCTTCTAATAGTCTCAGGTAACTTAACTTGATTATTATATAGTTTATAATATTTTTCTGCAATTTGTCGATAAATAACTTACTGCATGTGTTGAATCTTCTTATATTATATTTGTCTTTTTCATTTTTCTATTGGGCCCAAAAAATATATTCCTATTTTTGTATAGTATTAATAATTATATATGTATTTTGAAGATAAAACATTGATTATTGAATAATTTTTTTATGCATAAAATATGGATATTGCATAATATTGGTATAGAAGATATTTGTTTCTTTTGGTTGTCTTAAATGTTTCATATAAAAAATACTTAAAGCCATTTAGTTTTTTTGGTATTTGATAACATTGGCATTAAAGATATTACGATTTTGAGGATAAAGAAAGATATTGGATAACATTAGTATTGAATATATTTTGATAATGCAACAAAAATATTGATTGTTTGATAATAGTGGAAGCTGGCTTTTGGAAAAATTTTTTGGTATTGGATAATTTTGGCATTAAAGATATTTTGATTTTAAGGATAAAAAATGATATTGCAGAACATTAGTATTGAATATATTTTGATATTGGAAAAAAATATTGATTATTTGATAATAGAGGATGCTGGCTTTTGGAAAAGTATTTAAATAGATAGAAAGAGGTTTGAATATTGTTTTAAGGGTTGAAGTTGTTTTATGGGTTAAATAATAGTTTGTGAGTTGAATATTGATTTGAATATTAATAAAAAGTGCAGAGGAAAATAAGTTAAATAATAATCATTATCGAAAATAATATAATATGGAAAAAGATTAAACAACGCTAATTCACGTTCATGTAACACTATCATTGTTGCATTAGTTAGCTGAATTATAGTTAATGAAATTTTTATAAGTGAAACACATGTAAGTAAATTTTTTAAAGCAATAAACTAAAATAAACGATATGTTTTGAAAATTGGCTTTATCAACAGTTTGAAAGTTGAAGAAGGATACCATGTCGAACATAGAAGAGTATTTTATTTTAAGTAATGAAGATTTTAAAATTATTGAAAATGTAAATAAAATGTTAAATGATTTGCATATGTATAAATTTCAAGAATTATCAAAAAATGATTCAAATTCTTTTTTCATTATGCAAAGTACTTTGTATTTACAAATGCTTGATTTAATTGTTCCAATTAGAGAAAGAGATAAACATATTCAAATAGTTTTTAGCGGTAATAACAATTCTGGTCATTGGATTTGTGTTTATTACAATGGAGTAAGACTTTATATTTTTGATAACCTTAATGCAGAGTGTTCGAATATTCATCAAATAGAATATTTAATTAGATTGTTCCCTTTTAAACCAACAGAATTTTTTGTAGATGTTGATCAACAACCGGTTGGTACAGTTAAGTGTGAAGTATAATGCAATAGTATTTGCAACATCTGTATTGGTTAACAGTGTAAATTAAAAGATTAATTTATGAAACTGATAATAATATAATGAGCAAGCATTTGATATCATTTTTTGAAAACAATTAATTAAATAATTTTCCGGCAGTTAGAATGTCTAATATTAGGATTTCGATTTGTAGAGAATGATTGGAATTGTCTTTTCATAAATCGAGCTAAAGAACTTCAAAATGGTGAACTAAACCTTTCATATTTTGTAAAGACTTTTCCCAGTAAAAATGACAACAGAGTTCTGTCTACTGAAACTAAGAATGAAAAGAAAATACCCAAAGAAAAAAATTTGTCCTGTAAGATGAAGAAATTATCTACAGAAATTGAAGAGGGATTTACATGTTGATGTAAATTCAGTATGCACAACAGAAAATAATAAGAAAATAATTTCTAGTCTTATTGTTAGGGAAAATTTTGATCCCATGACATATCCTACAATGTTTCCTTTTGGTGATCCTGGATGGACTGTTAACCTTAAGCATACTCAAGGTACTTGTAATTTTATTCATTTACAATTTTATATGTATCGTCTTTCATAGAGAAGAAAAAAAAGTGGATTGCCACATGTGCGTTTAACTATATGTTTACGTACACAAATTTGCGATTCAGAAACTTTAAATAAAATGATATGTGCTGAAATCACAGACGAAATAAAGAATCCAGAACTTTTTAACATTGTAAAGCGATTTTAAGTTCATGGGCCTTGTGGTAAACAAAATAGGAAGGCAATGTTCAATAAAATCTCAATTATTTAATCTACAAGCATCCTATGTTATGTTCCGAGCAGAAATATTGTAATTTGTATTTTGCAAAAACACAAAAAACCAACATAAGCGAGTTCCAAACGTTTCTCAGAGTTACGTACATTCTGCTCTGCACCACAAAGTTATGTGATTTCAAAAACGGCTGTGGAAGTTATACGTACTTTCCAAAATGTCTCTGAAAGTTGCGTGCATTCGACTTGGGGCTAACGATATGTAAAATAACATTATTCATATTTAAATTATATTGTTTCAACTTATTATTATTATTATTATTATTCTTTGAATATTTATCTCAAATTAATAATGTAAAAAATTGATTTAATTATAATTACTGTATTTTCTCTAATCAAATTTGATGAAAATCTGAATCTATTAAAGATTTTTTTTTTAAGTTACTAGGACTTTTATTTTCTTTTTATTTTTACTACCTTCAGCTTCTACCTGGTTCTTTAACGCAGGAAACTCGTTGTATTTACGACCAGATAACATTGTTTTCAAAGTGACTAATTACTTGCGAACAACGAGACGTTTTTTTTTCTCTCTTTCCGAGTTTTCACAACCACAGGAATAAACTTAATGGCAGCTACGGTGCAACGAACCGGAAGACTTATTCAGGGGTTGAATTCGCACCACAAAATCTGCACACATTTTTCTTTCTCTGAAAAGAAAATAAACTTGCTATTTAACGACACTTTACTGTGTATTTTTATTATATTCTCATTTATATTATTTTCAATTGACTCGAATTTTAATTTAATTTTTTATATGTGTAAAATCATATAACATGTTAGAAATTTTATATTATTTGTATGAAAGGGGGAAAAAAAAATTTGTTAACTTCAGACATTTAAACCTATTGATTTATTGTAATGATAAACTTGTAATTAATAAATTTTATCAGATATTAATTCTTGTAGAATAAAAATTTCTGTATGCTGTAAAAATTAATAAATCATTTTATTCGTTAATAAAAATAATACATGATATTATTTATGAAAAACATTTACCACAAATAACCTAAGGAATAAATAATTGTGGGAATTTTGATTCAAGAGATATATATATGTAAATGTTTAATAATTTTGTATTGATTTTCTCCGTCAAATTATTACTATTACCATTTTAGAAGCTGGACACATACTATGGTGTGTGGAGTACTTGGGAAAATGGGATGAGTGAAGGTTTGTGAAGCGATTAAATGTGCAAGACAAAGTCAGGGGGTTATCTTGTCTCTCTGGCATTGTGTTCGGTCGTGAGTACAATAATTAATCACACTTTTGTGAGTGGTTACTCGAAGCTAATTTTGTTTGAGGCCGCGTACTGATTACCTGTTAACTACATTAAACTCTAAGCTATTATTTTCTCCATTAATCATTTGACAATATACACGCTCTTCACTTGTGGTTCATCCTTTCTGTTATATGCTTAACAACGTGTAACGATATTGTTTACTTATTTTACAGAAAATGTATTTATTACTTTGCATAGTTGAAAAATTACATGGGAAATTCTCTCTAAAAATACTTTTCTCCCTCGAAAATTAGTTTCTGAAAAATGAAAAATTATATAACAAAATGTGAAATACAAATGGTTTTTTACAAAAATTATTATTGTTAAACAATTGGAAATGAAAAACAAGAAAACAGGTGTCTATTTTTTATTTGTCTATGAATTCAATATTTTTATTAATTAATGTCTCGTTTCCTGGGAATTTAATTTAAATTTAATCCCGTGCAGAAATTTCCCTATACTTAGTTCTACTTTAAGTAAGGCTCTCTCATGGCCCTTGCCAGTTTTTCCACAAGTCCGGCATTTCCCAGATTAAACGACAGTTACTTGGTTATGCCATGTTTGCAATATAACCTAGAAAACTACATATCAAGCCAGTGGAAAGGCCCAATGCCAGTTTGTCCACAAGTATGGCATTCCTTAGAGCAACTCGGTCTTGCCAAGGTTTTATGACATAACCTCAAAATAAAAAGTAATTTTTAACACCAAATAAAACTATAATAAAATTAAATTTCCATGCAAAATATTTTATCAAGTAATAATTATTTAATAATAATATTTATGAATTTTTAATTATTTAAATAACAATTAATTAATTTAATTAATTAAAATAATTTATTTATCAATAATGGAAACGCACTTATTCATAACATTTTGCATATAATAAAAGGTAATTGTTTAATAATACTTATAGAAGATCTTTCATAACAATTTATTTTTTAATAACGCGATCATCATTTTGAGGAGTAAAAGTAACAACTTCTTTCACCTGAATATTTTTTAAAAAAACTATCAATTGTTACATTTCGATTCACTTTTTGTTACATATCAACTTTGATTATTAGTAATCACTAATCATCCACTATTAGTAATAAATTATAATAGTAATTAATTATAACAATTATTATTATATTTGTATAAATCCGGTATAATTCATAAATTATGCATTGACAAAAAGAATAAAAGCATTAATTACAGGTTATGGCTGGTCATTTATGACTATATCAATCAAGCTGCGAGAAGTTGTCATCTAATCATATAAAGTGCAGTTCACGCGTTCAATAATAAATTTCATTAATTGGCGGGCTTTTTGAAATCAACAAAATTCATTAAAAAAAAAACTAAAATTCTTGAATTCTGTCAATTTCTTTTTACCTTTTTTTTGGGAAAAAAGTAGCATTTAGTAGCTTTTTGCCCAAATTAGTATCAAAAAGTAGCCCTGACCAAAAAAAGTGTCAAAAGAGTGGAAAAGTGTGTCACTTCGAAGCCTGTAATTGTATAATTAATTCCATATTTAATTTTTTTGTTTAGTGTTGGTACATATAATACTACATATTTGAAGTTGGGTCGACTTTGGTATTATTATTATTCAGGCTAGAATTGTGCATTCTTCTGTTTTTGTTGCTTACTGATTCAATCAATTACTCATTACAACTGATTATAAGTCTGTAGTACATTTTTCACTGATTGCTTATTTTTGTCACAAAATATAGGGTAATTCCCAGGAAAACTCTCATGGCCCTGGCAAGTTCATCCCTAAGTAGTGAAAATCCTTGCAAAACCGTCTCAAGCCATTACTAGGACCTTGCCAGTTTGTCATGTCAGGCCCTTGCCAGAATCCAGGCGTACTGGGAGAGGCCCAGACCATAATTTCTGCATGGGAAGAATCAATTAGTATAGTATTTTAAGAACCGGCTCACAATTCAGGCGATTAAAAAAATTTCGGATAATGATTTTAATTTTGCATAACAAATTTGTAGGGTAATTTTCAAGGCAGAAATTTTCTACAAATAACGCCTGTATGATGACCAAATGCAAACGTGGCTGACGAAAAAACGACTCAAACCTCTTGATGAACGAGATGCATTTGAAAGCAAGAGAGGCGTACGTATATCGACTTATACTACTGAACGTCGGTTTCAGCTTCATAGTAGTCGTACCGTGGAAGTTGTATTCACCAGTTTTTTTTATTTTTTTTTTATATAAAACATAACTCACACATCAAGTCAGAGAACACTACTTTTCCTGGTTAAAATTTCAAACTGATTTCACATTTAATCCAAAAAGATTGGTACGGATTAGTCCTGTTCTTATGAAAAATAATTACTAGAGTAATTACTAGAAATAATTACTGGTATGATTATTGGAATAACTAGTGAGGGATAATTACTGGAATAACAACTGGATTTATTACTGGATAATCCAATAATTTTTTTGCAAGATGTATTTTTTTAGTACAACAAAAATTTTTTTTTAAAATTTCAATGGAATTTTACTTTTGTATTACGATGCATTTAATTTACAACAAAAAATACTATTGCGCAAACATAGGAGCTATAGAAACTCAGTGCATAAATAAGTAAAGTTTTAACAAATGTATAGCAAAAAAATTATTGATGTTTCCAGTACTTAATCCAATAGTTATTCCAGTAATTATCCCAATAGTTATTCGAATAATTATGTCAGAAATTATTTTTCATAAGGGTGAAATTATCCAAAAATGATCTGTATTAATCCGCAATCAGTCTGGATGCAAAAAACAAATTGGAGATCATTCTGGAATAGACAAAAATTTACATGTAATCAATCAGCAAAAAGTTGAATTTATTTCGATCTGATACAATTCAGTTTAATTTTTGTAAAACATACTAATTCGAAATGAGTAGGTAAAGGAAAAATACGGACTTTGTATATATGTAACAAAATCCGAAATAAAAACGTGAATTAAAATTAAGCGAATAAAGTTTATTTCTGTTTACTAAAGCTTATCCTTAAGACTGGATATTCCCCCTTTAAAAAACAAACCACATTTTGTCATATCGAAAATCTTAATCCAAAATCTGGTATTAGTACAGAATTATTGTTTGTTTATTTTAATTCCTCCCATGCAATTCATTTTCTTCCGGATTTTATATTATTTGTTGTCTGATGTATTCCGTCCAGAATGAATGATCTTATGTAGACAGGTAGTTAGATTAACGACAATCAAGGTTTCATAATAGATAAAGCAATTAGTGAATATAATATCAGAGAGAAACTCGTGGGGGATAGCGTTTCAGTGGAAGCCCACCAAGTGTCGAAATATTGGAGAAGCGTTAAATGAACAAGTTGAGATCAAAATGGTAACTCCGCGTCAACTTGATTTATAAACAAGAACGTGAAGAAGCCCGCGGCGATATTAGTTTCAAAATATTCACGCTGCATGTCGCATACACCGTTTTCTTGATAAACAGAACATTACTCACAACTAGTATACACACACTAGAAGAGCTTCAAATATTGGACTCTCAAGCAGTGCAATATCAGAATGTTGCTTCAGCATCAACAAAAGAGATTTAGGAAGGCACATGATTAAACCCCAAATTTGTTTTTTCGAATTTTTATTTTCACGAAAATCGTTTAATCTAAAAGGAATTGACCATAATTTTTTCAATTCGAATCGTCAGATTATATAATAAAAATACTTTTGAATTATTATTTAACAGAATTTTTTAACTTTGAAAGAACATTTTTTATAATTTTCAATTTACCGAATTTTCGAGAAAGTAAAAATTTGAATAAATAAATTTGGGGTTTAATCATGCTCCTCGATTTAGGTGCAATGGATTTTTCTTTAATAATTGTTGTTTTGTTTGTTGAATAATATTTTGAAAACTATCTTGTTATGAGTAAAAAGCGGAATGGATAGACATAATAAAGGAAGAACCGGAATCCAATGATGGAAGCGACTGGCGAGAAGCAAGAGGAACCAACAAAATCACCTGGTATACCGACGAGTCCGATTCACTATATTTAGATTTAATATTTGTCTATAATTGTATAATCTCATTATAGTTGTGGCTGGGAAAAACAAGAGATCTCACATAATAACGAATTGCAAATTACCTATTGTTTTATGAGACCATGGAAAGTTGGCCAATGATTATCGATATAAAAACTGCAGCAGAATCCAAATTAAAGGACAAGATCCAATTACACTATAGGAGAGATGTATCATCATTCAAAGGAATAGGAAGTGCCACAAAAATCATTGACGGTAACAAAATACAATTAAATATTGTTAATTGAATATAAATATATGGATAAATTTTCGTGTAATCAAATTTTTCATAAATGTATTGGTATGATTTTAATTGTTTATTGAAGGGAATTAATTTTATACAAGTTAATTGATGAAATTAATTTTAAGATGAAGTTTAAAATAAATAATCTAATTTATTTCCATTTACTAAAAGTAATTATATAGTAATTAAAAACGATTAAGTATACGAATTTCTTCTCGAATTTGAGAAAATCGTATAAGGTATAAGCCGTTGACACGGGGAGAATTCAAATCCACCCATTCACTCTTACCTTTCAAAGCAAATCCTACTCGGAGTGAAGATAAGTTTCTCTTCCCTACATCGTCCATCCTCATTGACTCTCAGAACCCAAGGGGAATCCCTCTTTAGTTGGGTCCCATTACTAGCTACTTTATCTCTCAAGACAAAGTTTAACTTTACCCTCCTCTCTCTCTAATCATTTGTACGATCACATGTACATATGCATGCAAAACCAATACCTTGATCTAAAACCTCTGCGGCTGAGCTAAACGTAAGAAATTGGTTACATCCAAACGTCGAATATCTAGCGCACCCCAGGGTGTACAGATTACGTCTCTCGCATATACTTTAGCTTTTTCTTCCCATTCTATTTCCACTTTTGTCTTTTGAATTTACATGGGGAAATTATTTTTTACATTCAAAAAATGGAATTTAATTTTACAAATTTGTATATTAATAAAAATCGTTTAATCAAATAATGAACTAATCACCATTATTGAATAAAGGTGGATTTATATTTTTTTAATTTGTTGATTCAATATGTTGTGGATATTTGGGTGTTAATGGGTTAAGTTAAATAAAAAATAATGAAAAAAAAAGAAATCCGTTATACAGCATCACAGTTCAATTCTTCTCTGTTTTCCTACTTTTTTTCCCCTCTTTTTGTCTGCTCAACTTGGCTTACTCAGTTGTTCGTGGTCCCTCGGCAATTGCTGCAAGGCCATTGGAAACTGATAAGAAGCCACAAGACAAATGGCCGAGACAGAAGAGTGTTTAGATCGACCACTTTCGGCTTACGAGCTTCGCGACATTATCTTGGATATTTGATCGAAGAAATAGATGATTGCAGTTCTTGAGAATCATATTTGAGGAAAAGAAAAATAGAAAACACTTGTACAGAGAAAAGGAAATAGGAAAAAAAAAATTTATCTCGAGAAATTAATTATATATTTTTAACGTAAAATATTAATCCATTTCATCCAAGATTTACTATTTTTTTTTCTCGTTTTCTTTGCGTTAATCGTTATCGATGCTGATAATTAAAAAAAAATTTGTACAGTGCAGATTTAGGTCAAAATTTAAAGAACATACAAAAATTCCTTATACAGAATTCATAAAAGGTCTGTGATTGTGTCTGGATAATGCCTTTTATAAGTTTCAAGATAATATTTACAAACAAAATAAGTTTGGAATTCCTATGGTAAGTCCTATTTAGCGATAAAATTATCTAAAGCAAAACACCATTCAGATAATATAAAATTAGTTTTCAATACTTAACCCCTTCGCAGTAAAGGCCAAAATCTCATAAGTCTGCCCAAAATGTCAGTAAATTTTTGAATGACCAAAACTTGTGTAAATGTGTATACTATGGTATTTAAGGTCGCTGATTACGATTCCAAAGTTAGATTTTAAAAATTCAAAATGGCGGAGACAATATGGCGGACGATTTTTCAAAAACTGGCAAAAATGATTTAAAAATAATTAAAAATTATTACTCAGGGGTTTTGAGGGTTGCTGATTACGAATTTACAGTCAGATTTCAAAAATTCAAAATGGCGGTGCCAATATGGCGGACAATTTTTTTAAAAATGGCAAAAATGATTTAAAAATACTTAAAAATTGTTACTTGGGGGTTTTTGGGGTCGCTGATTACGAATCTAAAGTCAGATTTCAAAAATTCAAAATGGCCGAGCCAATATGGCGGACAATTTTTCAAAAAATGGCAAAAATGATTTAAAAATACTTAAAAATTATTACTCAGGGGTTTTGAGGGTTGCTGATTACGAATTTACAGTCAGATTTCAAAAATTCAAAATGGCGTTACCAATGTGGCAGATAATTTTCTAAAAATTTAAAAATTAATTAAAATTACTTAAAATCTGTACCCAAGGGGTTAACAAGAAAATGGCTATCCAACCATCTTTTTAAAGAAGTATATAAATAATAGAATTGAGAGTTATGAAATTGAATCATCTCTGTTCATTATATAAATAAATTTTCAGACACCCTCACAAGAATTATGAAAACATTTAATATCATTATTGTTTTTAAATCCATTTAAATAATATAGAAGAATACTTAATAAAACTTTCAGAAAAACCGTTTCTTAAAATTTGAAAAAAAAATTAATATTTAAAATAAATTGTAAAAAATTTAATATTGCAATTTGTATATAGAATATCAGTGATATTTGTAATAGTATGGTATGCTCGATAATGTCTTGATTATGATTTTAATTTATTTTATGTTAAATAATTTAATGATTTAAAATTAATATCAAAATAATTTTCACTTAAATTATTAATTTAAGTACGTTTTGTTTTGTATTGTTACAATAAATAATTATTATTCATAAAAAAAAAATAATGTCACAATCATCTTTTGAAACTTTACTCGACTGGACATTTACTTTTTTTTTTGAAGTATAGTGAACCAATTTCCGCTAATTTCATTTAGCAGACTTTATTGAAAAAGTTTGTGAATACTATTAAAATATTAATAAAAAGTTTATAGAATTTTTAAAACTTTACTTTAGCTTATAATCTATTTTCTACTTTTTATTAAACATGATATTGATATACAAAAGTACTTTTACAACTTAATTTGCATACGAAAATTTCTTGGGAGGCAAAGTGAATTGCTTTGATAGCAGGTGTGTGAAAAGCAGAAATGTCCAACAGGCTTGTACTGTATATATATATATATATATATATATATATATATATGTATATAATATAGAGATCTTCATTTATTCTAGCGTAAAGTAAACTCTTATCATACATAAACATTCATCCAAAAGGGAGAGAGAGAGTACTCTAGAACAGAGGATATAGAAGAAGAACAACGACACGATGGGACATAAGTCAATTAAACTACTATACTTCTCAAGTTACTTTATAACATGAAAACTCTAATGTGTCAGCAGACAGAGTAAATCTGATTAATTTATAAAACTTATTATCGAAGCTTCTCACGACGAAATTATCAAGAAAATTTCTCTTATAATTTGCTTTATTTCTTATAATTAGAATGAAAGTATGAGGTATTTTTTGAGGTATTTAAATTTTTATATAATTTTCATGACAATAGACCAATTTATTTATCATTAAAATTTCAGATTTTAAAATTATATCTGTAAATTGCATTTAATAAACAGTAAAAAGAAGAAAAGAAGTAATTTCTAGGAAAGTTTTTTAGTTTGCAAATTTTTGTGGTAAAAAAGAGGCAATGCCAACGTTAAGGAAATGAAAAAGTTTCTCGATTTACTTACTTTGCCCTGTGTGTAACATGTTTACTTGAAAAGTATCTAAAATTTTTTGAAAAGCGAACACTGCATGCAAATCGAGTCATATTTGTCAGATAACGAGTCTTCGTTTCTTTCCAACAGGATTGAATTTCATTTTGTAAAAACTTGCATAGATTTTCCTTCAAAAGCATATACATGGTTGTGTTTCTTTCATTTGAAATATTCAAAAAAAAGATTGTCGAAATTCATATACAGAAAACTTTTAATAGACTTCTAATAAGAGATGAGAAACACAGTTTTTGTTTATTTTTCAACGCTATCAGAAAATTTCTGATCGATTAAAAAAAAATTGTTTTCATTGATTAATTTAAAATACAGTCGATAAAAATTACTGGGTTAGGCTAACCCATTCAGTGCATGGCGTTTGTAACTTTTTTATAGTCAATACCCTGAGGATTAAAATTATCTAAACGGATTTTTATAGAGATTACTTAATTAACATTAATAATTAAAAAATTAATTAATACCTATGAAGATATTAAATATATCGTAATTTTTTTTGTTCACATTTTTAATGTGCTGATGATTTTGAATTAAAATCAAAGGACGTGAAGTTACGGCAGAATTTATTCAGCTGTTTTATAAATTGTAATGAATTTAACAATTAGAGGGTAATATTCTTTTGAGAGATAGAATTATCTTTAGAGTTTGTATATCCACGGTTCAAATGACAGAAGATTGTCACTGAGAGAAATAATAATTAAAGGAAACTGAAATACAAAAGCTTTTTGATTGTGACAAATGTCAAAATGTTAATAATTTATTTTTGCCGCGACTTTGAATTACTATAATTCTATATCATCAACGTTTATGATTAAATCCAAAGTATAGGAGCAAAAATAAATGCCTAATATTTTAGAATTATTTATAATCATTAAACATTTATAATTTTTGTTACAATTATCACTTTTTTTTCTATTCATCAAAAAAATTTCATTCTATATAAAAGAACATTAATTCCTTTATTTCACACAATGAAGGGTTAAAAAAAAGGAAGTTGAAAATCAAATACCAAAAGTTAAGTTTACGAGATTCAAACTTAACAAAGTTAACAATTATCAAGTTGGATGGGGACTTTCAAAATTAATTTTAAATCCCATTTACGAGCAACTCCTTGCATCTAACGGTTACAGAAACTGCCAGAGGGGAGAGCAAGGGGCTTGAAGAACTAGGATAAACTTCTTAAGATGGCTGACTACCACTTTATCTATCCAAAATTGCGCCTTTTCATCCGACTTTAGTAACCTCTCGTAAATTTGTAGGTTTACTGCTTTAAACGGTCTCTCCGCTCGACCACCATCCTTGATCTTTTAATAATGCATGCTGCTGGATCTGAGAGGATAGCTCTTCTTAAGAAACTTTAACTTAATTTTCACCCCAGGAGAAATTAAAAGTTGCTCATTATTAATAATGGCTATGGACGAGAGATTGTTAGCTTATTAATATTTGTAAGCCATGCCTTTGCCGCATTGAGTTGAAGAAAGTGACACCTCAGAGAGCATATTAAGAGAGTCTTTGAATATGCATAAATTATCAAGTTATAGTTCTTTTGGAATCATTAAAATAACGGTAATGTGTATAGATATTTCTTAATTTTCTTTTTGATAATAAAAAAAGTAATCGAAACATTATTTCATTTTGTAATTATCTATTGAACATTATTCTACCTATTTAAAATTATGTAGCGAAATTTGGTCATGAGTAAACTACGTTTTGTTTTTCAAGTACAATTTTTTTTTTTTGGAGTAAATATTTAGCTAACTTCAATACACCATTGGATAAGTAGTGAGAAAAGTTACAATACATGTATTTAAAATTTTTTGTAGTCATCAGTGGACCATCCTTAAAAAATCATTTTAAAATTTCTGAAAATTCATTAAATATCATACAATTTAATGTAGTTGGTTATCTCATAACCAGGCACTCACTCTCAAATTTTATGAAAATAAAAAATTTATATTAAAAAAGTTAATATAAAAAATTATATTTTTAAGACAATAAATAAATAAATATTGTTTATTAGATACCTTTTTATAATTTAATACTATAATTAACCAAAAACAATCACATACAAACATTTAGAGGCAGTTTTATTCTTGGGTATGTCATACCCAACCACATACTCGGTGTAACACTTTCGCACCACACTCTCACCGGGTTAAATAGTTTAGTAACTATATTTGTATTCATTCAAACGTGAAATGTGTTATTAGAATGAAAAACTTAGATGGTACACTCATGAAAATCAACAGAGTGGTCATCTTATGAACATATAGACGGCACACAGTAATCTGAGATCCGAATCTAGCTGGACAAAACTATTTGCTCGAATTCGCTTCGTTGAATTTTCGCAAAACTTGTTACTCGCGGGTTTTCGGGGTCATTGAATACGAATCTGAAGTCAATTTTCAAAAATACAAATTGGCGGATCCAATATAGAGCAAATCCATGGGATGTGATCACAAGAATTTTTGATGATTGGAGCAATTTTATTGAAACCTTGTGAATATGTTCCTTTATTTGTATACAGAATGAAAGCTCACAAACAATTTTTCAAAATTTTCAAAATTTTTTGAGATATCTCTTATTAAAAATTTATGTCATTTTTAAAAAAAAAACCATATTCAGTATCAAGTTCGTAATCCCTATGAAATTCTGCGTTCAGACATGTTGTATAAGTGCCCAAAATATTGGTCCCAATGTCTGAGATTGGGTCCAACATTTTTTGACAAACAAATAAATAAATTTTAAAAAATCTTATCTTTGGGATTTTTGGGGTCACAGAATTAGAAATTCGAAGCTAATTTTGAAATTGGGCACAGAGCCCAATATGAGATTCCACGGCCCAATGTGAGGCCCACAGTAAAAAAATTAGTTTTCTTAAATAAAACCCACTAATTTCCAGTATTCATTTCGTAAACGTTATGAAATTCTGGGTTAAGACTTGTAGTACAAATGCCAAAAATATTGGGCCAAATGTCTGGGATTGGGCCCAATATTTTTCGAATTTGTACCACAAGTCTAAGCACAGAATTTCATAACGATTACTAAATGGATGGAAACTAATTTTTTTTATTGTGGGTCTCACATTGGGACCCCAAAGATAAGATTTTAAAAAATTTTTTTTTTTTGTTTGTGGGCTTTCATTCTGTACAAATAAAGGAACATATTCACAAGGTTCCAATAAAATTGCTCCAATCATCAAAAAAATTCTTGTGATCACATCCCATGGAATTGCACCTGGTGTGCGATTTTGTAACTTGACTTCATTTTTACTGAAAAAAAAGATTTTGTGTTTGCAACAAAATCGTTTGGTTGAACATTTTTAAATTCCAACCAAAATTTGGTTACGACAACCAAATAATTTGGTTAACACAACAAAATAGTTTGGTCTGAAGAACCAAATGATCATTTGTTGTCATAACCAAAATTTGATTACGACAACCAAGTAAATATTTAAGGTTTTTCGTGTCAGTTTTTGAAAGTTTCAAAACGATAGGATATAACATTTCAAAAGTTAATAGATTTCAAGAAAACATGTTATTTATTTCTAGTTTAAAATTAATTTAATTAATGTAACTTATATTAAAATTTTTATTTATTGTTAATTATAAACAATCATAAATAAATATTGTTGACATCAATAATTACATATTTATTAGACTAAGTTTTTGAAAAATTTTTAATTCATTATATGTTATTTGATGAATTTCAAAATTTTCATAAGTCAAGAATTAGAATTGTTAACAATTCTAAAAGACGGTCGCCTAATTAATAGAGGTTGACGAATATCTAAAATATATTCATATAGCCAGAATCTTTATCAGTACTCCCTGAGGGGAAACATTCGAGTTGAACCTCCTGGCTTGTGTTCTTGGTTGGAATAAATCCAGATAGTAACAAAAAGCTGTAATCTACAACATGCGGATATATTTATTCGCAGACTTGTTGCTTTTGAATAACTAATTTTAATGATAATCAACTGAATTTTTTGAGAATATGCCTTTTTTCATCAGCCGCACTTTCAGTGTTTCTATATACTGATGTAAGAAAAATATGCTATTGAATCAACAGCATTTCTACTAAAGACATAAAAATTATTGATTCAAAATCATATGCTATATAATCTTTATATAATATATATTTTACAAATTCTATAGCATATGCTTCAGATTTCCGTCTAATTTCTGCTAAAATTAGAAGACAGATCCTTTTTATAATTTAGAATGGCGGAATTTTAATCAGGTCCTTTAACATAATTATATTTTAATTGAGTTAAAGATAAGTATCCTTTTGATGTCAGGTCCTTCCCTTTGGCATTAACATCCTGAAAGGTATTACATTAACTTATATATATATATATATATATATATATAATATCTTTACACAAAAAGGGTTTTCACTTCTGAGGGTTCTAATTTCAAAAACACTTATATTTTAAATATAAAAACACAAATAAAAAAAAAAAACCTTTTTCAAAAATGTTTAAATTTTTCATGATTTCATAAGTTTAATTTTGTCGAACGGTGCGTTACAAACTTATGACAATATTAAAAAGTAATTTTAAAACTTTTTTTAACCCGTTAACTAGATTTCTACTAAATTATTAACTTTATTTATTGGCAAAATTCTCTTTAAAATACAGGCCTAAAAAACAGTAAAGCTTATAAGCTCATGTTTCGCTCTTATTGAGAGTGCGACTTCATTCTTATATATTGAATGCTTAAAGAGAATCGATCACGCATTCTAAAGCTCTTCTCAAATTAATGCATTCTTGTCTTCAATTCTTCACCGATTCTTTATAAATTACAAAAGATATTAAAAATTCTTCAATACCACATTTTCCTTAGCAACATTTTTTAATTTAATATATTAATTTTATTCATCAAAAAAAAAAATGCACTTTATTCAAAACTTTTAAATTGTACTGAAAATTTTGCGAAGAACCGTACAAATAAAATATATTTATGAACCTTTTTTTAGTTTTCAATCATATTCCAGATATAAATGGAAGTAGCTTTGAAAAAAGAACTAAGTGTATTTCAATGTAGTTGATCGACAAGATGACGAATAGTGGGGATCAACACAATAAAATGGACATTTAACATCTTGAAAATTCTCTTCATGAAAAGCAGTTATAAGATCGATGTCAATAAGTAATGTATATAATTGACGTTTGTATGGTATCTATTGAAAGAGAGGCGGTAATTGAAAATTTCCAATAAATGCATCAGCTTTGACTGAGTGCCGAAAAGGCAAATAAAAAAAAAACAACAACAACAACAACAAAGGTATAAAAATTGAACAAAATACATGTAGGATACGTTGTCGAATGTCAGGTAGATGAATGAACGTTTATGAGACATGTCCCAGAAAGATTTATGATTTAATTCATCAGGGCATAGGTGGCTTATAGGGTCATGAGTCTGATCCTAGAATGAGATCATATTTCACTTGAATTCTCTCACAACTGCAAATGGAAGTTCTGTTTTTTTTTATGTTTTATTTAAGTAAATTGAAAATACTCGTTAACAAACCAATAGAATTTGTATCACAAATTAAACGCAAATAATATTATTACATTAATAATAACTAACAAAATAACAGGAACAGGGGGTCAATTACGTAACTTTTTCCGGATCCCACTTTCGAAATTCCTTATTTCAGATTCCACTTTTAAAATTCCGTATTCCAGATCCCACATTCCGGTTCCGGATTCCAGTTTTCACATTCCAGATTCCAGAATGTGGAATCCGGAAAAAGTTATGTAATTAACCCCCAGGAATGCCTTCCCTGGTTAAAATTTCAGACTGATTTTAGATTAAATACAGAGTAGACAGATCAGTCAGGATTATTCCAGAAATTGTACGAAAACAATCTGAAAATAATCCGTATTAATCAGCAATCAGTTCAGATGAAGAGATAAATCCAAGATCAGTTCGAAATAGTCCGAAATTGACATGAAATAAATTCGCAATTAGCTCGGAACAATTTGATTTTAGTTAGATCAAAAAACAATCCAAAATGAGTTCAGAATAATCCATATACAATTTGTATGTAAACTATCCGCAAACAGTGCGCAACAATCCGGATTAGGTACTGTAAAAAAACTAAATCCGCCATTAGTATAAGGAGAGAAATCGATGGTAAGAACTTATGATCTTAAGATGGTTAAAAGTAGATGTTACCCGCCACAGTGGGACAAAATCTCAAAAACCTGGCCAAAAGAAAAAAAAAGTTTTTTAAAATGCGATTATTTCTATATATATATATTGGTAGAGGACCCCCAGGAGCATTTAATTTCATATAGTAGAGGGCGCAGTAGACTAAATCTTGCTGTAATTTTTGTTTCAAACTTGTTTCATATAATTTTACATGTGATAACCATCAATAAACTGTTCATTTTGAAAAGTCAATAAAACATAATTGTGTAGCTAAAATTGACTTTTGTAAATTAGAATCAGTGAATAAAGATATGTAGAATCAATATACAATATTGAAGTATTAATCAAGATTTGGCTGCCACTAGCTGCCTCTGTGATTTTAATATCACTTTTTATGAATTGTTGCAGAAAATTACTAGTTTTAACGGACATAATTGTTAATATTTAAATTATTTAAACAACTTAAATTTGTTTAAAACACTATACTCTACGGTTTTAAGGGTCGCTGATTACGAATATGATGTTAGATTTTTAAAATTCAAAATGGCGGATGTCCAAATAAAAATTTAATCAGATTCGCTTGAAACTTTTTACTCTGGGGTTTTTGGCGTCGCTGATTACGAATATGTTATCAGATTCTTGAAATTCAAAATGGCGGATCCAATATGGCGGACGAAAAAAAATCAAAAACTGAATGAAATCACTATCACCTGAAGCAATTGAATTATTAGTTTTTCCTTCGATTCCAGAAGACCCACTTTCATTGATTGAAAGTGAAAATGATGAAAGCGATAGTGATTCTAGTAGTGCTTCCGAAACTGAATAATTATAAAACGTTTAATTTATTTGAGAAAAAAAATGTTATTTACTTTTAAAAATTTTAACTTATTTTTCCGCCATATTAGATCCGCCATTATTTTTAAAAAACAATATCAAATTCGTAATGAGCGGTCCCGAAAACCCCTTAGTAACGAGTTTTAAGCGAATCTGATTCGTTTTTAACTTTGACCTCCGCCATATTGGATCCGCCATTTTGAATTTTTGAAAAGTAACACCGGATTCGAAATCAGCGACTCCGGAAACCCCCGAGTAACGAGTTTCAAGCAATTTTAAATATATTTTAGACTTTTGGCCAGCTTTTTGATAATTTGTCCCACTGTGACCCGGTGCCATCATTATGCTACTCGGTACTATCAAAAGATGTTACAAAAAATATGATTATGTTACCCACTACAATTAAGATGTTACTCCGTACAATCTAGATAGTAATATTAGTCCACAATAATTCTGATTTAATCTGGTAAAAAATCCTAATAGATTTAATCCGTTTAAAAATATAAATCCGAAATGAGTCTGTTATAATCCGATATTTAAATCCGCAATTAGTTCGCAATAATCTGGATTTAGTTAGGTATTGCTGCTTTGATTACAGTTCCTACCTGATTAATTCCGGATTTATTATAGTTATACAAATCGTGAAAATGTTGGATTTATTCGAACTAATTTCGTATGACAAAAACCTGACAATAAATCAGACTGTTTCGGACTAATTTCAGATTAGTCCAGAAACAGTCCGTAATTTTTACCAGAGATATTACATTGAAATTTTCGCTTTTGTCAAAAAACAAGTAATTTGCAAACGTTTATACAACTTAACGGTACCCGTAAACGGAAGCACGACAATCTCTCTCTCTTTATTTTTGATTTATGAAAATAAATATTAAATTAATTAACTTTCAATTTACAAACACGTACCTTTGTGTAACAAATAATATTATTATAATTTAACAATTTCTACATAAATTCTAATCATATTAAATATATAATACTTTACAAAGTTGCAACCGCATGTGTGGGAGTTAGTTTTTGAATCTACAATCCAATTAACAGAAGCGAATAATAATTTATATTTAAAGCAAACCGTAAAGCTAAATTTGTTCTTATTTGATGAATTTATATTACAATTGAAAATATTTCAGTCAACAATGAGAAACAATGTTATAAACTATGTTTTTCAGACCCCAAAATTTATTATTATTGTTGGGAATAAATTTAATTTAATTTAAATAAAATTCAGTAAGTAAAAAATCAAATTTGGCATGCACATGCGAATTACTAATTTTAAACATCTGATTTTAGATTCTTATTCAGCAACTCTAAAACTTTTTCTTAACCCCAAATGACCCTAAATAATTAAATTTCTTTATTATAATTTATTATTAAAAATGATATAGGTACTTAAAAATAGCGATGATAGGAAGACAAAAGTGGTAAATTATTTAACAAAAAAAAAAAAAAAAATGAGAATAAAGACGTTTGGTGCGAAATGTTTAAATCAAATTTTGTCGTATGCCTTGAAAAAGTAAATGAAGTCTATTCTGAAAGGTGAATGTAACAAATTACACTTGAATTGTACACGTTCTGTTTCCTTTTATATATACACATATAATTTTGATAGCAGACAGTAAATTAAATTCTGTTTATTTTTTCCTTGTCTAAGAATTATTCTCAAAGAACTACTCCTCTAAAATATTATTCTCAATTTCCAAAATTAAAGAATGAAAGTATTTTTTTTTCATACATCTACACCTAGATTTTTTAAGGATAAAAGAAAAATTTTCGAGTATAAAAATCAGAGGTAAAAATTTTAAATCAACTTTTTATGTAAGCATCAATTTTATGTATAGGATAATACATCTTTCCTATATAAGATTTTTCAAAAAATTTATATATATACCAATAAATTATTACATATCTAAAATTTATTAGAAAACACAAAAAAGGGGTTTATGATTGTAAATTTTTTAGTTAAAATAAACAAGTTTTTTTATTTTTAAATTAAACACTTAATTTTATAAACAGATAAAATAAATGAATGTATATAGTATTATGTCATATATTTCAATTGTATATCATTTTAAACAGGTTATTTTGTAGAAAATAAAATCGTTATTTCTATTATATAATAATTTTAGAGATCTATATCTACTCATCCAAAGGATTCCAAAAGGCTATCATATTTGAAGAGGAGCTTCCTGTGTTATGAAAAGCTTTTGTTAGATACTAAAATACTATATCCTGATAGTGGGTGAATGAGGTGCTTCACTTTATAAGGACTATACTTATTTTCTCGAATCAAGATCCTCGTCATAGTGGTATATATACTATTCTTTTATGGTGAATTGAATTTCATTGAAAATGAATTTCCTTCTAACATAAATATATACTAACATAAATATATATATATACAAACATAAATATTTATTTAAAAATATAAACATTTCGTAACATTGTTTTAACATTGCATATATTAAAATACATTTTTCTTTTCTCTTAACTTGAAAATTCTTTTGATTGATTAACATCCATCATAAATTCCAGAGTATACACTCTATAAATATAAAAAAAAATTGATTTCCCCAGAAACAAACTTTACAACTTCTTAAAATACAAAAAGAAAAGCCATCCCTAAACTTTTTGATAAATAATAATAAATTTCATATAATACTTTTTCCAATCAATTTATTTATTTTAAAATATATAAAAGCGCCGAAAACTTAAATCTAGAAATTAAAGATGATAAATTATTAAAAATTTAATGAATAATCATGAACAGTTTTTTTAAGCATAAAAGTAAAATTTTCTTGATTACATAAGAAATTAAAAATATTTACCATAAATAATGTATATTTTCCGCATCTCGTGTGCAAAAAATATTTCCATACAATAATGTCTGAAAAAATTTCTCTTGTTCAAAAATCTTTTGTTACAACGTACATGAACATGAAAGTTTACTTTGAATCCTCTCACAATAACCAAGCTAACATAACTATACGTTAATCATCAAGATGTACTTCAAAATGGAAAAAAATAGAATAAGACATAAATATACACGGTGGTGTATTTATATGTTATGCATATAAGAAAATTAGTATGAATTAGATATAGAACTTTAGCTATATTAAAAAATTCAAAATTTAAAGAATTCTTTAATTATTGTTTCGATTATTAAAGGTTTCACATATTTTTGCCAAGTTGAGGTTTAATTTATTTTAAAAAAAGTGTTTACCACTTTTCAATATTTGATGCAAATTTTTATTTTGGTTGCCAGTACAATGACGAGAAACTTTTCGTCATTGAATTTAAATATTGTTAAAAATAATTTTTAACATGAAATGATTTATTTATTTTTTTAAAATTAATTAAATTTTAAATATTATTACAGGAAACCTATTAAAATCTTTGATGTAAAATATTCTGATAAAATGTTAAATAAAAAAAATAAATTAAAAATCTTTCAGCAAAATGTAATCGAATTCATTAAAATTATTTACAACAAATTTCAAAAAAGAAATCCCTGTAAAACTAATGAAATTTCAAAAAAACACATCATAAGCTACCTCAGATTAAATTTTTGTGCAAAAATATTCAATATACCGTCTGTACAAAACACGTTTGAATACATCGGGTCTAGCAGACCCGTTGTGCCATTTACATTCGAACGCGGGATTGTGCCAGTTAAGGGTTAAAATTGCAAAAATTAATATTTTACAAAACTTGGTATCTGGGGGATTTCGGGGAAGCTGATTGTAAATCTGATGTTAGATTTTCAAAATTCAAAATGGCGGATCCAATATGGCGGTCAAAATTTTTAAAAGTTATTAATTTTTTATTTTATATCCGTCATTTTGAATTTTGAAAATCTGACATCAGATTCGTCAACAGCGATCCCAAAAACCCCTAGATACCAAGTTTTATAAAAATTATTATTATTATTAATAATTATTAAAGATATCTTGTCACTTTTCATTTAGAGGTTGTTTTCATCCCTAAAAACCACAAACGACTTGATCTCTAACAAAATATTTTGTCAATAATTATTTTTTTTTAACATTTAGTTTTTTTCTCTTTTAAATCAGACAAAAATTGAAATTTTTGACCAATTTTTATAAACAACAGCTCATTTTAGTAAGTGAAACATTCTCTACAATTGTAAATTTTAATTATTTTTAACTTTTTAAGAATATACTTATTATAATATAAAAATGGTAACAATTGTAGAGAATGTTTCACTGAGTAAAATGAGCTTTTGTTTATAAAAATTGATTAAAAATTGAAATTTTTGTCTGATTTAAAAGAAAAAAAAACTAAATGTTAAAAAAATAATTATTGACAAAATATTTTGGAAAAAAATAATTTTTTTCGAAAGGAGTAAATCTAGATCTTCTAAAATTGTTTGAAATTAATATTTATTATATTTTTGTTTGCGTTAAAAACAATTTTTTAGTTTTGACAGGTTTTTGAGGTTATCTTGACCTGCCACCCTCCTTAGGAATTTTAATAATTTTTTATAAAATACGATTTTAACTTTTGTATAATATAGGGGAATAGTGTCAGGGTTGGATACTTGTCAGGGTTGGACACTTGGCTTTTTTTATATAAGAACACTAGCGCCACCTGTGTGCGTACGTGACGAATCTTCTAGCAGTGTAACCTAACTTTTTGTGGCATTACATTTTTGGAGAATCAAAAGTAGCGTCTCCTGTGACTTCGGTGCAATCGAAGAGACAAAAAAAGTTTTGTTTGACTTGTGAATAAACCTAACAAATATGTAAAAAAGCAAGATTTCGGCAAGGTAAGCTTACTGAATGTATTGTGGGGTACATAATTTAAGAAGAAAAAAAGTGAAAAATCGAATCGAGCCACATGTCTGGTTATGGTTAGCACAATTCGAAAATGATGCTTCTAGTTAGGGTTGGACACCCATATTAATTATGAATTTGACACAATTTATAAATAAATATACAAATAAATTTTATTTTATTGATATTTCAGTGCAAAATTGTGCCAAAGATATTAGAAAAATAATACTTA
Source organism: Leptopilina boulardi (assembly GCF_019393585.1). NCBI lineage: Eukaryota > Metazoa > Arthropoda > Insecta > Hymenoptera > Figitidae > Leptopilina > Leptopilina boulardi. Next base: position 1,822,799 of record NW_026137921.1, read on the forward strand.
AATTGTATAAATTTTGTTCATCATTTCATTGAGTTATTTGGAACAATAAAGCGTTATTTTTTGTAATTTGAGTTCATTCCTTTTTTAAACCCATGAAGCTTTACAATTTGTAAACAATAAGTTAAGATAAACATGAAAAAATAAGAATAAAAAACATTACAAATGTTCTTTTACGTTTTTACCAATAATGCGTTTCGATTTTCAAAAAGTGTCCAACCCTGACTGAAAAGTCCAACCCTGACTAGATTTTTTTTTTAAATGTTTATAACTTTTTTAATTTTGGACCAATTCATTTACGGTCCACAGCAAAAGTGTTCCTCTTTTGTAGATCTTTCCAACCATATACCACAATTGACTGAATTTATCTAAACAAAATATTTATAAACAAAAAACCAAAACTGTGTCCAATCCTGACACTATTCCCCTAATTAAAAACCAGAATTTGATGATTCCATGGAAAATAATTTAAAATCTGTAACATTGTACGTTTCAATCAGGTTACAAACCTATTACCTTGATGAATAAACAAAAAAGCGTGAACATAACCGTTGGAAATAGGTTGACTTTAAAAAACATGTTTCTATGAAAATCGTCAGTTAAAAAGAGCTAAAAATTATATTTCGTCATACTTTAAGTTATTATGCTTATTGAAATAATATAATTAAAAGTTGGAATTGAATTTTTTTATTTTTTGCCAACTTTTAATGCATTTTGCCCCACTGTGGGAATGTAAGGAACATAAAAACAAGTTTATGTTATTTTTGAAATTTGTGACATATCACATCATTATAATTATAATTAGGCGAAAATTTCATTTAAATGGTCAGGAAAGTTTCGGGGCATTTAAATATTTACACAATTTTTTACTAAACATTGAAATTAAATATTCCGAACATTTCAAATAAATCTTTAGGAAAGTTTCGGTGCTGTGGGGGATGCGATGGTTGAAATTATTTACATGATTTCAAAGTGCAGTTTAAATTTTTGATTTATTATGATGCAAAACATAATTAAAATTTTTTTTTATTATGTATGGCAAAACTATATCTTTTAATATTACTCTGTTTGATCAATGTAAAGTGAATTAAAATTTTACAATAAATTTAATACATTAAATCTATTTTTTTTATAGAATCTGTAAATTAAATCTTTAGGTAGTTTAAAAAGTATTGTACTCAATTTTGTTTTAGTTCTAAATATTACATATAATAATCGTGAATATCTTTCGTTCATTCTGTCCACACCTGAAGTTAGTATTTGTTATAGGTCTTTTGTTTTTTTTAAATGTGTTGTTTGACATTATTTTATGTTGGTTAAAATTTTTCAATGTTTTGACATTGTCATTTGTGCGGTCGTATTTTAATTATTAAAAATTATAAAATTGTTAGAATCGTGCAAAAAAATTGTGAGGATTGTGAGAAAAATTGATTCGATTGCTGTTAGAGTAAGCTGCATAAGTTGATGGTAAGTTTAATTTAAAATATATAATAATTTTATCAAATTTCAAAATTTTATTTAATTAATCACGATAATTTAATTAATTTTAAAAATAATAAAAAAAATTTTATATTACTTATTTATTTATATTATATTTATTATTTATATTATATATTACAAATTAAATGTTTTTTTTTTCACAAAATATTTATTTATTTTTGTTATAATTTTTTTTTGCAAAATATTTTTTTTTATTATAGGCAATTGAAAATTTATATATTTCATATAATAGATTACTAAAAATTATTATTATTTATTATTAGGGGCCATTCATTAATTACGTAAGGCTCTTAGGGGAGGGGGGGGGGTCCAGCAATTCTTACGTTCAATAGAAAAAATGGCGCTAATGCATGTAAAAAATCTTACGTGGGGGGAGGGGGGGGTCAAAATAGCCAAAATCATCCTTACGTAATTAATGAACGACCCCTTATATAATAAAAAATAAAAATTTTTATTTAATGATAAATATTTTGATGATAAGAAATTTTTACAAGACCTTTACCGATATATGTTATATTAAAAATTATCAATTTAAATTTGAAATCGAAAATTTTCTTGAAGAATTTCTGAAAAATTATCAACAGATATTTAAATATAAATTTTTATTAATTTTTTAAAAAAGCAAATCACGCGTGCATGATTTTAGACGGTTTTTTTTGTTCCAAAATAATAAAATTATTTTACTTAATAAACATTCTGCCAGACATACAATAGGACTTAAAAATTTTCAATCAGATCATTAATTATTAAGATAAAATCATTTTTTCTACCTTTAATGTAATAAAACTTAATAAATAAAAATTATTATAAAAAAATTTATTTTCTTAAAGTTTTTAAAAATTAAATTTTTTAGAATCTTTGATAAAATAATTTCCTCGATATCATGTTTGAAAAATTATGGATTTATAAAAAAATAATTGAATTTATATATTTAAATATGTAAAATTTTGATTAAAAATAAAGTGGTTTTTCTACAGATCCTCCTTATATTTCGATAAACGATGTCAGCGACATTAAAAAACTGGAAAAAAATGTGGACAATGAATATTTGCGCAAGGGAATTGAGAGAGTTAAAAAATAAATAAAATAGGAGAAAAAGAAGATGATTCAGAAAAAAAAATTAAATTAAAAAAAATTGATTATGTTAAATATTTAAATAGAATTTAATTCAAGAAGCTGAAGTACACAACGTTTACCAAGAAATTTTTTTTAAAAGTTGTATATTAAGCATTCTTCAAATAACTATTCCGCCTATGTTAAATATATGTAATTTAGACGTAATATTTAACTTTTTTAAAAAAATGTTTTCATTGATAAACGTTGCGTACTTCAGCTTCGTCTCAATTCTATTAAATATTAATTATATAAAAATATAATTTTCATTATTATTATTAACAATGTAATAATATTATAATAAATTAAAAATATTATTGATAATATTAATTTTAATTTCTTTATAATAAACAATTATATCCCTATTTTGCGCGTGTTTAATTTTGCTAGTTATATTAATATTTTAAATTCTAAAAATTGTTAATGTAAAATCTTTAACATGCGAAATAATATTTGTAAATGTTGTGCTTTACATACTCATATGTAAAAAGCAGTATGTTAATACAATTATAGAAAGAATTGGATTTCTATATGCCATTCCCTAGTAGAAATTTGTCCTAGCTATTTTAAAGGAACTGCCTAGTCGCGCTGGAGTCTGTCTAGTTACTTGACTGACCAGCTAGCTAAAAACTCGAATGTCATGTCACGCTTTTTTCATCAAGTTATTATCCAGCCCAACTTGATAATTATTTATCAATAGGACTTTTGAAAAACTAGTCAAATTAATTCTTTTAAATATTTCGAAATTCATTTAATAATAAGATTTAATGTAGTAAACACGTTTATTTTATGTAATTAAAAAAAATATTCCAATTATCAACAAAAATTATTATAAGAAAATATATTGCACTAAATATAGTAATTCGTTATAAAAATGTAATTTTTCATTCACAATTAAACTGGATTTAAAAAAAAAATTTACATAAGTAAAACGATTGAAGCAACATCTTGACCTGAACTGTTAACAACACTGAAACAATTATAATTTTTATATTAATATGAATGTCATAACATAAACCTTAAAACACTTCTCGCAGTTTCAACGAAAAAATCTTGGGGCTACCGGGGAGCGAACACGGGTCCGCTGGGCGGGAACGAAAGAAACGCACGCTTTACGCAACTCGGCCGTTCTGATCAGTGATATTAGAATAAATGCTTGACGTATTTCACTGTACCTAATAATATTATGAATTTGTGCATATTATTTTTATTATTTTCTAGGCAAATAAACATTTTAGATGTTTATTTGATTTTAAATGATTTACTTATAATTTAATTTAAACATTAGACAATTATAAAAAACTAATTACTAATTTTTTTTATTTATTATCCTCAAAAATTATATGTAAAATTTTATAAATAAAATTATTTTAATAAATTAATAATTATTGATATAATATAATATTATTATTATTATTATTATTATTATTATTATTATTATTATTATTATTATTATTATTATATTATTATAATATACTCAAACAGAAAAATAATATTCTACTATATTTGTAAAATTTGTCTGAAAATAATAATAATTGTTTAATCATTTTTTTTTAAAAACTAAAAACACTTTTTATTCAAGGTAATATTATTTTCATAATAATTTAATTTATTGCAATTATTTTATTATAATTTAATAAATTTTATTATTTTAAAAAAGCGCGCGCTATTTTGTCTTGGGCCAATCAAGTGATTTCAACTAAATATAGGTTATGTTCGTTTCTGATTCATGACAGCTGGCAAACATTTACAACAAATAATATTTTGCAAGTGTATATTTATTGCAATAAGATAAGTTATGCAAAAAATATATATGTGGAACAATAATTTACAGTGATTTTCATAAAATGAATATTGATTTAGATGCTCTGGAAAGCAAAGTTCATTTTTTCTTAAATTCAATTTTTTCGACCACCGAGATATTTCGATACATTTTCATGTGTTTTGTATGCACTGTCTTTTTTTGAGAAAGGAATATTAATATTATTATTATTAATTTTTATAAACAAGTTGTAATTTTTTTAAATCAAGCAAGCGAAATGTCAATACACAAAATCCTAGCATAGCTGTCCAGTTACTAGACTTATTGAAGCGCCACCGCCATGACAAGGATATGAATTTAATTTCGAGCAGCACTGGACAGTGCCATTAAAAAAACTGGATAGCTTTGAGTCGTGGAATTATCAAGTTCAACTTGAATTTCTTTCAAAAAGCACTGATCAGTAACTTCACAGTTATTTATCAGTTCAGCTAGAATCAGCGTCCGCGAGAAAAACTGTCAAGTAACTTGAGTCAATCTAGTGCATCCACGACAAATTTCTACTAGGGTTTTGCTTAAAATATCCGAAAGTATAAATGTTCATGTTAGTCAACTAATGTCTGAATTAAGAAAATACAAATTTTAAGCAGTGAGACGGAAATGTTGTGTGAAGGAACTTGTATATAAATTCAGATGTTAGGTATCTAACGACTTGAATTAGAAGATAAGACCAGAGAGTTCTTGAAACTCAAATCTTTTGTTAAGCGTTGAGATGAAAACTTTTTGCACAGAGTTTTGGTCAACGCAAAATGTAAAGTAAAATTACAAGTTTTGTTCCATAGTAAAACAGCTGCTGCACTATATTTGTTGCAAATTTTTTACCTTGAATTTCATTAAAGAAATATTTTTTAAAGAAATAATATTTTACAAAATAGAAAAAATTTTGCAATTTAGTAAATCATTTACAATATCAGACTAATGAAATTAATTTAATTTCATTAATTAAAGTGCGTTACTAACAATATTGAATGGTTAAAAAATTTAACTTTTTTAAATTATATTTTTTCAAGCAATAAATAATTCTGAATACATACTTGAAATTATTATAATTTTGAGAAGAAGCTAAATTTTAGAAGAAGAAAAAAAACGATTATAATACTAAGAATTTGTCTGATTTATGCAAAGACTTTTAAGCGTCTCACTGCTGGTAATCTTGAATTAAATTTTGCGTGAAATACGCGGAGTTATCCACCTGACACTTAAGTGACGCGACTCTGTCTGCTGGGCTTATTGTTAGTACAGAAGCAAGATTTTGAGAACGAATTCAGTCAGTCACAAGACAGAAACAGTGCATCGAATATAGTTTTGTTATACTGAAAGTTTCTGCGCAAAGGACCATTCTGAATTTCGAGAATTTGCACATAAACGCTCGACACACCAACTTTCTAAATGCTGTGTTGTCTTAGAAATGCAACGTATGTTTGGTATGTTCAAGCTCCTCACTTATCACACTAAAAGTGGTTTTACCCCCCTCTCAACCCGTAGAAAGTGTTCAGGATGAATGAGCCTAATGAAGATCAACGTAAATCTACCGCAATTTATCTCGTAATTAGTATATATATATACAATTCACCTGCATCCAACAAATATTATTTTAAATTAAATCGAAAATAATTCAATTAAATTTCTATTCTGACATATGCCGAAAAAAAGATGAGAATTACACTGAAAAAAGGGTTTGGTATTGACAACCAAACGTTTCGTTGGTATTTAAGCAACAAAATTTTGGTTGTCACAATCAAACTTTAGTTAGAACAACAAAAATCCTTTTTTTCTAATTTTGGTTGTGTCAAACAAATTTTGATTGAGAGAATTAAAATTTTGTTGATTCAACAAAAAAAAAATTTGGTTGCTTAAATACCAACCAAACGTTTGGTTGTCAATACCAAACCCCTTTTTTCAGTGTATATGGAACTTTTTTTTTTAGTAAGTTTACAGTTTAACTATTTGGATAATAAGGAGTTCTTTATTTTTCAGATAAATACATGGAAAAAAGTAAAGTATAGATAAAGTAATTGAAGAAAGGTCCAGTTGAGGTAAAATCGTTGGGAAAAAAGTTTCATTGCTGAGGAAACTAAACTAGAACCAAGGTTAAAGTCAGAGGACCTTTTGAGAATCAACCAACCACGATTTTCTTGCTCTACGTTATTTCCTCTTGAAGGCTTTTATATTTCTTTCTATTCTCTTGAATTTTACATCTCTCTTTGTTTTGTTTCCTTTCTTATTCTCACCTTTTCTTTCTCTTTATTTCCTTGTACCTTATCTTCCAGTCCGGAGATCTTTCTCTCTCTCTCTCTCAACCCTGCGGATATTGTCTGGAAATGAATGAAACTTTCTCATAATTTATCACCTATCTCCAAAACCCTAACCACAATTCCAATCTGCAAGTCAATCTATCAAGACCTTGAAAATTATTTAAAATGTAGATTGAAAACAGTGTCAAGTTATATAAAAATCATTTTTTTACTACAAATTTTTCGCGCCTTTCTTATTGTAAAATAGTCGATTAAATAAATTAATAAATTCTAAAATCAGAATTAATCATCCGTTTTGATTTCTAATTTATTTTTGATTTTTTAATCAAATTACACAGGCCTGCAAAATTCGACTTTTTTTTTTATTTTTGATATTGAAGTCGTTTCCTATGTAATTTTGTGCGCTGAACACGATCCCGTGTCCCAAAATGGCCCAGCACGTCAGAATTTTGAGAAAAGTGGGGGTAAAGAGCCCAAATCCGTGTTTTTGGGTGTTTTCAAGAATTTTTTTCTCCTTAACCTGACGTGCTAGAAACTTCTACTGGGTCTTAAATTAAAGCTTAAAGCGTGCACTTTAAGACCCATATACCGCAAGTCAAAAAAAAACTTAAGGGATTTTGAGAAAAGTGGGGGTAAAGGGCACCAAAACAATTTTTTTACATACTTTATATCGGAGTGGTTTTTTATGTATTTTTGTGCGCTGAACACGATCCCGGGATCCAAAATGGCCTAAAGCGACAGGATTTTGAGAAAAGTGGGGGTAAAAAAATAAAAAAACGCGTTTTTAGGTTTTTTTTTAATATTCCTCTCCTTAACCTAAATTATTAAAAAAAAACCTAAAAACGCGTTTTTTTATTTTTTTACCCCCACTTTTCTCAAAATCCTGTCGCTTTTGGCCATTTTGGATCCCGGGATCGTGTTCAGCGCACAAAAATACATAAAAAACCACTCCGATATAAAGTATGTAAAAAAAATTTTTTGGTGCCCTTTACCCCCATTTTTCTCAAAATCCCTTAAGTTTTTTTTTACTTGCGGTATATGGGTCTTAAAGTGCACGCTTTAAGCTTTAATTTAAGACCTAGTAGAAGTTTCTAGCACGTCAGGTTAAGGAGACAAAAATTCTTGAAAACACCCAAAAACACGGTTTTTGGGCTCTTTACCCCCACTTTTCTCAAAATTCTGACGTGCTGAGCCATTTTGGGACACGGGATCGTGTTCAGCGCACAAAATTACATAGGAAACGACTTCAATATCAAAAATAAAAAAACCATGCAGGCCTGTGTTATTAAATAACTTTTATTTCACATTCAATGAAATTATTATAATCTTAGATAAAGGCTGAATATTTAAAAAAAATACTTTATTTAGTATTAAATATTTCTCATTTCAATCTTTTTAATGGCATTTTTTTTATAATCTCCGTTTTTTTTAAATTCCAACACTGAGAGAAATGAATGGTAGGGGCTACTACTTTTTTATTAGTAAAGAAGGTATTTATTCTCCTGCCTATTTAGTTAGTAAAATTCAGTAATGTTTTTAGTAAATTTTAATATTTTCGATGTCAAGCGCAACTATTTAGAATTGGTAAACAGGATATAATAACCACACCTACAAAAATAGTTCCATGCAAAAGTTTAACTAACAGAGTAGTTGGGTATACCATTTTTTTTTAGTAAACGCGGTTAGCAATTGTTAGCAATTCGGTTGGCAACACTGTGAAGCACGCTGATGCTCGTGAAGCAATGTCGTGAGAAAACGTGGTCATTTGTGTTTATATTATAATTATATTATTTCTATATAAATTTTATTTTATTGAGTGTTAAAAAAATGCGTGGATTTGCGTAAGTTACTAATCTCAGGGGGGTTCGAAGATTATGTAGATCGTTTTGAATGTAAGTGACAATTTAACCAATAAATCTAACCTATAAAATTTATTTATTATTATTCGCATCATACAAAAAATATGTTTAATATAAGATTTATATCTTACTTGGTACAGTAAGAAAGTTATATTAGCCTTCCCAGTGGGCAAAAAACCATGTTCGTTTTAAAAACGTTTTAAGAACGTTTCATATCTGACAAATAATGTTCTGAAACATTTTAAGAACATAGATGTTCAAATAATATTCTAGAACATTATTTGGCAGACATGAAACGTTCTAAAAACGTTTTTAAAACAAAACATGGTTTTTTGCCCACTGAGTTATATAATAATCAGATTTTTTTGAATGTGAATAATATTAAATAAATAATTGCTAAGTCTTTATCATGATGAAGAAGCTAAATGATCATAAAATGAACAAATTTTAAACTTGTTTTTGTAAGTTTTTTAAAGAAAAAAAGAAATTCAATGGCTTTTATTTCAACTCGAAATACCTATAGTAAAAAGTGGCCGAATGTAATTGTAATTGTTTATAACTAAAAAACTTAGCCTTTTTTCTTTATCGATAATTATGCAATTAATTATAATGAAATTGGATTATTTTTTTTTTACTCTTCAATAGTAAAATGAAAGAAAAAAAATTAAATTCGCTCCATATCGTTCTGTAGAAATTAGGTTGCATAACAACATGTTTTTAATTAACAAATGGATTAATTTATAATCCGATCGGATTATTATTAACATAGTTATTAAACAATTAAAAAAGTGACATTTTTAATCGTTTAAATTCAATCATTTTAAAACAAAATTTTAACTTGCGACCCACCATTTTTTACAGAGGAAAAATGTAGAGAAATGCAATGAACATACTCAAAAACCATTTAATGGCACTTTTCGTCTTTATTGACTGGCCTAAATGTTGCCTCTTAAAATAAGACTTCTTTTCGGCCTTAAATTAAGATTCTCTTTTTACAGTGATGGCAGAAAAATTTATTAAAATTCATCATATTTGTCTGAAACTCGTTAAACAGAGAGTTTTCGGAGACGCTAATTACAATTTTGACCTCAGTTATTTAAAATCCAAAATGGACGATCCAATATGGCAGATGGAAATTATTAAAAATTGTCGGATTCGCCTGAAACTTGTTATTTTAAGGTTCTTGGATTCGCTGGTTTTGAATTTGATATCAGTTTTTCCAAATTAAAAATGGCCCAAAAACACTCGAGAAACAAGTTTCAAGCGAATCCGCTTAATTTTTAATTTTGTTGTCCGCCATATTGGATCAGCCATTTTGAATTTTGAAAAAATTATGTCAGATTCATAATCAGCAACCCTGAAAACTCCTGTGTAACACAATCTGTAAGTGAATTCGAGAAATTAGTGACCTCGAAAACCTATTAATAACGAGTTTCAGTCGAATCGGATCAATTTTGAAGAAATTTCCGCCATTTTAAATTTTAAAAATTTTAATAAACTGACATTCGATACATAAAGTACTTTAATTTAAGAAACTACATGTATTAATAAAGTGTATGAAATTTCATTACCTATAAGAAGCAGATTTAAAAAAAATTGCACTTTACTCAATTTTTGCATGTTCTTGTTTATAAAATAAGATTTTAACTAATAAAGCAAAACAATTTATTTTATTTAAAAACAAGCTTAATTTAATTTACATTGTTAAAACGTACGTTATAGAATATTTAGAGTCCTTAACTTATAAATATCGCATAAAAACATTAAAATTTTGGTATTTAAAATGATTTAAAATAAAAAAAAATTATAAACAAATAATAAACAGCGTTTGGTAAAACAGTCTCGAATCAATAAAATAAAATTTTTTTTTTGAATAGAATAGAATAGTATATAATTTACAAGAGAAATTCCATGGTAAGTGATCATGGAAATTTCTTTCAGGTAAGGGATTTAGATGAAACTACAGGAATTGATTCTTTTGAATGTATACATAACTAAAAAAATCGCAAAGCTTTTTTTGAAAAATTTTTAATAAACGTAGGAGATATTGAACTTTGAAATTTTTCAGCCATTTATTTTTGAAATAGCATAACTTTTTATCAGTGAAAGCTATTGAGGTCAATTTTTTTTAAATGTTGCCTCTTAAAATAAGACCTCTTTTCGGCCTTAAAATAAGACTTTCTTTTTACAGTGTATTCATATTATGTGATTATTACTTTCATTAAAATGTCCACTATACTTAAAGTTAATTGAACTACTCATTTTGATACAAAATCTTTAATAAATTAAACATAGATACCCTGGTGCCTCGTCCGTCCATAGAAGGTGTTTTTTTCCTCAGTCCCATAAAGGTTAATTATAGCTTTTACTGATAAAAAGTTATGCTATTTCAAAAATAAAAGGTTGAAAAATTTCAAAGTTCAATATCTCCTACGTTTATTAAAATTTTTCAAAAAAAGCTTTATCAATTTTTTTCGTTATGTACATATTCAAAAGAATCAATTCCTGCAGTTTCATCTAAATCCCTTACCTGAACGAAATTTCCATGATCATTTACCATGGAATTGCTCACAAGCAAAAGAGCAATAATTTCTGTTTTATTCCGCGTCTATGATGATATAATTTCCTTAAATTGAAGACTAATTCCATCAGCAGCAACAGTTAATGTTGCTCGATTATCCAAAATAGTTTCATCTTTAGACAATTGTATCACTTCGTAACTTCTTAAAATCATTGCTATTACAACTTTGACGTGTAGTTGTCCAAGTTTCATACCTGAAACATATATTTTTTAAATAAATCAAATAATAATTTTATAAAATAAAATGTTTTTTTATGTAGTTAAAAAAAACTACAAACAACAATGTCAATTCTGAAGCTATTATGATAAAAATTTTGAAATACAATTTTATTAACTATTATTATTTATTATTATTATTGCATTTAACTTACCAATACACATTCGTGGCCCAACACCAAATGGAATATAAGCATCGGAAACATCACTTTCGCTGTCAAATCTTTCTGGATTAAATTCTGAAGGATTTTCAAAAAATCTGGAATCTTGTTGTAAACCATAAAGCGAAACATAAATCGCTGTTCCCTTCTCGAGGACAATATCAGTGCCTGGAACCTAAAAACACAAATAATTTTTAATTTTCGATATTTGTAATTTTATAAAATATAACAAGTTAAAGAAAATATTTCGCACCTGATAATCTTTCATTTTATAACGGTCAACTGTGGCAACTGGAGGATGAAGCCGAATACCTTCTGCAATACATTGATCGAGATATTTCATATCATTGAATGCCTCGTAAGTTAATCCATGTTTTTCTATTGCTGCATTGATATCATCACGTGCTTTCGTTTGAAATTCAGGATATTTCGCCAATTCCATTAATGTGAATGACGAGGCCGACGAACTGGATTCAAAACCCGAAACAAATGTTCCTGCTTGGTAAAAAAGATTCTTGCCTTCAAATTCTGAAAATATTATATTTATTATAATTAAAATATTAGAACGGCTTACGAATCAGGCGTCAACTTTCTCGCCACCATGATGATCATAATAATCATTTTTTGAGTAAAAATACTATAATAACATTTAAATTTAACATTTAAATTTTTACCTAAAAATATTGGGGTATTTTTTACAAAGGTAAAATTTACTAACGATTTAGCTGCAACAGCAAATAGACAATTCTTTTTAAATATTTTCCAAATTTTAATACAGCATTAAATTTATTTTAAGATTATTTAAAAATTTTTAAAATTCTACACAATTAATGAAACAATGTCGATGAAGCTGTGATCGAACTCGGATACCTTGGGCTTGAAGCATTACGCATTAAGGTCATGTGACTGTTAAGGTCGGTAATGTTAATTTTTCCTTAACTTTTCTCGTAAAATGCTCAATGGATTGAGCTGAAATTTTGTGGGGAAATTAAAAATACGATAAAAAATGGCTGTAAAGTACGAAAATATTGATATATTGTTAAATAATAATAATAAAAAATAAAAAAGTTGTTAGAAAATCGGACACTCCTAACCCCACATTTTCTAATTATTTTCAAGTGTTTTATCATAATTATTTAACAATATATCATCATTTTTGAACTTGACAACCATTCCTTATCATATATTTGGAACTCCTCCATAAAATTTCAATTCAATCTATTCAGTACTTTACGAGAAAAGTTACGGACAAATTGACATTACTTACGTAACAGTCACATAACCTTAAGCACCTCACATTAACAATTAAATGATTTAAAAAATGTTATCAAAGCTGCATTTAATTGTGAATCAAGTAACCAATAAAAATCGTTTTTTCTGGCATTAATATTTTTAAATATTTTTTAACTTGAAATTAATTTTTAGCACTTAATTTAATTAAAAAAAAACTTTCAACGCTAATGTATTTTAAGATATGTATGTATTTATATTTACGATTTTCATGGACTTTCGAAATAAGCTAACGAAAAAATGTTTTTTTTTTAATTTTTATATAAAAAATAACGATTTTTTATAAACAAATTAATTTTTTAAAACTTAGGACCCGATTTTCTTTACTTTTTTTTATTTTTAGATATCTAGAAATATTAAGAATATTTTGAAAAAGGTTTAGACTGGACCTGATAATCCTTTTTGTTTAAATAATTTGTTAAAAAAAAATTAGCAGCTAAATTTTTTCTCCGTGCGAAAAAAATTAAGAACTTATTTTTATCCTAAAAATTCTTAGGGTTTTTTTGCTCTGGTAAAATTAATCAAGAAATTTTTTTTTACAATGATATTAAATATACTTACTATAATTGGAATTCTGTGGTCCATTCTTTAATTTAAGTAAAGAATCAACAAAATCTCCTCTATGGAGTCCTGTTTTTTCTCTTGATTCTATTGATTTCCAGAAAATCTTCTCAAGGAATGATGAGTCAAACAGAACTTTTTTACCAAATACTCCAACTATTTCAGGCGTAAAGAAAACAGTAACCAATGCTAGCATTCTTCTAAGACTGTGATAAAAATGAGTCACTAAAAAAAATAAAAGTAAATATATAATTATAAACTAATTAAAAATTTTTAAAATCAGGGAAAAATTTACTCATTTTTCGCAACTAATTGAAATTTGGAGACGTTTAAGTTGATTCATTGAAAATGTTGAAAACAAATGACTCTTTTAATTTTAAATGAGAGAATTTCTATTTTACATTTTAGCGGGAGTTTTAAAATTATCAAGATAATTATGATTGGTTGATTTTAAAACTTCTGATAAAATGTTTCGGTCAGGTGTTTGTTCGGTTATGTATTGAAACGAATCGATTGGTATATATATATATATATATATACCCAGATAACCAAGCGTACTAATCGTTATTTACGAGTACGGCGTACTAGTATTATACTAGTTTTATACAAGTACAAAATAATTATATATGTCGTACCAGTACGGTACTAGTACAATAAAAGTATGTCGTACTGTTAGAATTGTAAAATATGATTACTCGATAAAAGTATAGTACTAGTACAATACCAGTACGTCGTACTTCTGAAATAAGAAGCACAACATACTTGTACGATACAAGTATAATACTGGTACGTCGTACTGGGAATCTTTGCTGGTAATGCCAACCCAACCTCACTTTCTTGACAATTGTCAAATATGAACGCGTCACTGAAAACGGTGCATTAAATGTTGCTGAAAAAAGTCGTTTATGATGCAGCAAAAGAGTTTTAACGTTTGTAACTTGTGCTTCTGTACTCATCTTGAATATCCGAGATTAAATTTATATTAAATTATCGATCTTTATAAGATTTATATTCTTTTACTTTGACATGGTGCCATGGTGTTATTTCATTGAAAAACATCAAAATCTTTTACATTTATAATGAGAAAAATTCATAAATTCGGTCTTGATCATATTGATATATTTTTAAATTCAATTGTGTGTTATTTCGTTATAGTTTTTCTTATACATATAACATATTTATAGGTTAGGATGTGATAATATGTTTTTCAAAGCAAATTTCAAAGCAATTTATAACATCAAGTTTAAAATTCTTTTGAAATAATGTTTAAATGTAAAGAAATAATCAATTAATATTTGATAAAGTTAAGTAATTAAAATAATATAAAATACCAGATATTTTAAGATAAGTGAGAATACAAGTTACATATATGATGTAAATAAAAAAAATGATTCAATAAAAATGAATTATTATTATTTCAGTTCTCCCACAGATTTTCTTTTGAATAATAAATGAAAATAATGAAAATACTATTGTGGGAAGAGAAAGGGGAGGGTATATAATATTTTATATTGTACATCATACTAGTATTGTACCAGTACAATAACAGTACGTTATACTAAGTCACAAAAGTTTTCAGTACGTCGTACTCGTATAGTACTCGTATTCTACCGATATTGCATACCGGTACGCCGTACTAGTACAGTACCTGGTACCGTGCGAAGGTACATGGCTGGTACAGTACTAGTACGTCTAGTACGTCGTACTAGTATTATACTACTACCGTACTAGTACGTGTGTTATTTGGGTATATATTACCCAAAATTAATTAAAATATTCTTAATTTTTAATTTCTCAAAAAATTTAATTTATTTAAAATATGTAATATTTATAATCGAATATATATATACATATATATATGTAATATACATTTTTTAACTCGAAATGTTTTAAATCAATCAATTGATTTAAAGAAATTTATTGCTTCCTCCACGAGAAAACAAATTTTTTTCTTCACAGCAAAATCTTCATGAAATGAACATAAAGGACCTCCCTATTTGTTTTTACTGTATTTTACATCATATGAATATGAATAATTTGTGAATATTGCATTGAATTTGTTTTTATAAATATTTAATTACCCCGATTAAAATAAATTTTTTTTTTTTTGTAATAAAAAGTAATACTTACTATTTTTAGAGAATTCAGAATCAGGATTTTTAAACGTGTTCAATTTCACTCCAAGTCCAACTGATGCAATTATATCGCTGGTATATTTATAATTTAATTCTTCAGCGTCAACATTTTTAATTCCATTAGCGTCAGTTTTTTCGTTTTTTAAAAATTCCATCATTTCTTCTCCAGTTTCCATCATCAATGGCAACATTAATTTTAATTTACTTTTCGTGAATGAGGGTGTAATTTTTGATCTCAAATATTTCCACGCAGGACTATTTAATCCAAATAAATATCTCATTCCAATACTGTCTATTTCTTGTGCACCAGCAAAATGACGATCGGTAAAATTTTCAAAATCTTTTACCATAATTTGTTTAATTAAAT
Source organism: Leptopilina boulardi (assembly GCF_019393585.1). Classification (NCBI taxonomy): domain Eukaryota; kingdom Metazoa; phylum Arthropoda; class Insecta; order Hymenoptera; family Figitidae; genus Leptopilina; species Leptopilina boulardi. The sequence goes on from NW_026137921.1 coordinate 1,838,653, forward strand.
TTATATCTCTCAAAATTATGCATGGTTTATGAAAAATATAAAATCCCAACATTGGAGCATTTGTATTAGCGGATTTATGTAATTCACCGAGATACGATCCAGGTGCAGTTTTAAAAAGTGCGGCATCCTTAAAATTGCCGAAAATTAAATCCGTTGGCAATGAATCGACTCCACGTCTTTTCCAATAATTTAATTTATACTTGGCGTAATATCGAAAGAGAATTACAATGCAGCTTACTAATACTAATGAAGTTAATAAAACAGCCATTATTTGTAAAGTGTTGCGATATAAATGACATTGTAATGAATATGTGCGTTAGCTTTTATATATTTCGTTGAGAAAAAAAAATAAGATAAGGGTAATATATAAATCTTTATCAAATTTGGGCATTTAAAAATAGTATTTTTACTATCTTCTACTTATTGTATGGTGAGGGGAAATGGTATACCCGCACAAGAAATTTTCCATGCACTCTACTGCGGCCGTGCGTAAAATCGAATTTCAAATGCCCAAGGCACATATGGAATGTCATTTGTGGATTTTAAATTAATTATTATTTTAATTTTTAAACGATTATTACAAATCATTTACTTTATATATAGTAATATAAAAAATTTTATAATAAAATTATCATTTTATAAAAGGTATATATTTACGTATATATATATATGCATTGCAGTTACCAATAAAAGGGAATGCTTTGCTTTGAAGGAAGAAGCTCTAAACTGAATAGAGAAAATCGGCTTACATGCGAGAAGCCAGTGTTGGCAGAAGGTTGGTAGTGTAATATTGTATCGGTTTTATTTATTCATGTAAGGTGTATCGAAGGTACCAATAGTTTGCTTCATCTGAATAATTTCGATATCTCCAAGTTCACCGAATTTTATACAAAGGCGCGCTCCTATTCAAATAGTTTCCGCGCAAAATTACATTTTATTTTGTTATACATTTCCAACTTCATTTACCTTTGTACAAAAGAAGACATGTATGTAATCAAAAATAAATTGCATTCTTTATATTCACTGCATTTTTTCGATATTATTATTTAATATTATTTTTATTATTAATAATATTAGTTTTGTAATATATAGTACGCACTTGACATACAGTAATGTTAAAAATAAACTGTATCTTATTACAATATTATTACAAATATTTGTAAACTCACTAATTAAAAATAGATATATTTGCGGATATATAAATACACATCACTTAAATTTGCAAATATACAAGATTCCTCTTGAAATATGATCTTTTTTTATTTTTATTTTGGTGTTTTTGTAACGTTGAAATTCTCATTTTCTCTAATTATGGATTTTAGCTTGTTTTCAACCCTGGGGCTTAGTTATATTCACGTATATACCTAACAATTTGACTATTCATAAGGAAATATAACCTTTTCTAATTATCTCTCATTTGGGGAAACAGAAATGTAACCTAACAAGGTTTTAACTATTATATGAAACTTCACAAATAAATTATATTCACATTCGTGATTTTGAATTCTAAAACAAATATATATATATATATATATATATATATATATATATATATATATATATATATATATATATATCATTCTTTTAAAATGAGCACATGAATTACCGATTAAAATTTTAATTAAAAGTTTCATTTTAAAAAATGTTAGTAGAGATATAATTAATTTTTTAATTAATTATAATTCTAATTAACCCCTCATAACAAAAAGATGTCCCTAGGATATCCATATCAATGGTCGATATCCTAGAATGGTCCCCAGGATATCTTGGGATATCCATAGGATATCCAAACCGCCGGTCTGTGGGACATCAACAGGACATCCATAGGATATCCACAGGATATCCCTAAGTCATCCACAAAATATCTATGGGATATTATATCGCAGGATATCCATGGGATATCCTCAGGATGTCCGTGGGATATTCTTAGGATATTCACGGGATATTTAATATCTCAACATATATTTTTAAAGGTTAAAATTGTTAAGCTAATATAATGAATAATAATATAATAAAAAGAAAAATCTTATGAGCTTCTAATTTATTTTAAATGAAGATTTGAAACGCATTTTTCAAAGTTTTTAAATAAAGTCATGCACTTAATGTATAATTAATATTAATAGTCATTCGTTATTTGCGGGGAAGAATTTATATTGTTTAAAGCCAATTTATTTTCTGACAATATTAAGCATATGAATAAAGGAATGAATCACGAATGAGAAAAAAATTAGTTAATAATTTTTCAAATTAAACAACTTTCTCGAAAAACAAGTTGCATTTTATTTTATTTATATAAAATTTAATTCACAGAATATTCTCACTCGTTGTCTCATAATGACTTTAAAAACAGTATCCTGAGAATATCTTCTTGACATCCAGAAGATATACTGAGAATATCCTGAAAATATCTGTGGGATATCCTGACGATATCTATGGGATATCCTGATGATATCTGTGGGATATCCTGACGATATCTATGGGATATCTGGAGGACATTTATGAAAGTCTATAGAGATATCCAAAAGATATCCTGTGGATATCCTCAGATATCCATGGGATATCCAAAGGATATCCAAACCGCCGATTTTTTGGATATCTTTAAGAGATCCTTTTGATAACCATAGGACATACCTAGGATATCTGCGGGATATTATCAATATATCTCAAGATATCTTGTGTTATTAGGGACTATATATTAAATTAGGAGAATTTTATGTGATTTGAATCTTTAAATTCTAGAATTTTCATTTGCCTGAAACTGTAAATGATCGACAAAACAATCATCAGAAAGATTTTAGCGTAAATTTTAAAATCAACTAATCAGAAATGATCAAAAAAAAAATTAACTATAATAATTTCCGTATTCATTCATTCGCACACTTGAAGTTAGTCGTATTTTGTTCCTTTCGTTTTTCTAAAATTTTGACAATTCTTGATTTCGTAATATTTTATGGTTAACACGACGGATATTTTTATTTATCGCCATTAATTAAGTCATATACTAAGTGACAGTTTAAAGTAAAAAAAAAATATTGTTCATTATGTGCAGCACCAGTATATTTCCTACTTGGTATTTATAGAAAAAAAAGTTTCAATTATAATATAATTTTTATTATTATTTATAAATTTATTATATTATATATACATTTTTTTAAATATAATGATTATTACAGATAATTAGAACATTTTAACTTATAATTATTATTTATCTTTCATTATTTTTTCATTATTCATTATTATTTATTATATATTATTATTCACAAATTTATTATTATTAATTATTAAATTGTTATATTTTTTTATCTATAAACAATATAAAAATAGTTTGCTTTTTTAAAAAATTTTCAATTTGATTTTAATTTTTAATTTAAGTTTAAAGTTTAAAACATTACAAATTTTTTTTAGGTTTTATTTTTTCAAAATTTTTAAATATTTTTTAATTGCTTAATACTTTTTAAAATATAATTAATAATTTTCTGTTAATTTAAATTTCTTTTTGATTACATAATTTTTTAATATTTATTAATTATCAGTTAATTAAATTTTTTGAAAAAAAAACATAAATTTAAAATTTTTATTTGCAACGAAATATTTATAGAAAATACAAAAAAATATTTAACATAACTAATTTTTTGTAATTTGAAAGATTATAAAAAATTCATCGAACATTGACTTTATCAAAAATATTTATTTCTAAAATTTTAATATTTATATTTTAAAATTTTTACTTTAATTTATTTATTTATATAACATCAAACTCATTTTTTTCTGTGTATAAATAAATGATAACGTGAAAATTAGAAATATACCTATTATTAATTTAATACTCCACTGATGCAGAATTATTATTATTATTATTATTATTATTATTATTAATATTATTATTATTTTAAAATAACCATTGCAATCAAAGTTGGACGCGCGCTTGCGCGCGTGTAATTTTGCTAGTTTAACTAATAATTTTTATGGGAAATTCGTGCGCCACTTTATAAAAAAAAATCTTCTTATAAAAAATAAAATTGTATAGAAATATATACTCTATATATCTAGTTTTTAATTACTCAGATCTTTCGTATGCATGGCTAACAAATCCAAAAAGCAATCTTGACAAGTTTCATGCCTAGCATTATTTATGAGTCAATCGAACTTAACACTGGCGTTGATTTATCAATTTATAAACATTATCTTTTATCAACGCTATATAAATGCAAATATTCAAGTGCTATGAAAATGAAATCTTAATGATGAATTTTTGCTGCGAGATTATTGGGATTTAACTGAAATATTGAATAACGAAAAAGTCCTTTATTCGATTTAAATTAAAGTAGATATATATATATACTAGGGGGGCTTCAAGCGCCAACCCCCTATTTTTTATTGGTTTTGTAGATGTTTGAGTTAATGTTTAGACAATTTCTGGAATTTAAAACTATTATTAATACTTTATTATTTATTTATTTAAATGTTATTTACTATTTTTATTAACAATAATTTTTATTATTTTCAATTTTTAAAACAAAATTTATCTAATTTTTTAAATTTTCCAGCTAAAATTTGACCTACATTTAAGGTTATGTTCGTTTTTTGGTCATTTTCCTTCAAAGTTTGACCTAAATTTTGAGGTTATGTTCGTTTTTTTTGTCATTTTCCTTCAAAGTTTGACCTAAATTTTGAGGTTATGTTCGTTTTTTGGTCATTTTCCTTCAAAGTTTAACCTTTTTGTGGTTATGTTTGTTTCTTGGTCGTTTCCCGACAAAATAACTTAATCTTAAAACTTAGTTCAATTTCGGCAGAAAATCCACCTCTCCTTCAACGTCAGGAAGGAGGGGGGGCTTGCGACTATATTCACAAAAATTTTGAGGTTATGTTTATTTCAAGACTGATTTCAGTACAGCCGCAAGTCCCCGTCTCCCCCCAAAAATGACATAAATTTTGAGGTTATGTTCGTTTCAAAACTGAATAGGGCCGAAAGTCCTCCCCCCTACCCTCTCTCCGTATTTCCCACCAAAAGTGACCTAAATTCTGAGGTTATGTTTGTTTCAAAGCTGATTCTTGTATTCCCCTCTTTGTCGGTACAGGTCCATTAGAAAATATTTAACAGTATGTATACGTGAACATGTCATAACACAGTTAACAGTAAACTTTTGGAACGTATTGTACTACGCCTGCGCAGTTTAGCAAGAGAAGGAGAGGGATACAAGAATCAGACTTCTCTCTCGGTTCGCGACCATCAATGTCAGACATCATTCCAGATATATAGAGTTCAGTGGAAACGACTAAGAAACAAACATAAGCTCAAAATTTAGGTTAAAATTTGGCGCAAAAAGACAAACATAACCTCAAAATTTAGGTCAAACTTTGAAGGAAAATGACCAAAAAACGAACATAACCTTAAATGTAGGTCAAATTTTAGCTGGACAATTAAAAAAATTAGATACATTTTGTTTTAAAAATTGAAAATAATAAAAATTATTGTTAATAAAAATAATAAATAACATTTAAATAAATAATTAATAAAATATTAATAATAGTTTTAAATTCCAGAAATTGTCTAAACATTAACTCAAACATCTACAAAACCAATAAAAAATAGGGGGCTGGCGCGCGAAGCCCCTCTATATATGAGGCAAAATTCCTGAAATGTCCGAACAAAAAATTAAAAGTTCTCGAATTTAATCCATACTTTTCTAAAATGTTGTTATTGTTGGTGAAAGTCTAAAAATCAATTATTATTGAATTTAATAAAATAGTTTTTGAATTACGTTTTTAATTTTTGACTTTTGAAAAAAAAAATTTTTTTCAATGTACAATATTTATAAGTAGAATGCATAAAAGTTAACATATATATAATGATTTTTAAAGCTTTTTTGACGAGCTACACGCTGTTAATAAAATTTTTTTTTTTTAAATAACATTTGACCTTGAAATTCAAGGTCAAAATGTTAATTTACGTTTATCTCAAAATCGGATTTTTTAAAATGATTTTTAACTATCTCAATGGAAAGCTTGACTAATTTCCTACAAAACATGTAATTTTCAGAGTGAGATCTTTTAAAGTTTTTGAGATATTAATTAATTAATTAATTAATGTTTATAACAAATGAAATATATTACAAACGAATAAAGTTACTGTAATTCTAAAGTTAGTAATTGAAAGTTAACGTAATTCCGCATCCAACGAGCCCTATATGAAGTATTTTGGATAAGTAGATTGTTAATAAACAATTAGTTAACATTGCAATTGTTTATAACCAATCTACTTATCCAAAATACTTCATATAGGGCTCGTTGGATGCGGAATTAGCTTAACTTTCAATTGGTTAGTTTAGATTTATGATAACTTTATTTGTTTGTAAGATATTTCATTTTTTATTGTTATTTAACTAAAATTGAACAAAAATACTTCATATAGGGCTTTTGGATGCTTGTTGTTAGTAAAAAATAAAATATTTTACAAACAAATGAAGTTATCATAAATCTAAACTTACCAATTGAAAGTTAAGGTAATTCCACATCCAACGAGCCCTATATGAAGTATTTTGGATAAGTAGATTGTTAATAAACAATTGCAATGTTAACTATTTGTTTATTAACAATCTACTTATCCAAAATACTTCATATAGGGCTCGTTGGATGCGGAATTACGTTAACTTTCAATTACTAACTTCAGAATTACGGTAACTTTATTCGTTTGTAAAATATTTCATTTGTTATAAACAATAATTAATTAATTAATTAATATCTCAAAAACTTTAAAAGATCCCACTCTGAAAATTACATGTTTTGTAGGAAATTAGTCAAGCTTTCCATTGAGATAGTTAAAAATAATTTTAAAAAATCCGATTTTGAGATAAACGTAAATTAACATTTTGACCTTGAATTTCAAGGTCAAATGTTATTTAAAAAAAAAAAATTTTATTAACAGCGTGTAGCTCGTCAAAAAAGCTTTAAAAATCATTATATATATGTTAACTTTTATGCATTCTACTTATAAATATTGTACATTGAAAAAAAATTTTTTTTTCAAAAGTCAAAAATTAAAAACGTTGTAATTCAAAAACTATTTTATTAAATTCAATAATAATTGATTTTTAGACTTTCACCAACAATAACAACATTTTAGAAAAGTATGGATTAAATTCGAGAACTTTTAATTTTTTGTTCGGACATTTCAGGAATTTTGCCTCATATATATATATATATATATATATATATATATATATATGGGACGTTTCACGTCAACCGGCCCAAAGTTATGTCCAAAATTCTATGCAATAAAAATAAACATGTAATACATGAAAATACTCGTAAACTCATCCCCTTTCAATTGCAAAGTGGCAGAATTGAAAATTCAAAATGGCGTCCTTACTATGTCAAGTGGAAGCGGCTAACTTCAGAAATAAGTAAATATATTTATTAATTTCTTTTAGAAAATTATGCAAAAATTTTAGGTCACCACATATTTTAATGTTTTCGAGGTCGCTGATTACGAATCTGAAGTCAGTTTTTCAAAATTCAAAATGGCGGATCCAATATGGCGGCTTATTTTTTTAAAATAATTGAATTTGCTTGAAACTTGTTACTCGGGGGTTTTCGAGGTGGCTGATTACGAATCTGAAGTCAGTTTTTCAAAATTCAAAATGGCGGATCCAATATGGCGGATAAAAATTTTAAAAATCCACACAATTTGCTTAAAACTTGTTACTCGGGGGTTTTCGGGGTCGCTGATTACGAATATGATGTTAGTTTTTGAATATTCAAAATGGCGGATCCAATATGGCGGATAAAAATTTTAAAAATCCACACAATTTGCTTAAAACTTGTTACTCGGGGGTTTTCGGGATCGCTGATTACGAATATGATGTTAGTTTTTGAATATTCAAAATGGCGGATCCAATATGGCGGATGACTTTTTTAAAAATTGATCAGATTCGCTTGAAATTCTTCACTCGAGGGTTTTCGGGGTCGCTGATTACGAATCTGAAGTCAGTTTTTCAAAATTAAAAATGGCAAATCCAATATAATTACTTTGTGGCCTTTAAAAAGGACGATTGTCATAATTATGAACTGTAAGAATGTGGTAGCCTTGAAAAAGGCTGATTGTTGTAATTTTTAAACCATAATTTTTTGGTGGCCTTAAAAAAGGCCGTTTGAATTAAATTTACAAAATACATCCAAACCAATGTAATTATATTTTAATATTGCATAACTGCAATAGGATGAGGTGCATTTGAATATTTGAATATTTTTAATTGTTTTTCTGATGTTGCAATAAAAGAATGAGCAGATTGAATTTTTGTAACACTAGGTGCTCTAGAAAATCTACTAGCAAGTTTTCGTTTCACTCTCTCGTGTTGTTGCTTGTTGTAAAAGAAAATCTGCGAAGTCTTGATATTTTGCTTAGCCCATTGATAAAGAGTCTCTGCATTTAAAATGGCTTTGTCTGGTGAGGATTGCAAGTTAGCACGAGTGGCTTCTCTCTTTAAAATAGCTCCTATGCCATCACATGATCCTTTACAGTTGACACACTGAGGGTTTAATAAAAACATTTGAACATCGTGAAAAAAATGACAATCGCTAAAACATATCTTACGAAGTCTGAATAAGCTCTTTTATAATTTAGATATCGTCCATGTTTTTACGATGCTCAAATGTTGTTACTACTTACACGAACATTCATGAAAATAAATTATTATTACAGCCGCATTTAAAAAGTTACTAAAACTCAGTTAATCAGTTAATAATGAAATGTACTGAATCAGCCACATTATTTGATTATTCGTTTTCTTCCTTTCGATTTATACAGTTTCTTTGACTCGCAACAAGGTGAATAATTTTATCTACAAATATTGTACCTAATATCCTTTTAAATCATAGCAGGGAGTAAAGAAAAATTAAGGAAAAGTTGTGTTTGAGGAAGACCTCAGGCATCTCAGAACGCTAGGACTTCAGATTCATAATCAGCGACCTCCAAAACTCCCAAGTAAAAAGTTTCAAGCAAATTCAATCAATTTTTAAAAATTCGTCCGCCATATTAAATCCGCCATTCTGAATTTTGAAAAACTGACTTCAGATTCGTAATCAGCGACCTCGAAAACCCCCAAGTAACAAGTTTCAAGCAAATTCAATGATTTTTTAAAAAATTCGTCCGCCATATTGGATCCGCCATTTTGAATTTTGAAAAACTGACTTCAGATTCGTAATCAGCGACCCCAAAAACATTAAAATATGTGGTGACCTAAAATTTTTGCATAATTTTTTAAAAGAAATTAATAAACATAATTACTTATTTCTGAAGTTATCCGCTTCCACTTGACATAGTAAGGACGCCATTTTGAATTTTTAATTTTGCCACTTTGCAATTGAAAGGGGATGACTTTGCGAGTATTTTCATCTATTACATGTTTATTTTTATTGCATAGAATTTTGGACATAGCTTTGGGCCGGTTGACGTGAAACGTCCCATATATATATATATATATATATATATATATGATGCACGTTGTACACTAAAATTATTCATTGTTAATATCTTCATGTAAAATTATAATAAAATATTTTTGTTGATTTTGAAAATTTGTAATATTGTCGTTTGGATAATAAAACAATTTACAATAATATATTTTAAATAGTTGTTTTATTTTACAAAGTGGTCATTCACGATAAGTAAAATTCTAAATAATAATTTTATTAATTTTTTTTCATTTTAATTTTAATAATTAATTTTTTTTAAATATAAGTAAAATTCTAAATAAGAACACAGCCCCACAAAAAAAAGTGTCATGTACTTTTGACCGGAATACCCTAACCCTATGTATTTTGACGCGCTGAACACGAATCCAAAGTCCGTTTTGCTCCATCATGTCAGGATTTTTTTCTAACCTCAAAAAACATGTCGGGCGATTTTTTAAATAATTAATTTATTTACTTCAAACTTGGTATCTAGGGTTTTTTTGGGTCGCTGATTACGAATCTGATGTCAGATTTCCGAAATTCGATATATCTAATTCAATATTAAGAAATTATTTTTAAAAAATTGTCAGATTTTTATGAAATTTGGTATCTACAGGTTTTCTAAGTTGCTGACAAGTAACAATAGGGAAGTGCCGTACGCCGTTTTTTCTGAAACTTGGCAGTTTTGTACTTTTTTGAAAACAATTTGACACGTATTTTTTTGTTTTTCCCCAAAAGTTGATTTAAGGCGGAAAACTACACCTTGAATTTTTTTTGGGTAGGGGGACATTATTTTACGAAATTTTTTAAAAATTAATGTTCAATAGTGTATATAGGGGTTTTTTTGAGTCGCAGATTACGAATGTAATGTCAGATTTCAAAAATTCAAAATGGCATATCCAACATGGACTTCTATCGGCCATATTAGATACGCCATTTTCAATTTTTGAAAACTGACATCAGATTCGTAATCAGCGACCCAAAAAACCCCCAGATACACTATTGCAAATTAATTTTTAAAAAATTTCGTAAAATAATGTCCCCCTACCAAAAAAAAATTCAAGGGGTAGTTCCCTCCCCCATAAATCAGCTTTTGGGGGAAAAAAAACATACGTGTCAAATTTTTTTCAAAAAACTACAAAACTGCCAAGTTTCAGAAAAAACGGCGTACGGCACTTCCCTATTGTTACTTGTCAGCAACTTAGAAAACCTGTAGATATACCAAATTTCATAATAATCTGACAATTTTTTAAAAATAATTCCTTAATATTGAATCAGATATATCTAATTTCGAAAATCTGACGTCAGATTCGTAATCAGCGACCCAAAAAAACCCTAGATACCAAGTTTGATGTAAATAAATTAATTTTTTAAAAAATCGCCCTTCTCTCAAAATCCGACATGTTTTTTGAGGTTAGAAAAAAATCTTGACGTGATGGAGCAAAACGGACTTTGGATTCGTGTTCAGCGCGTCAAAATACATAGGGATAGGGTATTCCGGTCAAAAGTACATAACACTTTTTTATTTTTGTGGGGCTGTGTAATTTTTATATTGACTTACTAAATGAAACAAATATTTACACCTTTTGGAACAAAATTTAAAATTAGAAGTCAACACGAAGAGTAAACATCAAAAGATTAGTGTAATAATTGGTATATTTTCACTTTTATTTTGTGTTTTTATATTATGTAATTACGTAAGAAAGAAATAAAATTGCGTGTTCTATATAAACTATAAATAAATTTGTTAAAAATATTTGTGTTAGATAAAAATAAAACTCAAGTATCTAGTTTTCTTATGAAATATATTAAAAAATTTTGAAATTATTAATTATTTTTTTTCTTAATAACTGCGAATAAAAGAATCCAAGCAGCACGGTATATTCCCTGAATATCCGTTGAATATACCACAGTGGAATATTCTCATGATCTTCTAGGAAAATCAAAATGTCCGCATCATGGGAATATTCCATAGTGACATTCAGGGTATATTCCAGTGACATTGAGGGAATATTCCTCGGTGACATTCATGGAATATTCCAGTGACATTAAGGGGATATTCAGGTGATATTGAGGGAATATTCCAGTGATATTGAGAGAATATTCCACGGTTATATTGAAGTTTTTTTTAAATGTGTTTTTAATCTTCCTGCTTATTCAAATAACAATTTATAACATATTTCTATTATTTCAACACTTAAAAAAAAATTCAATATAACCGTGGAATATTCCTTTAATATTACCCTCAATGTCACTGGAATATACCCTGAATGTCACTGTGGAATATTCCCATGATGCGGACATTTTGATTTTCCTGGAAGATCATGGGAATATTCCACGGTGGTATTCAAGGGATATACCGTCCTGCTTGGGAAGGGAATTTCATTAAATTTTCAATAGTTCTATTTTCCAACTATCATTAAACATTTACAACTTGGTCAATAATAATTCTAAAAAAGAAAAGAAAAACATGATGTAAAAAAATTATCTTATTAGGTAAAAAAGACATAAAATTGCATGTTTCCTATTAATTATAAATAAATTTGTTTAATATTTGTTTTAAATGAAAATAAAACTCAACTACATCTAGTTTTCTTACGAAACTTATTTAAAAATTTAGACATTATTAATTGTTATCTTTCTCAACAACTGTGTATAAATAGAAGAAAAAAACCAAGTCTTATTTTTGCTACACTTCAAAATGAGTAGCGTGATAGCAGTTTTTTGTTTCTTTGTTACCGTTTACAGTAAGTGAGGCATTTCATATGAGACAGATTTTTCTCAAAATTCGGTAAATTGTAGTGATAGTAATGCTAAATAAGTGTAGAAATTTTGAATTTGAAATTTTTAATATTTTTCGAGATATTTACAATAACAAATTAAAGCATTATTTTTTATTTTTGAGATATTAATTAATTATAATTAATAATCATTTTTAATCATTTTTTATTAACTTTTGTTAATTAATTAATTAACAAAAGTTAATAAAAAATGAAATATTTTACGAACAAATAAAATTAGAATAATTTTCAAAACACCACTACAAAGCTTATCAAAATCCGCATCCAACGAGAGCCCTATTTGACCTATTTTGGATAAACGGGTATTAAATTAATAATTAATAATAAAAATTATTTAAATAATTAATAACATTTGAAGAAATGAAGATAAACCGTTAATTCATTTTTTATTTGAAAGATCATTTAATTCTACGTCGAATAAAGAATATTAAGTATTACTAAGAATAGAAAATTAATTATAAAATGTTATTTAAGGGCAGGTCCATCTCGTTTGGCGAGAAGCGACCAGGTTTCATAATGAAAAAAATTATACAAAATAAAAGGAAAAGTAAAGGAAATGATAGGAAAGATTAAAAAAATAGATGGGTTGAGGTTTTTATAAAAGAAATTAATAAAAAATGAATAAAAACTACTTTTGTTCTGACTAAATTGACAGATAATAGTAGAACACTAAACTTCGATTACTAACTTTATCGTGCGCTCAAAGATGGCGCTACTGATTCAATGTAGCGGATGCTTTCAAGTAATGCTGATTCTACAATCACCTAGTCGCTCTGACTTGACGGGATAATTTGCGTGAAGTAGACAAAGATAGAGATATTCTCCGTCTTTGTCTAACTCCTGGCAGTCGTCCCGTCAAGTCCGCGCGACTAGGTTAGTGTAGAATCAGCATAAAAGCAGAAAGACGGTTCGAAGCGGTGTTTCTAATTCTTTGAATTCACAGTTACGAGCGTACATTTATTACCGCCATAACCTCTCCTGTCAAAACATTAGCTAAGTCAATGTATTGATGGTTTTTAAAAAAAAACCAAATGTATTCTCTACGGTCAATTTAGAAGACTCCGTGGAATATCAAAATAATCTGCAAATTTTTGTATTTACAAATAAATGTAGTTTAACAAAAAAATGTATTATTTTTTTAATTTATAAAAAACTACTACAGAATTCAACAAATAAACAACTTTATTTTAGTTGAACAAAATTTAATTAGAAGTTACCCTAAAAATATTTTAATTTTTAGGTTATCCTAGTAAAAGAAAAATAAAAAACTTTTGTTTAAAGTATTAATTATATAGAAGAACTTATTTGAAAATGTTTGGAAAGTTTTTTAAAACTCGCTTAATGATATTATTATTATAAAAAAATTTTAATTTTGCTTGGCAAAAATTTATTAAAGATTTTCAGGTTAAATCAATAAATAGTCACTATTAATTATTTATTCGCAATTAAATGACTAATGATTACTACTTGAATAAGTGACTGACTTTTTTCTATCCAATTAATTTTTTTTAATTTAGATAATCAGAGTGTAATTAAGATTAATTTTACAATTCATGGCGGTTCACTATTTATTGACAATTTTGATCAAAGTTTTTTTTTGAAAAGTATAATATAGCAAATTCGCCAAATAAGAAAGGTAGTTCAAGAATGTACTCTCGCAGTATGTGACAAAGTTCATTATCATTTATTAACATTTTCTCAGAATAAAGTCTCCTGTAGTATAAATATACCACTTTTAAACATTTTGTTTAAAATATAAACAATAATAAACAATATAAACATATAAATATAAAAGAAAGAATCCTGTGATATTCATTAATAACTCGTTCACGTCTTATTTAATACATGCATATGATATTGTACGAATTGTATATGTATTGACGTGACAAGATTTACAATTAATTGTTTTTTATTGTTCACGGCTTATAGGAAAAATTATATAACTTATACCCATGTTATATGAGTTCAATTCCATTTTCCAAATTATTATCAAATTCAATCACATTTTATTCAATTCATACACATGCAATTGTATGAATTAAATTTTCTTGTGTGGCAAGATTTACAGCTTTTAAATTTTTATCTTGTCCTACTTATTACCGAGTAATTAATTCAACTCATACTCATGCAATCCTATGAGTTGAATGTCATACCCAATAACATTAACAAGAGTTATCAGCAAACTTACTCACATTATATTCAATTCATACGCATGCAATTGTATTAATTGAATTTTCTTGTGTGTCAAGATTTACATCTTTTAGATTTTTATCTTGTCCTACTTATTAACGAGTAATTAATTCAACTCATACTCATGCAATTCTATGAGTTAAATTTCATACAACCAATAACATTAACAAGAGTTTTTAGCAAACTCACTCACATTTTATTCAATTCATACGCATGCAATTGTATGAATTAAATTTTCTTGTGTGGCAAGATTTACAGCTTTTAGATTTTTATCTTGTCCTACTTATTACCGAGTAATTAATTCAACTCATACTCATGCAATCCTATGAGTTGAATGTCATACCCAATAACATTAACAAGAGTTATCAGCAAACTTACTCACATTATATTCAATTCATACGCATGCAATTGTATTAATTGAATTTTCTTGTGTGGCAAGATTTACATCTTTTAGATTTTTATCTTGTCCTACTTATTAACGAGTAATTAATTCAACTCATACTCATGCAATTCTATGAGTTAAATTTCATACAACCAATAACATTAACAAGAGTTTTTAGCAAACTCACTCACATTTTATTCAATTCATACGCATGCAATTGTATGAATTAAATTTTCTTGTGTGGCAAGATTTACAGCTTTTAGATTTTTATCTTGTCCTACTTATTACCGAGTAATTAATTCAACTCATAGTCATGCAATTCTATGAGTTGAATGTCATACCCAATAACATTAACAAGAGTTATCAGCAAACTTACTCACATTATATTCAATTCATACGCATGCAATTGTATGAATTAAATTTACTTGTGTGGCAAGATTTACAGCTGTTTTTTTATGTTTTAATAATGCTTCGCACTAAATAACAAAGAGTTAGACAAAAAATTTAGATTTTTATTCTATTTTATCTTACCTACAAAAAATGGATGGATATAATTTTACTTTATTAAAAATAAATTAAAATTATTAAAAAAATATGAGGGATTTTAAGTTTATTTGAAAAATGAAGCCTTACTCACCGAGTTCACTAAGTTTATCTCCTTGCACTGAAGAACGAATGTCTCAATTGTTTTATTCTTCGGCTTAATACTATATGATGAACAAAGTCTCGTGAAGTGCTCATCTGTAATTACTTGCATTTTTAAAAAGGAAATAAAATAATTAATTTGAAATAAAATAAATAATTATAAATCAAATAAAATTAAACAAGAAATTAAATTTTTTTCCAAACCGGATATTAAAAATTTTCAAACTGAATTTTTTTACTTTTTTGAAAAAAGAAGAAAAACAAACCTTGACAAGAATTTCGAATAATTCTTTGATTGGCCCGCTTCTAGTTTTAATCTTCAGTTTAATCGCACTTTACCTGAAAAAAGAATCCACATCAATAATTTACAATTAAAATGATAGAACATAAAAGAGTTTAATTAAAAATAAAAATAATTATATTTTACAATAGTAACATTTACAGAAAAAAATGAAATGTATTTAATTTTAAAAGCAATATGAATTATAAAACAATTAATTTAAAAAAAATGTATTATACAGCGAAATTATTTTTTTTTAAATAATTAATTTTAAAAAAATACATCGTACAACAAAATGATTATTTTAAAAAAAAAAATTATATTTATTTATCATTGATTTGTAATAAACTACTAGTTTAGAAAACCTTGAAAAATTTTGCATGTTTAAAAAGAACCGTGAAAAAATGTTTAATTTTATTTTAAAAAATTCAAAAGACACATTGAACCTGCTTCTTTATCTTTATAAGCGAATAAAATATTTTAGACTAATTTTGACCAAAAACTTGTTTTTATCTAAAATTATCAGAACCTATAAGTTTAATTAAATTTAAATCTTACAAAATTAATAGAAAATAAAAAAATACCTCATGTCTGGTGACAAATCCAAACTGCACGCAAGACTGTTACCATGGGACACGTAAACTTTTCTTCTTTTTTAAACTGATTAAGTGTTGGAAATATAACAATTTTATTATCCATACTTTAGCAATTCATTTTTTTGGTAATGGTCTGACAGAAGACATTGAATGCATGGTTTGATCACCTATTTATTTCATATCCACTGGACTATTCCTAAAAAAAATTGTCAATATAATAATTTGCAAAATCAAAATTTGTAATTAAAAGATTAAAATTTAAAACTAATTATATTTTATTTAATAATTTAATTATTATTAATAGTATTAAATAGTAGCAACATTACCTGCGCGTGGATAATTTTCTAAAAGAAAATTATCATTATTACTTATTTTACTCATTATTACTATTAATATATAAATCAAAAATTTTCAAATAATCATTAATAAATTGTAATAAATGATTAACACTTACCACATCCAAACTTGAAGACTTCTATTATCAGAAATAATAGTATTATGTTCTATTTTCATCAACAAAAGTGATTATGTTAACGGCTCCTAAGGATCGGTCACAATCTTGGACTATTTCTTCCGATCAAAAATGTCCTACTGCAATATTTGTGAGCAAATGTATAAAGGACTTTTTTTAAGTTTAAAAATGTATAGAAATTGTAATAGGTAGTAAAATGTCTCACTTGTTATAAATTATAAACCAAATAATTTGTGATCTCCAAGTCGAGATGTTATAAAGTAAAATACGAAAGTTAATAGCAAAAAGATTATGTGAAAATTGATTATTGGACATTCTTGAGAAATTTTAAACTTATTCTTGAACTAATTTAGTCACTTTGTAAAAAATTTCTAATCAAATTTTACTTTTCATTTACACTCACAACACTCACTGAAAATTTACGTTGACATTTTATTATATATAATAAATCTTTGGAGGTTATGAAATGATAAATACTGTATAGACTTTAATCTACTGTTGATAAAATAAAAATCAAATCAAAATTATAATATATTTATTGTTATAAATTTCTTACCGTCAGTATTTTGCTATATCCTGGTTATAACTACACTGTGCAGAACATGATGAAACACGTCTGTCATACACAAAAATTTTCAGTATAATTGCACGAAAAACTATACACCTTAATTGCGCACTATTAAACAGAGTGTACAAAGTTAATTGACGAATATATATATATATATAATTAACCAAAAATTAAATTAAATTTTCGTTTAATTTGTATTATATTGAAAGTTTTTTTTTAATGAAACGAGATATCTTTCTTTAACTTAGGGTAAATGTTCTAGGTACGGGGCGATTCGTGTCAAAACCCATTTGAAATAAAAAATTCGACATTTCTATTGTTTAAAGTCAATTTAAGACTTATTAAACTAAAAGGTTATGTTATTTAGATATTTAAATAAATTTTAAACTTTATAAAAATCGTGTTTATAAAATAGGTATTCATTTCATGTAATTGTCTACGTCACTGATGTTTTATTAAATTTATGATCTTTTTAACTTGCAATTCTTCATTATTTAAAAATTTTTAATTTTAAATAACCTACTTATGCAATAAATAATTTAAATTATTGATAATTTTCTACTTGGTTAGATGTAGCTTCATTTCATGAATCTAACGGAACCAAAAACTCAATTTTGATAAAAATGTTTTACTGTACAATTTTCTATTTTTATAGGAATGAATTTTTGAAATTATATTAATATTATCAACAAGAATAGATATAATCAAAGTTGTCAAGTTTGCTGGTCAAACAAAACTGGTAAATCAATAACGAATGCATTAAATTTTGAATTTATTCCTCATGTAGGAATAAACCATATATACCAAAATTGGAGTACTTCAAGACATATTCATGAAGATTAACTGTTATTTTTTTTCATTTAAAAAGTTATTTAAATTCGTTTTTTGCTCATAACTTAAAAAAATGTATTGACACCCATAGATATATGTATTTAGTTTTGTAGAGTTTTTCATGTCGCACCTTTTGACTTATTAGCGAACATTCTACTGTTATTTCAATCAGAGTTATAAACATTTTAAAATTGAAAAATAATTTTGAAAAACCCGACTTTTTTACTATTTGTTTTAAAATATATATATGTATACTACCGGTTAAAATTGTGGGACCAACCATTTTTTGAAGAATTAAAAATATCTTTAAAAAAAATGTATAAATAATAAATTCTTTTGTTTATTTCTGAAAAGATGACCAAATATTGACAAGAATAAGACCTAAGATAAGTGATTTAGCCAATATTTAATTAAGATATTATTAAACAAGTTGTAAATTCAGATGTTCATTACATGAATATTTTACTTTCTCTTTACGATCGGAAAAAAAAATTTGCTTCCTCGTGAAGAAAGCATTAACATTGAAATAAACATACATAAATAATATATTAATATAAACATTTGAAAATAAAAAATTTTTCAACAAAAATGTGAATTTTGGATTTTTTATATCTTTTATTTATTCTTTAAATTTAAATCAAATCTATACTTTATATACAACAATCGATTCGTCTTGACGTAAGGAATACGATTTTATTATATATCACCTTAAATTTTGATATTTAAAAATTTTTTCGATTAAAAAAAATTTTTTGAAAAAAGACGATAAAATTTTTTAGGGGTATTTTTTAAAATCTTTTCGTCCATTTTGAGATATAAGTGTGATAAATAAGCCTACCAAATTTTACCCAAATCTATTAAAAGCTGTTAAAAGTTATCGTGTTCACAAAAAAGGGGTCCACACATACATACATCCGGACAATTGATCAGGATCTCATATAACATGTTTCTGTATAAAAAAATTTGTTTTCACCATTTTGAAAATTTTTATAAACGAAAGGACTCCAAAGATTCCTCCACGAGGAAGCAAAATCTATCATTTTAAATATTTTATAAAATTTTGAATTTCTCCTAAAATAATTAACACTTTTTAATATTCCACGGCTGAATAGATATAAAATTCTATAACATAGATATTTTAAGGAAATAGTATAAAATGAAATTGATCTAAGTTAAAAAAAATTTTATTCACAAAGAAACGACGTCAAATTTTTCGAATTCTTTTTGTCCAAATTTAAAGGCCTTCAATTTTAAAAATAAATTATGAAGATTATGTAGATTTGATTTATTTCTTTGTACAGTAATACCCGGACTTACGCGATAGGTGGGACCGAGCGACGACCGTGTAAGTCGAATTCTCGTAAATCGGGGTTTAAGTTTTAATATAAAATAAATATAATAATTTAGAATTTAGAAGAAATATGTTTAATAAAACATCAAGTAATAAAACTATTTACATTTTTATGCATAAAAACAACGTAAAAAACAATAATAAATTATTTATTAATTAATTACGAGTTAATTCACGCGGCCATAAAAAAACCGCGTATCTCCGAATTCGCGTAAAACGGGGTAGCGTAAGTCGGGCTTTTACTGTAACAGTAATAGATATGATTTTTTTCCAAATGAAAATTCGGTTTTTTTGTAAATTAGTTTAACAGTGCTCCATTATTAGTTGCGGCTGTATCAGAAAGTGATTATATTAGAACCTGTACAAAAGTTCCAAACATTTAACGCCTAAAATTGTATAGTGTGATTATATTAAAAAAAGTAATTTTTAACTACTAGGATATAGAAGGTTACCAAATAGATAAATCGATGAGTTTTTTAATATTTAATAAAAAAAATTTAATATCAAATCAATACTAAAAACAACGTTTTTCAATATTTATTGCGTTTTAAAATTTTCTGCAAGTTGCTTATGATAATTTTAAAGTAAACTTATTTATTTAATTGAAATACAAATTTTTTAAATTTAAATGGAGAGTCCCTGACCGCCTCCTCGTCCTCCACGTCTACTATTGTAACCAGCTCCTCTGCCGCCACCTCCTCTACCGCCACCTCCTCTACCACCGCGTCTATAATTTTTTGTGACGATCCCTTGCTTCTCCAGCATTTGATTTAAAAGTCGATGCATGTCCTTATGTAATTTCTGGAACCAAAGAAATATTTTATTAAATTCCAGGATTATCATAAGGGTAAGCCTCATCAAAATCTAGTTTTCAGATATGTAAAAATAAATGATTTTCTGAGTTCGTTACCTCTAATATTAATGTAAAAATTGAAATTAGTCAGTTAACATCAAGTCTTCTAAGTAACCCTTTTAATTAATAAATTTGAAAATTTAATATTTCCTAAACGAAGCAAAACACCTTCGTTAAATTTTAATAGAAAATAAATAATGTTATTAAAAAGTTATGAGTTAAACCTCAAATTTTTTTTATTGAAGAACTTAGGCTTGCGAAATCACATTGTCAACCACCTGCATTTAATAATTAATAATATTCCAAGAATATTGTTTTAAAAATACAAAAAATTCTATTGAGTTGCATTTCGTATAACGACTTAAAAGTAGATTGTAATTTTGTTATTCAGTGCAAATTTTAAATTTGGTTAAATGCACATTTGCTGTCATGCAAGATCGATTAAATCAAAATAGTAGTTAATAAGTATAATTAGGATTGAAAAACAATACCAATAAATTAGAATTATGTGTTACGCACTTTGTATTAAATGTACTAAATTCTGTTAAATAAAAATTTTGATAAATTAAAATGTGGCATACTAAAAAATGCTCAAACAAATATGAATGAAATTACATATAATAATATTTTTTGATATTAAAATTATGTTTAATATAAATTTCAGAAATAACAGAGCACTTTTTGTTTAATATTGAGTAACAACAAGAATTTTCTATGTGAAAAATTGTATTTTTAAAAACACATTATTTTCTGCCACGAAAATAAGGCATATTACATAGGAATCGAATCATTTAAAAAAAAATTCTGTAATACTGATAAGACAGAAAATTTCTATCCTATTTAAGTTGTATAAATAAATAAATTAAATTAATAAGATTATTTTAATTATTTAAATGTTAATTAATTATTTTTTCTGGAATTCTGCATTGGTGTGGATAAACGTTCTTAAATATTTATAAATGAAAGCAAAATACAAAGCTACATTAGACTTTTATTATGAAATAAATCAAGTCAATATTAGCAAAAACTCAAAATTTAAAGATGTAAAAAAATAACGAGTTTCAAAATATTTTGATAATTTTTCTTGGAAGGATTTTTTCAATTACTTACTTTGACGTTCACTACATTTTGCTGTGGAGCCTCTCTCCTCTGTGGAACATTAGGGTTTATTAAACTTCCACCTGCATTAGCCACGTCTGTATTTGTTGAGGAAGTTGCAGTCAGAGACATGGAATTCCTCAAAAGATGATCTTGCATTGAATACAACATTTGAGATTGTTGCATTGCAATAATTGAAGCGAATGTGTTCCCTGTATCAAGGTATCCCCATTGAGTGTTGGAGTTTGGTGTAATTGGTGGTCGATTAGTGAAATAAGGAGAATTATAATTTCCTTGCGATGGATATCCAGTACCATACGGAAGATGTGGATATGGCATATTCATCTGCGGCTGAAAATACTGTTGCGCACTATTTTGTGCTGAAACACTAAATTGCGCTCCAATATTTTGAGCAACAGATGAAGATGGGCCATTCCGTATTTGGTTTGGTGGAGGTCCAGGAAATCTAAGTCCTCTTGATGACAATGGTACATTGTGCTGCGCGTATGGATTTCTCCATTGCTGTCGAGGGATCTGGATTTCCTCTTGAACTTGGAAATTTTCTTCCTCATTAATTATTTGTTGCATGTATTCTTCATTAGAACCATTCTCTCCTGCTTCAACTTGCGGTAGTGGTGGCATTTCCGTTGGTAATGGTTGTACAACCGGTGGTAGTGATGGTGGTACTATTGGCGGTTGCGGTGGCATTTCCGATGTTAATGGTTGTACAACCGGTGGTAGTGATGGTGGTACTATTGGCGGTTGCGGTGGAATTTCCGGTGCTGATGGTTGTACAGCCGGTGATGGTAGTGGTGGTTCAACTCCAGTTGATGCTGCTGGTGCTTGCAATACCGGTGCTGATAGTGGTGGTTCTACTACCGGTAGTGGTGCGGGTTGTGCAACTGAAGGTGTTAATGATACTACGAGCGGTCGCTTCTCATAGAAAGAATTTCGTGTTTTTAATCCTTGAGTTTCTGAAAATATTTATTAATAAATAATAAAATAAAAAAATAATTTTTGATACAAGTGTGTAAAATTGCCCAGTGGGAAAAAACCATGTTGGTTTTAAAAACATTTTAAGAACGGTTCATGTCTGCCAAATAATGTTCTAGAACATTATTTGAACATCTATGTTCTTCAAATGTTTCAGAACATTATTTGGCAGACATAAATCGTTCTAAAAACGTTTTTAAAACAAACATGGCTTTTGTCCACTGGGCACTGTTTATATAAGAGCCTAACAAAGTTTTTGCAAGTTTTTTTGTCACTGTAATTGTAAAACCATAAAAGTATTAAATTAAATAATAACTCATTAAATTTAAAATACGTCCGTCAAAATACTGAGTTTGAATTCGTAATTTCGAAGTAATAAACTTTAAAAAATGGTCGTTTTTGTATATTAATATAGATATATTTATATTTGTCAAGATTAAAGTTAAATCATGAAGGTTAACCATGAACCCTGATTGAAAATTGAAGAAGTATCAATTTTGTACACCAAATTTTTTTCATTACTTACGAAAAATTATTCATTAAATATGAGAGAGAGTTGATAAATTTGTGATAAACGTATTTTATTTATTATTTCATATCTTTAAATTCTGACGTTAATTAAAGAATAATAAACTAATTTATTCGCAATAAATTTCATCAATATATTTACGTTTAAGGTTTTAAAAATTATTTATTAAAATTATTTTCTGTAAACTGAGAAAATTACTGCCGACGATTGAAATATAATAAAATGACTGACCACAAAAAAAGTATTCCTATTCATTAATAACTACAAGTATAAGAATCAGATATTTTTTTAAGCTTTAAAATCAATCAGATAATAAAATCAAATGTACTTACCATTTTTATCTCCGCAGCGTTTTTTTGATGAACCAAACTTTTTTTTTTGTTTTGTCATTCTTCCTATAAAAATAAATAAATACATAAATAAGCATTATTTTACATATTTTAAAACATAAACCTTAAAAAAAGGCAGAATTTAAATTTTTTGTTAAAATTGTAATCTTACCTAACGACCTCGTGATTTTTCGTATCTGTTCTGTGAAAAGAGGTTTACCGCCACATATATGTGCATAAAGATTTTTCACATTGTTCTCTTTTTGACTAGGAGCCATTAAGGTCAACACACAATAGCTTCACCAAAATTGTTCGCTAAAGGCCTAAGCACAATTCAGCCGGGTACGCAAGTCAGATACGGGATATGTAAGTTCCCGCAACTGTCTTTAAGGTTGGATTTGCATGTTAATGTAAATGCATAATACAAAACCGAAAATAATGAGAGTGAAAAGGACAGGGATATATCACTATCCTTTTCACTCTCATTATTTTCGGTTTTGTATTTGCATTTACATCAACAGGTAACTCCATCCTAATTGTACGTTGAAAAACGGGTGCGCGAAACATTGGCGGCACCGTTTTTTCAACGCACAATTAAAGACGGTTGCGGGAACTTACATATCCCGTATCCGACTTGCGTACTCGACTCAGTTGTCCTTAGGCTGCAGTCCCATGGCAGCGTTTTGCGTTGCGTTTTGTCACTAGACCCTGAGTGTAAACATAGCAAACATATATCTGCATCTCTTTGACACACATGGTCTAGTGACAAAACGCAACGCAAAACGCTGCCATGGGACTGCAGCCTTAGGCCATAAAGGCCAGAGTAGAATAGAAACATAAAGGTTGTTCTGCAATGGGACCCTAAGGCTGGTTCCAGATGGAGCCAAACGCAACGCAGACGCGACGCATCCCCATTTGCTTAGGACCCTCTCCAGAATGGAGCTAAACGCAACGCATCCCCATTTGCTTAGGGCCCTCTCCAGAATGGAGCTAAACGAAACGCAGACTCGACGCAAATATGCTTAGCATTGCGCTGTGTCGTGTCTGCGTTTGGCTCCATTCTGGAGAGGGCCTAGTATTGCCATGCGTCACGTCAACGTTGCGTTTGGCTCCATTCTGGGACCAGCCTAATGGTGTGTTTCCAATGGGAACGTAACAGTATTCGTAGACGTATGACGTCACCAATGATAAACTAAATGGGAACCAACGCGACATGTACGCAACACTTGTTCTTAGGGTACCATTGGAGATGCATCATAAGGGCCTGTCCAGAATAGACCAAAAATATGAACGTATACGTAACGTCACAATGTATTTTTAAATGGATACGTTCACGTTGCGTATACGTTCATGTTTTTGGTCTATTCTGGACGGGGTCTAATGGTGCGTCTCTAATAGGAACCTAATAGCATTCGTAAACGTAGACCTATGACGTCACCAATGCTAAACTAAATAAAAACCAACGCGACGTATATGCAACGCTTGTTCTTAGGCTCCCCATTGGAGACGTACCATAAGAACAAACTTTGCCTATACGTCACGTTGATTTCCATTAGTTGTTTCCGAATTGAGATTTTTTGCGCACTTTTGATAAAGTGTATACTCGGGAAGTATGCAGTGACCTTTTTTCACACGGAAAAACAAGGACACTGCATACTTTCCGAGCATACGCTTTATTAAAAGTGCGCGAAAAGTCTCAATTCGGAAGCAGCCATTCAGTTTAGCATTGGTCCCGTATCCGACTTGCAAAGCCGACTCAGTTGTGCTTAGGCCTTGAAGTTTTGATTCTCCTGTATTCATTTCTTCACACTAATTAGGTCTACCCATTGTTGGCTGTCATAAGAACTTAAGTCTGCGCGAGCAATCTGTGAATATGCGCATATGAAAACATAGCCGAGACACTTCCATTGTAAAAAAAGGGGGAATATATAACCTTGGTTTCAGGTAAAAGGTGCAGATGTCGCCGTGGTAGATCACGGTAATGCGCATGTGCAAATTCAAATTATTCTTTTTTATTTTCATGATTATTATTGTTTTTTTAAATAATTTTTTGTATTCTTATATGTGGTTTACATAACGACACAATAATGATTAAGAAAACAATTATAATCATGAAAATAAAAAACCATAATTTGAATTTTTAAATTTGCGCATGCGCATAACCGTGATCTACCACGGCGATATCGGCACCTTTTAAGGCCTAAGCAGAATTGGTTCTTGAACGGGAACGCAATCGTGAACGGAAACGTAAGAATGGGTGAGAGAAGAATAAAGATATTTGCTATCCTTCACTTACGCATTCTTACGTTTCCGTTTACGATTGCGTTCCCGTTCAAGAATCTATTCTGCTTAGGCCTTTACCTGAAACTAAGGTTATATAGTAAGTAAGTTCCCGTATCCGACATGCTTACCCAACTCAGTTGTGCTTAGGCCATATAGTACGGAAGCGCATATATGCCACCGTAATGCATAAAGGCATACTCACACTGTTTGTTAAATGCCACTATGCATAGTGGGCATCGATGCGGCTATTAGGTATTTCACTTTTAAATATAGCTGCATGATCAGCTGAAAGCTTGGAGGGACAACAAATAATTCTACTATAGTCCATCTACAGTTGGTAACGTTGAAAACTTAACCTCAAAATCACTTGTTTGACAGTTCTTTATTCCTTTTTTCGTTTGTTGTCCCTCCAGGCTTCGACGTCACAATAAGCTGTTGTCATATTCACATGTATCTACTGTGTATACTGTACAGTGTGAACATTTATATTTTCAAAAATTGCAAGAGACGTTATGAAAGGTGTAAAACCGTTGTTGTAAACAATTACACAAGTAATTATAGATTATTTGAGTCAAAATTACAGCTGTTTTGACAGTTCATAATTCACGGTAAGTTGTATTTCAAGTTATATTGTTAAAATAATAGAAGCATGATTTTCTGTTTGCGGAACTACATAATTTATTATGTGTATTAATTATTGTGTAATTATTACTATTTCATTATTGAACTTTAATTTTATCCTTCGAGATAAATGAGAAAAGTCCGGATCCATCTAAAATAAATTTTATTACAATCAAATGAGCAAAGTATATTACAAAATCAGGATAACAAACAGATTATTAATCTTATATATCTATAAAAAATTTATGTAATTATTACTTTTTCCTTTTCTATTATAAATAACATAATGCAAATTTCTTTTTTTTGATATTTATTATTAAGTATATAGTTCCGTAAACGGAAATCTCGACTCAAATAATCTATAATTACTTGTGTAATTATTAAAATAACGGCTTTTCACCTTTTATAACGTCTCTTGAAATTTTTGAAAATATAAATGTTCACACTGTACAGTATAAACAGTGCATACTTGTGAATATGACAACAGCTCATAACCGCATTGATGCCCACTATGCATAGTGGCATTCAGCAAACAATGTGTGTATGCATTACGGTGGCATATAGGCGCTTCCGTACATATAGCCCCGAACTGGGAAACTTAGCGGACTTGTACTACACATAAGAGCGTTGTCATAATCTGGTTCTTATAGAGCTTTCACAGCTAGGCTCCCTGCGCAGGCAGTAATAAGAGTAACAGAGATAGACAATTGGAGTAAAAGAGAAAAAACATATTTGTGTCTCTCTTACTCTAACTGTTGCCTGCGCAGGCAGCCGAACTGTGAAGCTCCATTATTTACCCTAGACATTGTAAGCGCATTTTCATGGTTGAGAAGAGATTTTATCAGATACGGTCTGTACTTCCCGATGCTTTTTGATATTCATTTCCTGGGAAGTCCTTAGAAAACATAATGTGTTCAAATTAAATAATTCTTAAAATTGGAATAATTTTTTTGAAATTCTGTAGGGAGAAAACAATAGTTGTACTGAAAATTTCTTTGACTGTATTAAATTTTTAACTTTATACTAGACCAACAATGTTGAATTACATGAATAATCTCAGTAGATATTATTATTGCTTTTTTATGAATTTTTTTCTTGTACACCATTAAATTTTTTCAAAATATCGATTTATTATTTAAGAGTACATATATTGAACATGAATTTAAAAAGAATATTAAATATTTTTAAAGTTATGTCCTATCAAAGTGATGTCTTTTTAAAAAACATGATTTGCGGTGACCACGACTATAGTAATCCGGCTCATCTAAAATCAAAAATTTAAACCGATTTGTATTTATTGAAAGATTATCTAGTCCTTGACGGAACGATTAAAAAAATTTGTTTTGACAAAATGGCGACATGTCAAAGTTTAAATTTCGATTTTCGTCAAAAAATTGGTCATTTTCAGCTGTAAGAAGAAAAGTTTTGCATAAAAAATCCTTCGATCAAGGACTAGATTATTATGTATTGAAAAAGTATGTTAAATTGCAAGACAATCGGTTCAGTAGTTTTCAAGTAAGGGTGCAGTCCCATTACGGCGCGAATACAGAATGCAAAGCAGAAAACCATGAGTGCAGAAGAGATAGAAAGATATAGTTACCTTTTTACTCTCATTATTTTCTGCTTTGCATTCTGCATTCGCGCCGTCATGGGACTGCAGACTGAGAGTGGTAACCGACTTCAAAAATGTAGTTTTGAGAAAGACGTGTTTAAAGTTTTAACTTACTTTTACATGAAGATGTACTTTTTTTGAAACAAGATAGAATCATCAATCCTTGGACCATATAATAATTCGTCCGCAAATGAAGCTGCTTCCAAAATCCCAATTCAAATATAAAGGTATAAAGACCCACATGGCCGTTTGCCTGTCCTCGATCGACCTGACGCGCCTCCCTTTCTGCCTGTATATCTCATTTAATTTTCACCGGATCATCATAAAAATTTGTAGACATATTTCTGAAAACATATACTTAAAGAAAATGCAAAAAAAGAAAAATCTATTTTTTGAAAGTTACAACTGCGATTGACCCCTTAATGAAATATTAATACAATCAATGTTAAATACAACCAATAATTTGATTTGATAAAGAAAAAAATAATGTTAAAATAAAATTGGTTATTGACCAAAAGTTAGTTATAATAGGGAAAGATATGTTATATTAAAATTTGTTTAAATAAAAATGAGTTGAAACTTTATATAATTTATTTAAAATAGAAATGTGTTCTTACAAATTTAAAAATATTAAATATAATGAAGTTATCTAGATTTCGTTATATATTACCTGTAATAATGCTGCAAGTTATGAAGAAGACTACCATTTTAAGTTCTTTTCAGCTGATTTAGAATGCAATATACTACTTATTATAAGTTGGACCACTTATCGTACACAATGTATCCTTACTTTAATAAAGAAGAATATTGCATTCTGATTTTCATTCCTATTCATTTTAAAATAACGGCTACTTTGATTATTTACATAATTATTTTCATTAAATTTTACTCGTAATTATACGAATATTTATTCTACACATGCAAGTACAACGGCTTAGATTAGGTAAAATAAAAAACAGAATGAATGCACTTACTGATAATGACTTTCCACAAATATATGTGAATCTGACTTATAAACATGCAAGTATGAATTTATTTAACTTTATTACAGTTAAAACGAAAACGAACTTATACCAAGGTTCATTTTCTGAAATTATCACGGTAGCCAGTATTGAATACACATGCAATCACGTTTCAATACTGTCATTCATTATTTTTATTCGCAATTATGCGAATGATCGTCATACACACGTAAAAGTACGACTGCTTATATTTGATAAAATCAAATCCGAAATGAATGTACTCTTACTGATAATGTCGATTAACTAATATACGTGAATCTGACTTATACACATGTAAGTATAAAAGTTAAAACGAAAAAGAACTTATACCAATGTTCATTTTCTGAAATTATCATGGTAGCGAGTATTGAATACACATGCAATCACATTTCAATACTCTCATTCATTATTTTTATTCGCAATTATGCGAATGATCGTCATACACACGTGAAAATACGACTGTTTAAATTTGATAAAATCAAAACCGAAATGAATGTACTCTTACTGATAATAACAATTCACAAATATATGTGAATATGACTCATACACATGCAAGTATGAATTTATTTAACTTCATTGCAGTTAAAGCGAAAACTAACTTATATCAGGGTTCATTTTCTGAAAATATTACGGTATCGTGTATTAATACACGTGCAAATACGTTTCAATACTCTTACCTATTATTTCTTTCGCAATGATGCGAATAATTGTCATACACATGCAAGTATGACACTTTTGATTAAAAATTTAAAAGTAAAATAAATGTAACCCTAATGATGCTCCTTTTGCTGGGGAAACCGTTCAATCTTTCTTGAAGTTAAAATTTTGACAAAGTGATCTCTCATTGCTTGTGCATTTTGTGAAAAATTTTCTTTGGTCATGTCTTTGCCTAGTACTACACTTGTAGCCGTTGCTGAAGCGTAGACACCACAAGCTACACCATCTGGCTGCTTTGCCGTCAGAAATGAATTAACGTCACGTGGCTTCACATTAGGATATCGTTTTGATATAAAAACTTTCTCTGCATTTGACAGTCTTGGATAAGAACATGGAGAGATACTTTCATAAATGATTAATTTATTTTTCTGCTTGTTGTAATGACATGTTCGCCAGTGATCAATACAATTTCCACCTATTATTTGGAAGTCTTCTTCATTATGACATTCCTTTACTAAATGTGGAAGAGACATGTTTAAAACACTTAAAAATTCAAAATTTTTATATTGTTCTCCCAACAATGCCAAAAATGTATCGATATCTTGATCATCTAATTTAACCCTAACGTCTGAGACATTTCTTTTAATAGTTTGAATGTTACCGGATGGACTCGCCAATAACACTGCTCGATCGTTTTGACGAGTTTCAGGTACAATATCATTATTATTTACAATGATAACTTCGTCATCATCAGTAACAGGGATTTTTGATTCGCTATCAATCTTCCTTTTCTTATTGTCCCCTCTGTTTTCTATACAATCGAGTTCCATCTCGAGTTTTATTTTTCGTTTTGCAACTTCTCTTTTTTTATTTTCAGTTTTATTTAAACGAATAGAATTAGACTCTGTTTCTTTCTTTTCATCATCCTTTTCTGCTGCTTTTATTTTTTTTTGATTTTCAAGAACGCACTCAGGTTCTCTAATATCCATACTTCGTTTCACACGGCTGTCTATAATTTCAGGAAGCAGACAATCGAAGTAAAAGTCTTTTAATTTTGGCTCCATTTTCACTTTCCAGAAATTGTCATCTCTGAAAACCGGAGTTACTTTTATTTCAATGTTTGTCCACAGTACAAAAAGACCATCTTGTTTCTCGGTATGATGTAGTTGTCCTTGCATTTGATAGAAGTAGTGATGATTTTGATTAAGCGAGTTTGGTTGCTGAGAGTCATAAATTCGTTTTAAGTCTTTAAACTCATTGAGTATAGCATCAATTGACATATTTCTTCCTCTTGCTGGACATTTGATTTCAATACAACAGCCTTTTTGAACTTTATAAGTTAAAGGGGGTCTTTTGATTTTGTCAATTCCTAAGGTTGAACTAATTTTTAGTTCTTTCAAGTTTACGTCAGTTAAGCCATCCGGAGAAGCTCCTAAAAACTCGTGAACGGGATCGATCCAAAGACCCGTACGTTTCACATCAACACCAATAAATTTTTCTAATGCTTTTCTGGCATCCTCTTCGTGTTGTAAACCATAAGCCATATCAGCATTAGGTTTCCTTCTACTATTATACAGCATGTCTATCACTACCCGACTACGGCTAGTTTTATCTTGCATGCGACAAATAACTCCATACATACTGCTAGTAACCATTTTCTTACGAGTAACAACCCAATTGTTACACTTACTTTGATCAAGAGTTTGTTCAGCAATTTGCAATCTGCTCTCTTGATTGCGTTTTAAAACTTTTAAGACTACTGCCTTTTGAATGTTGTATGCAACCTTACTTATATCAGGTTCTCTTTTTTTTAGACCATAGTCTATGCCACTGCTTGTGTTGTATCTTTTAAATCTTCGTTTTTTGGAGTTATATTGTTTATTTCTCTCTACCTTTCTTATTCTTTCATTTTCAACTTTTAACACTTCTGTAGGCACTGTGTTTCCTAAATGTTGAATTACTACTGATTGCACACGTCTATATATGCTTTTAATTACTGCAGCATTAACTCTTCCTGCAAATGATCCTGAAAAACAAAATGCAATCCTTTTTCCTGCAATGTATTTACAAATGAGAGAGTTAAGGTTTTCCACTAAATTTGTAGTAGTTTTGAGAAATAAGCTCTTTGCATTTAAACATAAGTTTCTATGTAAATCTATAAGTTCAGTCATAATTCCATATTTTTCCAAATAAGGCACGTAATTTTCTTTGTCTGTAGCTGCAACTCCCTTACAAGACCAGCCACCGAATTTTTTACATTTGGAATGGTCACCAAAAATATGATATGGCACATTAAGAATTTCATCTCGAAGTATTTCTAAATTATCTTCAAGAGAAAAATTTTCTTCTTGGCTTCTTCTTCTGTTTATAGCTTCCATAATCTCAAAATGTATTTCTAGACTATAGGTGCTGACGAAATTGTACCATTTTTTCTCTTCTTTAGTAAATCCTTTTTTGGCAAACTTTTTTATTCCTTTTATGTTGCCTTTTAATTTGTGATTAATATCTTCAAATTTTTCTACTACAATGCCAAATTGCGCATATGGATCATCTGTAATTATACCATTGTAAACACTAGCATCTCCATCAGCAATGACATACTTGTACACTAGTTTATGTTTAGGCCAAGATTCACGTAAAAGCTCAACAACGCCAACCTTCTCCATTGACGCGGAGCTTTCACTTTTAGGAAAGTTTTTGTAACAGTCATGATCATCGATGTATTCTTTTCTGGAATTACATTTTCCACATGTTTTGCATTTCACGATGACGCCTAGAGGCTTTTTAGTATACTTTCCTAATGCCGAAATGGTACCTGCAAGGGAATCAAATGCAGTTCCAGGGTACGTTCTTTGCATCCATGAACCGTCGCACATGATCGTAGTGTATATGACTTCAGTTATTGTGCCATCTTCATCCGCGTAATATATTACATTTCCTGCTTCTTTACTAAGCCGCTTTTCTTCTTCAATATTTTTAAGCATGGCTTCATTGCTCGTCTCTATTATAGACTTAACCATTCTTTCTTGCGTTTCCAAATATTTTGTTGTAGACATACTTGGAATACCAGCAGGAGCGAGTAATTCTTGCATATTTGAAAAACCTGAACCTGCAGTAAGACAACCAAGAACCATGGCATCATTAATATTTATAAAATTAGAGTCTTCCGGTTGAGAGGAGTGCTTTACTACAACCTTACAAGTCACACACTGTAGAAATACATCTTCTATAAAACCTTTTTTCCTTGACTTGAACAATTCTAATCTATTTAATGTACAAGACGGCTTGTGTAAAGTGGCATCATAAGCTTTACTGAGTATATCATTTATTACATGCTCATAATCAACAATACGACAACCATTTATGATGCGTGTCGATTCCTTTTTTTCAGAAACTTTACTTTGAAGCATCTCATTCTCTACCACTTCTTCTTCTTCAAATTGAATAGTTTCTTCAATAATTTCATCATATGAGGAATTGTCAGTTCCACAATCAGAGGAAGAATTTTCTGAATCAATTACAGGATATTCACTTGTTTCTTCAATGATTTCAACATCAGACTGGTCAGATAATGACAAAAGGGACGTAAGAGGCAAAAGTGAAATATCAGTTTTAGTTTTGTCTTCTTCTTCTTTAAAATCCTTATTAATTTCCTCTTGCTCTTCTTCATTTTGTATTCCCTTGTTAGCGCGTAATAACTCAGGAAAATCAAATATTAATGTATCACTACTCAAATCCAAGCATTGATTAGATTCATTGGAAGTGATCAATTTCTCAAAGTCTCTATCTAATACCTCCTTTTGTGATACTGAAGAATTTTGAATATTTAATCTCTCTTCTTCCTTCTTTTTTTTTTCTTTACGTCTGTAAGGAAATTGACAATTACTGCATGAAAATTAAAACACTACAATAGGCAAACAAAAGCAATTCATACGCATATAATTTTATACACGATAAAATAAGTGATTAAATTAAAAGGTTAAATTTTTTAAAAACCGTAAATTTTTATGCTAAAAAGGTGCTTTAGAGTGTTACAAATAAACAATAATCATTATAGAGGTAAATTATTTATAAAAGCTAAAATTTTACATCCGCTCTGCTAACCGCACTGTATATCCCATAAACGTACGTGTACGCGTTTTTCTGAAAACCAACTTTTTGAAACTAGCCGGTAACTTTGTTCGATCAATTTTTGATCAAATTACCTAAAAATCGATGCCATTTTGCGAAAAATGAATTTTTTTAAAACAGATACGTATTTCACTAGTTTTTGAACTGCTGGAACTAATGCTTTTATATACCTACATGTATTACATATACTATTTTAGTGATTCCGGTTTCAATTTTATTTAATAATAAATTATTATTTTGTTAAAAAATATTGCGCTGACACTAGAAAATGATATTCTAGTAAAACGTATTTATTTATAATTTTTGAGGGCCGGTAGGTCCACCTTTTCTACGTCAAATAATCGTTTTTGTTACACTTAAATTTGATATGTTAATTCCCAGATAACACATCATTTTTCAGAAAGTTTGTAGTAAGTTTGCACTGCAAAGTTTGCAAATTTTGGGCATATGTCAAAATGTCGTTTCGTGTCAAGTTTGCCATGCCAACTTGCAGGAAAATTGTCATGTAAACTTGCACAAGTTTTGAAAGTTTTAGAAAAATTTAACTAAATATTATTAATTGTATATAATAGGAAGTTAAAAACAATACTATATTATTTCATATAGTGAGAACAATTTTATTCAATAAACTTTTATATAAACAGTACAAATTTTTAAAAAATAAAACAAGTATTATGAAACGTGAATTGAAAAATTTTAGTAAGTTCACCATGAGAACTTTCTGCAAGTTTCCATGACAATTTTTCTGAAAGTTTGCAGAGAAATTTTCCTGCAAGTTTGCATGGTAAATTTTCTGCAAGTTTGCACGGCAAACTTGACACCAAACGACAGTTTGGCATATGCCCAAAACTTGCTACAAACTTCCTGAAAAATGATGTGTTATCTGGGTTAATGTAATATTTAAGTACAATTTTAAAGGCCAACAAGCATACCCGTTCATCATCAGATAACCATATTTTAAAAAAATTGATTTTAGTGTTACAGAATCATAATTTAATTATATTTAATTTTTTATTATATTAAAAATGTTGTACTGACACTAGGAAATGATATTCTAATGAAATAATATTTATTTACAATTTTCCAGGGCTAACCGGTCCACGCATTTACATAATCAGATAATCGTTTTAAAAAAATCGATTTTAGTGATAACGGTATTGTTTATAATTTTTATTTTGTTTCCCAGCTTAAAATGTTAGTTAGAAACGGACACAAACCTCAGATTTCTTTTCGGATAAGATCGTTCATTCTCATTTTTAGGGTTCCGTACTCGGTTTGGAACCCTATTAATATCGGTTTTTTTGAAATCGTGTACCCCCCCCCCCCTTAGCGGCCACACGAATTTATCTAGAGGGCTGAAATTTGGTACACATATGTATTTTCGCGTGTAGATTACAGGAAAAATATAGCGAACCTGATAGGAATTGATTATCATAGCGTTGTCAAGGAAAAACCATGAATTTTTACGAAAAATGCCTAAAAATGATTATGTACCCCCCCTCTAGCAGCCACATCTTTTGACATAAAGAGCTCAAATTTAGCACACGAAAATTACAGGAAAAATATAGCGAACTTGATTCGGATCAATTTACATAGCGTTGTCAAGGAAAAATCAAAAATTTCGAAAAAAACTGATTTTTTCTCCCTAGCGCAAACAATATTCAACCCAGACAGTTCATAATTAGTATACAAATGTATTTTTACGGGAAAAATACAGGAAAAAAAAGCGATCACGATTAGAGTTGATGATTAACTTTTTATCAAGTTTTGCAAGAAAAAATGACAATTTTAGGAAAAAAATTTATTTTTCTACCAAAAATCGGACAAGTGCGAGTTACACTCGCATTAAAACCGAGGGTTCCGTACCCTTAAAGCTAAAATTTAAGGGGGTTAAAGTGTGAAGGCAGGTGGAAAAATTGCAATTTTGCTTAATTTTTCCTGTAATGTGAGCATAAAAACACATAGATAGACACATAGTCACATATAACGAAAAATATCAGTTTTTCCTTGAAAACGTTATGATTATCAACTCCAATCATGCTCACTATATTTTTTATGTAATTTTTACGTAAAAATACATAAGTGTACCAAAGTTGAGCTCTCTATGTGAAAAAATGTGGCCACCAGGGGGGGGGTACATAGTCATTTTTAGGGATTTTTCGTAAAAATTCATGGTTTTTCCTTGACAACGCTATGATAAGCAATTCCTATGAGGTTCACTATATTTTTCCTGTAATCTACATGCCAAAATACATATGTGTACCAAATTTCAGCCCTCTAGATAAATTTGTGTGGCCGCTAGGGGGGGCCTTGCTTTACTAGTCTCATTAATAGGGTTCCCCCTTCGGGTACGGAACCCTAAAAACGAACAAAATTTTATTTAAAGGGATTTAAATTTATATATTTTAACGTATTTTTACGTGTAGATTACAAAAAAAATATAGCGAGCTTGATTGGAGTTGATTATCATAGCGTTGTCAAGGAAAAACCATGATTTTTTACGAAAAATACCTAAAAATGACTATGTACCCCTCCCCCTAGCAGCCACACCTTTTGACATAAAGAGCTCAAATTTGGTACACTGACGTATTTTTACGTGAAAATTACAGGAAAAATATAGCGAACTTGATTCGGATCAATTTACATAGCGTTGTCAAGGAAAAATCAAAAATTTCGAAAAAAATGATTTATTCTCCCTAGCGCACATAATGTTCAACCCAAACTGTTCATATTTGCTGTAAAACAGTATTTTTGCGTGAAAAATACAGAGAAAAAATGTAAGCGCAATTGGAGTTAATGATCAATTTTTATCAAATTTTTGAAGAAAAATGATAAATTTAATAAAAACATGTATTTTTCCGCAAAAAACGAAAAAAATCGGACAAGTGCGAGTTACACTCGCACTGAAATCGAGGGTTCCGTACTTGAAGCGAACTTATTTGGTATAAAAACAAATGTTTAAAAAATATGTGTTGTATGTTAAATAATATATGTGATACAAAAAGGGAAATTTTTAAAAAAAAATTTAAGAAAATTGGTCCTCCTTTGGTATAAAAACAAAAAAAATTTTAAATATGTGTTGTATTTCAAATAATATAAGTGATACGAAGAGGAACAATTTTCTGAATTTTTACAAAATTGTTCCTTTTTGTATCACTTATATTATTTGAAATACAACACATATTTAAATTTTTTTTTGTTTTTATACCAAAGGAGGAACATTTTTCTTAAATTTTTTTTTTAAATTGTTCCTTTTTGTATCACATATATTATTTAACATACAACACATATTTTTTAAACATTCGTTTTTATATCAAATAAGTTCGCTTCGAGTACGGAACCCTCGATTTCAGTGCGAGTGTAACTCGCACTTGTCCGATTTTTTAATTTTACCGACAGATAGGATTTATGCAAAACCGTATAAATATCGTTCTTACAAATTAAATCCAAATCTCTAAACCAGCTTAAAAACAGACAAAACCTGACAAGAAGCGGACCGTTTATCCGACATTTTAAGCAGGATTCAAAATATCGCTCTAAAACTAACAAATGTACCACACGTTCGGTATTAAATAATCTTTTTTTCAAAAAATTTGATTTTTAGAAATGATTAAAGACATTTATTTAAGGAATTGCAGACCTTCAAAAAAATAATTAATTAACATTTAAAAAATTATAATAATAATATTAATGGTACTTTCTGAAAAAAGAAATATCAATTTTCAAGAAAATAATTCAAAACCTACAAGTTTATTTGTGTATACAATGTGCATAGAATAAAAATTTTCCGTCATATCGATTGTATCGAATTTTTTAAAAATGAATCTTTTTTACTGTAATCTGAATTCTCTTCAGAAAATGATTCTCTACAACTTGATCGTAAGAATTTTTAGACATATAATAAATAAATTAATTGTAGATTTTACATTTTTTCTTGAAAAGAGATATTTCTTCATTCAGAAAATAGAATAAATATTATTTTAATATAAGATATGAAATAGAACTGTATATTAATTTGAATTGCTTAGAATTTGTTTAAAACTTCAATCATTGATTGAATTGTCGAAGAATTTGCATCAAAAATTTTTTGAATTTTGGAATAGCTTTTTTTAGAAAAATCGAGAAAGTCATGCAATCCGAAGTCTAGGATACCAAAATTTGAGCTTGCTTTGTTTTATAATTGTAAAGTTAAAAAAAGGTATACTTTTTCAACATTTTCTTTTTTAGGAAACAGAATTATTAAAATCAATGCAAGCAGATTCACTGTATTTTTATTTGCAACTTATTAATAAAAATAGAGATAATTTTTTGGAAAAATATTAATCATTTCTAAGGTGATTAAAATAAACAATAATCGAATTCAGTTTTTTAGGTGCAGAATTGTATAAAATAATTAAAATCAAATTAACTATGTTCTGTGTACTACATCAATATACTCGTATAAATGCACAAGAAAACATAATTATACAATTTTCCTGTTTATTAATTTTTAAAATGTTATGCGATCTAATAAATGGGAACTTAGTAGCAAAAAATTTTAGGACATGTTTTGAAATTATGTAAGTGAAAATACACAAAGAGAATCAACTGTACGTTAATGTTGCATACAAAATATTCAATAAAAACATAATTTCTACACAGAAACTTACTTTTGAACATAAATTTTTTTCCTTGATTTTCCTGCTGAACGACCTTTCTGAGTACGAGGCTTGTTATAGCCCATCGTTTTTATTTAAAATATATTTCTTATATATATATATATATATATATATATATATATATATTTCAATATTTAAATTGTAATATTTAACAATATATTTTTCAAATTTCCACAATATTATAAATTTTAAGGCTTATTTTTTTTTAATATAATTTTGTACTTCTTGATTTTTATATATGAATACAAACATTCATTAAACCATAGAATAAACACATTAAGATTAGGTAATACAATAGTTGATATTTCCATATCTATAATTAATTAATTGTAGAGTAAGGAAACTATTATGTCAGTCATAAGGCTTCGCGAATGTCGTTCATGAATGAAGTTCATGAGCTGGAAAAGGACAAAGATATATCTCTCTGTCGTTTTCTAACGCATGCATCTCGTTCGCGAACAACTTTGACAGCCTCCATGTTAAGCTTTATGATAGATCGGAAAACATCAACGTAAAATTTTCAGCCAATCACAAGCTATCTTTATTTGGATATGATTAAAAAATGAACATGCCAACACCTTCTGATTGGTCACATTATAAAATAGAAAGTACACTCGTAGCCGTATAAGAAAAACTTTTTTGTCCTTTTCTGATGCACATGTTATCACGTGCAGATATGCCTATAATAAAGTTTTGGGATATCTGACTACGAGTGTATTCATACTCCATATAATATATATAATCATAATACATTTATTATTTGGGATACCCGAAGATTGTAACTTCATCAAATTTATAATAAATTTATTAACATTTGTAAACTTACTATTGTACTGGTGGATAAATAGCAGTATAGGTACAATAATTTACATTTTATATAAACTTATACAGATGAACGTTATACGACTTTCTTGTGTCTATTTTTACCACCTTTTTTATCATATGGAATCTTAGTGTTTAATAATCAGTTATGCACCACGAGTGAAAACTTGTCCAATTTAGAAGTTTTGAAATTAATTTATATGAACATTTTATATTAATATAATAATATTTTAATTAATATTATGACCTCATAAAGGGAGTTTCCAGGCGAATACTATGACGCTAACAATGATCCTATATAGTTACACTTGGGAAGTACAACCTAAACCTATCACAACCGTAAAGGTACCTTTTCATAGTGCAACAGTTATGGCCTAAGCACAACTGTGTCGGGTACGCAAGTCGGATACGGGATATGTTAGTTCCCGCAACCGTATTTAAGGCCTAAGCACAACTAAGTCGGGTACGCAAGTCGGATACGGGATATGTAAGTTCCCGCAAACGTCTTTAATTGTGCGTTGAAAAACGGTTGAGCGAAACATTGGTGGAACCGTTTTTTCAACGCACAATTGAAGACAGTTGCGGGAACTTACATATCCCGTTTCCGACTTGCGTACCGGATTTAGTTGTGTTTAGGTCATTCATTGTACGTTGAAAAACGGTTGCGCAAAACATTGGCGGAACCGTTCTTTCAACGCACAATTGAAGACGGTTGCGGGAACTTACATATCCCGTATCCGACTTTCGTACCCGACTAAGTTGTGCTTAGGCCTTTAGCGCAGTAACAAATGTTTACATTGGAGCGTCTGAAAAATGACACATTAAGGCCTAAGCACAACTAAGTCGAGTACGAAAGTCAGATGCGGGATATGTAAGTTCCCGCAACCGTCTTTAATTGTTCCTTGAAAAGCGTTTGCGGGAAACATTGGCGCAACCTTTTTTTCAACGCTCAATGAAGACGGTTCCAAGAACTTACATATTCCGTATCCTACTGGCGAACCCGCCGCAGTTGTGCTTAGGCCTATTCCTTAGTTTTGAATTGAACAATGCGAAGCTGTTTACATGACAGCGCCCGTACCCTTCGTTTAGGCCTAAGCAGAATGACTCCAGTTACGAATACGGGAAACTGGAGATGGTAAAGGACAGATACTATATGTGCCCTTTTCTAACTCATGCTTCTTGTATTCGTAAGCGAATTTATTCTCCATTGAACAAAAAAGAGAGAATGACAAA
The DNA here is from genome assembly GCF_019393585.1 of Leptopilina boulardi. Taxonomy (NCBI): domain Eukaryota; kingdom Metazoa; phylum Arthropoda; class Insecta; order Hymenoptera; family Figitidae; genus Leptopilina; species Leptopilina boulardi. The sequence goes on from NW_026137921.1 coordinate 1,879,042, forward strand.
CTTATACTTCCATTTTTGTTACGCGAATCACTCATTACAAAAAGCCGTTGAGTACGGATACGGGATATGTAGGTTCCCGCAACCATTCTTATTGTGCATTAGACTGCAGTTCCATGACAGCGTATTTGCGTTTTGTCACTAGACTATGAGTGTGAAAAAGATACAGATATATGTTGGCTATGTTTACACTCATAACGTAGTGACAACACGCAACGCAAAAACGGTGTCATGGGACTGCGGCCTTAGGTTGGATTTACATGTTGATGTAAATGCAAAATGCAAAACCGAAAATAATGAGAGTGAAAAGGACAGGGATATATTACTATGCTTTTCACTCTCATTATTTTCGGATTTGCATTCTCCATTTACATCAACATGTAAATCCAACCTTAGTCTCCAAACTCTCACGTTTCGTTTTCTTTAATACATAAATTAAAATTAAATTTTCATTATATTTTTAGATGTAAAGAGCCCGTCCCATGTAGGAGTAAAAGCGTCGGCGAAAAGCATAAACCCTGTGAGTGAAAAAGAGTGATATCTGTTTATATCTTTTATTCACATGGTTTTCGCTGACGATTTGACGCCAACATGTGGCGGACCTTTGATAGTCAAAATACTTCTGGATACATGCAGAGTGTATGTATGAAATTGTGTGACCGTGCCTTTTCAAGGAGTAACAATAGGGATCTGAAATCATAGGGAATTATGGGAAAATTACACCATAGTGTCAGACATGTTGATGTTTTATTTCTTTCTAGAATATAGGTTAAAAGAGAGACGAAATGAAAAATGTCCGACACAACGGGGTCGTCACGAAATGGTGTTTCGCAGTATGTCAGACCCCTAATGCTACAGCAACGCTTGAGATGGCAAAGGAATGATATATTTGTGTCCTTTTCTATCTCATGCATCTCGTTCGCGAATCTATTGTGCGTTGGCCTTATAGCGGTTCTATGTGACTAGACCACTCATATCAGTCACAAAATGCTACAATAGAACTGCAACCTAACGGAGAAATATGTAGATACACTCGTGGTCATTGATACCTTTCCTTTTATGTTTATGTCTTATGCTTCAGTCCCATGACGGCACGAATGCAAAACAGAAAATAATAAGAGTGAAGTGGATAGCTATATCTTTCTATCTCTTCTGCACTCATGGTTTTCTACTTTGCATGCGCGCCATAATGGGACTGCACCCTTAGGGCTTGTCCAGAATATACCAAAAACAAGAACCTGAAAATAACGTAACCATTTAAAATACCTTATGACGTTACTTTTACGTTCATGTTTTTGGTCTATAGGGCAAAGCAGAATATATTTTTGAACGGGAACGCAATCGGGAACGGAAATGTAAGAATGAGTGAGAGAAGAATAAAGATATTTGCTATCCTTCTCTTAATCATTCTTACCTTTCCGTTTACAATTACGTTCCCGTTCAAGAATCTATTCTGCTTAGGCTGAGTCTACATTAGCTGCGCGAACGTGTGATGTCACCCATTTGAATAAGGCCGCTTCCAGAATGGAGACGCAGACGCATCCCAATGCTAATCCAATGGGGATGTGTTTACATCAGTTCCATTCTGGAACTAACGTCACTAACATTCTGACGTCAGCACGTTTACGTTTGCGCAGACAATGTAAAGTCAGCATGAGATAGAAAAGGATACAAATATATATCTGTTTTTTTCTAACTCATGTTTCACGTTCGCGAACCTATTCTGATCAAGCCTATAGGTATAATACGAATAATGAGAGTGTATTCGTGTGTGTATATGTATGTCGCTTAGTTTCAATAAATTATGCTGCGTTTCCAATAGGAACCTAAGAGCTTTCGTAAACGTGGACATATGATGTCACCAATGCTAAACTAAATAAAAACCAACGCGACGTATATGCAACGCTTGTTCTTAGGCTGCAGTCCCATGGCAGCGTTTTGCGTTGCGTTTTGTCACTAGACCATGAGTGTAAAAGAGATGGAGATATATGTTTGCTATGTTTACACTCATGGTCTAGTGACAAAACGCAACGCAAAACGCTGCCATGGGACTGCAGCCTTAGGGTCCCCATTGGAGACGCAGCATTATTGTCTTGACCGTATTATGTACACGTTTGCGCAACCAATGTAAACTCAGCACGCTGGTACGCTTTGCGTACACGTCGCGTTGGTTCCCATAAGTTGGCTCTACATTCAACGTGTACGTGAACGCGACTTGCTGACGTCACAATGTTAATCAAATGGGTGACGTCAGCACGTCGCGTTCACGTTCGCGTCGCGTACCATGGATTGTAGGTTGAGTCCAGAATAGACAAAAAACATGAACGTATACGTAACGTCACAATGTATTTTAAATGGATACGTTACGTTCACGTTACGTATACGTTCATGTTTTTAGTCTATTCTGGACTCAACCGTATGCTGACTCTACATTGACTGCGCAAACGTGTACGTGAACGTGCTGACGTCACAATGTTATTCAAATGGGTGACGTCACACGTTCACGTACATCTTTGCGCAGCCAATGTAGAGTCAGCAGTAGAGCCGACTTATAGTTTAGCATTGGTGACGTCATACGTATAGGTTTACGAATGCTCTTAGGTTCCTATTGGAGACACTCCATAAAGTCGTTTCAACAATGGGCACGTTTGTACGTGAACGTTCCGTGTTAATGGAATGGGCGTAACGTGCCCATTCTGGACTCAGCTTTAAAGCGCGTTCCACACTTAAACTTTTCGGGCGTCCGACACGACACACGTGCCCCCTCTTTTCCATCTACCAAATGCATTCCCCTCCTGACGTAGGAGAAGTTAGTATTGAAGAGGGGGCACGTTTCACGTGTCGAGCGTCCGAAAAGTTTAAGTGTGGAACGCGCTTAAGTTGGGTTCCACAATCGGCTCGACGCAAGGCAAACGCAGCGTTGACGCGACGCATCCCAATGCTAATTAAATAGGGATGCGTCGCGTCAACGCTGCGTTTGCCTTGCGTCGAGCGCATTGTGGAACCAACCTAAAGTTGGTTCTACAATAAGCGCGTCGGACATGGACATGTTGACGTCACCCATTTGATTAATGGTGAATCTACATTGGCTGCACAAATATGTACATGAACGTGAACGTGCTGAAGTCACACGTTCATATTTACGTATACGTTTGCGCAGCCAATGAAGAGTTAGCATACAGTCGGTTCTCCAAAGGGCAAATTTGTACACGAACTTGTACGTGCTGACGTCACAATGCTATGCAAATGGTTGACGTCAGCACGGAACGTACACATTCATGTACAAACGTGCCTATTGTAGAACCGACTTAACATTGTGACGTCAGAACGTTTGCCTCCACGTCCGACACGTTTATTATAAAACCAACTTGAGGCCGATTCCAGAATGGAGACGCAAACGCATCCCTATTCGAATTAGCCTTGGGATGCGTCTGCGTTTGCATTCTGGAACCAGCTTAAAAGCATCGTCAAAAAGCGTAAAAATGATCGCGTTCGGCAATCACTGCCAGTGATGTTGTTATAAGGATATTCCAACAGCATTTATATCCTGATTGGGTAATTTTTACTGACAATATACTGTCAACAACTCTCAAAACCACCCATCATGTTCTTGTATGTACATGGTCTTTTTTCAGCGATCAATTTATATGCCGATGTAAATGTAGAATGCAAAACCGAAAATAATGAGAGTGAAAAGGATAGTGATATATCCCTGTCCTTTTTTCTTCCATTATTTTCAGTTTTGCATTTTGCATTTAAATGAACATGCCAATCGATCTTAAAAACATTTTATAAAATAACTATAATTTTTTTTGCAATTTTGTAGAATTTATTTTATTTGCATTATGTTGAATTATATTTTATTTTTATATTATACTATAGGCAAACATACAATACTCCGTAAAATAAGTTAGAAAAGAACAGATATATATATATATATGTGTGTCCTTTTCTATCTCAAGCCTCTTGTTCCCGAAAGACTTTCGCGAAGTTATTGTGCATTGACCTTTAGTTTACTATATGACGCAGTGAGTTGTAAATGGTAGAAAATTACACGCACCATCAGCGCCGCCAACTGGCTCTAACGCGAAATGTCTAATGGCAAATCAGTACAATTGTATGTCAAAAATCAATGTCAACAGTGTCGGTATGTTTTGTTTAAAATAAATTTTTTTTTGTTATTTTCGTGTTTAGTGAATTTTAGCTGGAATGTATTCTATCGGTTGTTAATTTTACAAATGGAAAGTGCATTCTATCTTTTTATTTCGGAGAAAATAGATAATTTGATGTTGTGGAAAACTCCTCATATTTGTAATATTAATAAAATATTTTGTTCATCAATATGATGCAAAAAAATGTCTTAGCTGGTGTATTTTTTCCTAAATATCAATTATCCAAAAGGACAAAACATTCTGATTTTTGGTTTTCAAGTAAGTTGCTAAAAAAATTTCCCAATATTTTTGTTCTTTTTGACATGGCTCTGCCTCACTTGGACCTGCCCTTAAAGAAAGACTGAAAAATACCATGCCTAGTAGGTAGGCAACCTCTGCCGAGTATAGTATAGTATATTACAAATATTATATAAAAACATGTCTTTCACTAAAAAAAAATAACAAAATTTATTTTTAATTTTGAAAATTTTATTTCCTTTAAGATTATCGTCTGCTGATTACAAATTTGAAGCACGTTTTCAAAAATTCAAAATGGCGGATCCATTATGGCGGACAACAATTTTAAAAATCAATCCAATTTACTTGAAAATCGTTACTCGGGGGTTATTGGGGTCACTGATTATGAATCTGGTATCAGTTTTAAAAAATTCAAAATGGCGGATCCAATATATCCAATAAAGGCTAGATGTAATGCCAAATCCATAAATGTCAGTTCACCTTCAGATTTGTGTTCACCGACCTCGAAAACCTCCAAGTAACGATTTTCAAGCCAATTAAATAGATTTAAAAGATAGTCGTCCGAAATATTGAATCCGCTATTTTGAATTATTTAAAAATGGACTTTAGATTTGTAATCAACGACCCCAAAAACCCCCGAGTAACGATTTTCAAGAAAATTGGATTGATTTTTAAAATTGTCGTCCGCCATATTGAATTATTTGTTCTATCGATGCAGAAGTACGCAACGTTTATGATAAACAATTTTTAAAGAAATAATTTTTAAAAATGAAAAATTCTATAATTTTTTGCCTAAAAAATATTTTTTTTAAATAAAGTATTTTATAATTTTCCATGTTAAATAAAAATTGATTTCTAATTGTTAATCATAAACGTTGCGCACATTTTTAACATATTTCAGGAACCACAAAACATTTAAGTTTCAAAAAAGCTAATTAAACCTGAGATCTTAAAGATTATGTTGTCAAACCTTTCCACTGCTATAGCTGCTACAAAAAGGAAAAAAGTTGTCTGCACTAACACAGAAAATTAAAAGGCATTAAAATAAGCTGCAACGCTTCTTATTTTAATCCAATTTTGCTTATTTTAATCCATTTTGGTATTAAAATAAGCAAAATTGGATTAAAATAAGAAGCGTTGCAGCTTATTTTAATGCCTTTTAATTTTCTGTGAATTTGTTTCTGAACCTTAAAAATATAAAGTGTTATTTTCTAAATTAATGAATTTTCTTTATTTTTGATTTGGTTTTATTATTGAACGAAATGTCAACATTGAGAATTGAGTTGCGTGGAAAAGGAATATATTTCACGTGTTGTGTATATTGGATGTAGAATACCTTACCATCCAAGTTGTGCCTCACAAAATGTCTACCCTTTATGATAGCTCGTTCATTCGATGTTGTAAGTTGTAAATCAAGATCCCTCTTGCCTTCGTCTATATATATATCGCTTTAGCTGATTTGGATTCTGTCATGAAAGCTATCCAAAACCTAAACATTTCTATGTCAAGTGGATTCGATAATATAAACTCGAAACTTGATTGATGCTGACAAGTATAATATCTCTGCGATGCTGTTTGAATTTACTGAGAATGAAAATCTTCTATAACTGCGCCCGTGCAGAAATTATGGTCTGGGCCTCTCAAGGCCCTTCCCAGAGTACGCTTGGATTCTGGCAAGAGCCTGACGTGGCAAACTGGCAAGGCCCTAGTAATGGCTTGAGACGGTTTTGCAAGGATTTGCTTTACTTAGGGATGAACTTGCCAGGGCCATGAGAGTTTTCCTGGGAATTACTCTATATTTTGTGACAAAAATAAGCAATCAGTGAAAAATGTACTACAGGCTTATAATCAATTGTAATGAGTAATTGATTGAATCAGTAAGCAACAAAAACTTGTAACAAAACAAAAACAGAAGAATGCACAATTCTAGTCTGACAAATAATAATCCCAAAGTCGACCCAACTTCAAATATATTATATGTACCAACACTAAACAAAAAAATTAAATATGGAATTAATTATACAATTACAGGCTTCAAAGTGACACACTTTTCCACTTTTTTGACACTTTTTTTGGTCAGGGCTACTTTTTGATACTAATTTGGGCAAAAAGCTACTAAATGCTACTTTTTTCCAAAAAAAAAGGTAAAAAGAAATTGACAGAATTCAAGAATTTTAGTTTTTTTAAAATGAATTTTGTTGATTTCAAAAAGCCTGCCAATTAATGAAATTTATTATTGAACACGTGAACTGCACTTTATATGATTAGATGACAACTTCTCGCAGCTTGATTGATATAGTCATAAATGGCCAGCCATAACCTGTAATTAATGCTTTTATTCTTTTTGTCAATGCATAATTTATGAATTATACCGGATTTATACAAATATAATAATAATTGTTATAATTAATTACTATTATAATTTATTACTAATAGTGCATGATTAGTAATTACTAATAATCAAAGTTGATATGTAACAAAAAGTGAATCGAAATGTAACAATTGATAGTTTTTTTAAAAAATAATCAGGTGAAAGAAGTTGTTACTTTTACTCCTCAAAATGATGATCGCGTTATTAAAAAACAAATTGTTATGAAAGATCTTCTATAAGTATTATTTAACAATTACCTTTTATTATATGCAAAATGTTATGAATAAGTGCGTTTCCATTATTAATAAATAAATTATTTTAATTAATTAAATTAATTAATTGTTATTTAAATAATTAAAAATTCATAAATATTATTATTAAATAATTATTACTTGATAAAATATTTTGCATGGAAATTTAATTTTATTATAGTTTTATTTGGTGTTAAAAATTACTTTTTATTTTGAGGTTATGTCATAAAACCATGGCAAGACCAAGTTGCTCTAAGGAATGCCATACTTGTGGACAAACTGGCAAGGGCCTTTCCACTGCCTTGATATGTAGTTTTCTAGGTTATATTGCAAACATGACATAACCAAGTAACTGTCGTTTAATCTGGGAAATTCCAGACTTGTGGAAAAACTGGCAAGGGCCATTAGAGAGCCTTACTTAAAGTAGAACTAAGTAGGGAAATTTCTTCCACTTAACATCCCTGGACCATTCCTACCTATACGCACCCTAAAGGTTACCACTAACTTATTATCATTTGATATTTATTAAGTTCAAGTGAAGAGAAAATATCCGTCACTTGTATATTTCAACAAAAAATTAAATCATGATTTTTGTATCACATTGTTATTTTAATAATTTTAAAATGGTTGCAAAATTCTGGAGATATTTGTGAATTGAAATTTTGGAACTGCGCAGAATCAACAGCCAAAGTTTGATAGCTAATAAAAAAAACCGTAAATAACGTATGTGCAACGAAGAAGAGGAAACTGACAATTTTGAAAAACGTTTGTGGCTGCCAAGAAAAATCTAATTCTCTATATAGCACAATCTGATGTAGTGGTTTGACTATCGATCGGTAAAAGATGCAGCTAAAAGAGTTAACAATTTTGACCAGTAGTCAATATAATTTAAAAATTTAGAATTTGCATGTTTTTTAATTTCGTATACATTTATTTTAAATTCTCAATTCAAAAAATTGCACTTTGGATTCAAAAGTGAAAAAATTAAAAAAAAGGCCTATTTTTTTCTCTACTCATTAGCTAAGTTTATGTGAACAAAGCCTCGTAAACTGAAAATCTATTTATTCAAATGAATTCGCTACTATAGAAGTTCATCCCGGTGTAATACCAATGAACCCTAGAGGGGATTTTGAAGAGCGAGTATCTTAAATGAATTTCCAGGCTAAGTTTGAAATAAGTTACGCTCTGCATATTACAAATTATAATTTACTATAATACATTTTAAAGGGATTCATTTTCAAATCCTTTTCGGGGACTAAAATGCTTTACTATTCTAATAGGTGGTATTAAAATTTTGTCACATCAAGAGTCTATATAACTGAAATTATAATTTATTTCCTCATATTTGAGATATATTAAAAAAATTTTGAAATTAAAATTCATATTTAGAAAATAAATTATAAATTTGTAAAAAAAAATAATTAATTTTACATTTAAATTTCAAATAATATTTCAAAAAAAAATATTGAATATACAATACAAACAAAAATGTGCAAAATTTATTATTATTAAATGATAAACTTATTTTTTAATCAATTTCAATCGTGACGTAAATCTATTTTTTAATATTTATAATATGAAAAAAAAAATTATTGTTTTCTCAATTTTTCCTTATCAACACTTATGATTTTGGAATATTTTAATTATTTGAGAAAAATAATTCATTTTTTTTTATTTGACATGAAAATAATTCCAGTTCTGTAAATAAAAAAATGATTATATTTAATTTTTTTTTTTTTTGGTAAACGAATTTAACTAGTTTTACAAGGTCATATTTAAAAATTTTTTAGAACATGCGCCTATACATATATAAATGTGGGAAGTTTATCAAATTTTCATAAATTTTTTTTCTCGCACTAACGTTACATATCTGTATACAAGTTTGTAAACATTGATTCTGTAAAAAAAAAAAAAATTTCAAAAACATGAAATACTTGAAAGTAGTTCTATTAGTTGTTATCGTTATTAGTAAGTATATTTAAATTATATAAATTTTTTACATTATTAGAAATGGAGAGAACTAAGGAAAATTATTGAAAAACGTGATTGTAATGATACTGCATAATTACTAAATATTTTTCGCACATTTTCTCTTTGAAAAAACTAATAGTAATAATAATAATAATAATAATAATAATAATAAAATAATTACTTTTATCATTTGCAGGCTATGCTTCATTTACGACAGCTGAGAAAAAACCATTCAAAAATATAACGCTTAATGAATTGCAGTTATTATGCACAGAAAATAATAACGATTATAAATTATTAACTGAAGCACAGAATTTAGCAACAAAACTTTTCTTTGACTCTACTGAAAATTGTACAGATTTTAATCATCAAAACATGATTAAAGATTTAGTTCATGAAGTAACTTCTGCATGTTTTAAGGTAGAAAATATGCCAAATAAAACTGAATTAGAAACAATTTATCAAGATATTACAACAAAATTATGCTCTCACTATGAACTTGGTAATTATGTCTAAAATGTTTTTTTTTTTAAAAAGTATTAAGTACTTGACTACTATTAAATAAATATATTTATTAGTAGTCAAATAACCGATTATAAAAAAAAAAATAAAAAAAAACTTTTATAAAAAATTGTATTATAATAAAAAATAAATATATTTATTTTTATTAAATAATTATTATTTGAGTTAATTAAATGGTATTTGTTTCAAATACATAAAAATTATTTGACCAAATAAAATTTCTTTAATTCAAAAAAAATTATTTAAAATAAATTAATAAATTATGATAACAGATTATTTGAATTAAAAAAAAAAACTAATAAATTTTAAAGGGATAATGAAAAATCATGAAATTTTTGCATTATGGCAAATTAATGAAATATAAATTTTTGCAGTCAACTTTAGAATCGCCAATAAGGAATGCATTTCAATAGAAAACAATTTCTCTGACTGTTTAAATGAAAATTTACAATATATAAAAACTGATCCTGATGATTTATTCTTTGCACTGGCAATGACTCATGAAAATGAAGAATGCACGTAAGTTATATATATATATATATATTATTTATCAATAATTGTACGTTTTTTTATTCATAAAATAATAAAAAAAACCGTTTTGACGCTAAAACATGTAGTAAAGCATCCCTCGATAATAAATATTAAAAAATAAGAATAAATGTCAGCAATTTAAAAAAAAAAATTTTAAAGGGATCTTTTTTTGGTTAGTTTTAGAACTGTAGCTAGAAACCAAAAAGAAACAGGTAGCTTTTATAAATAAATATATACTATATATATATATTACAATCAATTATTATTTTATTTGCAGCATATATACAATTTTAGTAAACTGTATGTCAAAGGCAATTAATCAAAATTGTGCTTCCATGAATAAAACCTGGAAAGATTTATCAACGAAATTTACACCCATCATGAAGTGTGCCTAACATGTTTCTGTTACGCACTTAAATTTAATGAATATTACATATTACTACCTCATTTGAAAATAATTTTTTAAAATTATTTCATATAAAAAGAAAATTATCCTTTATTGTCAAATAATATAATTATCGGCAAAACTAAAAAAAAACATGTACACTTCGTCAAAGAAAAGTTGAATTTTTAAATTTTATTAATTGCTATAAAAGTTATAGATGAAATATATACATTTAGATCGATCGATGATAAAAAAATGTGGTTCATATATTATTATTTGTTTTTTACGAATATATATCGCACTCTCTATATGGGTGATTCTCCGCGTAGCGCACAACTTGCTTTTTTTCATGTTGTGAAAGAAAAATCACAAATAATGTTCACATATAATATTTCGATTCCAATGTAAAAAGGTAATTTCTGTGATTACAAACAAAAACCAATAGTTACTTTTGTATTTAACATTATAATTTTTCGTTAACGCCAGGTCCAAGTGAGGCAGCGCCATCTACATTGATACTAAAATTTTGGAAAATTTTCAACAGCCTTTTCTTGAAAACAAGATGGTAAAATGCTTTTTCCTTTATGCATAATTGATTATTGGCAAGATAAATACCAGCTAAAACTTTTTTTGAGTTAAAATAATGAAAAAAATTTCATGTCGCTAAATTAAATATGAGCACTTTTTTCACAAAAACTGTAACAGTACTTTCTCAGAAATTACAATCAAAAATGCAATTTCCATTTGGAAAATTAATAAACACTAAAAAATACACCACCTAAGATTTACCAATCACTAAAATAACAAAAAAAAAAAATTTATTAAATATTTAACATATTGATACTGCTTTACTGATTGTGACAACCCTTTGGTAGATTATGTATTTCAGGTGGTTAGCAACAGCGCCAATCTCCTCCTTTCGGCAAAACAGCGAAACGTCTGGTGACATACATAACCTGCCAAACGGCTGTCATAATGAGTAAAATATGTTATGTTAAAAAACTTTTTTTTTGTTATTTTCGTGATTGGTAAATCTTAGGTCGTGTATTTTTTAGCGTTTATTAATTTTCCAAATGGAAATTGCATTTTTGATTGTAATTTCTGAGAAAGTACTGTCACAGCTTTTGTGAAAAAAGTGCTCATATTTAATTTATTGACATGAAATTTTTTTTATTATTTTAACTCAAAAAAAGTTTTAGCTGGTGTATATCTTGCCAATAATCAATTATCCATAAAGGAAAAAGCATTTTACCTTCTTGTTTTCAAGAAAAGGCTGTTGAAAATTTTCCAAAATTTTAGTTTCAATGTAGATGGCGTTGCCTCACTTGGACCTGGCCGTGGTTTTTAAGGCTGAAAACGTCAAAATTTCACCTGTCCCCACAGGATGTTTAAACAAAAAAGTTAATATTTTTATCAATGTGCACTAATAAATACAATTTCTGTTGCTATTTTAGTATTGTATATTGTAGTGGAATTGAATAAAAAAAACGTTTGATCAAAAAAATAATTATTTTCTTTTTTTTTCGCTACCCAATGGGAAACTGCCACGAGTAACCATTGGCGTATTAATTGGCCCAATGATGGGAGCCAATGAAAAAACCATTGGCACCCAATAATGGACCATTATTGGTAAAGTCATGGGCTGTCCACGCCGATGCCAATGATTGGCAACCATCATTGGCAAATTATTGGCAACCAATAATTAGCTAATATTAAAAATTTTAATAATAATTTAAAAAATCAATAATTTAAAAATAAAATTTTTATTTTTATTATTTTTTAATAGTTATTATTATTATTTTATTTTTAATAATTAAATTAAAATAAAAAAATGGTCATCAAAGTATTAGTGAAACCATTTCTTCCAAAAAAGAGTTTGTCTCAAATCCAATTAATAGGAGAGACATCGGGCAGAAAAAAATTTCGACAAGAAAAAAATTTTCGATCACTATATACATATCATTATATACCAATCTAATGGCACCTCAACTGCGAGAAACAGTTATGATGTTCGCCCTCCCTGTGGCGTTGAGCGAACTAAAGTCTAGAGCTGAGCCATCAGCGCAGCGCGGGAACATTTAAAAAAATTGATTTTATTAGATATTTTATTTTATAATAATTAACGAATTATTAAGTATGACATTATGTTATTGGGTCAAACCATTATATTTCAACTAAAGTGGTCGCTGACTAATTTTTAAAAATTATAATACTTTGCAGGAATGATTTTGAAGTTATCAAGATCACGAAATGAAAAGAATTTTATTAAAAATTTAAATATTTATTGTAAAATATGAATTTAAAGTATATGAGGTGCTAAAAACTGTCAATTTTTTAGCCATTAGAAAATATGCAAAAAAACATAGAATTTACCATAAAAATAAAAAAAAATTATTGGAATTTACTAAGAATGAATAAATTTATCATTATCAATTGATATAATTATTTAAAGATGTGAAGTAATATATAAAATATGATTTCCAAGTGCACCTGTCAAATAACCTAATTTTGCGATTTTTATTCATTAATTATAAAAAATAGAAAACATTAAATTAAATAAAAACTTACCAAATATGAAGTTCTTGCCATAAACTTTTAGAATTTCTTTGCACTTTTCTTCTTTTCTATTCATAAGTATGAAAAATTTAAAAAATAAAATAGCTACTTTGTCTATTTTCACTATTTTTGAAAGTCAATAACTTTCTTGGAGAAAAATGAAAAAATATGGGGTTTCGAAAATTATTTAAATACACACTACATATACATTCACTGAAAATTTCGCATTGGTCCCGAAGCTATTTTCGAAGATAAAGTAAATTAAAAATTTCGTATTTTTTAGGCTATATTGACATGGGTTTTAAATCAATGTGAAGGTGGTTCACTGGTGACGACAAACTTCACATTGATTTAATACCTTTAAAACCTATACCTTAAAATATAGCCTAAAAAATACGAAATTTTTAATTTACTTTATCTTCGAAAATAGCTTCGGGACCAATGCGAAATTTTCAGTGAATGTATATGTAGTGTGTATTTAAATAATTTTCGAAACCCCATATTTTTTCATTTTTCTCCAAGAAAGTTATTGACTTTCAAAAATAGTGAAAATAGACAAAGTAGCTATTTTATTTTTTAAATTTTTCATACTTATGAATAGAAAAGAAGAAAAGTGCAAAGAAATTCTAAAAGTTTATGGCAAGAACTTCATATTTGGTAAGTTTTTATTTAATTTAATGTTTTCTATTTTTTATAATTAATGAATAAAAATCGCAAAATTAGGTTATTTGACAGGTGCACTTGGAAATCATATTTTATATATTACTTCACATCTTTAAATAATTATATCAATTGATAATGATAAATTTATTCATTCTTAGTAAATTCCAATAATTTTTTTTTATTTTTATGGTAAATTCTATGTTTTTTTGCATATTTTCTAATGGCTAAAAAATTGACAGTTTTTAGCACCTCATATACTTTAAATTCATATTTTACAATAAATATTTAAATTTTTAATAAAATTCTTTTCATTTCGTGATCTTGATAACTTCAAAATCATTCCTGCAAAGTATTATAATTTTTAAAAATTAGTCAGCGACCACTTTAGTTGAAATATAATGGTTTGACCCTATTAATAATTATTAATGACATTAATTATTTATTAAGTTAATTATTTGTCATATTTAAAATAAAATAAAATATCTAATAAAATCAAATTTTTCAATTTTCAATTTTTCAAATTTTGCGCTGATGGCTCAGCTCTGGACTTTAGTTCACTCAACGCCGCAAAGGGAGGGCGAACATCACTGTTTCTCGCAGTTGAGATGCCACTTGATTGGTATATAAGCAGTGATCTAAAATTTTTTTCTCGTCGAAATTTTTTTCTGCCCGATGTCTCTCCTATTAATTGGATTTGAGACAAACTCTTTTTTGGAAGAAATAGTTTCACTAATACTTTGATGACCATTTTTTTATTTTAATTTAATTATTAAAAATATAATAATAATAATAACTATTAAAAAATAATAAAAATATAAATTTTTTTTTAAATTATTGATTTTTTAAATTATTATTAAAATTTTTAATATTGGATAATTATTGGCTGCCAATAATTTGCCAATGATGGTTGCCAATCATTGGCATCGGCGTGGACAGCCCATGACTTTACCAATAATGGTCCATTATTGGGTGCCATTATTGGAATTATATTGGCATCCCTGGCTCCCATTATTGGGCCATTAATACGCCAATGGTATTTTTCCCATTGGGTATTTATACTTGACTGCACTTTTGTGTGTTATTCTGCGTTTTATTATTAAACATTGAATTATTTAAATAAAAGTCAAATGTTAATATATAGTTCTACTGCAGTAACAGCAAAAGTTATATTCCTTCAGTTGATCCATGAAGGAACACTGAAAAAAATGTTGCCGAGAAATTCAACTACCATTGGGTAGTTGACTAGAAAGTAATTAAAATAACTACTTTTTTAGTTAATCTAATCATGTTGATGTAGTTAATGTAACTATTTTTAAGAAGTTAATAAGTAATAGTTGATTTTACGTAAATATGTAGTTAAAGTACAACTACAGGTCGGTAGTAAAATTAACTTTCTTAAGGTAGTAAAAACAAGTGGAATTGTAGTCAACTCAAAATTTGAAGAGTAGTAAATCCAAGTACTATTCATCAGTTATATGAAATGTAGTAAAAGGAATTATTTTCTTCAATCAATATAAGTGCTTTTTGAGTAGTAAATTTTTTATTAATTTCTATGATTTTATAGGCTTCAATAAAATTCTTGTTGTAGAATTAACAAGTCGTCTGTAATTAAAACTACTACTTTAAGTAGTAGATTTTGGGCACTTATACAACATGTCTGAACGCAGAATTTCAAGAAAAAAAGTTACATGGTTTTTCTTAAAAAAATGACATAAATTTTTAATTAGAGATATCTTAAAAAATTTTGAAAATTTTGAAAAATTGTTTTATGGGCTTTCATTCTGTATACAAATAAAGGGACATATTCACAAGGTTTCAATAAAATTGCTTCAATCATCAAAAATTCTTGTGATCACATCCCATGGAATTGCTCATATTTCGTAATAAAATTAGATAATTAAATTTTATTTTTATCTTAAACAAATATTAAAAATATTTATTTATAGTTTATGGGGAACACGTAAATTTCTGTATTTCTTACGTAATATGAAATTTTAGTTCATTTTAAAACTATTTTTTTTTGAAAAAGAAAATAAGACCGCAAATTTTGAAAATGAAATAATCTTTATAGCGTAGGATGTAAAAGCCATTTGGATTTTATACTAAAATTATTGAACTGTTTTATCAACCATTAAGAATATATGTATAAAATCCATTAGGTAACACTCAATTTTAGATCCTATTTTTTTATTTATTTTTTACAAACGAGTGATAAATCCTTTACATAAAGTATAAAGTAATGTAAAGATATAACTTTTGACTGTAGTATAAAATTTTTTATAACAAATTTAGAGTATGTTGATGAAATTATTAATTTTTATTTTTAATATGTATTCACCCCCTTCCCTAAAGAAAATATTACTCCCATTGGACAAATAAATATATTGATTACACAGCCACACAAAAAAAAGTGCCCGGGTTGGGAGATCACAGTACCCTACCCCCATGTATTTTGGGCCGCTGAACACGAATCTGAAGTCCGTTTTGCTCCTGCACGTGTACATTTCTTCCTAACCTCAAAAAACATTTCACATTTTTGGTGGTATACGATTTTTTTATAAAATTGATGGCTTTACATGAAACTGGGTATTTAGGGATTTTTGAGATCGCTCATTACGAATCTCAAGTTAGCTTTTCAAAATTCAAAATGGCGGATCTAATATGAAAGACGAAAAAATAAAAATAATTTGGATCGACATGAAAATTTTTACTCGGGGGTTTTCGGGGTCGCTGATTAAGAATCTGAAGTCAGTTTTTCTAAATTCAAAATGGCGGATTCAATATGGAGGACGAATTTTTAATAAATCGTTGGATTTTTATGAAACTTGATACCGATTTTTATAATCATAAAAATCTAACTACAAATTCTCAATCAGCGACCACAAAAAACCTTCGGAATCAAGTTTCATAAAAATTCAACAATTTTTTAAAAATTCGTCCTCCATATTGGATCCGCCATTTTGAATTTTGAAAAACTGACTTCAGATTCTTAATCAGCGACCCCGAAAACCTCCGAGTAAAAATTTTCAAGTCGATCCGAATAATTTTTATTTTTTCGTCCTCCATATTAGATCCGCCATTTTGAATTTTGAAAAGCTACACGGAGAAACTTTGTGTATCACTTCTTTTTAAACTCACTATGTATTTTTAGTGAATTGACTACTAAAGTGGAGAAAAACTGTAACGATATCAATTTTTCTTAGTCTGACTACTAAAATTTGTCATTGGATCGAAAATTAAATTTCACGAAAAAACATTTCGTCGAATGTCAATGCAAGTGGTCACCCATCCAAATACTAACCGCGTCCATCGTTGCTTAACTTCCGTGATCTGATGAGAACTTGTTCCTTCGCCTTGGTGTTTCCGCTGTCTTGTCTTGATTAATAATTTTGTCGTATAAATATTGTATGGCACCTAACCTCACTTTTACTGACACGAAGTAACACAAATACATTTCAACTTTACAAAAAAAAAAACCAAAAATAGTGTTCATTTGAAACTGATTCTCAATAATTAAAAGAATTATAAGCTTGGATATAAGAGATGTACATGACATGATACATTTTTTTGGGGGGGTTTCATAGACAAGCTCACATGTGCTCAGAAGAGTACTTTATGTTTTAAGCGACCCTAACTTCATAAAAAAAAGTATTTTCGATGTATAATCTAACCGGATTGTGAAATTTTAAACACAGAAATAGAAAAATAACCTATACAGTAAAGCCTCATTAATATTATTTATGATTCAATTAAAAGTTAATGAATAATTGTTGCGATTAAGTCGGGACTTCATCTAACCCTTTTTAGTTACGACACTGTCCACGTCGAATTTTCCTTAACTTGACTACTAAATATTGAAAAAAAGAGGTCATATATTGTTAAAGAGACTTCTATAAAATAAGAAATTTCGTCTTTTTCTCGTTTTTTCCCCACTTTAAGTAGTCAATTTACTAAAAATACATATGAGTTTAACAAAAAGTGATACTTAAAGTTTCTCCGTGTAACTTGAGATTCGTAATGAGCGGCCCCTAAAACTCCCAAGTAACAAATTCCAAAAAAATCCAACAATTTTAAAAAAAAATTTCTAAATAATCATTGATTTTCAAAAAATTTGTTCGCCATATTGGATCCGCCATTTTGAATTTTCAAAATCTGACTTCAGATTCGTGTTCAGCGGACCAAAATACATGGGGGTAAGGTAATCATAGATTTTAAAAATTCAAAATAATGAGACTAATACGACGACAAATGAAATTGAAATGTCTTTGGGTCAAAATTCCTCAAGCAAATCACCTAAAATAAACAAATTTAATTTTCAATGTTCCATTGTTTTTATACTACAATTTGAATAAAAATAAGTTTCTGGAATAATAATTAGACCAAAAAAAAATTTGTTTAAAAATTATACTTAAAAATTTTTTTTCTTAAATTTGAAAATGTAAGTAAAACACAAAATCTTTTAACTTATCCTCAGAAAAGAAGCCTAAGAAAATTTTCTCTTTATTTTAAAGTCTCATAAAGTAAAGTATCACCAAACAATGTTCTTTACGATTAACTTGAAACTTTTACAAAGCTTTAGAGCGTAACTGGCTTAGGTGCTTGTTTAAACGAGAAGCACAAGAGTGTAATACAAACAGTATACTTAATTAAGCTTTTAACATACGTAAGAAATTAGTCGTCTTCATGCGTATAGCGCATAGCCTAACTGTTCCCTCTCTTGTAATTCCCATTTCTCTCTTGCAACTTGTCAGCTTTAAGTACAATATTTATTGTCCTCTAGACAATTCTTGTAACTTGTTATTTAATACCACTCTCAGAAAAGTAATACATCAATTTGATTCATACTTAGTTTAGATTTATTGCTTATTAATAGTTTATGTCTTTCATAAAATGCGGGAACGCAAACGCAATGAATTCATTTTTTATGAAAGACAAGAGTATGAAAACTAAAGTCGATTTTCTTTGTTGTCTAAAATTTATAACCACACTCTGTTATAAAGATGCGCTAAAGACAAAACAAAAACCTGATAAAATAAAATTTTATTCTTTGTTTTATTTTTACCAATTTCTAATCCGTAAAAGTGAAAATTAAATTTACTGGAAGTAGCAGTAAAAATTAGAATCAGCAGAAGTGTAGAAATTAAAATAAAAGTGAGAAACAAAATTAGTGGAAGAGAAAGTAAAAATAAGAGTGAAAATTAAAATTAGTGGTCAGTAAAAAGTAGAAATAGTGAAAAATGAAAGTGGTCTAAAAGTCGTATGGACTAATTATTACTTTGCCTAATCTGTATATGATCTAATTCTTATTTGGCCTTATCTTCATTCAATCTAATCCTTATTTGTACTAATCGTCATTTTTCCTAATTCTCATTTGGTCTAATCTTAATATAACCTAATTCTTATTTAACATAATATTTATCTGCCCTAATTTTTACTTGGTCTAAATTTTCACTAACCTAATAATTTTTTAGCCTCATTTTTATCTGACATAATTATTACTTAGCCTAAACACCATTTACCATAATTAGATCAAATAAAATTATTAGTTTAAGCGGCGTTTAGTTCAAAATAATGATAATTAGACCAGATGAAAATTATTTCAAATGATAATTATGGTAAATAGTGTTTATAGGCTAAATAATAATTAGGTCAGATAAAAATGAAGCTAAAAAAGTATTAGGTTACTGAAAATTTAGGCCAAACCCTGGCGGATTGGGAAAACCGAGTTGTTACCGAATTGGGTTACGATTCGGTTCCTTGTAAAATATTGTCGTTAATCGACGAAATATGTTGTAAATAACTATTAGGAATGGTTAATAGACATTAAGAGTGCTTATTTATGCAATACTAATAATAATAAAAAATTAAGATATAATTAATTAATAATAAGTGTTTTAAGGCCAGGTCCAAGTCGTGTCACCTAGTATAATATTATACTAGGTAACTATACTATATTTAACTAATTATGTGAACAAATAAGTATAATTATAATGAAATGAAAAGTACACTGAAATAGCAATTTTCTCAAGGGTACAACAAATTTAAGCATTCGAGTATATCTGAGGCACGGACGTTGAGGACCTAGATGGGAGAAAATGAGCCCTCACAGCACCAGATATTCTAGGATATTCCAAAAACATCCCTTGGATATCCTAGGGATACCCCAGGGATATCCTAAGGATACTTTAAGGATATACAAAGTAGCGGCGGTTAGGATATCTTAGGGATATCTAAGGATGTCCCTAGGACGTCCCAGGGATATCCTAATCATTTCCCCGGATATTATTAGGATATCCTCAGGACGTCCTAAGGATATCTCAAGGATATCGCTGGAATAATTAGGGATGTCCTTAGGACGTCCTAAGGATATCAACAGTATGTCTATATTCTCTTAAGGGTTAGAATATCCTTGAGTTGTTCTAAAAATGTCCCTAAGGTATCCATAAAACGACCCTAACATACAAATTAATTAAATAAAAATGGAAAACATATTTTTTGGATGTATTTATAATGTATTTCCAAGATATCTAAAATGATTTACCTTGTCTACAAGAATTTTTTTTTCTACTTTTTCTTTAAAAAATCTCTTGAAACCAACTTAGCGATATTTCTAAAATATTTTAACGATATACCAAGTTTATCCCAAGAATATCCCCACGATATCACTAGGATATCCCTGGAATATCCAAGGGATATCCCTAGAATATCCTCAGGATATTCCTATAATATCCTCAGGATATCCCAGGATATCCTCAGTATATCCCCAGGATATCCCAAAAATATCCTACGTAACGGCGGTTTGGATGTTCTGAGGATATCCTAGGATATTCTATGGACGTTTTCAGGATATCCTACATTAGTTTAGAATATACTGAGGATATCCTCAGGATATCCTTTTGTTGTGAGGGAGAGAAGGGGTAGAATTTCAGAAATTTACTCTTTCCAAGATGTGACCGTCCAATGGCTCAACTTTTTTTCGTAACCTTGAAAAAATTACTAATTCAGTGTAATTTTCATTTCTTTATAATTGTACTTATTTTTTCATGTAATTAGTTAAATAAAGTATAGTTTCCAAGTTTAATACATTAATTTACCATTTTCATAAAGAAAACGACAAATTTTTATTTTCTACACAAATGAGAAGTGCAAAAAAATGTGCATAGCTTGTTTACATTTCATGTTTGTTTACATTTCACATGTTGGACATACCCTTAATGCTATTACTTGAGTCACTCAGGCAGTTACTACTTAGGTCTCCGGTTATCGCGTAGCTTTTTTTTCTCTCCGTGTAGGCCAAGTAATAATTAGTCCTTTCGACTTTTAGGTCAATTAAGTGTTAGGACATTTGAAATTTGGAGAAAATTCATGCGTCTCTTTTAATTTTTACTTTTTCATAGTTTTATTTTATAATTAAGAATATTATTCATTAAAATTTTTATAATACCCACTACCATAAGAATTTTTTTAACAAAAACCACAACCACATATATTTGAAAACAAACTGAAGACGCAGTGGATTTACAAGACAATATTTACAATAGCCAATACATAATATATATAAGAAGAAATAGGAAAGTATAACATTTCCTGTTTCTCGTTCCACATAAGTGAAATACAACTATTGTGTGGTCTCTTCAGCAATAAAATTTCCTTTGTCTTTGGTCAAATAAAAAAAAAAAAAAATAGGCGAAGAGGAATTAAAAGAAAAACAATTCGTTTTTCCTTTTTTTGTAAAAAAAAACCTTCAATAAAAAATTAATTAAATTGAAAAATATTTTTAAAAAAAAGAAAAACAGAAAAAAATTTTTCTTTTACAAAGCGGTATTTTTTTTTTTTTTTTTTTATTGCATGTGAATAACAATAGTGTTATTGTAAAGTTATTGTGATAAGCCAATTAAAAATATATAGAAATCGAAAACAACAAATCTCAAATCGATCCCACTCTCTCTCTCTCTCACTCGTAAATCGTATTTTCGTTTGACATGAAATTCTGTATAAGCGTAAATTTTGTGAAATACGTGTGCATATGGGAGTCATAGAGACAGGAGAGTATACTCATATGAGTTGTGGGTGTATCGTGCAAGTATTGGTTCATATACGCATGCCGGATGTGGTAATCCTTGAATCGATTTCACCTATAAATTCCACTCCGATTCCTTGCAAAAGGAAGCATATATATATATAAACACACAGACTATATAGGAATGCGTATAATATACTGGTAATCTATGCAAGCAGGTTATTCTGATAAATGACTAAAAAGCACTGTCTACTTTTCGTTTCAAAAGACTGCGCGAAACTTGCTCGTTGGAAAAATCTTTTAAATGTTCAGGATGGTCAATAACCTCGTGGAAAATGTTCCTTTCGAAATATGAACTGATATGAGGAATCGAGTATCTAATCGAATTGCAAAAATACGAGAATTTTCCTAAAAAATTATTTAGCATTGGATCCTAGAGTAGAATTTATCCCCTATTAAACTGTGAGTACGAGTTGAATAATCAATTTGACAACTTTAGAATAATCCTTTATCTATAACTATAAATGTTTGGCTTTTCTTTTCCCTACTGAAAATTCTCATGTAGGATCTTATATAAGATCTCACATAAATTCATATATTAAAATCCACATAAAATCCTATGTGTCATATGTAAGAAACTATATAGGATCTTATGAAAAATCATATAGGAAATTGAGACATGATTTGAAGTGGGATTCGATGTAAATTCTTATAAACGTATTCTTAAGTAATAAATTATTTAAATTCCTATGTGAAATCCTACAATTTTTTCTGGTCCCATTTTTTCCTTCAATTTCTTATGTCAATTTCCTTCGTGTTTTCTCATTAAAAAACATACTAAAATTCATTGCTCAATCCTTAACCAGAAATTTTTCTATATCAAATCATACATTAAATATTTTTTCGATTCTTGAATAAAAAAATTATTACAAAAAATCTGCCATGAAATCATATTAAAAATCCTCATGTGGGATCATATATACAGATTGATTTGAACATAAGAAATCATATAGGATTTCATGTAGATTCTGAAATATCTATATCTAAGATTTCACATAGAATTATATAAAGGAAACAATATAGGATTTCATATAGGAATTTTCAGTTGGCAGACGGCAATTTATAAAAATTATTTAATTAAAAATCAAATAATATTACTGCAATTCAACTGAAAAGAAAAAAAATTGTGCTTTGCAATACACCTTCTGAGTTAGAGTCTCAGCTTTTATAGTATTCAAGACTGATTTCAACTGTGAGAAAAAAAACTATCACCATCTGGTGGCGTAAGAGTGGAACTATGATGATCTACATCTATATTGGAATTTCCCATATAATTTCCTACATAATTTCTCATATAATTTCCGACTTGGTATCTTAGATGGACAAATAAAACAATGAAATCCACACATGACATACAACATAAATTAATATATGATTAATTCTTACATAAGATCCTATATAGGATCCAATATGGGATTTTATGTAATTTTATGTAGTTTTCACTAAAAAATGAAAGTAAAAACGAAAGTGAAAGTAAAAATCAAAGTGGAAATCAAGATAAAATGATACAAAAAAAACAAAAATAGCATAATTAACACTCGATATTGTTTTTTGGGAATTACAAATTTTTGTCAAGAATCATTTGCTTTTTGTACAATTTACTTAAGAAATTTGTATGTCTAATGATTTTGAAGCTTCATTACAAAGAGATGATATAGCTAATGTTGTTGAAATCTTGGGGTTTAAACTTTGTGAGCCGCAAAATCATTAGAGGTGCAAATTTCACGAGAAACTTTGTTTCTTAGTTATGAACAATTTGGGTCAACGCTTGCTGTGTCTAAGCAATTGTCAATGATAATAAAATTAAAATAAATAGAAAGAAAAGAAAATAAAAAGACTGTAATATATTATAGTCTATTTCTCTTGATCTTTTTTTTAATATACATTTTTATAAATTTCAGTGTTTCACTTTTTTTTAAAGTTAATATTTTAAAAAATTTCAATCAGTTTCGTAAATATTTCATCCAATTTCATCATTAGAGATGATGCTCATCAAAACTATTCACAAGGATGAAAATATAGTTTAAATGCAAATAAAAAAAAAAAACAAGTGCTAGATAAAGCATAAAAATTTACAAATTCTTTGAATTAACATACAATTTGCTGATATTCATATGATCAATTATTAAAATACATACTTTTATTCGATCCAAGTCGAAAGTGACTTTTTACGAAATAAATATTTTAATATTTAAATAATTTAATTTCTGAAATACAATGCGTACATTTTCACACTTTTTTTTACATTATTTTTGTTTTATTAAACAAATTAAAAATATTTCTTATCTGATTAAATTTAGAAACGTATGATTATTCGTCATATTACACCTGTAGCAATTTTTGTATAATGTTGAATTAAAAATTATCAAATTTTTATTAAGTAGAATTTTATAAACTAAATTTTACAATCAGCTTAATTTTCATATCGTAACATTTCTATTTAACTTAAATTCTGATTATAAATTAAAATGCATAATACGTTGTGTGGTTTATAACTCTCTCGTTGAACAATATATACTGAAAAGAGTTGAAAAACATATAACAGTAAAAGAAGAATAAATACTTTAACTCAACTTCCATTTTCGTGTCCATCTCATCTCGAATTCCTTCAACTTTGGTGTTATACCCTAGAGGCTCGTAATAATCAACCAACCCTGTCAGTAGACATCCACTATCCAGCATGTCACTTCTTCTGAGAGGTAGACATTCCTTCTGCAAACATTCTTTCAAGCTCTTTTACTTTCCAGTTATCTTGAATTTGAACAGGTCTCCATTAAAGAAATGCTTCTCGCTTTAAAAGCACTTGTAGCATTGTCAGAATATATTTTACCTTTCTGATTTTTTTTTTTTCAAAAATTCTTCATGCCCATTGAAAATAATTTTATATATATATATCTATATTAATAAAATTAGACCTTTGTCTGTACATTGCTTAGAACTTAAAAATTCATGTATAATTCTTCGTTTCAAGTCATAAAGATTCTAAAAATAGCATTAAAAAAAATTCTGTCTGTCTGTACAATATTTTGTTCGCCAATTACGCATAAACGGCTTGACCGATTTAAGTGAAACTTGGCAGTCTTTTAGATATTAGACTAACTTAAAATCTTAGCCATACCCCATTAAAAAATATTAACTTGAACGGTAGTTATGGCACTTTTTGTAAACATCGAAATTTTAAAATTTTTTATTTTTTCGCTTATTTTTACTAGACTTTTTTTAGAAGTTTTTTGAGGTTAATTAATCGCATTTTTACCTTAAAATTGAGAAAATAACAGCTAATAGATTTAAAATTGTAAAGAAAAATTCCAAATATCAAATTTTTTAAATTTAATTTCTGTTATAATATAACAGAAATTAAATTTAAAAAATAAAAGTTAAAAAGTAAAATATTATTTTACTAAACCTTTTTTAGCTATGTTTTTGAGTCCAATTAATCAAATTTTAACTTTAGAATTAAAAAAACAATATCATCGAAATGCTTTTATATAAGCATTCAATATATATATATATTTAATTTAAATAAATTTGAAACAGAAAGAAAATGATCAAATTAGTTTCAATGAAATTGGCTAAATACCAGGGTAGCGATTATGTATTTTGATTTACCTTTGACGTCAAAGTTATTTTCATTTTGACTTCGTAGTCAAATGTCATTTTACATAGTTTTACGTAAAATGATTGTTTTGATTTGTCAAATTGTAATAACCACAATTTTGAAGTATCCCAGTCGAAAATCCTACGCTATGTTAAGCTGAACAAAAAGTTGTTTTGAAGTATTGAGATAACCATTAGAGAATTGTAAGACAGTAGATAACTAGCTATAGAAAACTTTCAGGAAGCCTGTTATGGCCGATTTTTCGCTTCCACGGAAAGCTTGAAAATAACAAATTTTGTACGTTTTAAACAAAGCATTCAAGTAGCTTTGAGAGAGTTATCAAAGAGTTGCAGGATTTTGCATATATAAAAAGAAAGCGTTCAGGTGGCGAAAATTAAATGAAGCGTCATGGATGTTTCAGGAAACAGCGGAAAATGACAATGATCAAAAATTAAATTTAACCTTTCTTTCCATCTTTATTTATCTCGTAAAAATATTATGTATTAGATTATTATATTTAAATATTGAAGAATTAAAGAAAAATTATTTACGTCAGACTCGGTATTTTAACTTTTAGTACATTGTTGTTAACCAAAATTTGTAAATAAAAATACGCTGTTAAATTCATTTTCATAAATTATGAAATTCTAAAAGAATAAAGAATATATTATTTATAAAAAATATTCATAAATATCAAGTATAAAAATAATAATCTTTTTTTTTAAATATTAAATATTTTGTCTTTTTTTAAGAAATTGTATTCATTATTCAATATAAAAGGTTTTCACCGTGTTCGTATTCCTAACCCCAAATTTTGCTCAAGTTATATATAATTTTTTTCGTATATAATTTAAGTGATTAAAAATAAACGTTTTCTTTGAAAAGTAATTTTTATATAATATATAAAGAATAATTATTAATTGTATAAAACGGATTTACAAATTACTATAGAATTTTTATAATTTTTCGATTTAGTTTAATTTAATGAAATTATTCTAGTTTTCAGGAAGTGTAAAAAAGGTAATTAAATTACATATTAATTTGCAACTTGTGAAAAGCAAATAGAATTGCTTTCTTACACATTAAACCAGGCATTAGGAAAGCATTCACCAAGCAAACTGGTAGACCTTTTGCTAGAAGCTGTCCACAGATATTCAACAAGCTGTAGAAAAAGCTTCCGGTTAAGAAGTCAGAAAGCAAATATCACAGAATTTTAGGTCTAATGTATAAATAGTTGCCATGAAGCTTTTGAAACCTTCATAACAGTTACCTGAAGGCCATGTGAACCCTTCAGGGAAACTTACGATTTTCGACTGGGATAATTACTTTTTTCCCTTTATTAAAAATTTCAGAATAAAAACTTTATTTAGGAATTAAATGATGAAAAAGTGAAGTAAGTAATTTTAAAAAGATCAAGACAGCATTACAAGGATTTTTAAAAAAACTTTTCTAACTTTAACAAACTAAGTATAAGTAAGAGGTTAAAAAAAATTTAATTTATGAAATATAATTAAAACATTAATATTATTTTATTTATTTATTTATTCACATATGTTAAGAGGAAAAATTGAAAGAATTATTTAAATATTACTATTTATATATATATATAATTAATTACAGTTTAAATAAAATTAATCGTTAAGTTTTATTTACACATGTAGCTGAAGTATGAGACGTCACAATTCGTCTCACAAAACGCTCACAGCGCCACGCAAGCAATATTACATAGGCGTCGCAAGCGGGCAATAATCCAAACACTAATGTTATTCTATTCAAAAACTCATATTAAACAAATGATTATTTAAACATTTTAGCACATAAAAGCTAACAATATACCAACTCTTACGTATAAAAAAGTAAAACATAAATTATGACATTTATTTTTAAATTAGTAAGGGGGTTATATTAAATGTTATATTATGCGCAACGATAGTAAAATTCAAATTTAACATTTATGCATAATTAATAACACTTACATAATTTTAACAAAAAATTTTATATTTCTAGTAATATTTACATTAAATAATAAAAAATTTACGCAATTCTAGAATATCACTTAATTTTTATTAAAATTGTTTTTGCGCAAATATTTTGAACAAAAAGTTGAACATTTATGCATAAATAATAACAATTAAATTGCTTCGACCAAAAATTTTATTTTTCCTACGCATTAGCACATTAAATATGAACAAATTTATGGAATAAAAGTTTAATAAAAGTTCTAGGATATCAATTATTTTTCATAAAAACAATGGTGGCGCGAAGTTTTTGAACTAAAAACTCAACAATTATGCATAAATAATAACAATTAAATTGCTTCGACCAAAAATTTTATTTTTCCTACGCATTAGCACATTAAATATGAACAAATTTATGCAATAAAAGTTTAAAAAAAGTTCTAGGATATCAATTATTTTTCATAAAA
The DNA here is from genome assembly GCF_019393585.1 of Leptopilina boulardi. Lineage (NCBI taxonomy): Eukaryota > Metazoa > Arthropoda > Insecta > Hymenoptera > Figitidae > Leptopilina > Leptopilina boulardi. The sequence goes on from NW_026137921.1 coordinate 1,906,801, forward strand.
ACAATGGTGGCGCGAAGTTTTTGAACTAAAAACTCAACAATTATGCATAAATAATAACAATTAAATTGCTTCGACCACAAATTTTATTTTTCCTACGCATTCGCACATTAAATATGAACAAATTTATGGAATAAAAGTTTAATTACATTATGCCAAAAAATTGAGTATTTTTAATAATAATTTATGTTGAGCATTTTCTATTTTAAATTACATCAATAAATTATGTACACAATGTCAATTTGCTCAAAACAGTAGGAAACTAATTTAAGTTAAAATTATTTTAGAAAAAAAATATTTCATCGGTCAAATGTAAGTAATTTTTTATGTTTTGAATTATCTTTTAAACGACATAATTTCTTCTTTAGTTTTTGATTTTATTGTTTATTTTATTCTGACTACATTTATAAAAATGAAAGTAAGGCATTATTCAAAACAATTATAACATATCCCTGGTTTCAACATTAAAAACTACTTACCGTTGACAGATGAAATAATTTTTTATTAAATAATTTTAACCTAATTATTAATCTTTTAAAAATTCCTTAATTATACCGCTTTTTTAACTGTTTAAAATTACTTACTTTACTTTTTTATAATTTAATTCCTAAATAAATTGTGGATATTACAATAATTTGACAAATCAAAACAATCATGTTAAGTAAAACTACGAAAAATGACATTTGACTACTAAGTCAAAATGAAAATGACTTTGATGTCAAAGTTAAATCAAAATACATAATCGCTACCCAGTCTATTTGTATATATAGCTTAGAACATAAAACTTCTTAAATAATGTTTCTTTTTAAGAAATAAAGAATCTAAAAATGAAAAAAGGTAATAGAATAATGATGCTGTTTGAAAAATTTGGTTCGAGAATTATCAAAACAAGGCTTAAACGAAATCAAATTAATCATGGTAATCTGTTAGAGATTCAAAACATTTGAAATCATTAATTACGAAGTTAATAAAGAAAAATAAAAGGTTAGTATATTTTTAGTATGTGTTTTTTAGATTTATAATTTTAAACAATTTTAAAATTTAACAAATTTGTGAAAGTACGAAAGCTATATATATATAATATATATATCTTCCTATATTACAAAAAGATATCGCCGCCGTTGTTTCAAGAATTCTTGACCTAGGAGGGGGAGTCCCCCCTCCTAAATTTTGAGGTGATGTTCGTCTCAAGGCTCTGAATTTAGCCGCAAGTCCCCCCTCCCTCCTCTCATTTCCCCTCCTCCGCCAAAATGGCCTGAATTTTAAGGTTATGTTCGTTTCAAGACTCTGAATATAGCCGCAAGTCCCCTCCCCTCCCCCGCCAGAAATGACCTAAATTTTGAGGTTATGTTCGTTTCAAGGCTCTGAATATAGCCGCAAGTCCCCCCTCCCTCCTCTCATTTCCCCTTCTCCGCCAAAATGGCCTAAATTTTGAGGTTATGTTCGTTTCAAGACTCTGAATATAGCCGCAAGTCCCCTCCCCTCCCCCGCCAGAAATGACCTAAATTTTGAGGTTATGTTCGTTTCAAGGCTCTGAATATAGCCGCAAGTCCCCCCTCCCTCCTCTCATTTCCCCTCCTCCAAAAATTGACCTAAATTTTGAGGTTATGTTTGTTTTAAGACCCTAATAAAGCAGTAAGTCCTTCCCTTCCCTTCCCTCAATATTATAAATTTTTTTTTACATTACTAGATGTAAGTAATTTATTTATAACTACAAAATAAAAAATTATAAAAAATTTTGTACACTAATGAATTAACGAAAAAATAATATTCTGCTGCTCTACATTGCAAGAATGTATACATAATATCGTAATCAATCGTAATTTTATTTCCCCATTTAAGTCGTAATTCATAAATAATTACCAAAAATAATTTACTTCGCTCTTGATAAAAAAGAAAGAATAAAACAGTTTTAAAAAAAATATTCAAGAACTTCAGTGTATATTCTATTAAGTATTCTAAAAGAATGTTTAACTTTTTTCAACTTGTCATATTTTTATTGTATTTTTTTCAAGTGCAGACATTTTATCAAGATTCAAGCGAAAGTTATACATCTCAAATTAAATTTCCTGTGGATATAGGAAAAATTTTAATACACTACAAACGAATGTTTAAAAGAACAATGAACGATATGAATACAAATTTTTCATTTGGAAATAAAAAAAATGAAGGTTTAACTATTTTTGGTGTAAGAGGTTTTAAATTTGAACCTGAAAATTATATCACAAACAATAAACCAATGAATAATGATTTTAATGAAAATTCAAATGGAATGTTTATTCTTCATGGAATGGAAAAAATGAAATTCACTCAAAACAGAAATAATTTAAATAAACAACATTCATAAAAAAAAAGAATGTTGCAATTCATTTCCATTGTAATTATTTTATTAATAAAAATTCAAGGCTTGTAGTATTTAATTCGTTTAAATTCGTTTGCTGTATGTTTTTTAAATTTCTCAACTTTGTAATTATTTGTACTAAATTTTATCTAATCTATTGTTATTTGAATTTGAAATGTAAATTTCGTCAAAAAAAAAAATAGATTTCTATTCAAAATTTACATTCAGCATCTGTTTATTAAATGAGGACAATTTGTAAAAAAAAAAAAATTTGAAAAAATTTAAATTAATTAATTCTGTCGAAAGTGTCTTTTATAGAATTTATCTCTTATCATACTCGAATAAATAAAAAGAATTTTATATACGAAATTTCATTATAGTATCAGTCATAGTTTAGAAATAACAGCAACAACATACTTATTAGGAAAAAATTAAAATGAAATTATTTCTTTTGACATTTATTTTGGCAAGTGTTAGTTTCTTGTCGATTCACGCTAATTCAGTATCTGCCAATGAACCCAAACAAATTGTTGCCTCCAATATAGAAGATGAATTTAACCGTAAAGAGGGACAGACACCACAACAAAGTTTCACTCAATCACATGGTACTTCAAACAATGGCGAGGTAAATTTCCTTGGACCACTCAATTCGTTTAGTAAATTATTGCCAGAATCCAATTCAACAATACAATCTAATCCATACTCAAGCAATTCAGTTAATTCTAGTAATCAATATCAACAAAATCAGAATCAATATCAACAAAATCAAAATCAATATCAAGAAAATCAGAATCAACAAAATCAAAATCAATATCAAGAAAATCAGAATCAACAAAATCAGAATCACCAAAATCAGAATCACCAAAATCAGAATCACCAAAATCAGAATCAACAAAATCAAAATCAGAATCAACAAAATCAGAATCAACAAAATCAGAATCAACAAAATCAAAATCAGAATCAACAAAATCAAAATCAATATCAACAAAATCAGAATCAATATCCACAAAATCAGTATCAACAAAATCAGAATCAGTATCAACAAAATCAGAATCAATATTCTCAAAATCAGAATCAGTATCAACAAAATCAGAATCAGTTTCAACAAAATCAGAATCAGTATCAACAAAATCCGAATCAATATTCTCAAAATCAGAATCAATATCAACAAAATCAGAATCAGTATCAGCAAAATGGATATCAAAATTTACATAACACACAACAAAATGCATTAAATGGAAATCCTAATTTACCAACTCAATATCAAAATCAGTTAATAAATGGATATCAATATCCACAAAATAATTATCAGAACAGTTATCTTCAGAATCAAAATCAAATTCCACAAAATGGTAATCAATTACCACAAAATGGATATCAATATTCACAAAACGGAAATCAGATTTATCAATCTGGATGGCCAGTGAAATTTCAGCCGCAGCCATTATATTCTAATTTAGGATTAAGCGAATCTCAATGTTCATCTCATATTAAAACAATGGAGTCAATGTATCTTAAAATGTTGGAAGATATAATGAATGAAGTGAAAACAGCAGCAAATAAGGAGAAAGATAATAATATTTTGCAAAATCTTGTCAATCGTTTTGACGATTGTCACCAAAAGATTGGCAATTTTGCCAGAGATTCAATATTTGGATACGCTGGTAAATTTTTCGATCAGCTTTTTAAGAAACCTTATTAAAGTGAACAAAGGTAAATTTACGTATTACGTACGCTTTATGTTATTATCTAAACTTGTATATATTAATAGCAAAAGCATAGCTAAATTCTTTATTTTTTTCAGATGTACAAGAATCGTTTTTTTTCTTCAAAATATCAACATTTATGTTCATACAGTTATTATGTAATAAAATTTTCAAAAGTGTAATAAAAAATTTATAGACCAATTTTGTGATAAATTTTTCAGTTAGAATAATTCACGACATACTTAAGTGTATAACTTTTCAATAAAATGCACAAATTGTTTTCATTTTCATTATTGTTTGTGAATATTTCTACAAAATCACTAGTTCATAGAGTTAAAACTAAGTCCAAATGTCATGAAGGAATAGACAGTTTGGTTTTTATTCCAAAAGTGGGATATGATTGTAAAATATAAGTTGTGATTCAAGTGATGCTTTTTCTGTGTCGACAATACAATCTGTTTCTACACGGAAAGAAATCTTGTTAGAATATTTAATATTTTTACACTCATATTTACAATTAGAAAAGAGCCATTGGTGATTCCGACGTTCTTCTTTTTCTCACGGCTCCTGCTTTTTCGTATAGTTTTAGCAAATATTGAAACGTGCTATATTTTATAACACCACTCCTACTTTTTCGTATAGTTTTAGCAAATTACGAAATGTTGCTTCTGATTTTTTGTATTTTAGTAAATAACAAAGTGCTAGACTGTTTACTTTCTATACTGTTTTTTCCTATATAGTTTTTTCAATATTCGAAAATTGTAGATTTGAATTAAGAAATAATAATTTCAGTTTTCGTAAAATGTTTCCAGTTAAAGGTATTCGTAAAACTATACCAACTTTTATTATCAAACCAGAATGTTTCGCAATTGAAAAACAAAAATATCAAAATTTCTATTCAGATTTATTAAATATTCTAACAAGATTTCTTTCCGTGTACAATAAAATTAACTTCTACTTTAAAATCAAATAATTCTATTCCAAGACCTGTTTCTTCTACAGTACAAAATGTTACATAAAAATCTCCAATTCCTTTAGTACAATCCACTATTCTGAAAGTACAACCTTCGTCCTTGACATTAAATTCTTCATTGATTTCCGAAATTACAACATTAAGTTAATTGTCAAGTGTAACTGAAAAGAATACCACTTCGAAAATCGAAATTTCAAAATTAAGAACTAATGCACCATCATCGGTGTCTTCAAAAACGACAACAGTTTGTGATTGTTTAGACAACATTTTGAATTTCTTGGAAGAAAATGTGGAATGTACGGCAATACTTACTGGCACAACATTTAATTTAATTTATGGAAATAAATAAATTTTTAATCTATTAAAGCATTTTTTTTTAATTTTGGACATATTTGCACTATATATGCAAAAAAAAAAAAAATTAATAAAAGTAAATTTAATCTTAGTTAATAGAAGCAATGTTCGGGAAACTAATCAAAAATCATGAAATTTATTGTTTTTTGGCTTGTATCGATTTAATGTATATTTGTGCTTGATAAAACTTCTATATAATAAAAGGTGATGAAATAAAGGAAATTTATTCCATGATAGAAATACTTTTCAAATTTAAAATTTTTAGTCAAGAAGTTTTAAAAAAAATTTTTTTTTTTTTTTTTTGCTATTTATAAAATAGTTTTTCAATTAATATCGCTATTTAGTTTTTTTTAATTACCCTATAATAAAAGTAATTGTCAATTTTTCGTTCCTCAATTTACAAATCATCGAAACATATTCAGATAATTTTTTTTTTTTACAAAAATGAAGTAAAATTGCGTTTCAAGGTACTGTATTTATAATATATTTTGATAATTTTTCAATCTTGGTTAAATGTATATTGAAAATTCATACATAAAAATATAAAAAAAAATTGAATAGAACTTAAAAAACATTTAGCCATTGTTGTACAATGTTAAGTTACATAATATTTTTCATTTAAATTGTAATATATAAAATATGTAATAGATTAATAATAATACTTTTCACTTTATCATTAAAATAATGAAACAAATGCATTGATTTTAATTAATAGAAGTAACATTAAAAAAATGTTGTTTTACATATTGTTGCAACATTGTCCATGCTTCAAACTTTTCTGTAACAAAAATTTTAATGACGTTAATGTAACAATTTATTTTTATTTTAATTAAAGATTTATTAATAATAATCAAAAACCAGATGTGCGATCGTTTAATTTTATTTTCACTTACGATGCTGAAGTACGCAACGTTTATATGATCAACGATTAGAAATCAATTTTTATTTAACACGGAAAATTATAAAATTGTTTACCTAAAAAAATATTTATATATAATTTGTTGATTAATAAAAACTATAAGAAATATTTTTTAGGCAAAGAATTATAGAATTTTTCATTTTAAAAAAATTAATTCTTTAAAAATCGGTTTGTCATAAACGTTGCGTATACTTCAGCTTCGTTTTCACTTTCACATTCACCTACACTGCCAGACGGTTTTTTTTTATTATTGTATTCGTTTGAAAATTTCCATTCGGGCGTTTTTGAGGTCGTTGATTATAAATTTGAAATCAGATTTTAAAAATTCAAAATATCAAATGAAATTTAAACAAATTATTGAATAGGTATTTATTAAACTTATTATTGGGAAATTTTGAAAGTCCTAATTAAAAAAGTGATATTACATTCGAAATTAGTGAATAAATTGAAAAAAAATCTGAAATCAACAGCCTTAAAAACCCCTGAGTTAAAACTTTTAGGCGAAATTGGTAAATTTTTAAAAAATCGTCTGCCATATTGGATCAGCCACTTTGAATTTTCAAAAACTAAGTTCAGTTTTGTATTTAACGAACCTAATAACCCCTGAATAAGAAATTTCAAGTAAATTTTAATGAATTTTTCAAAATTTTGTTCACGAGGTTATTTTTAATTCTATAATTCTATAATTTATATATCAATAATTTTGAAAAATTTTAAACATAAAATAACATTAAAAGGCTTAAAATTATATGCATTAAAAAAAAGGATAAAAATGTTTGAATTAATTCAAATATTTTGTTATTAAAAAAAAATTGTTTAAATATTGTTAAAAAAATTTTGTTTATTAAAAATCTAAGGTCATTTTTGAAAAGAGGAGAAAAAATAATATGAAATCAAAAAAAGAAAGATTGAAATCGGTTAATAATTAATCGACTTACAACAACTTTTGTAAATTTAAACGGGCGAATTCAATTTTGTGGCAAGCGGCTACCGGCGCTATGACTTCCCCCACTCCGTCATTTGGAGCAAGGTAAAATGATAAACTCTCTTTGACTTTCATTATAAATAAGAAAAAAAAATTCTTTCAATGTTTACAATTTTTTATCTTACAGTACACGTATTAAACTTTAAGTACTGTAACTTTGGATAAAAAATAATAATAATTATAGTGTTAGGAATTTTTTGAAAAAAAAAATTATCTCCCTCCCCCTTTCAGCTAGACTGTTTTTCTTTTTTTAAAAAAAGTTTTGTAAAGAAAAAAGAAATGCAATGGCCTTCATTAGAATCCGATAGAGTAAAAACTGTCCGAGTAATTGCAATTGTTTATATCTAAAAAACGTACCATTTTTTCTCTATCCATAATTATGCAATTAATTAATGAATTTCAATTCTTTCTTTTATATACATGATAGTATCATTCTTCAAGAGTATAATGACAGGAAAAAAAATTTAATTCGCTCCATATCGTTCTGTAGAAATTAGGTTGAAAAAAAATATGTTTTTAATTAACAAATGAAATAATTTACAAACTATTCATTCGATTGGGTTCGAAGTTTTTTCATTTTGTTCAGTATCGCGAATCCTCTAAAATGTAGAGAAAAGCAACGGGCACGCAAAAACCACCTTTCACCAACTTTAACAATTGTTTATAATATAATTTCTGCAACCGGAAATCGAGAGAAAACTATGGGGCCTTTATACTACCTTCCCCCCCCAAACTACTAAAATCCATTTAGAACTGCCTGTCTACATTTAATGGCACTTTTTGTCTTCACACAAAAAAAGGTAGGTAAAAAGTTGTAAAGATAGAGGATAAAAGTCGTTAGGATACAGGGTAAAGGATAAATTTGTGATGGATAAAAATGTTACTAAAATATTACTAGAAAAATGGATGTCATATTTGAGTAAACTGTCTAATTTTAATAAAAATATTAGTAATTTTACACTTAACTTATTAAATCCACAAATTTTATATAAATAACTAATTGCTCGTGGAAATATTTTGCCTATAATTATTGTCTATTAATAAAAATATCTTTGACTAATACAACTGACAGCTGACGACAGTGCGTAAATAATCAGAACTGGGAAATTACAACTCAACGTCTGTATTGTTGCACGAAAGCAGAGTTGGGTAGTAACTGAATTTTTTGTGCATATTAGGCTCTGTCAGTTCATCGAGATATTTCGAGTTCAAGATATGACGTCAGAGGCCTGGAGGGACAACAAAACAGACGACACAATGTTATTCTTACGGGGAAGAAAATATTTTCACATGCAACTATACTTATTTATAAAAAATTTGTGAATTTAATAAGTTAAGTGTAAAATTACTAATATTTTTATTAAAATTAGACAGTTTACTCAAATATTTCAACCATTTATCTAGTAATATTTTAGTAACATTTTTATCTATCACAAATTTATCCTTTACCCTGTATCCCAACGACTTTTATCCTCTATCTTTACAACTTTTTACTCACCTTTTTTTTCTGTGTTTATTGACTGAAAATTCGAGCAAATAAAAATTCTGTGAAGTGAATATTCGGTTATATAAAAATTCTGTAATATAGAAAATCGTTTTAATGAAAATTCTGCAAAATACTAATTCGAACAAATAAAAATTCGGCTCAAAAATAATTATGACAAATGAAATTCAATAAAATGAAAATTATAATATAATGATTTTTAGAATATAATCATGCATTCAAATAAAAAGTAAATTTTCGATAATGAAATTCTGTGTAATAAAAATTCTAATAAATAATTTAGAAATCATCGATTTCTATTTATTATAAGTACAATTATGATATTTTAATAAATTAAAAAAAAAAAATTCTTTTCACTTACTTGAAAAATAGTTTAATGTGAAAAAAAGAGTCTTTGCAAAAAACTGAAGACTCCTTCCGACGCTCCAAGAGTGAGAATTGAAAGAACACGACGAATTATGTTAAAGAATCCTTCTACATAACTAATCATTGTTTGTAAAAAACTATTATTTTTTGTCACAGCTGTTACTTTTAATCCTTCAAAATTTTCTCCTACATTTAAACTTTTCATAAATTTAAATATCTCTTGTACACCATCATTTTCCTCTGGTGTCATATTGCCAAACATCTTCTGAAGAGAATCATCGACATTTAATTTTTGTTGTGGTTGTGCAAAAGCTGGATAATTTGGATTTCCATAATTAAAACCAGGTGCAAATGGACCTGGATAATTTACATTAGCCGCATTTGGAACTGGATATCCATAACCTGGATTTGGACCTTGAAATTGATAATTTAAAGGTGGTCCTTGATTCTGACCTGGATTTGGACCTTGATATTGATAATTTAAAGGTGGTCCTTGATTCAAACCAGAATTTTGATTTTGATTATTTAAATTTGGAAGTCCTTGAGTGTAAGCCACATTTGGATCAAAATTATTATTTTGATTTGGATTAAATTGTGCGAATGTTGATGAAAGGGCAATGCCCATTAATCCAAAAATTAAAAGAAATTGTCTCATTTTTTTAATAAATCAAAAAAAATTTCTAATTAAATCGAAATACTGATTAGAATGAACTGATGAAGAGCTACTTATAATAAAAATTGTTCACATAAATTACATTTATATATAAGATATAGCTAATAAAGAATTATTGACACAGGTGAATTTTTCAAAAAAAAATAACGTTGGAACTAAAGAGTAAACATTAAAAAACTAAAATTTATTACAATTTTTCCACGTATATATTTTTTTACGTCGTTTTTTTTTTTTTATTATTTGAACAAAATTAGCAATTACGTATTTTATTTGAGACACATTTTAAAAAACAGACGTTAGAAATTTATTCTTCTTTTTTAATAATAATAATAATAATCATCATCTACTTAAAAATTATTATTTATTAATGTAAATAATAGATGGCTAAAGAAATTGAATTTATAATTTTATTGTTTATTTAAATTAAATTAATATCAAGGGCGAAATTTTAAATTTTCTTGACTCGAAATAATATATTGTACATTTTTATATTAAATTATTTGAATCGAATAAAAATATATTTGTCTCTCAGAGCCTAATAATTTTTTTTTGTTTCAATTTAAAAAATTTAATTTATCATAAATAAAATTTATTTGAAACAAATAAATATTTATATATATATATATATATATATATATATATATGTATATATATATATATATATTATAGAGTATGAAATAATAGTTGTAATAAAAATCTATAACACGTTGGCAGCATTTAAAACAATTCAACAAAACGCATATATATATAGAGCTCTACTATTCAAAATCATGATTCTACATTTCTTTCAATCAGACACAACTTGTTTCTGTTACATTTTACACTTTCTAGAAATGTCGTCAAATGTAGAAAAGAAAAAAAAACCGGCCTTTTTAACGTCACGTATTTTCAATGACATTAGTACTTCATTCACTAGGGTTGATTGCCGACGAATCTTGGTCCACCATCGGAATTTTAATGAACATTATAGTCTCTGATTTCTCTCAGGATGTTAAATCTTTTTTTTTTTTTTTTTTGTTTTTTTGTTAATTTCTCACTCTAAACGAATTCTCAAGAGATTTATTTAATCTACCGCTACGCAGAAAATCAATTTAAGGAGTATATTGCACTTTTATTATCTTTTGACATATACACACTATTAATTTCATGATATTTTGGAATGCAACGTTTTTATTCGATATATGGTATTAAATTGATACAAACATTGAAATTATTTTTTAGAAATCATCCAAAAATTGGGATCATTTTTCAATACACAATATCTTAATTTTCTAATGACATTTGTAAACAAACAGGATTGGGAAGCAGGAGTCCAAAATTATATTCTTCCATAAAAAAAGTTGCGTATGTTGTTCATTAATAATTTTCGGAAAGTTTACACTCTTGGCCAGATTTGCCTACACTTTTTTGTCCTTTTCTAACGCATATGTTGTCATGACAACACGTGTGTTAAAAAAGGAAAAAAAAGTGTAGCCATATATATGGCTAGGAGTGTACAATATTCCCAGGTGAAAAATTAACGTTACTAACGTTACTAATGTTCTATAAAAAAAAATTAAGAGTTTCTAAAATATATTTTCACAGAAACTTTGCCACTACTTTCCCATTACCACTTTCACTTCCACTTAAACTTTTTATAATTTTCATTCCCATTTCCATTTCCACTTTTTTATATTCATTGCCACTTTCACTTTTTCTAATTTTCATTTCCATCCCTATTTCCACTTTCAGTTTTTTATATTCATTGCAACTACAACTTTTACTAATTCTCCTTCCCACTTTCACTTCCACTTCCACTTGTTCCAATTTTCATTCCCATTTCATCTTCCACTTTTTTATTTTCATTACAACTTTTTTATATTTTCACTCCCACTTCCATTCCTATATTTTTTTAAATTTCCATTACCACTTTCACTTTTTCTAATTTCCATCCATTGTAATTAAAAAAAGTGGAAATGGTTGTGTAAATGGAAACTAGAAAGAGATTTAGTCGAAATGGCAACAGCTAATGGAAATTAGAAGTGGAAAAAATGGGAGTAGAAGTGGGAATGAAAATTAGAAAAAGGGAAGTAGGAATAAAAATTATAAAAAGTGGAAGTGGAAGTGGTAATGAAAATAAAAAAGTGGAAGTGAAAACGGGCATGAAAATTATAAAAAGTGGAAGTGAAAATGGGAATGAGAGTTAGAAAAAGTGAAAGTGGAAACGGTAATGAAAATAAAAAAGTGGAAGTGATAATAGGAATAAAAATTATAAAAAGTTCGGGTAAGAACATTAAATACTTCCTGGTGGTCGATTTTCGACAAGTTTCTGCACAGATAATTTTTTTTGCCGAAACACTACGATAGTGCATTTTCATGTATTTTTTCACGCTGAATCCGAATTCGAAGTCAGAATTGACAGATTGGCTCAAATTTTGAAGATAATTCCGAAAAACTGATTTTGAGTTTTTTGTTACTTGTGTTTTTTTGCAATTATCTCAAAAATTTGAGCGAATCTAACAATTCTGACTTTGGATTCGGATTCAGCGACAAAAAATACATGGAATTAGACTATCGCAGTGACATTCAAAAATTTTTTAACTTTTTGATTTTATTTTTCTTTCTGAGCAGTTTTTTGAGTTTATCTCAAAAATAAGAGCCAATCTGATAATTCTGACTTCGGATTCGGATTCAGCGTGAAAAAATACATGAAAATAGACTAGTGTAGTGTCTCGGCCAAACAACTTTTTATTTTTTGTGTGCCTGTGTTATTGTTGAAACTTACTAAAAGCGTTCGGATTTACCCCGGTTGACCCTATATTGTTGGACAATAATAATAATAATTTTTTTTTATTAACATATTATAAATAAACAATTTTTTTTAAGACAGCTAAAAATTTCTATTGTTTCTAACGTTAACAATAATTTTTTTTGGTTTAATATTTTTATAGAAAGCGACCATTAAAATCCCCGACCAGTGATTTTTAGAAGCTTAGCATTCAATTTTCTAGTTCCCTTCCACCATATTGGAAGCGCCATTTTAAATTTTTAAAAACTAACGCAGATTCATAAAATTATTTACAATTAAATATTTGAAAAAGTTTCTATGTAAAAAATATATTTATATTAATTTAGTTTTTCGTTCCAAATTTATTTCTCTGAAAAGTATTATTACAATTTTTTTCTTTATCATTTTCTTTTTATCTATTTATTCTGTGTAGGGACATATACCTTGGAGGGTTTTTAGAGGTCCGTATGGAGCTAAGCATCTTTTGAATATGTATGACCTTAAAATCTTTACCTTAATGCACAAGCAACTCAGAAAGTGTAACTGTAACCGGATTTATATATATATATGGGACGTTCTTTGTCAACCGGACCACCCCATCTCTCCATAATTGGTTTAATTTAAAAAAATTTTATCATATTGGAAAAATTAGCTTGGAATGTCTACTTTTTAATCCCGTTGGGCGCTTTTTGAAATTCAAAATGGCGACTTAAATATGGCGCCTAAACGACATAAAAAACACAAAAAATCCACTAATATGATCTATATTATTGTTTAAAGCTTCACATATGACGATAAAAATAACCACAACATAGTTTACTTACAAACTGATAACGTATCTCCATTCAAAATTCAAAAATTCAAAATGGCGGATTAAATATGGCGGATAAAATTAAAAATTGAGCTAGACTCGTGAAAATTACTACTTGGAGGTTTTCGAGGTCGCTGATTACGAATCCGGTGTTAGTTTTCAAAAATTCAAAATGGCGGATCCAATATGGCGGACAAAAATTGAAAAATTGTTTAGATTCGACTGAAACTTGTTACTCGGGGGTTTTTGGGGTCGCTGATTACGAATCCGTTGTTAGTTTTCAAAAATTCAAAATGGCAGATTCAATATGGCGGAAAAATTGAAAAATCGTGTAGATTCGATTGAAACTTGTTACACGGGGGTTTTTGGGGTCGCTGATGACGAATCCGGTGTTAGTTTTCAAAAATTCAAAATGGCGGATCCAATATGGCGGACAAAAAATTGAAAAATCGTGTAGATTCGATTGAAACTTGTTACACGGGGGTTTTTAGGGTCGCTGATTACGAATCCGGTATTCGTTTCCAAAAATTCAAAATGGCGGATCCAATATGATGGACAAAAATTAAAAAATCGTTTAGATTCGCCTGAAACTTGTTACTCGGGGGTTTTTGGGGTCGCTGATTACAAATCCGTTATTAGATTTTAAAAATTCAAAATGGCAGACTTAAAATAGTAGCCCAAAATTTAAATAATTAAGTTAAACCCGTAAAATTGTTTACTGGGGGGTTTTCGGGGCCACTGATTACGAATCTGCGGTTACTTTTTAAAAATTCTAAATGGCTGACCAAAAATCCAAGAAATTGAGCTAAACTCGTTAAAATGTCTACCTAAGGGTTTTTCAGGACAATCTTTACGAATTCATCGTTACTTTTTAAAAAATCAAAATGGTGAATATAAAATGGTGGACCAAAATATAAAAAATTGATCTAACTTTTTTATATTGAACGTAAAAAGGTGCCATTTGAACTTATCAAATACAACGCCAGATAACTTTTTATGGAAATTACGTGAGGATTATTTAATTAATAATCACAAAACTAGCTTAATTTTTTAATTCTATCCGCTATTTTGAATTTTAAATAGAGATTTGTCATCAACCATTTAAAAATTTTTTAAAACTGACATTGGATTTGTAATCAGCGACCAAAAAACCCCCTATGTAGACATTTTTACGAAATTAGCTCCATTTTTTCAATTTTTGTCCGCCATATTGGATCCGCCATTTTGAATTTTTGAAAACTAACACTGGATTCGTAATCAGCGACCTCGAAAACCCCCAAGTAGTAATTTTCACGAGTCTAGCTCAATTTTTAATTTTATCCGCCATATTTAATCCGCCATTTTGAATTTTTGAATTTTGAATGGAGATACGTTATCAGTTTGTAAGTAAACTATGTTGTGGTTATTTTTATCGTCATATGTGAAGCTTTAAACAATAATATAGATCATATTAGTGGATTTTATGTCGTTTAGGCGCCATATTTAAGTCGCCATTTTGAATTTCAAAAAGCGCCCAACGGGATTAAAAAGTAGATATTCCAAGCTAATTTTTCCAATATGATAAAATTTTTTTAAATTAAACCAATTATGGAGAGATGGGGTGGTCCGGTTGACAAAGAACGTCCCATATACTGAACACAGATGAAAATTTAATGCAAGGAATTACTTTACTTGTTTATCAGGATTTGAAACTTTAATTTTGTTTTAAATTTAAACAATAAAATGAATCTTTTTCTTTAAATATATAACATTGATAATGACGCGGCATATATATGATAAATTATATATGAAGCAACTATATATAGTCAATATATACTTTATAAATTCTCATCTTTTTCAATTGTAATGCAACAAATTTCAATTTTCTCTTTCTCTGATCCGCAGAAGATTACATTTGAGAATTTCAATCAAATCGATAATTAAAGATGAGTTATTAGCTTAAAGTAATTGAAAATCGCATCCTGACATGTCCGTTAAAAGCAACAGTAATTACTAGAAACGGAAATGAAACAGCGGCCATCTTGTTCTTACACTAAATTCAATTTCATGTTTTGATTGTATATGTCATATATAATCAATGTTCTAAATTGGTAACATTTTTTTAATGATTTATAAATATAAAATTGTTGCAAAGATACAGGATAAATTTTTGACTATTTTTCTTTTCTGTTCGACGTCATACTTATTTATATTAGCGTTTGGAGTACCTCTAACTTGAAAATGTTGCAACTCAAGAATTTTTTAACTTTTTCGTCTGCTAAACATAAAACTTTTTGGAATTTCTTAAATTTCCTTGTGAGCCATTCGTAATAATTCATCTCTCACCTGAGTTGCAACAGTTTCCCCGCAAAAGCGCTAGTAGTCATCGGATTCATAGTCAGCGTCCCCGAAAACCTTCGAGCAACAAGTTTCAAAGGATTTCGAACGATTTTTAAAAATGGCCGCCATATTGGATCCACCATTTTGAATTTTAAAAATTTAACTAACTAAACTAAATAAATTGTCAGCAGGGTTTCATAAGCTGCAATTGGCTTAATTGACCTAAATAAATTATTATTATTCTTAAAAAAAATGCGTAAAAAATTTTTTTTTTCAAACTAATTCAAAATTGTTGGAAAATATTTTTAAGATAAAATATTAATTTTTTTTATTGATTTGTAATAGTAATTTCAATTAAATTATACACTTTGGCAATTTTGCGAATATTTTAACACACGAGGTGTTGCTTAATTTTCTATATGAAGAGCAATGATAATAATTTGTCACAAGTGTGTGACAAATTTATGTATTAATTTTTATAATAATAACGATACATGTTTAAAATTTTAAATTGTAAATTAAACCTCTTAAAAATGACAATTTTTTTTAAAAAGAAATTTAAATTTTTACAATTTTAAGTCGTATAAAATTTAAAAATAGATAACATTTGATGTATATTCAAAGCATATAAATTTTTGTTACAAATTAGAACTTACACAAAAATTGAAACATCATGCAACGCAACGTTTATGATAAACAATTTTTAAAGAAATAATTTTTTAAAATGAAAAATTCTATAATTTTTTGCCTAAAAAATATTTTTTGTAGTTTTCATTATTCAACATAAAAAAATATTTTTTAGGCAAAAAATTATAGAATTTTTCATTTTAAAAAATTATTTCTTTAAAAATCGTTTATCATAAACGTTGTGTGTACTTCAGCTTTGTAAAAACTTTTCTTAAAACTAGGTTTTCATTTCATGACTATTTAGCTTCCTCATTATGATACACTTATATTCAAGATTAAAAGAAAGAGTACAACTAAAATAGCGATCAATTTTATAAATATTGGTAAAATTTTAAGTTTATATACATCAATAGATTCGTTATCATGCTAGGAATTCAATTTTGACAAGAATTAATTAAAATTTCTATATAGGAAAAAGTAATTTCAAAAAATACAAAAAACAATTTTTTTCAAAAATTCAAAAAAATTATTTAATCTATAGATTTCAGTAAAGTATGAACTTTATATATAGGTTAATCGATTCATTTTAATGCAAGAAATAAGTTTTTTTACCAAACAAAATTAAATTTACACAGAAAAAAAAAATTTTGAAAAAATTGTATAAAAAAAATGTTATGAATATATTTGGAAATCCTTGTGTCAGATTTTAGGTATTAATGATTACAATAAGCATACAAAATTTCAGGATAATACGTTAAAACGTTTCTGAGATAATTTGTACACAATATTTTGTGACATACACACACATATACACACTCATACATACACACACATACATCTGGATATTTGATTAAATATAGATGATTAATGAGGAAGTATAGATTAAAAAAGAATTCTTATAATATGAATATTAAAGTTACGGTGACGTGACAATATATATATTTGTTATTGTGTTACGTTGAAACGTGTTCTAGGAAGTTATGTTATCTACTTTTTGTTAATACAACTTTTCAAATCTTGTTGAGAACCTCTTAATATAGTTAAAAATAGTAAAAATCTAAGATTTTTTTGGGTCGTTACTTTCTCATGAGGAAGTAAAAAGTAAACTATATTTTCTTTTAAATTAGTAAAAATTTTGATTAGTTTGAATTAGTGACTCACTTTTTGCTTCTAAATTAATTTTTACTAATTCAAAAGCAAAAAGTGAGTCACTAATTCAAACTAATCAAAATGTTTACTAATTCAAATTTAGAGAGAATATACCAAATCAAAGCAAAAAAAAAAATCATATTTCTTATAAAAATATTGTCAAAAAAATTTTATTTGAAAATAATTTAAAACATAAATGAGGTAAAATTCCTGAACTGTCACAGGTCCAAAAATGAAGTCTACGGGATCGAGCCAAGATTTTCAGGGATTGTTGTCCTATTGGATAGATCTTCGAATATCAAGTATTGTGAAGTTTTATCAAAACCTGTAGGATGTGGAGGGGGTTGAAATTTCCCACTTTTGATGAACACTCACCTTTTCAAGCCTTTGTAACTTTTTTCCTTTTTGTCGTACAAAAATTTCACTAGAAGGTTTTTTTTAGGTTTTTTTACGTACATTTTGATAAAAATTATTAATTTGAAAAAAAAAATTTTTTTGACCCTTTTTTTGCAAAAATAAAAATAAATTTGTATTTTTCTCGACAAGAGGTATTTTTAATTTTTTTTAAAATATTTTCATTCGAAAGCTGAGATTTTTTCCGATGAAATATGTAATTTCCAGGAGGGCGTTTTTTTTTTCTTCGAGTAATGAAAAAAAGAGTAAAGAGGTGCACCAAGTATCTCGCGCAACTGATGTGACGCGACATCTGTTTATTCATTGGTATATACAGCATAACTTTACGCTAATAAATTTCATGAAACATTATTGTTTCTCTACTTAAATAATATAATATGTGATTAAGAAGATTTTTTAAATTTTATGAAAGTATTATTATTAATACGATAATTGTACGAACTTCTGTACTTTTAAATTTTTTTATATACAAGGATCTAAGTTAATGAAACTTTAAACTTGATAACTAATATCAATCACAAATAATGGTTTAAAAATAAGCCGTTAAGGTCTTAATGAAAAACGAGATATTAATATGACAAATATTTAGTTCTATTAGATTCAAAACAAGCCTTTGTGGTCTTGGACTCAATACAAAATTTTATTCGCTAGAAATGAGACGTTAAAAGTCTTCAATCAAGCCCATGAGGTCTAGATACTAGTGAGTTGTAACTAGATGTACAACAAAAGTGCCCGAGTGTAAAGTGTCATGGACGCCTTTCCACAAATGTGACGCGTCTATAGTTAATCGGAACTAAATGAATTAATTCAAAAGACTCACATCTTCATTCCTGTATAAAAAATTTAAAAACTATGTTTATAAAACATTTTCATATCATGAATTGTTTGTGTCCTATAAATTCAGCTTTAATTGTTATGAGTGTGAAAATAATGTTATATATACAACATAATTTTATTACAATTTTCTCACAAATATAAAAATATATAAATTGTATACAAAAATAAATTGGTCTCTATATGTTTTATAATATAAAGTATGATTTATATCAATAAAATATTGTTTGATGTTTCAAAACTTGTGTAAAATTTCAATAATATGGTGTTGACAGGTTTCATAAAAGTTTAGGTTATGTTAGCTAATTTTTATACCGCGCAGTGGTTTGATTTAAGCCCAGTTTCGGGCTTGTGGCTACTTTCTATTTCAAAAGGCAGCTTATTGTTAGCCCCTACAGTAGGCTTAAAGTAAGACTTATGCTATGAGCGAGTTAGAAACTATATTCGGTCTAGTTTGTGTCCCATATTGAAACTAGCTTCTTTTCGGGTTTGAAACAAAACTTATTTTTTCCTGTGTAGATACTCTTGCCTTATAGAAACTTGGAATGGACTATATGTTCTACATGTTATAACATTCACGAAAACATGAATCTTTTAAACGTTATAAATGACTCTCAATTGGTATCAACGAAATATTAACTCAATTTAGAAAAATATAAAATAGTAAATAAAATATATTATATAACTAAAACATTTTGAGTGACAAAACCTGACAAAACTCTTTTAGTGAATCCAGTTAGTCGTTATGAATTTTGTTCAATTATTAAAATACAACAAAATATGATATTCTTAATCACATATTATATTAATTAAGTAGAGAAACAATAATGTTTCATGAAATTTATTAGCGTAAAGTTATGCTGTATATACCAATGAATAAACAGATGTCGCGTCACATCAGTTGCGCGAGATACTTGGTGCACCTCTTTACTCTTTTTTTCATTACTCGAAGAAAAAAAAAAACGCCCTCCTGGAAATTACATATTTCATCGGAAAAAATCTCAGCTTTCGAATGAAAATATTTTAAAAAAAATTAAAAATACCTCTTGTCGAGAAAAATACAAATTTATTTTTATTTTTGCAAAAAAAGGGTCAAAAAAATTTTTTTTTTCAAATTAATAATTTTTATCAAAATGTACGTAAAAAAACCTAAAAAAAACCTTCTAGTGAAATTTTTGTACGACAAAAAGGAAAAAAGTTACAAAGGCTTGAAAAGGTGAGTGTTCATCAAAAGTGGGAAATTTCAACCCCCTCCACATCCTACAGGTTTTGATAAAACTTCACAATACTTGGTATTCGAAGATCTATCCAATAGGACAACAATCCCTGAAAATCTTGGCTCGATCCCGTAGACTTCATTTTTGGACCTGTGACAGTTCAGGAATTTTACCTCAAATTTAAAATTTAAGTAAATAGTACAGGTATTGTAAATCAGTTTGAATTAAGAAAGGTGAATAAAAAATTTAATTTATTAATTTGTATATATAATATATCATAATGCGAATACAAATTAGGAAATAATCTCCAACATTGCTTTGTATATATTATAATTTTTATTAATTCTTCCTTGTTCTAAAAGTTTTGTATATATATATATATCAAGTGTGTGTGGTATTTCATGTTAAACGGATTCTTGAGCTCTTTTATACTCGTAAACGCTACCACGTTGAAGAAAGCTTTTCTGTGTTTCTTCAAAATGTTGAATATTTTGGCCCGGCAAACCGTAGCCACCTCCACCTGGTGTCTGAAGGATGAAAATATCCTGCAAATATTGAGATATTTTCATATTGTAATATAAAAATTATATTTAATTTTTTTTATTTACTATTTTTTTCAGTTTCATCTAGATTTTTTAATTTTATAATTATATTATTTCAATTTACATTAATAAATTGATGACAAATCTTTTATGCGTAATAAATATTGCTTGTATCAGATGACATGTAATTAAATATAAAAAATAAGAATTTTTAATAGATCCTTCAGTTGATTGCTCAATTTCTAATCTAAAAGAGAGAGAAACAATTGTTCATATTCTAGGGGAGTGTCCAGTATATACTGTACTAAGAAATTTATTTTATGAAGACATAAATTTAAAATTCTCCAATGGGCTTACTTGGATGGATTTGTTGACTTCGAATGATAATAACAAATTGAGGGCTTTGATCGAGGGGGAATTTACTAGTAAAAATTGTGTACACTTGATTTCAACTACACATATTACCATTATTACCTTAGTATTACACTTTTTACAAGTATTACATACTACTACCAAAATAATACTGTATTACAAAGTATTACACATATATTACTGAGTATTACTTTTTATTACAAAAAATATTACACGTCAAATAGCACTTTCAATAAAATTACTTAAAATTATTATTTAATAGCAAAACTTTAAAATAAGAAATAGAGAAATAAATAATTAAATATTTTTAAATATTAGGGTAAGTGCATCAATTACGGCGCGTTCATAAAAAATAACTATTAGTATTATTATATTTAATATAACTGTTGCCAAATGATTAAAAAAAATTATTTTAATCTTTTTTTGATACAATTACTAATGAAGATGTACATTTAAACAATTATTAATTAAATTATTTGAGATCAAATTTTTTCCCTCGCCGTAATTGAAACATTTTTAATATTTCCATTGGCTCCAATTTCGGCGGGCAAAGTATCTTCAAAATACACGTAATTTTGATCACCGAAATTGATACAAACGCGCCGCAATAGAAAATTACGGTATTAGTTTTAATTTCTCATATTTGTTTAAATAATCGATTTTTATAAAATTAAACATTTTTTTAAACATCTAAATAACATAACCTTTTAGTTGAATAAGTCTTAAATTGAGTTTATATAATAGAAATGTCGAATTTTCTATTTCAAAGGTGTTTTGACTCGAATCGCGTCGCAATTAGTGCCATTTACCCTACTTATAAAAGAAAATAATAAATTTCTCTTTTTTAAAACGTAAATAACAATATTATTTCAAATGTTTTGAAATTTCTTTTAAAGAACACGATAAATATAACTTATTTGTTTTTAACTTTGGACGAGGAACTGAACAAATATAATTTTCTATATATTATAATATCCGTGAGCATCCATGTTTATAATGTTTAATATTTGGTTTTTTGCTATCTTAAACCACGAACACAAACAATCTAAGCATCGTGTATTTTATTTCGGTGTAATTACAGGAGCAGATGTTTTACAGTAGTCGATTTTTTTACTTATTCCGGTAAGGTAGCTAAACGCTAAAAATCGGCACAGTTTTCTTGTGTGTATCAAATTAATACAAGAATTAAGATCAACTCATGCAACGTTTTGATTCGATATAAGGTATCAAATTGATCCAAATATTTGGATCATTTTCAAGAAATAATCCAGAATATGGGATCATTTTTTGATACCTGAATTGGTATCAAAGTATAACTGTCATGGCTGGCATGCTCTTATTGACAAGTTTATTAATTAATTTATTCACTGCACTGAATATTCAGATATTAAAAATACTTTTATTATGAATTTTAAGAAAGAGAGAAGCGAAAACTTATAAATTGCGATAAATTAAATAAGAAAAAATTTATTTCGAAATAAAATGAAATACACTAACCTTTATTTATGTTTATCACATAAGATTTAAGTTAAGTTCACAATCACAACACTTGAAAATTTTTAATTATTTTTGTGGTTCAAATAATTATCAATAATTTATTTATTATAAAAGTAATGCACGCTTGATAAATATTTCTAATGCGTTGTCAATTAATGCAATTAATAATTTCCTATTACACAATATCATAATCGACATATATGACATTTGTAAACAAACAGGGTTGGGAAACAAGAGCCCAAATATGTTCGTCTAAAGCAGAGTTGGGTAGGATTGAAATTCGCTTTGGACGAATATATTTTGGGCTCTTGTTTCCCATCCCTGTTTGTTTACAAAAGTCATATATGTCGATTATGATATTGTGTAATAGGAAATTATTAATTGCATTAATTGACAACGCATTAGAAATATTTATCAAGCGTGCATTGTTAAATTTTGTTCATTTATAATAAATAAATTATTGATAATTATTTGAACCATAAAAATAATTAATTTTCAAGTGTTGTGATTGTGAACTTAACTTAAATCTTATGTGATAAATATAAATAAAGGTTAGTGTATTTCATTTTATTTCGAAATAAATTTTTTCTTATTTAATTGCTCGCGATTTATAAGTTTTCGCTTCTCTCTTTATTAAAATTCATAATAAAAGTATTTTTAATATCTGAATATTCAGTGCAGTGAATAAATTAATTAATAAACTTGTCAATAAGAGCATGCCAGCCATGACAGTTATACTTTGATACCAATTCAGGTATCAAAAAATGATCCCATATTCTGGATTATTTCTTGAAAATGATCCAAATATTTGGATCAATTTGATACCTTATATCGAATCAAAACGTTGCATTCCAAAATGATACCATCAACCCTGTTGAAAATTCCTATGTGAGAACACATATGGGATCCCATCCAGGATCTCTTGTGAGTTCTTATGTGGGTTTCAAATTTTTACTTATATTAACATGTTTTGGTTTGATTTTCTTTAAATTTTTTATGGTATTAAACCATAATACCACAATATTACAAGTATTACACAGTATTACATGGTACTACACAATAATACTTATTATTACAAGACATTACAAAATATTACAGGTATTACCGAGTATTACCAGGCAAGTGTACACTTGACTACCAGAGTAAATTCCCCCTCGGCTTTGATAGACTTTATATTAAAAGTATTGAAAGCGAGTTCTCCTATGATGTGGTTTTTAATAATAATTTTAGTTTATAAAGAAATTTTTTGTTTGTAAAAAAGAAAAAAGATGAATATTGCTATTGTATTTGCACTCTATTCTATTTTTAATATTTGAAGACAATAAAGTAAATTATATTACTGCTCGTATCAGAAAAATTAATATTTCCCTATAAAATCCATCAGACATGCCCTTATATATTTGTGAAGAAGAAAAACATTTCTATTCTCAATATAAAGTAATATATTGCGAATAGAACGTTTTTCCGTTTTAGTATATTTTACAAAGTCGACGTTGGAGTATGTAGTATTTTAAAGTCTATTTGGGTTTATATATATAGAGAGAGAGAGCCAAAATGTACAGTACACAGGTGAAATCCTTTTCACTTTTGAGATGTGCAAATTTATTGCTGACTTTGTTGATTTTTTTTCTTTTGCTCACATATAGAAGTACATGACTTCAGATGTTGTCTCATAACATCAGAAGGTAGGATAAGAAAGAAAAAGGGTTTCATCCAGAAAGATAAAATCTTTACGAGAAAACATAAAATGTCAAATCTTTTACCCGACTCCTTTGTTTTCTTTTATACATTCTTCCCTCTCTTTTATTATGACTAAAAGTTATCAGAAATCTTTCAACAAAGAATTTAAATTTTTTTCCATTATTCCTTTTACTTTTAATTCTTGTGTCTACGTAATATGTTAATTTTCTTAAATTGTTAATTTTTTTTTTTTTTTTTTTTTTCTTGTAAAAACAGTTGAAATATACATTTTTTTTTATCTATTCAAACATACCAATTCGTATTTATTTAAATTTACATATTTAAATGTTTCCAATTTAAAATTGACAAAATCGCAATACTTTTTTTTTTTAATAAAACATATTTTTCATTTTCAATATGTCAAAAGTTTCATTAAATAAATATGTAAATGACGAAACAATTTGTCAAATATATAAATTGTTGAATATACATTAAATTTTAGATAGATTTATAATAAAAATGATGACCTTTGGATAAATAGATTATAATAACCTTACGTCAATGTTTCGAAATCAAAATTATTTCCTCTTCAGGGAGTCTAATAAAATAAAAAAAAAAAAAAAATTACAAACAAACAATGATATAGAAAAATTAAAATAATAAAAGAATAATCCCAAATTACAAAAAAAAGAAGAACATAAAAATTCAATGTCATTCTCACTATCGTCATGATATAAATATTATTATAGAGTAAACATCGAAAAACACTTACACATTGGAGAAATAGTATCTGGAGAAAATATTTTTTAAAAAAACTTATAATCACAAAATAATAATTAAATAACATATCATTTTAAAAGAATAATTGACTTTGAATTATATAAAGAATAATTAAATAGTTTTAATTAAAAATTAAAATTAATAAAATAAATAAATAAAATAAAAATTGGAAAAAAATACCACAAAAATTATCCATTTTTTTAAATTGACAATAAAAATTAATAACAGAAAGTTTATTTATAATCTATTTGTCCAAATAATATCGTTTTAATTATTAATCTATCTTAATATTAACATTAAATTTAAGTATAAATTAAAAGAAAATTTAGGTCTGGTCGAGGGTGAAATATAACTTCAAATTTAGGCCTTTAAATGTCGTTGAGGTCATAAAGATAAAAATTACCTTAAAAATCATTGTCAAATTTCAGGGTCATAAGTCATGGGGCGACAATAGACCCTCATAACAAAAGGATATCCCTAGGATGTCCATATCAATGGTCGATATCCTAGAATGGTCCCCAGGATATCTTGGGATATCCAAACCGCCGGTCTGTGGGACATCAACAGGACATCCATAGGATATCCACAGGATATCCCTAAGACATCCACAAAATATCTATTGGATATTATATCGCAGGATATCCATGGGATATCCTCAGGATGTCCGTGGGACATTCTTAGGATATTCACGGGACATTTAATATATCAACATATATTTTTAAAGGTTAAAATTGTTAAGCTAATATAATGAATAATAACATAATAAAAACAAAAATCTTATGAGCTTCTAATTTATTTTAAATGAAGATTTGAAACGCATTTTTCAAAGTTTTTAAATAAACTCATGCACTTAATGTATAATTAATATTAATAGTTATTCGTTATTTGCGGGGAAGAATTTATATTGTTTAAAGCCAATTTATTTTCTGACAATATTAAGCATATGAATAAAGGAATGAATCACGAATGAGAAAAAAATTAGTTAATAATTTTTCAAATTAAACAACTTTCTCGAAAAACAAGTTGCATTTTATTTTATTTATATAAAATTTAATTCACAGAATATTCTCACTCGTTGTCTCATAATGACTTTAAAAACAGTATCCTGAGAATATCTTCTTGACGTCCAGAAGATATACTGAGAATATCCTGAAAATATCTGTGGGATATCCTGACGATATCTATGGGATATCCTGATGATATCTGTGAAATATCCTGACGATATCTATGGGATATCTGGAGGACATTTATGAAAGTCTATAGAGATATCCAGAAGATATCCTCAGATATCCAAAGGATATCCAAACCGACGATTTTTTGGATATTCTTAAGAGATCCTTTTGATATCCATAGGACATCCCTAGGATATCTGCGGGATATTATCAATATATCCCAAGATATCTTGTGTTATTAGGGGAGTCTTAAAATTAGGTTAATAATAATTATGTAAGAAACATAACTTCAAAGCACAAGATTAAATATCAACATCATAGGTAGAAGGGAGGACAACCTCAAAATTTAGTTTTGAAAATTTAAGCTAGTAATAACTTAAAATCAGATCAAGGGGCAAACATAACTTCAAAATAATCTCAATTTTAAATTAATTTAACAATTAGACTTGAAAACAAATTCATGTAAATAAAGAAAAAATTAATGACAAAATAAATTTAATTTAAAAACCAAATAATAAAGAAAAAAATTTAGCGGAATATATAATTAGAATATCTGAAAAAGTAGATTTAAGACTCAGTTCATATAATTTGATAACTAATTTTCGAGAAGCAGAATAGTATATCAGGTTTCAAAAAAGAAAATAATAATAATAATAATAAAAACTTACTCCAGCAGTAACAGGAACAGCAGTTTTTGCACCTAAATTAATAACTCTTCCATTCACTTTGATTAAAGTATTTATTCCACAAGCACCAGATGAACCTCCATTAAGACCAGGAGGATTATGTACTCTTCTTTCAGTTAAAACGGAGAGTGTCATTGGTCCTCTAAAAAAAGATAATATTTTTCATCTCAAAATGTGAATTGTATTTTATAAGCATATGTTACAAAGTATAGAAAATTAATTTTTTTTTTCATTTTTTTTCGAAATAGGAAAAAATTTGAAATAAATAAAAATAGTTAATTACAAAATATAAAAACTTTTCGGATTATTTTTATTTTTTCACGATGCTCAAGAAGCTATAACAGATATGACAAAAATAGGTTGTTATCTCTGAAATTCTTTTTGCAAAAAGTGACTTTTAATTATCGCCCTATAAAACCAGCATTGAACGTGAAAATGATAAACATTGATTTTAAATACTTTTTTTTTGAAATACTGATACTTTTTACAAAATCGGCCAACATACAAAGAATCCTTGTCTTGTAAATTTCAAAAATCTGAAAGATTATGCGAATTCATGAAAAAAGAAGATTGCAAAATTGCAAATAAGAAAGTAATATAATGACAGTCGGTAGTAGGTTCATTACGTACAGTCGCCGTCAGATGGCAGATGCAGGTAGGGAGCACTTAGTCGAAGCTGTCATTATATTACTTTTTTATTTGCAATTTTGCAATCGCATTTTTCCATGAATTCGCAAAATTTTTCGGATTTTGGAAATTTATAAGACAGAGGGATTCTTTGTATGTTAATAAATTTTAATTAATAATAAATTAAATAAATTTTATTTACTAATCTGCTTATTTATGTACATAAATAAAAGTAAAAAGTAATTTATAAAATTTTTTTTAAACACAAAAATGAAAAACAAAAGTGTAATACCTAAACAGCAATTGTCGAATAACTCCATCACCCCCGGAAAAAGCTCCTCGTCCACCACTTCCGCTTCTCAGAGAAAATTTCTTCAAAATAACTGGATAACGTAATTCGAGTATTTCAGGATCTGTAATTCTAGTATTGGTCATATGTGTGTGAATTCCACTTCGTCCATTCCACGTTGGTCCCTAAAAGGTTATAATTAAATTTATCGATTTGAAATTATGACTCTCACTCTATATACATATATATATATACAAATGCACATTAACCATATCATACAGAAGAGAGAAAATTGAAAAACTAATTACTAACATTGAAGAACATTGAAAACTAATGTGTGCAAGTGGAAAAGTAGCAATTATTTTGAACAGACATTATACACAGCAGTGACACACGTGATTTATAATAAACATGATACCCGTACAAATGTTGGAAACTTTTCATACCATATATATAGAAATTCGGTTTCTGTTAGAGTAAATTTCATTTGGACTGTTGCAATTGATATTTGATGAGCACAAAATGCAACTGGATTTATTGAATGCAACATTGGTACTTAACTGAGTGCACACAATCACACTATATAGGTTTTATTCAAATGTTTTGTGTAACTTTCGTTTATATATATATATGGGACGTTTCACGTCAACCGGCCCAAAGCTATGTCCAAAATTCTATGCAATAAAAATAAACATGTAATAGATGAAAATACTCGTAAACTCATCCCCTTTCAATTGCAAAGTGGCAGGATTGAAAATTCAAAATGGCGTCCTTACTATGTCAAGTGAAAGCGGCTAACTTGAGAAATAAGTAAATATAATTATTAATTTCTTTTAGAAAATTATGCAAAAATTTTAGGTCACCACATATTTTAATGTTTTTGGGGTCGCTGATTACGAATCTGAAGTCAGTTTTTCAAAATTCAAAATGGCGGATCCAATATGGCGGATTATTTTTTAAAAATTAATTGAATTTGCTTGAAACTTGTTAATCGGGGGTTTTCGAGGTCGCTGATTACGAATCTGAAGTCAGTTTCTCAAAATTCAAAATGGCGGATCCAATATGGCGGATTATTTTTTAAAAATTAATTGAATTTGCTTGAAACTTGTTACTCGGGGGTTTTCGAGGTCGCTGATTACGAATCTGAAGTCAGTTTTTCAAAATTCAGAATGGCGGATCCAATATGGCGGACGAATTTTTAAAAATTAATTGAATTTGCTTGAAACTTGTTACTCGGGGGTTTTCGAGGTCGCTGATTATGAATCTGAAGTCCTAGCGTTCTGAGATGCCTGAAGTCTTCCTTAAACACAACTTTTCCTTAATTTTTCTTTACTCTCTGCTATGATTTAGAAGAAAATTAGGTACAATATTTGTAGATAAAATTATTCACCTTGTTGCGAGTCAAAAAAACTGTATAAATCGAAAGGAAGAAAACGAATAATCAAATAATGTGTCTGATTCAGTACATTTCATAATTAACTGATTAACTGAGTTTTAGTAACTTCTTAAATGCGGCTGTAATAATAATTTATTTTCATGAATGTTCTTGTAAGTAGTAACAACATTTGAGCATCGTAAAAACATGGACGATATCTAAAATATAAAAGAGCTTATTCAGACTTCGTAAGATATGTTTTAGCGATTGTCATTCTTTTCACGATGTTCAACTGTTTTTATTAATCCCTCAGTGTGTCAACTGTAAAAATAGTTATATAGAATTGGCCTCTAAAAGGTTATAACGATGGTCTTATGTTTTAGTGATCTTCATATGTGTTAGCGATTGTCATTTTTTTCACGATGTTCAAATGTTTTTATTAATCCCTCAGTGTATCAACTGTAAAAATAGTTATATAGAATTGGCCTCTAAAAGGTTATAACGATGGTCTTATGTTTTAGTGATCTTCATATGTTTTAGCGATTGTCATTTTTTTCACGATGTTCAAATGTTTTTATTGATCCCTTAGTGTGTCAAATGAACGTGTATAGTTTTAGATGTGATTTATTTAAGAAAATTACTTGTACTCTTGAGTTGGTGAGATTTATTACTTAAAAATTAAAGATTACCCGTTTTTTTCTTGTCTTTGTCGCTTCCTGATAAGGAGGATCATTTCTTTCATAGTATTGAACTCAGATTCAATAACATAAATTGATGTTTCGTTTCTTTTGTTTTATTCGTTTCCTGATAAATTAAATTATTTCATTAACTGATTTTTTTTGTTATTCGTTTTCATTCTTGCGTTTTCATTTTGTGTTTTACCATTTCATGACAAGGTGAATTGTTCGATTTACATTTTTGTTTTTTTTCTTAATTTCGTTTTTCACAGTTTCTTTGCTTCCTAACAAAGTGAATCCACAAATTTAGTACCTAATTTCATTTTATATCATGTCAGAGAGTAAAGAACAGTTTTTTGGTGGTTCAACCCACGGAGATCGATGCATCAATCCCCTTAATCGAGAAAATCATAAGGGATCAGGTTTGAGAAAAATATCGAAGAACTTACTAAAGGTATTTCCTCAGATTTCTCCGTTCTCTAGGATATGTTACGAATGTAGAAAAAGATGTAACCAAGATAATTCAGTAGAGAATTCAAGCAAACCTGATGAACCACCGCGAAAAAAAAATTTTATCGAGAGAGGATGAATTAGAAGAATTATTATGTGGTCTTAAAGAGAAATTCTTTTTCTTCCAAAACCCCCGAGTAAAAAGTTTCAAGCAAATTCAATGAATTTTTAAAAATTCGTCCGCCATATTGGATCCGCCATTCTGAATTTTGAAAAACTGACTTCAGATTCGTAATCAGCGACCTCGAAAACCCCCGAGTAACAAGTTTCAAGCAAATTCAATTAATTTTTAAAAAATAATCCGCCATATTGGATCCGCCATTTTGAATTTTGAAAAACTGACTTCAGATTCGTAATCAGCGACCTCGAAAACCCCCGAGTAACAAGTTTCAAGCAAATTCAATTAATTTTTAAAAAATAATCCGCCATATTGGATCCGCCATTTTGAATTTTGAAAAACTGACTTCAGATTCGTAATCAGCGACCTCGAAAACCCCCGAGTAACAAGTTTCAAGCAAATTCAATTAATTTTTAAAAAATAATCCGCCATATTGGATCCGCCATTTTGAATTTTGAAAAACTGACTTCAGATTCGTAATCAGCGACCCCAAAAACATTAAAATATGTGGTGACCTAAAATTTTTGCATAATTTTCTAAAAGAAATTAATAATTATATTTACTTATTTCTCAAGTTAGCCGCTTCCACTTGACATAGTAAGGACGCCATTTTGAATTTTCAATCCTGCCACTTTGCAATTGAAAGGGGATGAGTTTACGAGTATTTTCATCTATTACATGTTTATTTTTATTGCATAGAATTTTGGACATAGCTTTGGGCCGGTTGACGTGAAACGTCCCATATATATATATATTTATATATACGGAAAATGTCACCGACAAACGAATTTTCATTTAAAAGCCAGAGGCTAAAATTATATTAAATAGGATGCAAAATAAATGCGTGAGGTAAAAGTTTCCCATTAAAATATATTAACATTATTTTAATTGAAAATAATATTATTAAATTCGAAGCTAATGAAAAAAATAATGTTAATAATAATAATAATAATCTTACTGCTCCGCTTCCACCAGCAACAGTTTCATAGTAACCCCATTCTTCGGTACCAAGGGTTATATTATTCATGCAACCTTGAGATGCTGCACAAACCCCAAAACCCTGAAGAACAACATCAACAATTCGCTGTGAAGTTAAAACGTTTCCGCCAACAACAGCAGCTTCATCTGATGGATCAAGTAATGAACCTTTTGGTATAATTATTTTCACTGGTTTCAAACAACCCTAAATATAAAAATTAATTTATTGACATATAGAAATTAAATATTTCAAATTAAGAATAGAAAGAAAAAAAATTTTATTTTATATCGAGTCTATTAGTAATTCAAAGATTTATACGATTAATTGAGTCATAAAAAAATAAAATAAAGAAATCACCTGATTCAAGGGAATATCCCTACCCACAATGCAACGTAGACAATAAATTAATGCTGAAATTGTGATGGCACGTGGTGCATTCCAATTACCCCAAACTTCATAACCAGTACCTCTATGTGTTTAAATAAATGATTTATAGTATAAACTTTTTAAATATTAATCAAAAAAAATTCAATATAACATTAAAACATACGAAAAATCACAAACAGCTTCTCCATTATGAATATCAATATTTAGACACATTTTTATTGCACTTCCATCGTCAAGATAATCGACGGCATTAACTTTTGACGATCCAGTTGAATCAACAATTCTTTTTCCCACAATTTTTAACATTTCTCGTACAGCAACTTCTGCATTGTGTTGAATGTGACCCATATAGGCTTGAACTACATCGAGTCCATAAGTATCTATTAGCTCAATTACTAAACTTGATCCCTGATAGAAAAATTATAAATTTATAATTATTTTTAAATTAGGAAATTTATGTTTAATAAATATTTTTCTGAATATAATTTAGTAAAATGAAATTGAAATTTTATTTTACTTTTTGATTAGCAGCAATTTGGGCTTTTAGATCACTGAGATTGTCTGATAGATTTCTAGTGCCAGAACTACCGGGAATTTTTCCTGGAGCCATTAGAGCTTCTATTAAATTAGTTTCTTGAAAAATTCCTTTATGAACTAAAATAAAGCTCTTAAATGCAGCACCTTCCTAAAAAAAATGTAGAGAATTCAAAATTAATAGAGAAATAATTTTTGATAATTAACAATTATTAGTTTATATCTACAGTAATTTTATTTTATAAAAATTATTTATTCCCTTTCTTCTTTTTCTCTTTTGGATTATTATTTCGCACGCACTCTTTCTTTCTCCTCTTAGAGAATTTTCTATCTCTTTGGAATACCTCAATTTCTCCCTTTCTATACTTTATCGACTTTTTGAGTATCCCTATCGTAATTCTTCTTTTCTTTATGCCTAACTCCCATTTTACTCTTTTTAACATCTTCTTCCCCCCTGCCATTGCCTCTTTACATTTTTCTCCTGTTCTAACTCATTCATTAGACTTTATTTATTATTCCCTTTAATAATTCAGTCCTAGTAATTGAGGAATGCGAATCCACGATGAATTTTAGGAGAAGAATTCTAAAGTTTTATATTTAGAAGTAGAAATTAGGAACGTAAACCAGTAGCGTTTAGACTTAGTAACAAAAAATTATTAATGTAAAAAAGTGTTGATTATACTGTTTCGAAAACTTTTGGACTGAATCCCAAACAGTTTTAGAATACCTACTTAATCAAATTTCATCCTGGATTCGCATTGGTAGACTTTTAGGACTCGATACAAAATCCTAGTGCTCAATATTTAAATTTTAACCCCCACAGCACCGAAACTTTCCTAAAGATTTATTTGAAATGTTCGGAATATTTAATTGCAATGTTTAGTGAAAATTGTGTAAAGATTTAAATGTCCCACTTGAATAAATGTTTAGCGCGAAACTTTCCTGAAAATTTCATTTAAATGTTCAGAAAAGTTTCACACTAAATATTTATTTAATCGGAACATTTAAATCTTTACACAATTTTCACTAAAGTTTGCATTTAAATATTCCGAACATTTCAAATAAATCTTTAGGAAATTTTTAGGAAAGTTTCAGTGCTGTAGGGGAATGTAGAATTCTAAAAATAAATTATTCGCTTTAAAATATCTAGTGTTCAGTACTACTTCTGAAAATTCGTTTTTTCTCCGTGTTACAATAACTTTTATTTGCAAGAGAAATAAAAGTATTAATTTCTATCTATGGAGAAAAATTCAAATTATAGAGTTCCGCTGGATGAATTCAATTTATATAGAAGGAAAAGAGACAAGACTTACGCTTCAATTTACCGAGAGATTCAATTTATCGAGTGTTTAATTATCGAGTGTCGACTGTATCATATAAATAATAATTTAGGGTCAGCCGGGGTAAATCCGAACGCTAATTATTTCAGTTTAATTAAAATTTAAAAAAATAAGTTAGACATGAGAATTTTTACGTCAGATCCTCTTCAAGAGATTCTAAGTATTATCCCATTTTTCGTTTGTTAATTAGCAACAGCATAAACAAAGATAACGAGTATTGCAAAAAAGATTGAAAATCAAAGATGACACTCTTTCAGTATTTTGTCTCGTATTTGAAGAAAAAGAAGCTAAAAATTTATTTTATTAATTATAATTGTTTGTTACGAATACTAGAACAGAAACTATTTTTGATTTTTGCCTTCTGTAAAATTTTATTAATAATATCAGACCGTTCGTATTTACCCCGGAAAATTGGAAAACCGGGGTAAATCCGAACGGTATTTTCAATAATTTTTTCTTATATCAGAGCCACACAAAATTGTTTTTTTATTGCATTTTCGTAAAGTATATTTACATTACCTACATTATATGGACCAGGAATAGACGATTCGATGTAAGTTGAAAAAAAAAATTTTTATTATGAATAAAGTGGTTTTGAAACTTTAAATGCGTTTTACTCAAAACAATGTTTTTAAAGTCGTTGAGCAAGATTTCTCGAAAACGGCTGAACCGATCGGTCTCAGATTTTAACACAAGCTTCTTAATAATATTGTTTAGTGATTAATCGAAGGTTTTTTTTACAATAAATATTTTTCATTTTATAAACAATTAAAGTCGTAAATTTTTGTCAAAAATCGATACTTCCGCTTTCTGAAGGCGCCATTTTGTCAAAAATTATTTTTTTGTCTATTCCTTCGATTAATCACAAGACAATGTATTATATTAACGAAAAAATCTTGGATTTTTAATTTTAGATGATCTAGTTGAGAAATAACGTGCTCACCGCTAGCTGTCTCGATTCGAAGGAGCTCCAGAAAATATTTTATACAAGGTGTAAAAAAAATAATTTTTATAAATAAACTATGCAAAAATAAAGTTAAAAGTACTCTTTATATGTGCATTAATTTGTGAATTGAAATACTCCATAGTTTTCCCAGAAAAAATTCCTAAAATATCGACTTTTTTGGCTGTCCAACTGGATGTAACCCCTTAATAAAATTTGGTATTCTAGGGTTTTTGGGGTCGCTGATTACCAATTTGAAGTCACTTTTTCAAAATTCAAAATGGTGGATCCAATATGGCGGACGAGAATTAAAAAATTCATTGGATTCGCTCGAAAATTGTTACTCGGAGGGTTTCAGGGTCGCTGATTATGAATTTGGAGTTAGCAAATTTGATCATTTTTAAAAATAACTTTTAGAAAAGTCCGCCATATTGAATCCGCCATTTTGAATTTAAAAAATTTGACTTTTATTTTTGTATTTACATTCAATCACTCCAAAATACTTTCTGTAGCAAGTTTTGCAAAAATCCGTTAAGATTTGATAAAGTTATTGAAGGTTTTAATTGTGTAATGCATTTTAATTTTTAACCTGTTTGATTTTTGTATTTATATATGATGCATTATTACATAATAGGTTTATTATCGTATTTTTTTTGAGTTTTTATATAAGTTTAACAATTGCAATACTTTAAATTTATTTTCCCTAAGATTTTTCTGAAATACAGTGGCGTTCGTATTTACCCCGGTATTTTAGGAAAGTTGCAAAGTATCGAGGTAAATACGAACGCTAAGTCTCCTGCGATTGTAATTTATCAAAAAAATTTGCTACCCCATAATATTGTTCTATGGAAGTAAAGTAACAACTTCATGCACCAGAATACCGGAAGTATTGTCTTTTAAAAGAAAAAACTTATGTTATTGTTGAAACTTACTAAAAGCGTTCGGATTTACCCCGGCTGACCCTATACAATTTATACACTGCCTATGGTATCAAGAAGGAGAAATAAAATTGACATTTTTTGAATAAAGATTAATTAAAAATATAATAAATTACCTGATCTAATTTAGTAGAATGTGGTGGCATTGATCCAGGAGTGATACCCCCAATGTCTGCATGATGACCTCT
Source organism: Leptopilina boulardi (assembly GCF_019393585.1). Lineage (NCBI taxonomy): Eukaryota > Metazoa > Arthropoda > Insecta > Hymenoptera > Figitidae > Leptopilina > Leptopilina boulardi. Next base: position 1,942,391 of record NW_026137921.1, read on the forward strand.
ACTAGCCACAAAGAATACCGGACTTGGAACATTTCTAAATTTTTAAATTTTTATTAATTTTCATCATCCATTCTTTTTATCAAAAAAAAAATAATAATTTTAATTAAAATATAATAACACACAAAAAATCAAATCAAAGCAATAACAAATGGAAGAATTACTTATAAAATACCGGAGTAATCACAGTTAGATCGGGAAGATGTGATCCTCCAGCTGAGGGATGATTTGCTAGAATAACATCTCCTGGCGTAAAGACGCCATTAAAGGCTTTTATTTGATACTGTACAGTTTCCTGCATTGCACCCAAGTGAACAGGTATATGAGGAGCATTTGACACTAAACCTCCGTCTGGTCCAAAAACTGCACATGAAAAGTCCAGACGTTCTTTTATATTCGTTGATATTGACGTTCTTTGCAAAATTCTAAAAATAAATAACTAAAAATTTATTTTTAATATTAAAATTTATTAATATATTAAAATATTTTAATTGACAATAATCGAATATAAAATAAGAAAACAATTTAAAATTATTATTGAAAGAATTATTTTTTAAAACTAATCTTAAAAATAATCCCTTAAATTTTGAAGGGAATTAATTTTTTTTTTTTTTTCACAAAAATTTCAATTACCTTCCCATTTGTTCTGCAATACTCATAAAACGATGAGAGAAAATACTGAGTTGTATAGCATCTAATTCTGCAGTGACTTTTGTCTCAACATCTTTGCCAATTGTGATTTTGACATCCCCTCGAGATGTAATTAACGCAGAGCAATTTGGCTCGATCAACAAAGTACTCAAGCTATCCATAATAATGGCTGGACCAAATATCTCATGTCCAGCTGATAAGCTGTCTAATTTGTATACCCTCGTGTCATGATAGTCATTGTCGAAAAATGTTTTTGTCACCTACAGCAAATTATAAAAAGAGAATTTATAATTAAAAAATCACTTTTTCTTTCAATATGAAAATATTTTTTCACCTACTTTTTCAACTTTTAATTGCTCCTTTGATTTTAAAAGAATTGGATCTTCAATTATGTCCGTTTTTCCAATTCCTCGTACTCGAATGTCGTTCACGAATATTTTTCTATTTGGCATTGTAAATCCAAATTCCGTTTGATATCTAAAACTTGTATAATTTACTGAAATTCTTTTTTAAAAAAAAAAGATTCTAAATGACAAAGAGAATTTAAAAATAAATAAAGACCTTTCCAAAAAAGTAGATAAGAAATCACCGTGTTTGGGATTGTCTCCTATTGGATTTTGTTTTCCATTTGGTGTAACCATTAGAGCACAATCAGTTCCTTCATATCGCATATGTAAAAAATATTCCACGTGAATTTGATTTTCTAAAAATCCCTGTTGCTTGAGTTTTGATTTAACATTTTGTTCCAATAAATTTAAACGATTCTCCAAACGTCCAAAGGATTCTAAAAAAAAATTGTTTTTTTTCCTTTGCTAAAAATCTATTACTTAGCAATTTCTTCTTTGTTAAGAAAAGGATTTAATAAAAATAAATTTTTCTGCAAATATTATACCTTTTTCATAAATCTCTATACTTGGTTCTTGTGATTCTTCAACAACATCAGCAAGAGCCATTCCATAGGCTGATAATATTCCAGCATATTTATGAACAAACACATATCTCATTCCTAATGATCGTGCAATTGCACAAGCATGTTGACCTCCCGCACCACCAAAACAAGCTAAAACATGTTGTGCTGTATCATATCCTTTTCCCTATACAGTAAAAATATTTAAATAATATTTTTTTTACCTTTTTTTTCCAATTTTATGTTACAATTAAAAAATTGATATAAAATTTATATACAGAAAACAAATCATTAATTTTATACCTGCGTTAGAGATCGAATTGGTCGACACATTGCTTCATTTGCCACTTTAATAAATCCCATTGCAACTTCTTCAATACTCATTTTTTCCGATTCAGTTTTTATTTTCTCCTTTATGAGAAAATCATTTATCTGAAATGAATTATTAACAGTGAAAATTTGGCAAAAATAGTTCTTTTCAGTAATTTAATTTTTCGCTATATTAGGAAAATCTTTTCAGAGATTGTATTCGGAAGAATACAAAATGAAAATTCAAAAATTATAAAATTCTAATTCAGAAGTATACAAAAGAATCAATCACCTCATTTGTTAATCTATTAAAGGCTTCTATTGTTTTAATTTTATCTAAAGGTTCATTTTCATTGGGTCCAAAAATCTTTGGAAAATATTCCGGTAGAAGACGACCAAGCGCTAAATTAGCATCAGTTACTGTTAAAGGACCATTTTTCTTGTAACAAGTTGGACCTGGATGAGCTCCTGCACTTTCGGGACCAACTTCAAAAAGTCCTGATCTAAAGAAAAGCATAGATCCACCACCAGCTGCCACTGTATTGATATCTAACTGAAAAATAAATTATTTCTCAGCATAACAAAATAAGAATCATTTTTAAAAATTTTACAACAAAAAATTTACAATACCTGAGCAGCCTGAAATGTAATTCCAGCTGTTGTACTTTCATAAACATGTTCATAAGATCCACCATACCGACTGACGTCAGTTGAAGTTCCACCCATATCAAATCCAATAACTGGTAAATTTGTTTCTTTATTAAAAGTTGTCATTGCATAACCAACAACACCACCAGCCGGACCGGAAAGTATCGCTCTTGATCCAATGAATCTAAATTTGGAAAATTGCTATTTTATAAAAAGAACATAATTAATTTTCAATGTTTTTGTTATATATTCTAAATGCATGTCACGTCCTCGTGATGTGTTTTCCATAAATATTAATATTAATTAAAATATTTTATAATTTTCATTAAAACTCACGAAAAATAATCCAGTTGGATTGGATACGATTTTATATCTTTAAAATTTTGTTTGGGACACATGAATATTCCCCAAATTAGATTTGCCGGAATTTTTGTAGTGTCGAATTAAAAATTATCACATTTAGTAGAATTTAAAAGAAAATAGATTTTACAATGAGCCCAATTTTAAAATCAAAAAATTTATATTTAAAAAAATTCTAATTTTGTAGAATTTTTATTTACCCGTGTGGAAATCTTCCGAAAGTCGCCCAAAGTGAGACTGGGCGCTAATCTGGGCCCAACTTGACTTTCCAAAGTTTGAAATATGAAGAAATAAAAGAATTAAGTTAATTAAATTATTATTTAAATAATATGCTGAACAAATATACAAAAAAGCGCAACTGTGAAAAGCTGAAAAAAATGTTTGTTTTTCTTTGTACTTGGACAAAGTTTGGATCAACCCAACCTGGCCCCAACTGGGATTTCCCAAAGTATTCCCAAACTGAAATTTAATTTAATATACTGTTATAAATAAATAAAAAACTTGAGAAAAAATGAGAAATAATAAAACTAGTTAATTATATTTATATTTAATTTATATGCCGTTTGGAGATTTTTCCAAAAGCCAATATGGGCAAAATTCACATTTAAGAAAAAATAAGGAAATTGAAAACTTTAGTTAATTATATTAATGCTTTAATAATACCTTTCCTGAATAAATAAAATGTATGTCAAGTTCTTAGTTTTTAATTTATTCAACTAAGCTAATTAATAATAATAACATAGTCGTTTTTTGAGTTTGGGCTTTCCCACTCTGACCCCATTCTCAATCATTTATTTCCTATTTTTATTCAATTTATTAATAATAATTGAAGATAATTTTCTAATTTAATAAATTATTTAAACAAAATTTTGACTTCAACGACAACTATACTTTGGTACTTATTAATCGAAATTATTACTGGTAAAAATGTTAAATTAAAATAAATGAAATTAAGTAAGTGATTATATTTTAATTTATTGTCTAACCTAATCATATTTTTCACATCTTTGATACTGAGAAATTAAAACTTGTCTGCAGGTACACGTCGTTAGCATAGTGGTTAGAGCGTTAATCTATAAGTCCGTAGGTCGTAGGTTCGATTCCCCTCGTGCGCAGTTTTGTTTATTTCATAGGTTTGCGTTATTCCTAGATTTTCATTTATAAGTTGTACCAAAACTTGAAAATCTAATACATACACTATTATTTAATTTTTAAATTATATAAATATTTTTTTTACTTTTTTTTACTATATACATTGTTTGTTAGTCGTCATCTTTAATACAATTTAATTTAAAAGGAAATTATATTTATTCATTTAATTTACTCTCTTGTTGTTAAATTATTTATATAATTATTAATTAACAATTATAAATAAAAATGGAATAACTCAATCTGGCCCCAGCTGGGATTTCCCAATCTTGGGAGATCTTTGGGATTTGCCCACTTTGGACATTAGGAAACCCAGTTTGGACCAGATTGGGGCCCAGTCGACTTTTCCACACGGGTAACTGAACTTTGCCAAAGCAAATTTTCTAATACATCGAATTTTCAAATAACACAATTTCCAATTAACAAAATTGATACCTATCTAGAAAAATTTTCAGAATTTTTATTTATCAGAATTGTTATTTTGTCGAATTTCTTTTTATCCGAATATTCACTTAAAAGTATTTTTTTTATTAACAGAATTTCTAATTAAAAGAATTTCTATATAACAAAATTCCTATTTAAGAAAATTTTTATTAAATAAAATTTCTATTTGATTTAATTTTTATTTAATAAAATTGTGATTTAAAATTCTACTTAGCTAATTTTTAAGACAGAGAATTTTTATTTCACCGATACTTTATTTGATCGAAATTTCACTTATCCGAATTTTAATTAGATAGAATTGTTAAAACGTCGAATTTCCATTTGATCATACTTTCACATATCGCATCATACACTTGGCTGAAATATTTCAGCGGGATAGTTTTAAGTGAATATTCGGATAAAAAGAAATTCGACAATATAACAATTCTGATAAATAAAAATTCTGAAATTTTTAAAGTGAAAGTGATTAAAATTAAAATAATAAAATTTGTCTTTTCCCTTCCGAATATAACATGCAATTAGAAAACTTTAGGCACAACTAAAATCCATAAAAAAAAAAAATAAATCAAATTAATATTAAGAAAAAAAAAAAATTTGTAACTTACGAATCCATTGGTGTCAACCCACCATCACTTTGCATGAAAAGAACATTTACATCTTTTAAATTGTCCTTAAAACCTGACGAGAAACCCTATATTAAATTTCAATGAAATTATTATTATTATTATCAAAATCAATCATATTTTTCTCATTCTACTTGAAACAAATTATAATACCTGAAGATAATTTTTGATGTGTGGTGTTAAATATGCATCTGCACATGTGGTGAAGCCTCTCGGAACAATTCTTGTCATCGGCATTACTTCGTGAGATAGAGACACTTGTGGAAATCCCATTTCTCTTGCTAATTGACCCACCTTAATTTCATGTTCTGCAAATCTAAGTAAAGTGGGAAATTAAATTAAATTGTCAAAATTGAATTGAATGTATATTGTAGAATCCTATGATTGGAAACTAAAAGATTTAAATTATTAAATTAGTTTTACAACTTTGGAAAGTTTTTTTTTTTTTAAATAAATATTGAAGAAAAATTAATATTTACGTGTAACTGTGCATTAAAACAACAGCCAAACTTTCTATTCCTAAATTTTTTAAAGACAATAAATCTTTCTTTAGAGTTTCCTCATCAAGTTCTTGCATTACAAGCAAATTCTCTCCAGTGCAACCTTTAACATTCCTCCAATTATTATCTTTATTTAAGTGGCATCGGTTCGACATTGCTGGAACTACTTTGCACTTTACTTCAACTACTTTAGAATATAATACGCCTGGTGTGATTATTTTCTACATGAGAAACAATAACAGTTTAATTAATTTAGAAAACAAACACAGCTATTATTAATTAAAATTATTTTCCAATCAATTAATTTTTATTTTTAACTTTCTTCATTAACTAAAGATTATTTTCTTTTATTTTTTCATCAAATTAAAAATACGAATGCGAATTTGTAATTTCATTTTCGCTTTTACTTTTACTTATAATTTTTCAGTGAGAAATAAAAATAAAATAAAAATAGGTTCCCTTTTAGAAAAAACACAGCCCCACAAAAAAAAAAGTGTCATGTACTTTTGACCGGAATACCCTAACCCTATGTATTTTGACGCGCTGAACACGAATCCGAAGTCCGTTTTGCTCCATCACGTCAGGATTTTTTTCTAACCTCAAAAAACATGTTGGATTTTGAGAAGTAGGCGATTTTTTTAAAAATTGCTGTATTAACTTCAAACTTGGTATCTGGGGGTTTTTTGTGTCGCTGATTACGAATCTAAAGTTAGATTTTCAAAATCCAAAATGGCGGATCCAATATGGCGGACGAATTTTGAAAAATTTTAAGATTTACTTCAAACTTGGTATCTAGGGGTTTTTTGGGTCGCTGATTACGAATCTGATGTCAGATTTCCGAAATTCAAAATGGCATATGCAACATGGACTTCTATCGGCCATATTAGATACGCCATTATCTGTATCTAGGGGTTTTTTGGGTCGCTGATTACGAATCTAATGTCAGATTTCAAAAATTCAAAATGGCATATTCAACATGGACTTCTATCGGCCACATTAGATACGCCATTATCAATTTTTGAAAACTGACAATCAGATTCGTAATTAGTGACCCAAAAACCCTCAGATACACTATTGCACATTAATTTTTAAAACATTTCGTAAAATAATGTCCCTCTACCAAAAAAAAATTCAAGGGGTAGTTCACCCCATAAATCAGCTTTTGGGGAAAAACAAAACATACGTGTCAAATTGTTTTCAAAAAACTACAAAACTGCCAAGTTTCAGAAAAATCGGCGTATGGCACTTCCCTAGTGTTACTTGTCAGCAACTTAGAAAACCTGTAGATACCAAATTTCATAATAATCTGACAATTTTTTAAAAATAATTCCTTAATATTAAATCAGACATATCGAATTTCGGAAATCTGACATCAGATTCGTAATCAGCGACCCAAAAAACCCCTAGATACCAAGTTTGAAGTAAATCTTAAAAATTTTCAAAATTCGTCCGCCATATTGGATCCGCCATTTTGGATTTTGAAAATCTAACTTTAGATTCGTAATCAGCGACACAAAAAACCCCCAGATACCAAGTTTGAAGTTAATACATCAATTTTTTAAAAAATCGCCTACTTCTCAAAATCCGACATGTTTTTTGAGGTTAGAAAAAAATCCTGACGTGATGGAGCAAAACGGACTTCGGATTCGTGTTCAGCGCGTCAAAATACATAGGGTTAGGGTATTCCGGTCAAAAGTACATGACACTTTTTTTTTGTGGGGCTGTGAAATTAGTGATGCACAACGATACGAGAAGATCGATTATCTCGCGCGAAATTTCTCGTTTTTAACTGTCATTTTTTAAATAACAACTCGAGTTTTTATTTGTTTTTATCAAATAGTCTCGTCCCGAAAACTAACACAAAATGATCGAGTTCTCGGAGTATCTCGGAAACGTAAAAGATAATGGGAGAATTATTAAAAGAAACTCAAAATCTTAAAAGATCCTTAGAGAGGTATATTAGCATTTTCAAAAGTTTAATTTTATCTAATATATAGTTAAGATTATTAGTTTGAAAGTTTTATATAAATATAGTTTTTAAAGGTTAATAAACAAATAAATTGTAGGTTAAATGTATTATTTAATAAATAATACTTAGCAAAAATTGACATTAAATTAAGCCAAATTATACATTTAATAAAAATTAACAATTTATTCCTTAATAATTCATTATTTATTTCAATTTATTTAATTTATAGTTTGTAACATTGTGTAATTTTTAAAATTTACATGATTAGAATTATACCTAACTAATTTTAATTTATAAAAAAAATTACCACTAATTCGATAAATTTATTTGATTTATACTTTTTAACAATGTGGAATTATCAAAATTAACATGGTTAGAATAATAAATAACTTTAATTTGTTAAAAGAATTATTATTTTTCGATAACAGTTATTAATATATTAATAGTAATTTATTAATCTTTTAACCAAAAAAGTTAAAATCATTTTTCTACTAACCTCCCTTCAATTTTTACATGTTTGAATTTGCAAAACGAGATACTCGTGAAGCTCGCTCGGATAGCCGAGAAGATCGTTTTATTAAAACAAAACAAACTATATTCTCGGTTGTCAAAATTAAAAAGTCCGATTTTCTCGCTCGTTTCTCGGATCGTCTTGCTCATATGCATCACTATGTGAAATCAATTGAACACGATTCAGAATGATTGAGTATAAAAATGTCTTAATTGTTTTGAATTGTTTCCAATTGGAGAATATATTTTTTCAATTTTGTTTCGAATTCTTCATTTCAATCGTGTAAAATAAGTTAGACTTTTTCAATTGTTTTTAATCGGGTGCTATCGGGAGAATGATATACGTACATGCGCAAATGTTAATGATAGGAATAAGAATAGTGTTGAATCAAACAGGATCAAAGATTATATTATATAATAATATAATAATATAATAATAATATAATAATATAATAATATAAAGTAAAATTTCTAGTGATATGGATAATGTCAATATGTTTACTTATCCTATATATGATAACAAATCAAGTATGACAACCTTTGAGTTGATAATACATAACCTCAAAAATATAGAAATAAATAAATAAATAGGTATACGTAAAAAAATACATATTAACAGAAATTAAATAAATAATTAGGAACATAAAAATAAATATAAGAAAAAATTATATCCCTTACATTTTAAAATAATTTCAATTTTTCATTTTTTTAGAACAAAATTTTTAGTTTTTCTAAATTTTAGGTATCCAGCAACTTTTCAAAGAAATTTAAGAAAAAATTTTATAAATTTTGTTCGAAGTTCGACTGAACCCTTGCAAAAACAAAAAACCATAATTTTTCAATTAAATATTTTCGAAAACTGTAATCAAATTCTTTAAAAATTCTTAAAAAGAATCTTATAATTATTGTAGATATTCCAATATTCGATTATTTAAAAAAAAAATCAATATTTACTGAAATTTAAAAAAAAAATTCATCAATTAATAAATATTTCAATTTAAAACAATACTTGATGTATTGGTCAAAAATTATTTTTTAAACATTTTTTGGATCCTAAATTATAAACATTTCGTCTTGTGCAGCTTCATTCAAAGATAAATAAAAAAATAACTTTTAATTAATTTTTGCTCAAATATTTGATTTTCTTCTTTGGTGACAAATACATTGATAAATATTTTAATTTTTTAGTTCGGAAAATAATCTTTAAAATAATGATATTTTTCTAGACTGTTTAATTAGTTGCACTTTTTAAAATTTTCAAAAACTCCCGCCAAACAATAGTCCATGCAATACAATCTATAGAACACGATTGAATATAATAAGAAAGTTAATCGTCCTCAATTGTAACGAACACGATTGGGGACAATAGAATAATTTCTTTCCTATTGTTTTTAATTGTTTTCAATCGATTTTTTCTAGAAGGGATTTATACTAACCAAGTCAAAAAGATTTGGTCGAGCCTGATTGCCAATGTAAAGTAAATCTTTAAATCCTTCATTTATTAATAAAGCCATTTTTGCACCTTTCCTTTCTAATAATGCATTTGTTGCTACTGTTGTTCCCATTCTTATCCATGAAATTTGTGATGTATCCACTTCATTTGTCATACGAGTTCCAGTTTCCTGAAAAAAAAAAAAAAATTCACTCCTACACGGAGAAAAAGAAAAAGTAATTTTTACTACTTTCAGAGTAAAACTGGACCAACTCGAAGTTTCTGCGCATCTCTGGCAATTTTTACTCCAAAAATAGTAAAATTTACTCTAGAAATAGTAAAACTTACTACGGAAACAGTAAAATTTACTACAGAAATAATAAATTTTACTATTTTTGGAGTAAAAATTGCCAGAGATGCGCAGAAACTTCGAGTTGGTCCAGTTTTACTCTGAAAGTAGTAAAAGTTACTTTATAAAAGAAATCTTTTTTCTCCGTGTATAATAATTATATACAATAGCTACGTTTTTTAAGAATAAAAAATAATTCCATCAAGAATTTTATATTACAGTTTTCAGAAATATTAGAACATTTGTAATAATATAGATACCCACTTGTTCAAGAATTCTTCGAATTCCTTCTCGTGGGGCATCCAAATAATTTGAGGGATCAACTGACAGTAATTTCATAACTCTAACTTTTCCACCAGGACATCTCGCATAAACGTCAGTGAACGTTCCTCCTCTATCAATGGCGAATTGAAATTTATCTTCCGACGACATTCCTCTTAATTTTCAATTCTGTTTTAAAATAAAATTTAATTTATTTCATTTTCTTCGCATTTAAGATATATTTTAAAAATTACAAAAATGTTCCCTAAAAAAAGTCCCATAAAAATCATTAATTAAAATTTTCATTTTTAAGATTTTTATTAGAAATAATTATTTTTTCGGCGACATTTTCATTTTTTGAATTAGAATTTTTGACAGAATTTCTTTTTATCCAAATTTTTACTTAACACAATTTTTAGATACTGAATTTTTGTTTGGAAAAATTTTTATTTTATAGTCAAATTTACATGACTTTTTATTTAACCCTTTATAAGGACCAAATGTACAAAAATTTTGCCTAAAGTTTGGCAATTTTTTAAATCAACTAAACGCATTAAGAAAAAATTCGCAATATACGTTTCTTATGGTCCAGGAACTGCTCTTTCAAGTGGTGCATCTAAAAAACCGTAAATTTAAAATTCAAAATTCAAAATGGAGGATCCAATATGGCGGACGAAAAATTAAAAATTCATCGGATTCACTGAAAAATCGTTACTCAGGGGTTTTCGAGGTCGTTGATTACGAATCCGAGGTCAAATTTTAAAAAATTTTATTATTTAAAATGGCAGATCCAATATGGCGGACGAAAAATTAAAAATTCATCGGATTCACTCGAAAAGAGAACCCCCGAGTAATTCTTTTCGAGTGGATCCGATGAATTTTTAATTTTTCGTCCGCCATATTGGATCCGCCATTTTGAATTTTTAAAAATCGACTTCAGATTCGTAATCAGTGACCCCGAAAACCCCCGAGTAACTCTTTTCGAGTGGATCCAATGAGTTTTAAAATTATTTGACAATAGCTGCGTATTTGTTATTAAAATCTCAACTTTAATTAACAATATTATTTAGACATTTAGTTTTTTTTTTTTAAATCTATGTCACTATGTCAAAGCTTGAACATTTTTGACGCGATATTTGTACCTCGGGAAGATATTTTAAAATGGTACATTGCCCAAAAAAATTCTTAAGTAAAAAAATACCTTGAAAATTCATGTTTTTTTATAAATAATTATCTGTAATTTGTTTAATTTTAAATTTACGATTTTTTTAGATGCACCACTTGAAAGAGCAGTTCCTGGACCATAAGAAACGTATATTGCGAATTTTTTCTTAATGCGTTTAGTTGGTTTAAAAAATTGCCAAACTTTAGGCAAAATTTTTGTACATTTGGTCCTTAAAGAGTTAAAAGAATTTTAATTTAGCAGAATGACAGAAATTTCAATTCACCGAATTTTAATTTGTCGGAATTTTTATTTGGAAGAATTTTTAAGACATCGAATTTTCAATTGACCGAAATTGTAAATGACCGAATAATTTTGCCCTTATTTTAAAATTGACCAATCACAATTTTCCTGATAATTTCGGATTGGTCAATTATAAAATTCGCGCAAAATCCTTCTTTCAGTTTTTTTCGGACATTTTCAATTTCGGTCAAATCAAAATTTTTCCTTTTATTTAATATTATGAAATGACAATTCGACAAATAAAAATTCAGCGAATTAGAAATTCCTGACTTCAAAAAATCGACTCACTTAAAATTATAATATGTTGAATAAAAAATTCGGCTAAATTAAAATTGGATTTAATTAAAATCCTTTTCAATAAACAAATAGGTAAAGAGAAAATATGTAAAATAAAATTTTGTTTTGTAAAAAATTGAATGACTTCAAAACAATTATTTGAAATGAAAATTCTAAATAAATAGTAATTTACAGTATTTCATATTGTATTTCTAAAAATGGAATATTTACTAGAAATTGAGCTCCTATTTTTTCCATTTACAAAAACACAAAATATTTGCAATTATTAAGAAGAAAATATTTGATAAAACTGAATGATTTATGTAACATTTTGAGAGATTTAAAGATAAGATAAAAAAAAAATTTTAATTTGTTTTAATAAAAATATTTCCAAATAGAAAGTTTTTTAATTTTACATTTTCATATAAAAAATACTGCGTGCTCGTTAATAAAAATCATTTAACCTATTAAATAATTTTAGTTTCTTAATTATTTAATATTTATTTTTAAAATAATCCATTAATATAGAGACATCTAGAGCCAACCATTTTTGCCAACATAAGCAGAATGGTAATATTTTAATTGAAGCTATAACCAGACTTTCAATTTAAATTTTATTTCTCAATTAATTAAATTACGTAACTTTAGTTTCAATTTGAAAAAAAATTACTGAAAATTTCTAAAAATTATTTTTTTTTCTACTATTTTACTATAAAAATAACTTTGGCATTTGAAAATCAACAAAATCTTAAAAATAAAAATATAAATATATAATATGTTGGTAATACTTGCATTAAATTTGAAAGCACACGTGAAAATTTAACTGAAAATAATTTTTCACTTATTGTTAAAAATTTCAATGAAAAAAAAGGAAAAATTTAATCACAATAATAAAACAAGTTTTTCACTTTGACACAATTTTCCAACAAACAGACAATGTTTTTAGATGAGATCCAGTTTTTGTGCTGTGTTTCAATATATGCGCTTGCGCGTTACTAAAGTTAAAATTTGCTTCTAGACTTTGAATAAAAGGTTCTCAACCTACTATTTCACAGCTTTGACGGAAACATGTTCAAGGTCTAATTTCATCATTCAGATATAGAAAGAAAAATATCTCATCTCAAATAACTAATAGAAAATTATTTTTTATTTATTAAATTTAATTCAAATTTAATTTAACTAATTAATTATTTAATTTATTTAAATAAAAGAAATTAAAAAATAAAAATATACAAAATGAATATAATAAAAGGAAATAATTAGTTTACGAAAAATAATTATTATTGATGATGATTGGTTGATTGATTGATTATTATTGATGATGATAATTAGGAAATAAATTAATTAATTGATAAAAGGGCATTTCAAAACAAAATATAATTTTATTTTGATTTATACTTTGTTTTCTAAATATTTTATTGTGTTTATATTTTTCAATATAGAAAATAAAACTCATGACTAATTTATTAATCTAATAAAAACATATAAAATTAGGTATCAATAAAAAATTAATAAATTTTTTGATTAAATTATAAATTCTTTATTTATTTTACAAACACTCAAACTCATACTTCAATATATTATAAATATAATATAAATGTATCGATGTTCATATAAATAATTAAATTCTATACACTCTTAGAATTATATTATGCAAAAACATTTGACTACATTTATTAATTTACGATTTTTTTTTTAAATTCTATTTTTCAGTTGACACAAATTTTGAATAATAAATAATAATAATAATAGTAATAATAAAAATATATAAATTTTTTTCAACAATAACGTAAATTTTGTTTCCAAAAAACAAGAATATTTTTAAAATCTAAAATTTTTGTATTTCCTACAGAAAAATATATATATATCTGCTATAAAGTAAATTTATTTTAATTTTTCTAGCTTTGTTTTTTTTTTAATAAACATATATATTTTAAAAATAAAATCTAAATATATATTAGAAAACAAATATTTTTCAACACAATATTTATATAGAGAACAAATAATTTTTCGTATCATATATATATCTTTTTTCTTTTAATTGTAAATGAAATTCAATTTTTTTCTAATGATATGCAATGTCTGTTTGGTCCCCTTTAATTTTCATTTGATTCCTATCATGAATTCTATGATCAGAAATGAATTTTCAAAATTCATTAATTATCTCATTTTTTTTGCAATTGAATTGAAATATATATAACTACAAGCGGACTTTTTCGGAAAGTATTTCATTATATAAACTTTCGCTAAGCCTTACATAGGTTCCCGATGTATCCAAAAAATAGACTGGATCTTTTAACTGAAAATTTAAAAATTAATTATTAATTACTGAAAGGAAAATAATTTTTAAATTATGGATTTGAATTTTTTACACTAAAGGCGATTATCATCCTTTTCTCTCATGACGATTAGAAGATAATCTACGTTAAAAAAATTACATTAAAAATGTACATATAAAAAAAGTACAATGAATTATTAAAAAAAAACATAAAAATAAAATATTAGAATAAAAATTCAATATTATTATTCATATATAAATTAATAATATAAATATAAATTTTTCGTTCAATCAATCGTTTAACCCACGTTTTTTAAAGTTTAATCGTTTTAATCTTAAATTATAAGTAATATTTTTATTCAAGTTAAGGCCATGTGGGAAAAGACATTTTTTTGGAACTCTCAAACTTTCTCTAAATGAAAAAAAATGAGATTATAAACATTCAAGAATTGTAGAGAATGGTACAATGAACATCGCTCTTCTACTCGGAACGCATGATTATGTTCTAAAAATCATTAGTTAGAATTTTCATAAATTATGGAATTTCATTTCTCATAATTATTTTTGAGCCGAACAAACAATCGACAGAAAGATTCGGCGCGATATTTAAAATCAACCAATCAAAAATTATCCAAAAAAATTTCTGATGAGTTGATTTTAAAAATCGCGCCGAAATCGATATTGTTGTTTCGGCCATTTGCAATTTCGGACAAATGAAAATTCTATCAATTAGAAATTCTGTTAAATGAAAATTCGAGTAAATAAAAATTCTGACAAATAAAAATTCAAAGAAATTAAAAATTCTGTGAAGTGAATTTTTTGGTTATATAAAAATTCTTTAATATAGAAAATTGATTTGATAAAAATTCTCCAAAATACTAACCCGAAAAAATAATAATTCGACACAAAAATAATTATGACAAATGAAATTCCATAAAATAAAAATTCTAACTTATGATTTTTAGAACATAATCATGCGTCCCTTCTACTCATTTACTATAATTTAATATAAAATAGATAGAAATAATGCAGTACATATATAGTAAATTAATGTGGTTTTTCCTAGTTCATTCAGCGGTCACTAGCTCGCATTGGCTCTGCCTCCTGGATCACTGATAAACAGACGCAAAGCCTGTGTATTCACCGCGATGTTTTTTGTCATTTTCGTTTAAAAATGTAACTTTTTAAACTTTTTTCTTTTTTAATAAAATTCAACGTAAAATTATGTTTTTTCAAGAGAACAGAAATGTGCATTGTACACTTCTCTATTATACATGAAAATTTTAGACAAAACTTTTTTTTTCATTTTAGAGAAATTTTGGTTTTTGCAAAACATATTTTTCCATACAGGGCCTTAAGATTTGAATTTTTGCATTAATCGCATTAATTCGCATTAATTTTGAGAAATGCTTATGTTTATGTAATAAAATAAAAATCCATGATTTACATATTTGCAATACTTACATTTGTTACATTAAAGCCATCTTGTTGAAGTTCCTTCTTTTTTAGTTTAAATGTACCTAAAGAGAAATTTATTCAATTAAATTTTTAAAACAAATACATTATACTATGGGAGGATCTACGATAATTCAATAATGTATAGAGAAGAGTGGACTACAGTGGATCATTTTAATTTCCTGGAAAATTACATTAGAAAACTCTACTAAATTGTAAATATAAATAATAAACTACGTCAAAAAATTTAAGCAAAGTTGCGATTCATTTCTAAAAAAAATCGAAAAAACTGTTTTTGAAGTTACAAAGTAACAATTTGCTTAAAATACAATAATGATTTTTATAAACATACACCGAAAAAAAAATCCTCTTGTTTCAAGAGGATTCCTCTTATTTCAATGCATATTTTCCTCTAGTATATGCTGCAAAAGGATGTCCTCTAGGTTTAAGAGGATTGTCCTCTATGTAAAATTATTCCTCTTAATTTAAGAGGATACTCTTATTTTAAGAGGAAAATATCATCTTAAAAAAAAACTCTGAAATAATAAAAATGCAATCATCTAATTTGTATGTCATAGATATAATCTATAAAATTAAAAGGAATAAAATTTGTTATTCCATGATTTACATCTATTTGAGTATAAATAAATTAAAATTGATTTTAATTTTTTTGAATAAATCAACTAAATCTATTTTTAATAATATTTTTATGCACAAAACATATAATTCATTAAATTTGAAAATTTATTTTAAATAAATTTTCAAATAAAATTAAAATAAATAAAAATCGTAATAAAATAAATTTTTAAATAGCATAACCTCAAAATTATTTAAATTTTCTTAAAAATTACTTTAAAAAATTTCTTTTACCTTCAAAAATAGGCACGTATTGTGTAACTTGCAACTCTATCAAGATATTTAAAAGATTATTATCCATTTTGGTTTATTTCCCTTTTTTCACACAGAAATTAAAACTTTTTCACGCATGATATGCGATTTATGACGCGACGTAAATGATATGACGCAATCATCTTTGCGCATGAGCGACTTTCTATGGGAAATCCTCTTAGAATTTAGAGGAATATTCTTAAACATAGAAGATTATTCTAAATTCTAAGAGTATTATTTTTATTCTAAAAAGATTATTCTGAATATAAGAGGAATGCTCTAGAATAGTCCTTTTATTTCGATCCTCTTGAAATTAGAGGAAAATATTCTCATTTAAAGAGTAATACTCTTGTTTTATGAATAAAATTCAAGAGGATTCTGTAAGAGGAATTTTCCTCTGAATACAAGAATATTTTTTTTTCGGTGTAGGGCAATTAATAGCAGTGATCAATTGTACACTCAAAATTTGTTAAATTAAAATTATTACTATGATTTTGAAACAAAGTAATCCAATGTAGCCCGCACTCTTCCCCATATCATCGACTTTGAAAATTTTTTACTAGAAGTTTTGTAATTTAAAAGATACAAAATTTATCAAAATTAACTTTATCATTCGATTTATATTTTTAAAGAATTTCAAATAAAATTTGTTCATACATAGCGCTAAAAATAACTACAAATTTAGTTTTCATGTATGTATTAGTAAATTTAAAATTTCCATAATTTTAGAAAATTTCAAAAAAATTGTTTCCTTTTTGAAAGGAGAAATCTTGAAATTTGTGTGAAAGGAAATTGTTTATTTTTTATTTGAAAATTTTTCCTCAAAAATATAAGAATACAAACAATTTGAAAGAATAAAACTTTAATTTGTAATTTTTTGCATCATTGCATTTTTCAAAAATTTATAAGCATTAAAAAAAAAGAAATTTCAAATTTTCAAATTTAGAAAAATTTATATCTCATTAACATCTTAATAAAAAAAAAAAAAAAAATTGAAAAAGTGTTAAATTTTTTTTTGTAGAATTGTAAAAAATACAAAAAATTTTAGTCAAATCAAAAATATCAAAGTCAATATTGAGTTTATATGGATTCACCCTCTGACTTACATAAAAATAAATAAAATTAACGTAAATGATAAATACCAGTCATTGGTAATTGAGCAAGAACACGAACAAATAATGGTCTAGCATACTTTGGCAACGACTTTTGTACACCTTCAGCGAGATTGTTTAAGTTCAACGACTTGTCTGGATCGTAAATCGCTGCCATGCCAGCTTTGCCCTCATTTCCAGGAACCTTGAAAAATTATTAACCTTCTTTATAAACAGCTATTAGTTTCAACTTCTTGTGGTTTTATAAAGTAAACATTGTATCTTAAAACTATTTACATAAAAAATAGTTCAATTTTTTATTCAAAACTATATATTTAATAAATGCAAATATATATATATATATAATTAATAATTAATTCTTTAATTACTAACACTTTAATTTATTATCTCTGTATTATATAATAATTGATATTTATAATTACCTCAACCCCATAAACAACAGCATCTTTTAAATTAATTACATTACTAATTACTGCCTCAATTTCAGCTGTTGATACATTTTCACCACGCCATCTTTA
Organism: Leptopilina boulardi; assembly: GCF_019393585.1. Lineage (NCBI taxonomy): Eukaryota > Metazoa > Arthropoda > Insecta > Hymenoptera > Figitidae > Leptopilina > Leptopilina boulardi. The sequence continues at coordinate 1,960,492 of NW_026137921.1, forward strand.
TTAATAATACGAGAATTATAAATTATTATTATTTATATAGATACTGTTAATTAATTATATGAAATTAATAATTTGATCAGTTATATTCTAAAATTTTGTTAATTAATTCATTAAAAATATTGTTTATTGATTTAATTTTCCATTTACCTAAATGTATCTCCAGTTCTATCTTTAAAGTAGAAATATCCCAATTCATCCATTACCAGGATATCACCTTGAAATAAATTTATTAAATAATAATTATTTTATTTTTTATAATAATTTTTTTTTTTTCATGAATATAAAAATGTTTACCGGAATTAAAAACTCTATCGCCTTTTTTGAAAACATCACGAATTATTTTCTTCTCGGAGGCTTTTTTATCGGCGTAACCACTAAAATCATTAACAGCCTTATTGGGATTAATTTTTCCAACAAAAACACCTGGTTCACCTGAAATTATTCAATTTATGAAATTAGAGATGAATTTTATATTTAGAATCTGACAATTATGTAATATTAAATTTCCACTTTCACTGATACTAATTTTTGTTCTCACTTTTACCAATTTCCAATCAGTGAAAATGAGAGTGAATGATTATGACTAGAAAAACATAAAAAAATTTTCATGAAAATTATTTTTTATACTAACCGGGTTTACAGGGAATGCAAAAACCATTAGGACCTCTAATTGGCTGTCCAGTCTCTTCATTTACCCTCAATAAAGCAACAGGATATAAGGCACTTGCATATTTTGGCACAAATCCTACAGCTCCGACTCGATTGTCAATGTTTACTGCAAAATCATTATTAACTTTAAAATAAAGAAGTAAATTAATGTAAGTAAAAAATTTTAATAACCAATATCAAAGTTAATAGTTTTTTTTTATTCATCTGTCAATATCTTTGTAATATTATTTATTTATTATTTAGAGCATAATTTTAGAATTTCTGAACACAGAAAAGTTGTCTAAATTGATTTATTCAGAAAACAATTTTTTAAAGAATTTATGAACTTTAAATAAACAATCTATAATGAAATTTATTATTAATTTTTTATAACAAAATTTTATTTAATTACTAGGGGGATTCGCCCCCCTGCGCTTCATGCGCTAACCCCCTGTTTTTTATTGTTTTTGTAGGTGGCCTTATGACCTATTTTGAGTTTATGTTTGGCTAATTTCTGGAATTGAAAACTATTATTAATATTTTATTATTTATTTTTTTAAATGTTATTTATGATTTTTATTAATAATAATTTTTAAAACATAATTTATCTAATTTATTAAATTTTCCTGCCAAAATATAACATACATTTCAGGTTATGTTCGTTTTTTTTGGTAATTTTTCACCAAAGTTTGACTTAAATGGGGTTATGTTTGTTTCTTGGTTGTTTCCCGCCAAATTAACATAACCTCAAAATTTAGGTCATTTTTAGCAGAAAATCCACCTCCTCTTCAACGTGAAGGAGGAGGGGTGGGCTTGCGACTATATTCAGAGTCTTGATATTTATGTCAAATTTGAAGAAAACTTGCAGAAATTTTTAGAAAAAAATTTTTAAATTTTTGAGTTGTAAATATGATAATATTTTGTTACTGGATAACTTTCCTGTGGAAAAGGCCACTAAAATCTATTGCGCAGCCCTAGGTGCCATAGATAACTACTGCGCATGACATGAACTTGAGCAAATAATTAGCAAGTTTTCTTCAAGTTTGACATAAAAATTTTCTGCAAACTTCCTAAGAAATTTTTCTGCGAACTTCCTAAAAATTTTTCTGCAAACTACCTAAGAAATTTTTCTACAAACTTATAATGCAAAGTTGGAAAAAGGAGGACATATCGCTATTTGACACAAATTTGCAGCAATTTTGCAAACTTGGCATTGCAAACTTGCTGCAAAATTGCTGTAAATAGTTCTGCTATTTGGGAACTTCTAAATTCAGATCATTTTTGGCGGGAAATCCCCCCCGCCCCTCAAAAAAGAGGGGTTGCGGCCATATTCAGAGTTTTGAAACGAACATAACCTCTAAATTCAGATCATTTTTGGCGGGAAATCCACCCTCGCTCCTCAAAGAAGGGGGGGATTGCGGCTATATTCAGAGTTTTGAAACGAACATAACCTCTAAATTCAGATCATTTTTGGCGGAAAATCCACCCCCGCTCCTCAAAAAAAGGGGGGGGTATTGCGGCCATATTCAGAGTTTTGAAACGAACATAACCTCTAAATTCAGTTCATTTTTGGCGGGGAATACACCTCCACTTGCGGCTATATTCAGAGTATTGAAACAGCGGTGGCGGCGATATCTTTTTGTAATATAGGAAGAAGATAAATCAATGTTTTGTTTCAGATTTAGTACAGTTATAGAAAGAAATTGACATTTTATTCTTCCAGTACAACATTTCTTCTAATGTCTATCATCAAACATGACCTCTGATAAATCAATAAATAAAGAAACTTTATTTTTTAAAATATTTTTTTGTTGCTACACAACCAAACACGAAACAAAAGAAATAAACAATTTGAAACTTGAGGTGGTAAAGATTGTACAACAGTGAAACAGTAAGGTAAATACAAAAAAATTTCGTATTTTGTGTCAAAGTCTAAAATTATCACTCAATTAACGAAATTCGTTTCTACAAAATTTTAATTGCAGATAGAGAAAATGAAGACACAAATTGCATTTCTGCTTTTCATTATTTTGATGATTTTTGAAGTTAGTCAAAAGAACTTTGTGACGAGGTCTGAAATTATCCAAATGAAAGAAGATAGATCCAAATGGTCTCAAACAGTTATAAGAAAATTGAAAAATGATCCAAAGATTTACCAAATCATGTTGATAACCAACTATGAAAAGCATACCGAAATAATTCAAGATTTACAAGAAAATCTACCGATCTTGTATTACAATGACTCCTATTTAAAACGACAAATTCACCACCTTGAACAAAAGATTTCTTTGAGTAGTCCACGAGATACTACATTGTTCTTTCTTCTTGAATCTGCAGACAAAAACAACACGCAATGGACAGAAGAAATGATGGGTTTAATTAAAAAATTGTCAACTGTTCGTATTCGACCACGATGTCTAATTCTTCGCTTTTTGGAGTATAATCAAAGATCGAATTATGCAAAATTTTTCCAAAAGATGTGGCATGATTCCTTCCTAGATGTGACCATCGTAGATGTTTCTAATGAAAGAGCAACAATTCATGTTTTGAATCCGTTTGTTTCCTACAAAATAAAACCACTGTCCAGAAGAACAGAATTGTTCCCTAATAAACTTCGCAATCTGAATGGATATCCAATAAAGATTAGGATTTTTAATGGACCACCTTTCCTACAATGGAGACGTAATTCAATAAATCATCTAGATATTTCTGGTCGAGATGGAGAAGTTGGAAAAATTTTTGCTGATGTGATGAATTACAAACAAGTATTGGTACCAGTCAATTTATACTATTTTGGTAAATTAGATTGCAATACAGACAACTTAACAAATTCTTTCTCTGAGATTCAACAAAATAAAATCCAAGTCATTGGTGTATCGACTGTAGTAATCAAAAATTTTTGCAAGAAGCAAATGTTCGAGTATGCAATTTTTGATGTAGAACAAATTGTTGCAATTACTCCAGTATTAATGTCATCAAATAATTTTTTATTTGTGGTAGGTAAAACATTCTATTATTCAATTTTGCTAACTGCCTTGATTACAGTAACTAGCTGGGTAATCCTGAAAATTTTCAAGTTTGAGAAACATATTTGGAATTGGACAGTGATTCTTCAAATTTTATTTGGGGTCACCGTGGAACATCAACCGAAACAATTAGTTGAACGTATCATTTTCGGATGCTTCATTATGCTAAATTTTTATTATTCTTTTAACATCTTAGAATCGTTGACTGATTTTAATTTTCGATTGGAAAATGAGCGAGAAATAAATTCATTAAACGATTTAATCAACAGCAGTCTTCAATTCAGTTCTGAATTCAATACAGTAGAACTTTTACCGGAAATTATTAATCAAAAAGATTTTACAGCATGGACAAAAAATAGTCGATCATTTACGACGCACTCTGATTGTCTTGAATTTCTTCTCAAATACAAGAATATAACTTGTATTATGAGATCATCAATTGCGGAATGGTACGCTGGATTATATAGAGAACAAAATCTTGTAAAAATCGTTCCAGAATTTATTGTTTCTATGGAAATTGGATATACTTTGGCACCAGGATCTCCGTTTGTTGAGAAATTTCAACACTTACACACATTAATAATGGAATTTGCATTATTAAAAAAATGGGAAATAATGAAGGAAATAAAGTATCATCAACTAAGTACCATGTCAGAAGAAAGATTACACAAATGGGACATGAGTGATGAAGAATGGAAGTTAAGGTCCTTACTGGTGTTTATAATGATTGCTGGTTATTCCACAGCAATTATTTTATTTTGTATTGAACTAATTATTGCCAAGTGTAAGGGAAGAGGAAAGTCGCAATAACTTTAAAGGTATCATTTTAATGATTATTAGAATAATCTGAAGAAAAGGCCAACACGTCGTTAAGTCCTGAAATTGTTGAAGACTTTGAACGACGGGAAGGCAACTGAGGAATCGAAGCCACAGAGTTCTGAAAGGAAAAAGAAGGTAACGAGAGACTCGACTATGATTGTCAGAATCACTTGTGGATATCCATATGCTGACGTTTTTGATAAGCTTCGCAAGGAAGTCAATATGGATGTTAACCACACGAGGATAGTAACTGCTAGAGCTACAAAAATTGGAGATCCTATTTAACTAGGAGACAAATTTAACAAGAAGTGTTTAACCGAGAACGTTATCAAAGCTGACAGATCTGCTTTTAAGGAGGCCAAAATGATGAAGACTGTAGCCGGAAGTTACTTCCATAGGTGAGTTAATGGTCCAGAACTTCATAAAGGATTTCTTACTCTCCCTCTCGTAGCTAATAAAATAATCAATACTAATAATTTATTAATAGTAACTAATTCAACAAAATTATCGATAATTTCTCCATTCATTTCTAAACGAATCTGAACACAATATGAGTTGAATTCAGATTTAATTTAAAGTGCAACAAAAATTAGTCAGTAAGATGTTGCCACGTTCTATTTCGTTTAGCATTGTCTAATTTTTGTTGCAGTACAAATTGAGTTCGATTAAACTCATTTTGAGTTCAGTTTTTCTGTGATGATAAGTTAATAAGTTAAATTAATATTATAACTAGGTGAATTACAAACAAATATTTTGCAAAATTTTTCATTACATCACGTGTTGAATTAAATAAATGCATATTGCAACCTTGTTAAATATATGATTTCTGCTGTAAAATACTTACTAGAGTTCATGAAGAAGTTCTATAATATGTTCTATATAATAATTCTAGTAAAAATCTATACAATTTTTGTGCCTGAATTTCAAATACTAAAGTTCATAATGTCTGTCATCAAATTTGACCTTTGATAAATCAATAAATAAAGAAGCTTAATTTTTCAGAAATTTTCGTTGCTACACAACCAAACACAAAACAAACTTAGTGTGCAACTTGAGGTGGTAAAGATTGTCCAACAGTAAAATAAAGAGCCAAATGTAAGATAAAAAAAATATAGGGTGCATTTGGAATAAATAAAATTAACAAATATTTTTGATAAATTTCAAATATTTTTCAACATTTAGGGGTCATCCATAAACTACGTTAATTATTTTTGGAGGGGAGGGAATCAAAAAGTCTATAAAAAAGCATTCAACGCAACGGTAACTAGAAACTAGGGGGTCTAAAGATAATGAAAAAATGGTAACGTAGTTTATGGACGGCCTCTTATTGAATTTTCTATTTTTTTTAAAGCCTACATGTTTGGTTCTACTTATTGTAACGTAACTTCAGGGCCGTACCGACAGTCTTGGGGGCCCCAGTGCAGAAAAACTCCGGGGGCCCTCTTAAGGAAAAGGTTTACTGAAAAAAACTATGTTTGTTTTAATTTTTAATATACTCTGTAAGACAAATTTTCAATATCACAAGTGGTTTCTTTAACTATTTAGTATTCATTATAACTGTCAAATTATTACAAATTAAAGACTTAGATATCCTTAAAAGACTAATATCACAGAAACATCACTAGTGTAAAAAGTTCTTTGTGTTGCGCATTATTACGTTTAAAAAGATTTCTTTCTTGATTTCATAGTGGCAAAATCGTCAATCGTTTTCGTAAAATCAATCTTTCGGGCTCTCTCATTCTCGATCGATAAAATAGCTAATTCACTTAATCTTTCCTGACCCATTGAAGTCCGCAAATAAGTTCTGATGAGATTCAGTTTAGAAAAAGATCTTTCAGCTGATGCAACTGTTACTGGGATAGTCAGATACATAATACAAGCAGTGTAAACATCAGAAAAATTCGACATTAAAGAACTGTTTTCAATAATAAGAAAATCAGCTAGCTGCTTGACAGTTTTCATTCGCTTTATTTCAGAGCTGAAAGCAGATTTAATTGATAACAATTGAGCAGGAAAAGATCTGGATATATGTTCAGGAATTGTTTGAACAAATTTTTCAGCCTCCAATGTTAATTCTTGTTCGCTTGCATTGACAATAAATTGTGGTTGCACGACTTTATATGTTTGCAGAAGCAAATGCATTCCCTCGAATCTATGTTTCAACTGTGAGCAAATAGAATCAATCATTGGATAAAAAATGGAAACTTTGAAGAGTTTTTCAGGATCAGTAAGTCTTTCATCTTCACAAAGCTCTTCAAAGTGTTTCTTTTTTCTTCGTTTTCTTTTTTCTTCGAATTGATCCAGAATATTCAATTTAGCACACAATTCAGAAGCTTCAACACGAAAATCGCCGAAAGAATTACGAAGATTTGCGACCTCTGAATAAGCATTTTCGAGGTGATCGTGCGCTGAAGAAAGTTCGAGTTCTTTCGACTGAAGAGCTTTAGATGCGATGTTGACTTTTTCTAGGATTTTGCACTGAATGATTAACAATAATATAAATTCAAGTCTTTCAATTTTTTTTTGAAGTCCTAATGCTGCATTCCTCTCGTCAGGTTTCTTGCTGGTAAGAACGATACGTGACAAATTTTTTAGAACATCGCCTAATCTAACCTTAAGCGCGTAAACAGCATCATACCGACCAACCCAACGAGTGGGATTCAATGTTTTGAGAGTAATGTTTGAAGTTTTTGAGGTTTCATCTTCATTGGAAAACTGGAGATTTTTCCAGCGAACTATACTTTTCCCAAAGTAATTGTATATGTCTTGAACTGACTCAAAAAACCGGGTGATTTCTGGAGTTTGTGAAACCGCATCATTCAGTATCAAATTTAATTTATGCGATGTACAATAAACAAAATACGCATAAGGAGCTATTTCTCTAATTCGTTTTTGAAGACCATTTAATTCACCGCTCATGACAGCTGCGCCATCGTAAGCTTGCCCACAGCATTTTGTTATTTGTAAATTTTTTTCGTTAATTAATTCAAGGACAAGATCTGCGAGACCCTTAGCAGTTGGATCATTAATTTCTCGAAACCCTGTAAACACTTCACATATTTTGAGTTCCAGCGGTTTACCAACAGAGTCATAAACAATTTTGACATACCGGAAAACTTGACTCAATTGATCAACTTTTCTTTTATCTTGAGTTGAATCTAGAATTATCGAGAAAAAAAGAGCATTTCGTATTTCATTCTCGATTTCGTTGAGAACTTGTTTTGATAGGACTGATATAAATTCGTTTTGTGATTTAGGACCTAAATAATTCACAGATCCATTCGGAAGTTCTAATAGTTCTTGCAAAATGGGATCGTATTTCGCGAGAAGCTGCACAATAGACAAAAAATTTCCTTTTCCACGATCCTGAATATTTTCGCAACTTCCACGAAAAGCAAGATTACAAGAAGCCATCATAAGTGTTACATCTAAAAGTCGTTCTATTACTTTGCGCCAAAAATTTTGTTTTCTTTTAAAATCTTCTTCGAATGCTTTCTCGATTGGTCCATTTTTTCGCCATTGTTCGTAAAGCAGACATGAATTTGTATGATTTTGTGAAGTTTCGTGAGATTTAATTCGCTCCGAAAGGTGCCTCCAGTCTCTCACACCTCTGATCCACACATTATGTGCTGAAGATACAGCAACTGCTTCCTGAGGAAACAGCCAACAAGGTTGGCAATAAACACAATCTAATTCAGATGAATAGCACAGCCAATTTCTATTTAATTTCAATCCAGATTTTGCGATGGTGAAGTAATACCCATTTGAGAAAGAACGATTTTCTTGATTTTCGTCTCGTGGAAAAGGACCTGGTGGTTGATTTGGACCGGATAAAATAATAGCTAGTTTGATTTTCTTATCAGTTATAACATCCGGAAAGATATTAGACGAATCAGAAGATTTTTCAACATCAACAAGTTCCTGAAAAAACGCAAACGCGTAAGACGAGTGTTATACGGTATAAATGCATTTATTATGAATTTGTTGTTTTTTAACTTGAAACAATACGTATTATATTATATACCAAACCTGAGGAAAGTCTGCGCTTTTATCACAAACCACATCTTCGCCCGATTTTATTGTACTGGGTGAATTTTGTAATATTTCTGACTTATTTAAAGTATCCATCGAAATTATTTCTTCACCGGAAGAAATGGACTCACAAAAGTCAGTCTCTTTAGAGTCTGAAATTATATATGTATATAAAATGTATAAGTAGATAAAAAAGCAAAGTTTATTTACAAAAGTATTCCATAAAATTTTGACTCCAGCCATTTCAGACCCGATTCGGAGGGCGGAATTAGAAAAGATTGAGGTTATTTGGACCCGGAATGGGGCTCGAATAGCTAATTTATAATAAATATACTGAAATTTAAGTCAATTTTATTTACAATCAAATCCATCGGCACATTTTTCTTGGATTCTTTCTTCGACTCTTTCTTCTTCTTCTTTTTCTTCTCGTTTATTACTAAACCAAGATGTCAATTTTTTTGTGTTTTCAATACTTGCGTTTTCTCTACGCCTTTTCTCTGCCCTTTTTTGATGACCACTCGAGTAAATGCGTTTCATATTTGACTCCAACAAGATTTATTGCACTTAAAGTATATATCTATTGCATAAAATACCGAATTGCATTGTTGTCTCTGACAGCTGTTGCTTGAAGTCAGTTACAGAAGCATACACTTGCGCGTGCGCAAAATATGACTGCAGATTTGTGAAATTGGCGCAAATTTTAAATTTAATACTATTACTACTATTGTAAAATTATTAACATTTTTTGAATTTGCTATTTTAGTTATTTATTTTTAGCAAAATTAGCATATTGAAAAAAAATTAATTAATAATTTTTAAGCCGATTATATAAAAACTTAATAAAAACTTAAATTTCATTTTGGTCTCGGGGGCCCCTGGTCGCCGGGGGCCCCGGTGCACCGCACCGGCTGCACCTACGTCGGTACGGCCCTGCGTAACTTATACAATTTTGAAAATTTTCAAAAATCATTCGGTATTTTAATTTCTCTCACCCAATACTATAATTATACCAAACTGTAGATTAATCCGAGACCATTTGCAAATCGCTTATTTTTTGACAGAATCTTACCCATTAACAAAAAATACAAATTTGCAGAATCAATGTGTATTCAGTTTTTTTAAATACAACTGCATAAAACAAAAATTAATTTCAAAGAAAAATGGACTATTTAGTTTTTTCAATGACTAATTCATTAAATTCTAATTATGCAATTTCCTTATAGATACAGAAAATGAAGAGACAAATTGCATTCCTGCTTTTCATTATTTTGATGGTTTTTGAAGTTAGTCAAAAGAACTTTGTGACGAGGTCTGAAATTATCCAAATGAAGGAAGACAGATCCAAATGGTCTCAAACCGTTATAAGAAAATTGAAAAATGATCCAAAGATTTACCAAATCATGTTGATAACCAACTATGAAAAGCATACCAAAATAATTAAAGATTTACAAGAAAATCTGCCGATCTTGTATTACAATGACTCCTATTTCAAACGTCAAATGCACCACCTTGAACAAAAGATTTCTTTGAGTAGTCCACGAGATACTACATTGTTCTTTCTTCTCGAATCTGCAGACAAAAACAACACGCAATGGACAGAAGAAATGATGGGTTTAATTAAAAAATTGTCAACTGTTCGTATTCGACCACGATGTCTAATTCTTCGCTTTTTGGAGTATAATCAAAGATCGGATTATGCAAAATTTTTCCAAAAGATGTGGCATGATTCCTTCCTAGATGTGACCATCGTAGATGTTCATAATGAAAGAGCAACAATTCATGATTTGAATCCGTTTGTTTCCTACAAAATAAAACCACTGTCCAGAAGAATAGAATTGTTCCCTAATAAACTTCGCAATCTGAATGGATATCCAATAAAGGTTGGAATTTTTAACAGACCACCTTTCTTACAATGGAGACGAAATTCAACAAATCATTTAGATATTTCTGGTCGAGATGGAGAAGTTGGTAAAATTTTTGCTGAAGTGATGAATTACAAACAAGTATTAATACCAGGTAATGTTTACAATCTTGGTAAATTCGATTGCAATACAGATAACTTAACCAAGTTTTTCTCTGCGATTCAACAAAATAAAATCCAAGTCATTGGTGTATCAAGTATAGTAACCAAAAATATTTGCACAAAGGAAATGTTCGAGTATGCAATTTTTGGTGTAGAGCAGTTTATTGCAATCACTCCAGTATTAATGTCATCAAATAATTTTTTATTTGTGGTAGGTAAAACATTCTATTATTCAATTTTGCTAACTGCCTTGATTACAATAACTAGCTGGGTAATCCTGAAAATTTTCAAGTTTGAGAAACATATTTGGAATTGGACGGTGATTCTTCAAATTTTATTTGGAGTCTCTGTGAAGAATCAGCCAAAAAAATTAATAGAACGTATCATTTTCGGATGCTTCTTAATAGTGAATTTTTATTATTCTTTCAACATTTTAGAATCGTTGACTGATTTTAATTTTCGACTGGAAAATGAAAGAGAAATAAATTCTTTGAACGATTTAATCAATAGTGGTCTTCAATTCAGTTCTGAATTCAATGCAGTAGTATATTTACCCGAAATTATTAATCAAAATGATTTGAAAACATGGACAAAAAATAGTCGAATATTAACATATAATCATTGTATTGATTTTCTTCTCAAATACAAAAATATAACTTGTATTATGAGATCATCACTTGCTGAATGGCACGCTGGATTATATAGAGAACAAAATCTTGTGAATTTCGTTCCAGAATTTATTCTCTCTATGGGAGTTGGATATTATTTGGAACCCGGATCTCCATATGTTGAGAAATTTCAACACCTACACACATTATTCATGGAATTTGCATTATTAAAAGAATGGAAAATAAAGAAGGTACTGGATCAACAACTAAGTACCATGTCAGAAGAAAGATTACAGAAATGGAACAAGAGTGATGATGAGTGGAAGTTAAGGTCCTTACTGGTGTTGATAATGATTGCTGGTTATTCCACAGCAATTATTTTATTTTGTGTTGAACTAATTATTGGCAAGTGTAAGGGAAGAGGAAAGTCGCAATAACTTTAAAGGTATCATTTTAATGTTTATTAGAATAATATGAAGATCAGGTACAAAAAAAGAGCGATAAGACGAGTCATCAAGAAGGCCAAGAAACACAAAATAAGCGTAGTCCAGAAAAAAACAGTCCTTTCGACACAGGGTCGAAAGAAGAAATAGGAGGAAGCGCTTTCAGAAAGGAATGACTCGAAGTCAACGGAGGAACCGAAGCCACAGAGATCTACAAGGAAGAAGAAGGTGACGAGAGACTCGACTATGGTTGTCAGAATCACTTGTGGATATCCGTTTGCTGACGTTTTGGATATGTTTTGTAAGGAGGTCAATTTGGACGTTAACCATAACTGGATGGAAGTAGCTACTATAGAGCTACAAAAAATATAAATCTCCTTATTTAAATCGGATACAAGTCTAACAAGGAGTGTTTCACCGCGTTGGTTATCAATACGGATCAATCAGCTCTTGAGAAGGCAAAAAAGATGATGACTGAAGCTGGAAATCAGTTCAATAGATGAGTTAACCCATCGAGAGTGTTACACCGAGTATTTGGTTGGGTATGACATACCCAAGACTAAAACTGCCTCTAAATGTTTGTAAGTGATTGTTTTCGGTTAATTATAGTATTAAATTATAAAAAGGTGTCTAATAAACAATATTTATTTATTGTCTTAAAATTATAATTTGGTATATTACCTTTTTTAATATAAATTTTTTATTTTCATAAAATTTGAGAGTAAGTACTGGAGTATGAGATACCCAACCACACTTTCGAAGGGTTAATTCTTCTTCATGAAGGATTTGATTACTCATTATAATACTAATTTACTCACTGAGAAAAAAGGTTTGAGCTGACAACCAAATATTTCATTTAATATATGTGCAACTAAAATTTTTTGGTTGACACAACTAAACTTCAGTTGACATCAACCAAAGTTTGGTTGAGACTACCAAATTCTTTTTCATTTTCTTATTTAGTCGTCTAAAACAAACTTTGGTTGTTGTCAACTAAAGTTTAGTTGTGTCAACCAAAAAATTTTAGTTGCACATATATTGAATGAAATATTTGGTTGTCAGCTCAAACCTTTTTTCTCGGTGTTAATAGTAACTAATTCAACAAAACTATCGATAATTTTTCTACTCATCACAAAAAAACCAGAACTCAAAATAAGTTGCATTCAGACTTAATTTAAAGTGCAACAATAATTAGTCAGTAAGATATTATGTTCTGTAGAATTTATGTAGAATGCTTTTATACAATAATTCGAGTAAAAATCTATACAACTTTTGTGCCTGAGTTTCCAATACCAACCTTCATAATGTCTATCATCAAACTTGACCTTTGATAAATCAATAAATAAAGAAGCTTAATTTTTTAGAAATTTTCGTTGCTACACAACCAAGCACGAAACAAAAAATATACTTAGTATGAAACTTGAGGTGGTAAAGATTGTACAACAATAAAATAAAAAGCCAAATGTAAGATAAAAAATATAAAGGGTAACCTGTCAATTGCTCTGTTTTAAACACAAAAATTTCGTCCCAATTTCATATTTTTAATCTTCTCATGTAATCTAATACAAAATTTCAAATTATTTCAAAAATATTTTCAATTTTTATTTTGCATTATTATAAGAAAATCAATAAACATTAAGTTGACTTCGTCAAAAAATGGGAATTTTTCAAGTGGTCTCCGGAGAAATTATAGTATTGGGTAAGAGAATTTAAAATACGAAAGGGTTTTTGAAAATATTCAAAATTGTAAAAGTTACGTCATTTTGAATTTTTTATATATATTTTTTAAATATTAATATTTCCGAGTCTTTTTAACGGATGTAAATTAAATTTAAATATGTTGCATTTGGAATAAATAAAATTCCTAAATATTTTTGATAAATTTCGAATATTTTCCGACATTTAGAGGTCATCCATAAACTACGTTACTATTTTTGGGGGGGAGGGAGTCAAAAAGTCTATAAAAATGCATTCAACGCAATGGTAACTAGGGGATAGGGGGTCTAAAGATAATGAAAAAATGGTAACGTAGTTTATGGACGGCCTCTTATTGAATTTTCAATTTTTTTAAAGCCTAGATGTTTGGTTCTACTTATTCTAACGTAACTTATACAATTTTGAAAATTTTCAAAAATCATTTGGTATTTTAATTTCTCTTACCCAATACTATAATTATACCAAACTGTAGATTAAGCCGAGACCATTTGCAAATCGCTTATTTTTTGACAGAATCTTACCCATTAACAAAAAATACAAATATGCAGAATCAATGTGTATTTAGTTTTTTAAATACAACTGCATAAAACAAAAATTAATTTCAAAGAAAAATGAACTATTAAGTTTATTCAATGACTAATTCATTAAATTCTGATTGTGCAATTTCTTTATAGATACAGAAAAAATGAAGACACAAACTGCATTCCTGCTTTTCATTATTTTGATGGTTTTTGAAGTTAGTCAAAAGAACTTTGTGACGAGGTCTGAAATTATCCAAATGAAGGAAGACAGATCCAAATGGTCTCAAACCGTTATAAGAAAATTGAAAAATGATCCAAAGATTTACCAAATCATGTTGATAACCAACTATGAACAGCATACCGAAATAATTCAAGATTTACAAAAAAATCTGCCGATCTTGTATTACAATGACTCCTATTTCAAACGACAAATTCACCACCTTGAACAAAAGATTTCTTTGAGTAGTCCACGAGATACTACATTGTTCTTTCTTCTCGAATCTGCAGACAAAAACAACACGCAATGGACAGAAGAAATGATGGGTTTAATTAAAAAATTGTCAACTGTTCGTATTCGACCACGATGTCTAATTCTTCGCTTTTTGGAGTATAATCAAAAATCGAATTACGCAAAATTTTTCCAAAAGATGTGGCATGATTCCTTCCTAGATGTGACCATCGTAGATGTTCATAATGGAAGAGCAACAATTCATGATTTGAATCCGTTTGTTACCTACAAAAAAAAACCACTGTCCAGAAGAACACAATTGTTCCCTAATAAACTTCGCAATCTGAATGGATATCCAATAAAGGTTGGAGTCGTTAATCGACCACCGTTCGTTAAACTGAGCAGAAATTTGACAAATCATCCTGTTGATATTACTGGACCAGATGCAGGAGTTGCAAAAATGCTCGCTGAAATGTTAAATTACACGCTATTATTCGTACCGTCGAATGAAGAATCATTAGGTAATATGTCTTGCAATATAAATAAATTATCTGGTTTCTATTCAGCGATTCAACAAAATAAAATCCAATTCATGAGTGTGACGTCTACAGTAACAACAGCTGTATGCAGTACACGAGAGTTTGAGTATGCAATTTTTGCTTTAGATCATTTTGTTGCAATTACTCCGACATTAAAAAACAATCATTTTTCGTTTGTAATAGGAAAAACATTCTACTATTTAATTTTGTTGACTGTCTTGATTACGATAACCAGCTGGATTGTAGTAAGAGCTTTTAAGTTTGAAGGAACAATTTTTAATTGGACTGCGATTGTTCAAATTTTATTTGGCCTTACAGTACTGAATCAACCGAGAAAATCAAAGGAACGAATCTTTTTTGTCTGCATCTTGATAGTGAATTATTATTATTCATTCAACACTTTGGAATCGATAACTGATTTTAATTTCCAAGTGGAAAATAAAACAAAAATTAATACTATTAATGATTTAATGAACAGTGGTCTTCAATTTAGTTCTGAATTAAATAAAATAAGACTTTTTCCCAAACTCTATAATCAGAGTGATTTCACAGCCTGGGCGAAAAAAAGTCGAGTATCAACATACGAGGAATGTATTGAACTTCTACTCAAATACAAGAACATAACTTGTATTATGAGATTATCACAAGCTAAATGGCACGCTGGATTGTACAGAGAACAACATCTCGTGAAATTTGTTCCAGAATTTATTGTTTCTGTTGCAATTGGATTTGCTTTTGAACCTGGATCTCCGTATGTTGAAAAATTTCAACAATTACACACACTATTGATGGAATTTGCGTTACTAGAAAAATGGAGAATAAAGAAGTTATCATACAATCAACAGGATACCATTTTAGAGAAAAAAATAATGAAATGTTATGAGAATAAAGGTGAATGGAAATTACGATATTTGCTGATTATAATAATGATTTCTGGTTATTTCGAATCGATTATTTTATTTGTCATTGAAGTGGCCATTGACAAGTGGAAGAGGAGACAGAAATCACAATGACTTTAAAGGTACGATTTTAATGATATAGAAATTTAGTGAAATGACTAAATGCAAATTAGCAAAAACAAACAAAAAATTTATTACAGATTATTTAGCTTCAGTTGTCAGAGAAAGAAACTGAAATATTTCTTTCCGATACCACTATTTCTAATGCCTATTATCAAATTTGACCTCTGATAAATAAAATCAATAAATAAAGGCTGTATTTTTTTTTTAAACAATTTTCGTTGCTTAGCTACCAAATACGATTCATTAAATAAAAAAGAAAAGAAAAAAGAATACTTATAAAAATATCCATAATGCAACTTGATCTAGTAAAGTTTTTACAATCGTGATACAATAGAAAATAAAAAAAATTAAGAAAAGGGTCATCTGTAAATTACACTGATTTCGTATTTTGTGTTTTCTGAAACAAAATCTAAAATTATAATTCATTTAATAAATTTGTCTGTAAAAAATTTTAATCACAAATACAAAAAATGAAGAGACAAATAGTATTCCTTCTTTACATAATTATAATAGTTTATGAAGTTAGTCAAAAAAATTATGTGACAAAGTCTGAAATTATCAAAATGAAACAAAAGAATCTATCGAAATGGTCTGAAAGAGTCATAACGACATTAAAAAGTGATGCAAAAATTTATCAAATTGTATTGATAACCAACTGTGGAACGTTTGAGCATACTGAAATAATTCAAGATCTACAAGAAAATATACCGACGTTATATTTCAATGAATTTTATTCAAAACAGGAATTAAAACATCTTGAGCAAATAAATTCTTTAAGTAATCCACGAGATACAACCTTGTTCATTGTTATTGAATCTCCAGACCAAAACAATATCCAATGGACAGAAGAAATGATGGCATATATTAAAAAATTGTCAGACTTTTGTATTCGACCAAAATGTTTAATTCTTCGCTTTTTAAGTTATAATCAAACTTCCAATTACGCAAAATTTCTCCAAAAGATGTGGCAAGATTCATTTCTAGACGTGAAGATTCTAGATATTAATAGAGAACGAGCAACAATTCATGAACTAAATCCGTTTATTTTCTACAAATCAAAATCGTTTTCCAAAAAAACGCCATTGTTTTCTCAAAAACTTGAAAATTTTAATGGATATCCAATAAATGTTGGAATCGTCAATCGACCACCGTTTGTAAAATTAAAACGAAATTCAACAAATTATCCTATTGATATTTCAGGTCCTGATGCAGAAGTTGGAAAAATCTTCTCTAAACTATTGAATTACAAACAAATATTGTTACTAGCAAAAAAAGAAAGTTATGGTAAAATCTATTGTAATGTAAATAAATTAACTGGTTTCTATTCTATGATTCGAAAAAATAAAGCTCAACTCATTTGAGTAACGGCTGCGCAATTAAAAAATTTTTGCGACAATCAAATGTTCGAAAATGCAATTCTTGATCTAGATCATTATATTGCAATTATTTCCACAATGATGTCATTGAACAATACGTCAATTATGATAGGGAACACTTTCTACTATTCAATTTTATTGACTGTCTTCATTACATTATTCAGTAGGATAATTGTAAAAATTTGAAAATTTGAAAAAACAATTTGGAAATGGACTTGGAGTCTTCGTGGAGCATCAGCCAAAAAAATTAAAAGAACGTATCATTTTTGGATGCTTTCTGATGGTGAATTTTTATTATTCTTTCAACATTTTGGAATCGATAACTAATTTTAATTTTCAACTTGAAAATGAAAGAGAAATTAATTCCCAGAACGATTTATTGAATAGTTGTCTTCAATTTAGTTCTGAATTAAATAAAATAACATTATTTCCCACAGTCATTAATCAAACTGATTTTACAATCTGGGTGAAAAAAAGTCGAGCATTCACTTACGAGGAATGTATTGAATTTCTTCTCGAATACAAGAATATAACTTGTATTATGAGATTTTCACAAGCTGAATGGTACGCTGGATTTTACAAAGAACAAAATCTTTTAAAATACGTTCCAGAATTTATTTCATCTGTTGTTGTTGGACATGCAGTGGAAACTGGTTCTCCGTACGTTGAGAAATATCAACAAGTTTTTATAGATTATTGAAAGAATTTGCATTATTGGAAAAATGGAAAATAAGAAAGTTACCGCATCATCAACTGGGGAAATTACAAAAAGAAGATAAGAATAACGATAAATAGAAGTTGCTATCTTCGCTGATGGTGATATTGATTGGTGGTTATTCCACATCGATTATTTTATTTGTTATTGAACTAGTTGTTGGCAAGTGTAAGAGAAGACGAAAATGACAATTTTTTTTTTTTTTTTTGGTATCGTTGATTGTGAATTTTGCATTAGATTTTAAAAATACAAAATGGATGATCAAAATTGCGGATTTGTTTTAAGTTCATCAGATTTTCTTGAATATAATTTTTTAAGAGGATTTGCCGATCGTTAATTAAGAAACTGATGTAAGTTTTTCAAAATAGAAAATGACTGAAGGAAGGTTAATTATAAATTGATTAGATTTTTTTGAAACTAATCATTACTCGGATGTTTTTAACGTCGCTACTTACAAATCTGAATTCAGTTTTTATTAAGTAGAAATTGCGGATGATTTTTCAAACAAAAATTTGGATTCGCTTGTTAATTTTTACTGTGTAATTTCTAAATTCGATGATTACGAATCTGACGCCAGGTTTAAAAAATCCCAAATGGCGGATCCAATATGGACTTTTTTTTAATTAATTGATTGAATTCGCTCCAAATTCGTTAGTCAGGGATTTTTGGGGTCACTGATTACGAATCCGTTTTCAGTTTTTTAAATTCAAAATGGAAATTTTTTTAAGAATTCCCATTTAATTTCAGATTTGTAATAAGCAAATCTCAAAAGTCTTAAAAAAAACCCAGATAACATGTTTAATAAATACCCAACAATTCATCCGGTCATATTGGATCCAAAATTTTGAATTTTTAAAATCTAGTATCAGTTTTGTAATATTTCTGCACTACTAAATGTTTAAGACTTATTAAGGAAGCTCTCCGGCGCCAGTGGAGCTCAATAACAACCTGTTCTATATATATATAAGAATAACTTCTCCCTCAAAAGAAATAGTTGAGAACATTTTCCTGTTTCCCTTCCCCTCTGTCAAGTGCAGAAGTGCAAAATTTGTAATTGTGCGCAGCTTTTTAAGATACGGCAACAGTGTAGAACGGCTGACTATAAACAGCTGACACAAGTTGGTTCATCGCAAGAAGAACATAACCTACTTTTTATGTTTGTTTATTTATTTCAGTTCACTAAAAAATCACTTGAATTTCAATTTTCAGATTACTGTTATTAAAAATTGAACATCGTTACCCCTATAGAATTTTATTTACTTTTATTTCTCTAATTCGCCCCTACAATATACTAGTTTTTGAGAAAAAGTTATCACGTACTTTTGGAGAAAATAAATAAAATCTATCATTTTCAACGTTCAGGTTAGGAATGCTATGTTAAATATTACAACTTTGAAGTTAAATATCGCAATTTTTAACATCGCAAGCGATATTGAAATTTTTACCACGCATACAGGATATAAAAATGAGCATTTCCTCAAAGTTTTAGAAAAATCTATCACAAATCGATTTGCCGGAGAACTTCCTTAAAGTAAAAGGTTATGTTATCAAGTTATTTAGATATTAAAAAAAAAATTTTAACTTTATAAAAATCGATTATTTAAACAAATATGAGAAATTAAAACTAATACCGTAATTTTCTATTACGGCGCGTTTGTATCAGATTCGGTGTATCAATTACGGTGACCAACATTACGTGTATTTTGAAGATACTTTGCCCACCGTAATTGAAGCCAATGGAAATTTTAAAAATGTTTCAATTACGGCGAGGAAAAAAATTTGATCTCAAATAATTAAATTAATAATTATTTAAATGTGCATTTTTATTAGATCCAAAAAAAGATTAAACAAATTTTTTTTAATTATTTTGCAACAGTTATATTAAATATAATAGTAATAATAGTTTTTTTTTATGAACGCGCCGTAATTGATGCACTTACTATAATATAAAATGTTTTAAAAAATAAATTATTCTACAACATTTTTTACAAAAATTCATATCTGCGAATCATATTCTTGCAAATTAATGAAATATTTAATAATTATTGTAGAACAGTATAAATTTAAAAATAAAAATATATAATTTTATGTATATGCAAAATTAATAATTATTAATAAAAAATTTTTTAAAAAAACTAAAATTCTCTTTATTAATTGGAAATTTTTTTTAAATATCTACATGTTTCGATAAATTTTTGAAAAAAATAATTAAATGAGAGCTGAATATTACCTAGATTAGAATTTCCTTCCGTGGCTCCATAAAACTCTCCAATTTGCTTAACTTGAAATCTTTTCACAAATGGTTCCCAAATTTGTGGCCTTAGACCATTTCCATACAGCAATCTAACTTTATGAGACGTATCATATGAACTTGGTGGTACCGTCATCAGATATCGACAAATTTCCCCAATATATTGTCCTACCTAAAAAAAAAAATAGAAATCTTAATTTTCAAAAAAAGAAAAAAATATTTACACAAATTTATAGAAAGGAAAAATTAAAAAATATATATATCTAAAATTAAACATGGAAATTATGGGTCGGTACTATTTTCACGCAAAATTATACTGAAATTTTTCTAAATTTATTTTAAATACCTATATATATATTATGAATATTTAATTTTTAAAATATATTTTAAAGAAAATTATTTTAAAATGAAACTGTAGTATAAGGGTCATTCTCACAAAAAGGACAAATGACACGTTCATGACATTATTTTTAATAAATAATTATAATAATTGAAAATGTTGCGGGCCTTATTATAGAAGTCAACAGAATTTAATAAGATTTTATAAAAAAAAATTGACAATTTTAAATAATTGAATATAATCATGTTTATATAGTGTAAAAACTCCCCTCCGTTACCGTTCGCGAAGTAAGTTTTATTTAAAGAAGAATTATTGCATTCATACTGCAATAGGAAAACATCTTTTGTCTAGTAACATCTACTAATTACATTATTTATAATTGATTTATAAAGTGTAAAACAGAATATTTGTAAAATATTTTTTCCTAGAATTAAATAAGTTTTGTTCGCAAAGTAAACTCCCCTCCGTGACCAATTACAAATATAATGAGTAAATGAAAAAAAAAAAATGATAATTGAGAAATGAAGAATTCAAAAGTGTTTACAGTGACGATGTTGTTTTGGTCAGTACACAACATCATGAAAGAAATGAAAACAATAAGTGTCAGAAAGATTTTCAGTTTCGCAATGTTCGTCGACACAAAAAAACTCCCCTCCGTGACCACTTTAAATTTAGTTTTTTGATAAATAAATAATAAATATTATTAATAATTTTTAGAATATTCTTTTAAATATCGCGAATACTATTATTACTTTTTTTTATAAAATTTATTATTTTTATATTAGAATCAATAAATTTTGGCTACGCCTAAAGGAAGAAAACTCCCCTCCGTGATCGCTAGTCACATCCATCGATTATAAAGCCTCATGCAAAAAAATGCACCTTTTTCGTACCTCGAATTTTGAAACTTTCTTTATGCCAAATGGTAACATATGATGACCCAATAATCCCTGCAAAATTTCAAGATGAGCATATGCCCCCTTTCGGAATTACAGGGGGTCAAAGGGGGCCATGTCAAAAAAAAGAACATGTAATATTATCGAATAATAATGTTAAAAAAATCAAACGAAATCGTTCCTTCAAGATTTTCGTCTGCTGATTACGAATTTGAAGTCCGTTTTCAAAAATTCAAAATGGCGGAACCTATATGGTGGACAACAATTTAAAAAATCGATCCGATTGACCTGAAAATGGTTACTCGGAGGTTTTTGGGGTCGCTGATTACGAATCTGAGGTCCGTTTTTCAAAATTCAAAATGGCGGATCCAATATGGCGGACTACAATTTCAAAAATCAATCCAATTTACTTGAAAATGGTTACTTGGGTTACCTTCAGATTTGTGTTAACCGTTATTGAAACCCCCTAATTAACGATATTGAAGCCAATTAAATAGATTTAAAAGATAATTGTCCGACATTTTGAATTTTTTAAAACTGATTCCAGATTCGTAATCAGCGACCCCAAAAACCCCTGAGTAACTATTTTCAAGTAAATTGGATGGATGTTTAAATCTGTCGTCCGCCATTTTGAATTTTTAAAAACGGACCTTAAATTCGTAATCAGCGACCCCGAAAACCCCCGAATAACCATTTTCAAGTAAATTGGACTGATTTTTGAAATTGTCGTCCGCCATATTGGATCTGTCATTTTGAATTTTAAAAAACTAACACCGGATTCGTATTTAGCGACCCCAAAAACCCTCGAGTAACAAGATTTAAACGGATTCGATCATTGTATCGGTGACAAAATATTAAACAATTATTTTATATTAAACAATTATTTTTTAAACAATAATGTTCATAAAGATCGTAACAACGTATTTTAGAGACTTATTTAGGTCCTTCTCTTCACATAGCAATAGTCATAACAGTGGTTTTGAACTTTTTTTTTTTTTTTTTTCTTAATTCAGCATTTGTCCTTTTCGAGAGATTCACCCATAAATAAATTTAATTTTTATAATTTACGAATAATTTTTTAGGCGAAAAAAGAAACAGGATATTACTGTGCATTCGTAATGTGTGCAATCAGACCAAAATTTGGAGGCACTAAAACGTCTGCGAAGAACGACAGTAATTCCTCGCAAAAGAGCTTGACCTGCCCCAACAACTCCACCAGCTGTGTGATAAAGGGGTAGAGAATCATAAATTCTGTCTGTCGATCGAAGCCCCAACATAGAGTAAACACCACACGTCATCAACATATACCTGCAATTATCATCTAAAGTAATTTATTTTTACAATTTTCATTTTCCTATTTATATATTTGTTTTTAAATTTTTCTAATTCACAATAATGGAATTTTTAATTTATAACGACAAATTGTTTTATTTCAATTAAAATTAGACGAATTTTTTGTTTTTAAATCGATGGATTTACAGGAAACTTGGTATATATAGGGCACGGTGCGCCAGAAGGAGGTTTAAATAAAAATGAATTGGCACTTAAAAATTCTTTTTGATTATTGTTCTAAGATGAATAAAAAAACTTTTCTCAATAGGTTTTAAAATCAGCTTACGTGCCCAATTTAAAACAAATTGAGTTTTAAATATTTAAAAATAGTGTTTTATGAGGAACCAGAATTTATTTAATGTATACTTATATGCGTATAGATAATAGATGTTTTAGATTTTTCATATAAATTTATTAACAATGAAGTTATTTTCTTGTTTCGTTTTTATATTTATGCATTAAGAGTGTCGAACGGTATCTGAAATTCTTTGGTAAGAAGAGAGCTTTAATTATCGCTCTGAACGTGAAATAGTATTGATTTTAAAATACTTTTTTCTCGAAACACGAACACTTTTAACAAAATCAGCCAAAATCCTCATCTTATAAATTTCCTAAATCCAAAAGACTGTACGAATCCATAGAAAAACATGTTTGCAAAACAAAAAGTAGAAAAGTAATCTTATAACAGCTGCGACTTTGTGCGCCCTGCATGCTGCTGCCATCTGACGGCGGCAGGAGGTAATGAACCCCTCATTATATTACTTTTCGTTTTGCAATCGTGTTTTTGTATGGATTCGTATAATCTTTAAGATTTAGGAAATTTATATAAGATAAGGATCTCTAGCTGCTTTTGTAAAAAGTGTCCGTCTTTCGAGAAGAAAGTATTTTAAAATCAATGTTTATCATTTTCACGTTTAGTGCCGTTTTTATACAGCGATAATTAAAGGTCTCTTCTTGCCAAAAAATTTCAGAGTCCATTCGACTCTCTTAAATAAATTTTGTCACTCTTAAAATCGTTCTTTTAACATTATAATTTAATTTTTTAAAATTGGACACAAACACTACAGCAATATAATTATTTATATGTAAAATTGAAAATAAGTAATTATTGTATCATTTATTACAGTATTTATTAGATTAAATAAATTCTTATTCCCCATAAAATACTGTTTTTATATAAAAACTCAATTTTATTTAAATCGGGCACGTAAACTGATTTTAAAAACTATTGAGAAATGTTTGTTATTCATCTAAGAATCATTATCAAAAAGAATTTTTAAGTGCCAATTCATTTTTATTTAAACCACCTTCTGACGCACCGTGAGGGGTTTTCGTGGTTGCTGAACACAAATTTAGAGTTAGATTTTCAAAATTAAAAATGGGAAAAATTTTCATTTATCCCTAAATAGCAATACAAATATTCTACAACGAAACAATTTTGGAGTAATTTTTTACCCCAGTTGTGTGCCTTTACGTTATTATTTATAATAACAATTTTTAAAAACTATTTATTGTCATTATTTATAATAATTTTTACAAACATCCGATAATTTTTTTAAAAGTTCCACATATTGGATCCGCTGTATTAAATTTTGAAAATCTAACTCCAGATTCATGTTCATTGAGCCTTAAAAATCCTATATACCAAGTTCCATTTAAATCCAATCGATATTTAAAAAAAAAAATTCGTCTGTTGACACATAAAATTTGCTAAAATTTTTGAAATTATAAAAAATCCTTACTTGCGATGAATTAAATTTAACTGAAAATTAAATACAATACACGGAGAAAGGAAAATTTGTATTTTAATTTAAATCATTATTATGCGACACTTTTTGGAAAATATTAAAAAAATTAAATTTTCAAAATTTTGTTTTTCAAATTTGTGAAAGTTAAGCAAAATAAGCGCAAAGTAATTTTGAAAGTAATTATAATTTTACCTTAAATTATTAATAACAGCAGCCTTAGGCATTCCGGTAGTTCCTGAAGTATAAATATAGATTAATTTATCTCTAGGACCAGATAATTCGAGATCAACCTTTAGTGGTTCGGGCTCTGTATTATCTAAAGCTGAGTTTAAATCAACAACTCCATCCAAAATTGGTGAATCAGATCTTTCAGACCATTGATACAGCTTTAGGTCAGGAAGTTTGTCCCTTATTTCATTGATTGCTGAAAAGAAAAAAATAGTTAAATTTTTTTTTTATAACTATATTTCTTCTTTTTATTAAAAATTAATTTTTTTAATTGTAAATAATTTATTTAAAAAAAAAAAGATTTTAACCAACCATCTTTTAGCTCTGATCCAAAAATAATAGCTTTACACTCGGCGGCTTTAATACTGTGGACGAGAACATCACCCCGAAGATTTGTATTCACAAGGGCTGTTACATATCCGGCTTTACTTAAGCCTAACCAAGTGCCAATATATTCAACTCGTCCTTCCATCACCAGTGCAATACTGTCACCTTTTGTCCCTCTTTTGGGACGAAAAAAACGTCCTATTCGATTGCTGAAATCTTCCAACTATGAAAAATGTTTCAAAGAAAAAAACCATGAAGATTTTCTTTTAAAATTTTTTTTTATTTAATTAAAACTAAAATTGTAATTTTGCTTGGACATAATGAGCCAAAAGTTTTGAAAATTAATGAATTTTTTTTTTGCAACTTCTTTACCAAAAATTTTTTACGTAGCTTTCTTTGATAAGGCTTCAAAAATTAAATATATTGTTACAAAAAGTACCCCTTGACATAACCTCTAACTAAAAATTAGTATTATTATAATATACGGTCAGTTGGAGTAAATGGGGACAAGAGGTTTTTGGAGCTTAATTTACAGTTTTAAAATTAAGTTCAACGTCAATATTTTAACCTCAGATCATCTGCAAGAGGTTTTGAGTATTGCCAAGCTTTTATATTGACAATTGGCAGCAAGATAAAAAAAGTTATCGCTCAATGCATAAAAACTTGAAAATCAAAGTCAAACTGTTTTAGTATTTTGTCTCGCATTTTAAAGAAAACAGACTTAAAAATCATACCAAATTTTTTTCTCATTCCTTATGACTCCCATAACAGAAATTCACTTGAATTTTTGATTTTTTTCAATTTGGTTAATAAAGACAATCTGTCCCCATTTACCCTGAGTTTTCAAATTTTTGGGGTAAATGGTGACAGCTTGTCATTATTAACCAAATTGACAAAAATCAAAAATTCAAGTGAATTTCTGTTATGGGAGTCATAAGGAATAAGAAAAAAATTTGGTATGATTTTTATGTCTGTTTTTTTTCAAATGCGAGACAAAATACTGAAATGAAAAAAAAAATAAAAAAATTTCAATTGGTTCAACTGGTCTTTTTAAAGTTTTTTCATCCCTTAATACAGTAATATACTTAAAGAAACTTTTTTCTTAAAACTTTCTTAGAAACTATGCTGTCCCCATTTACCCCAAATTTTATGAAATTTTCTAAATTTTGGGGTAAATGAGGACAGTCAGTTTCATGCTATTAAAGCTTATCTACATTTTTTTCTGCTGCATAAAATTAATCCTGGGAACGTAAATAACAACTTAAAAAAAATAAACCCGCAAATATTACCTTTTAAGGCCAGGTCCAAGTGAGCCCTGGCGGATTCGATTTGCGTAATGTCTACTTAACTAAGCGGACTTTAGGTAGACATTAGGTAGACATGTAAAAAAACGTATAAAAAAGCTATTAATCGACTTATTATGATAAAAAAAAGTTGATAAAAGGGTAAATGAATGTTTATAGAGTAAATTCGTACAAAATTTGTAATTAATAAAGCAATAAATAATTAATAATGAATGGAAATGTGCGCGAGGTACCTGATCAGTTCAGCTGTACAATTATTTTCGTGCTATTTTCATGAAAAGAATATAAATTAATTGCAAAAACAATTGATATTTATAAAAAAGTGTAAAATTGATTTAATTTTATTGTTTGCAATACGAATTATTAAATAATAATTAAGTTTTTATCAAATGTGAATAGTGTTGTGAAAACCTGTGAAAACTAATGAGTTACTACATTACCGATCGCATAAGATAATAAAAAGTTCTCGATGAGTGTAACAAAAAAGCTGCAATCATGCCCGTAATTTTGGACGAGAAACAATTATGAAATCAATAATTATTTGTATAACTTTATTCTGCATTTTAAAATTCACTTTTTATTTTCTTTCAAAGCAAAAGCTTGGAAGAAAACATGCTCGCACTGTATTGTAAAAACTGGTGGCGCCATCTCTCATATGCGATCGGTAATGTAGTAACTCATTAGTTTTCACAGGTTTTCACAACACTATTCACATTTGATAAAAACTTAATTATTATTTAATAATTCGTATTGCAAACAATAAAATTAAATCAATTTTACACTTTTTTATAAATATCAATTGTTTTTGCAATTAATTTATATTCTTTTCATGAAAATAGCACGAAAATAATTGTACAGCTGAACTGATCAGGTACCTCGCGCACATTTCCATTCATTATTAATTATTTATTGCTTTATTAATTACAAATTTTGTACGAATTTACTCTATAAACATTCATTTACCCTTTTATCAACTTTTTTTTATCATAATAAGTCGATTAATAGCTTTTTTATACGTTTTTTTTACATGTCTACCTAATGTCTACCTAAAGTCCGCTTAGTTAAGTAGACATTACGCAAATCGAATCCGCCAGGGAGGCAGCGCCATCTACATTGAAACTAAAATTTTGGAAAATTTTCAACAGCCTTTTCTTGAAAACAAGAAGGTAAAATGCTTTTTCCTTTATGGATAATTGATTATTGGCAAGATATACACCAGCTAAAACTTTTTTTGAGTTAAAATAATAAAAAAAATTTCATGTCAATAAATTAAATATGAGCACTTTTTTTACAAAAACTGTAACAGTACTTTCTCAGAAATTACAATCAAAAATGCAATTTCCATTTGGAAAATTAATAAACGCTAAAAAATACACGACCTAAGATTTACCAATCACGAAAATAACAAAAAAAAAAGTTTTTTAACATAACATATTTTACTCATTATGACAGCCGTTTGGCAGGTTATGTATGTCACCAGACGTTTCGCGGTTTTGCCGAAAGGAGGAGATTGGCTCTGTTGCTAACCACCTGAAATACATAATCTACCAAAGGGCTGTCACAACCAGTAAAGCAGTATCAATATGTTAAATATTTAATAATTTTTTTTTTTGTTATTTTCGTGATTGGTAAATCTTAGGTCGTGTATTTTTTAGTGTTTATTAATTTTCCAAATGGAAATTGCATTTTTGATTGTAATTTCTGAGAAAGTACTGTTACAGTTTTTGTGAAAAAAGTGCTCATATTTAATTTATCGACATGAAATTTTTTTATTATTTTAACTCAAAAAAAGTTTTAGCTGGTATATATCTTGCCAATAATCAATTATGCATAAAGGAAAAAGCATTTTACCATCTTGTTTTCAAGAAAAGGCTGTTGAAAATTTTCCAAAATTTTAGTATCAATGTAGATGGCGCTGCCTCACATGGACCTGGCCTTAAAGGAAGAAACTTACGTAATTCGTGAAAAATAGCGATTTTGTCCCCATTTACCCCAACTGACCCTAATAATAATAATAATAATAATAATAATAATAATAATAATAATAATAATCATATTATTATTAGTATTATTATTATTATCACGAAATAAAACTATTATTAAAATTAATTTTATTAAATTTTAAGAGGTTCTCCTGTACAATTTTCGAAAAATTTATTTTTTGAACCAAAAGTTGTTAAGTAATAATTATTTAACAATTTAGGGTCAGCTGGGGTAAATGGGGACAAAATTCCCACACCCTGAAAAAAGTAATCTCATATTTAGAGGAAAAATCCTCTTCTAATATCCTCTCAATTTTTCCTCTTAAAACAAAAGTATTCCACTTGAATGTTGAATATTTTTATTATTTGGTGACTAATAATAAAACAAAACATTTTTTTTGAGGTTCTGATGTCAACAACATTGAATTAAAGTTAAATAAATAAACAAATCTATTAATTAATGTAAGTAATTAACTATAAATCATTCATTATATTTAATATTTAATTAAAGATATTTAATTTAGTGCATGATAATAGCTTTTCTTTATCAGTTTATAACCATAATTGTCAAATTATATGCGAGATAGGAAAATCCTCTCAAGTGAAGACTATTACTTTTGATACAATATATAAGAGGAAAATATGCATCAAATTAAGAGGAATTCGTTAGAATCAAGATTACTTTTTTTAGGGTGCAGGATTAATTTTATGTAGCAGAAAAAAATGTAGATAAGCTTTAAAAGCATGAAACTGACTGTCCTCATTTACCCCAAAATTTAGAAAATTTCATAAAATTTGGGGTAAATGGGGAGAGCATAGTTTCTAAGAAAGTTTTAAGAAAAATGTTTCCTTAAGTATATTACTGTATTAAGGGATGAAAAAACTTGAAAAAAACCAGTTGAACCAATTGAAATTTTTTTATTTTTTTTTTCATTTCAGTATTTTGTCTCGCATTTCAAAGAAAACAGACTTAAAAATCATACCAAATTTTTTTTCTTATTCCTTATGACTCTCATAACAGAAATTCACTTGAATTTTTGATTTTTGTTAATTTGGTTAAAAATGACAAGCTGTCACCATTTACCCCAAAAATTTGAAAACTCAGGGTAAATGGGGACTTTATTAACCAAATTGACAAAAATAAAAAATTCAAGTGAATTTCTGTTATGGGAGTCATAAGGAATGAGAAAAAAATTTGGTATGATTTTTAAGTCTGTTTTCTTTGAAATACGAGACAAAATACTAAAACAGTTTAACTTTGATTTTCAAGTTTTTATGCATTGAGCGATAACTTTTTTTATCTACGAAGCTGAAGTACGCAACGTTTATGATAAACGATTTTTAAAGGAATAATTTTTAAAAATGAAAAATTCTATAATTTTTTCTACAAAAAAAAATTTCTTATAGTTTTCATTAATCAACAAATTATAAAAAAATATTTTTTGACAAAAAATTATAGAATTTTTCATTTTCAAAAATTATTTCTTTAAAAATTGTCTATTATAAACGTTGTGTACTTCAGCTTCGTTTTTATCTTGCTGCCAATTGTCAAGATAAAAGCTTGGCAATACTCAAAACCTCTTGCAGGTGATCTGAGGTTAAAATATTGACGTTGAACTTATCTTTAAAACTGTAAATTAAGCTCCAAAACCTCTTGTCCCCATTTACCCCAACTGACCCTATATTTTTTTTGTTTGAAGTTAGTGGATAATTATAATTTTTATCCAATTTTTAAAAATAAAAGTTTTTTTTAAAAATTCTCTACAAATTATGTTTGTTTGTTATTGTTAAATAATATTTTATTAACTATTTTTGAGCTCTCCACAAAATTTTAGCTCAATCTATTAATTATTTTGCGAGAAAATCTGCAGATAATATTTATATGTAAAATCACAACAATCACATAACCTTAATCCTCAACACTAAATTTTTATCTCAAAAAGAAATAAAAATTAAATATTTATTTATAAGTTTATTTTTTATTAAATAAAGTTTTATAATTATAAATAACAAAATAAAATAAAATAATAATAATAATTAGTAAAAAAATTAAGTTATATATAAATAATTAAATGAAGTATAGAGGACAAGAGACATGCGTAAGTCAATCATAACAACCTTTAATGACGTAATTTTTTTTACGCGGGAATTTTTACCTCTTGATAAGTCCATTCTTTATCCTCGAAAATATATGCAATTTTATCTGGATGAGCATTGGCAAGATTAGTGAAAACTCTGGCAACTGTCAGTCTTCTAGTTTCCCAAATCCAAAGAATTGCATTGATTTTGAGAAATCGAAAAGCTCCTCTAAAATTGAAAAAAAAAATTTATTAAGTAAATACAAGTTTAGAAAGTATATATACCTATTCTAAAAACTTAATTGTAGATTTAAAAAAAAAATTATTATCAACGTACTAAAATTCATTAATAATAAATAAATCGTTATTACAAATTTATACACATAAATTTTTCAACAACTTTTCTTAAAGTGAAAAAATTGGAAAACATATTTTTTTATTTTAAAAAAAATGTATTTATATATATAGTCAAATGTTTTTAACGGTGATAATATTGACGATCCCCGTGACATCCTCTTCCCTCGCATTAAATTGGTTAATTTTAACATAGTCCGGAGAGTAGTTTAAATCATCGGGATTTATATTTACAACTACTACTATTACTATAATACTAAAATATATTAACACGAACAATTAAAATATTAATAATAATAATAATAATAAACAATTACATAAATATGTGTGATTATTAAAAAAAAATATTTAATTTTCTATCATTAATTTACTGAATAAGTCTTTTATCTTAAATACAGGAAGTGATCGATAAAAAGTGATTAACTTTCTTTTCATAGTTTCTTTTTTAATTTAATGTCTAAATTACCATTTATGCGCTCAGAGATAAAATACCCTTTACAGCAAGTAAAGTACAATTTATTATTTTTAATATACATAAAAAAAAAATTTTAGTTCAATTTAATTTAAAAAAATTTTGAAATTCGATATAATTTAATCATTTATTTATTCTGATATTCAATGACATTGAAATATCACATTTATAGATATATATGTTATCTGATATACTTGTGGTCAGTTTCATTCAATCTACGATATATATTTATTATACTTATTTTATATTTAAAAAAAAAAGAAAAACAGTCACCGATTTCAATTTATTAGAAATTTTACAATTTTATTTTATTATAATAATTATTATAATAAAAAATTATTAAATTCAAATTAAATAAACAATAATTAGTTTTAAAAAATATATAAATTATGTTCTAAGTTTCATAAAAAAAATATATAATTTTGAAAAGTACTTTATTTTATTTAAAAAGTTAAAAGTTTAATTTTAAAAGTAAAATTTTTAAAATAAAAGAACAATTTTTGTTCTTTTTAGAAAAAAGGGGTTTTTGTGTTGAAATTAGATGTGATTAAAGGGACATTTATTGGAAAGAACAAGGAGACAAAGTAATGAAGAGTAAATTTAAGATTAAATTGCAGACATTGGACACGTGCTAAATGGTGTTTTCTTTAAACCACGTGACATTCACTGTTGCTCGATTTATTCACACATCACGTTCTCTTACAAGTGCGCTACAACCATACAGAAAGAATAAATATAAGTGTATGTGCACACGTATTCACAGAAAAAAAAATTTCAGGAACGCCAGTAAAGTGTATAAATTTGTAAAAATTTCAAAAAATAAAGTTAACAATAAAACACTACATTGAAATAAAATTTATTTTATTCAAATAATCCGTTACTTGACTATTATCAAATAAATATTTACTGGAACCAAGTAATTTTTATATATAAATTAAATAAATAGTAATTGAACCAATAATTTTGGTATTTGAAACAAATATCATTTAGATGGAGGCTGTACACTAAAAAAATAGTATTGAATCAAGAAAACCTATGTATGTACTTGACCGTATTTTATACCAATATTTTCTTGATCCAAGAAATTTTTATTAGTTTGAAGTAAATTTTCTTGGATCAAGAAAATATTGGTATAAAATACGGTCAAGTACATAGGTTTTCTTGATTCAATACTATTTTTTTTCAGTGTAACTTAATCTCAAAACTGAAAAATGGTTTTTAACGCAAACAAAAATTCAATAAAAATGAATTTTGCTTCCTTTCCTCCCGAGGAAGCTTTATTGTATTCGTGACGATTAGTGTTTTAAAATTCTCGGTAAAATTGAAACTATGGAGAAGGTAAGAAAGAAAATTGCGTCAAATTACCGAAAAAAGAGAATATACGAGAATATTCATTTAAGTGATTTATAATTTACTTTTTTTAATTTAAATATGTATTTTTATAGAATGTAGGTTAAATATAATTGACAGAAATGTTATTTACATGAAATTATATAATTTATTAATCATTATATAATTTGAACAGTGAATATAAAAAACCGTAATTCTTTTTTGTTCTAGCTTACAGAATTATGTATCACATCACATTATTCCTAACAGTCTAAATAATTGCAAAATTAAATAAAATATTTTACATTAGAGAAAATTATTTTGTTTTTAATTAAATATGTTGTGCTATATAAATTTTCAAACGATGTTATTCACTATAAAATTCACAAAATTTTAGTTTATGCATAAAATAAATCTTTTAAATTACAATTAAATAACCTTATCTTTGGTTGTCAAATTATTTGACTAGAAAATTTGTTTAAAAATTAAAACTTCATTTACATATCCGTTGAGAAGTCTAGTTTAGACGCCTTTTTAACAATTTTTTTTCTGTATCACGTGTATCAAATTCTACCTCAAATATATATATCACATTTTTAACAATCTTAGTGACTTAAAATAGTAACTTTGTTTAATATTTAAACTCTTTAAACATATTTTTAAACAGTCTTAGTATTTCAAAATATCGAAATTTTAAAATTAAAATCTTTAAATAGTTTGAAAAACTTTAGAATAAAATTAAAACAATCGAAATAAAAAATAACCTTTTTAAAGGTTTAAATCAGAATCAATATTGCTGTCCTCGAATGAATCATCTTTGCTTTGCTTTTTCAATAACTTTGGTCATTGTAATTGGAAATATTAGTAATTTAAAGAATTTTTAAATTCTCGTAAATTTTCGGAGAAAAAACGAAGCTGTAATTTACCGGTAAATTACCGCAATCTCCTTTCTCTTCTTAACGTAATTTACCGTCTTTAGAATACTAGTGACGATTTTCGATTTTTTAAAAATGGGTGATATAATGGGCTTATTTTGATCTAGAATGCATATATTTGAAGTTTTAAACAAATGCCCAGGTGTGTGTGTGTGTGTGTCACAAACCTTGTGTACAAATTATTTTCAACACGCTTTTGATGAAGTGTCCTGAAATTTTAAATGCTTATTGCAGTCATCAATATCTAAAATCGGACACAAGAATTTCCAAAAACATCCACATAATTTTTTTTTATATCACTTTTTCAAAAATTCAAAAATACGTTTTTTAACCAAAAAATTTTTTACACTGTAAATATAATTTTTTTTTGTCCAAAAAAATGCTTTCTCGCATTAAAAGGAATTGATTAACCTTTATAAAATCTATATTTTACTTAAAATTAAGAGTGTCGAACGATCTCTGAAATTCTTTGACATTTAATTATCGCCCTAAAAAAACGGCACTGAACGTGAAAATGATAAACATTGATTTTAAAATACTTTTTTCTCGAAACGCGGACACTTTTTTCAAAATCGGACAAAATACCAAGGATCCTCATCTTATAAATTTTTTAAATCCGAAAGATTGTGCAAATCTATACAAAAACGCAATTGTAAAATGAAAAGTAAAAAAGTAATATAATTTTAGCTTTATTACGTCCTGCAGCCGTCAGGTGGCAGAAGCATGCAGGGAGCACAATGTCGCAGCTGTCATTATATTACTTTCCTACTTTTCATTTTATAATCGCGTTTTTGTATAGATTTCCACAATCTTTCGGATTTAAGAAATTTATAAGATGAGGATCCTTGGTATTTTGTCCGATTTTGAAAAAAGTGTCCACGTTTCGAGAAAAAAGTATTTTAAAATCAATGTTTATCAATTTCACATTCAGTGCCGTTTTTATAGGGCGATAATTAAATGCCTAAGAATTTCAGAGACCGTTCGACACTCTTAAATCATTTTTTAGTATTTTTTGAAATAACTTTTTTCTTCATGCAAATTTTTAATAAATTTTATCAGACTTGTATTCCTGGCATTAAAACACATATCGATTGATGTATATAAAGTTTACATTTTACCAATATTTATAAAATTAATCGGTACATATCTTTATTTTTAACAAAAAATTGAAATTTTGATTTTTTTTTAAACCAATAATATATGTGTTTATCATGATGAGGAAGCTAAATGTTCGTGAAATGAACAAATTTTTAAGTTGTTTATTAAATTTTTATTTTTGTACCATTTTTCAGTTTTAAGGTTATGTTAGAACCTCCATCCACCTTAATTAACTCAAATAATAATATTACATAATACAGATAAATATTTATATGATATACAAAATACACACAGAATAAAAATAATTTTTTAGGTTAAGAATCATGTCAAAATCTTATTAACAATAAATATAAAATAATAAATGGAACATCATCCGAATTATGACGTTTT
This sequence comes from Leptopilina boulardi, assembly GCF_019393585.1. Lineage (NCBI taxonomy): Eukaryota > Metazoa > Arthropoda > Insecta > Hymenoptera > Figitidae > Leptopilina > Leptopilina boulardi. Next base: position 1,995,492 of record NW_026137921.1, read on the forward strand.
GCAGAGAATGGTAGCTTTTTTCCCTTTTTTCGATACATAGTGAGGAACAAGAATAGAGAAAAGCAGAGTGAGGCAGGTGTCAAAAATATAAAGATATGGCATATTTCGGACGTTCTACTAGAATTTCAGTGGAAATTTACATACGCCCATTCTAAGCTAATCCTTAAGGTGCTTTTATACCTCCAGTATTTTGGTCAAGCAATCGGCTGGATTGAATTTTCACGGAGGAATCACTGAATTTGATTGGCTCTAACAAAATTCAATTTTCACAGTGAAAATCTAATATTTGTCAGAGCCAATCAAATTCAGTGATACAACCGTGAAAATCCGCAATTCAGCCGACTGCTTGACCAAAATACTGGAGGTATAAAAGCACCTTTAAGTTTACATCAAACATTTAATTTTGATTCAAACAAATAATATTTTTGAATTAAAGTGATATAGATGTTTTCCATATATTAAAAAAAAGCTCACAAACTGTGTCAAATAAAAAAAATCGTTCAAACAGATCTCTCTATTTAAATTAATAATTCTTTATTCCAAGTGAACCATAATATTTAATTCATTATATTAACATTATCTAACTTTCAAACATTTTTAAAAAAAAATTTTTATAAAATTAAAATGAACTGCAAAAAATAAAACAATTTTTTTACTGCAATTCTTCAAAGTTGAATAAAAAAAAAAAAAAAAAAAAAAAGTATTATATTTACAAATGAGTTAAAAATAACTGTTTGGTTTTCCCAAAAAAAAAAAAAAAATTCTACAAAAATTTAAATTTAATTTAAAATTAAAATGTGAATTATAAATTTTCTCACACGACTTGCAAAAAATTTTGTAAATTCGTCACAAAATATTCTTTATTTTGAATTAATCTTTATTTAATTTGTGACCGTAATATAATTAAACAAATAATTTACGAATATAATAAATATTCTTTTAAACTTTTTTTTTAAATTTGCGAAAATTTATTAATTAGATGGTACAGAAATTGCAATTTTTTTTTACAATGACATCTAATTATTTATATAACATACTTCAATAAAAGAAATTGCTTTCATTTGTAAAATCTCGCACTAAAGATAAACAATTAAAAATTGAAAAATTATTCTCTTGAATAATTCATTCATAAAATTCATTAACTTGTGTGATACCTTTGAGAAAATAAACAACCACTATATACATATATATATATATATATATATATATATATATATACAGAAAAGTGACAAGACTCATTAACCCTTATCTTGAATTGATGTCATCTAAAAATAGAAAAGTTTCACAAATCGTTTTCGTATTATAAAGTATAAGAGCTTATCAATAATTAATTTTTTTTGATAAAGTTCTTGATATAAAGTAATGAAATTGTCATTAATTTATAATATTTAATTACATTCCTAATATATAATAAGAAAATAAGAACGGATTTATGAAATCAAATTAAAATATACACTGTAAAAAAAAATTATTTGATTCAAATAATCGGTTTCTTGCCTATTATGAAATAAATATTTATTTGAATTACATAAACTGTATTTGAAACAAATATCATTTAATTGACTCAAATATAATAATTATTCAATAAAAACAAATAATTGTTTGATAATAGTCAAATAAACGATTATTTAAATCAAATAAATTTTTTGCAGTGTATTTAAATTTCTCCATTACAATATGTATCAAAAAATGATTCATCATTATATAAATTATTCGATAATTCCAATCAATAAATTATTTAATTATTTCTTTAGAAAATAAAGAAAAATTAGTAAAAATTAAAAATTTAAAAATCATAATAATAATTTTTAATAAAATAAATTTTATTATTATATAATATAATTATTTTAATAAAAATAATATGTTTATATGTTTGTGTCAAGTTTGTTATCTTTTTTTTTTACAAATAATTTATTGCTATTGACCTGAATCCAATCAGGGTCATTCGAATTGAATCGTATTTTGACTGCATGAATTATGTACAAGATTAACCTATGATTCTATAATAAAAATCAAGACACGCATATTTTTTTCTATTATTAAACACTATTACAATTTCTAAAACCTTCTATTAAATAAATAAATAAATATTTATAGGTACTATTATAAAATACTCTTTACTATAATCCAACAATTTATATATTCAAAAAATTATAAAAAAATAAATAACGTCAAAAAATTTAAATGATATTAAATATTAATGTAATTAATATTATATGAAATTTCGTTGCAAAAAAAATATCGATAGAGAAAAACAGATAATATTATTAACAAATATCTTATCAAGTTTATATTTTTCACATTTGCCATCGGAGTCTTCATCAATATTTTCTGATATTTTGATTTTATAAAAACAATATTATATAAATTTAACAAATTATTATTTTCATTATTATTATTACTATTATTATTATTATTGTTACTAAAAAATTTACATGGAATAAATAAATAAAAATAATAAAAAATAAAATAAAAAAAATTTCTTTAATGATATTTATTTTTATTATTACCTATTTATTCCAGATTTATTAATTACTTTATTATATTCAATGAGGTAGTTGAAAAAAAATTTCATTAACAATTTAAATTATTGGTTAAGAAAAAACTGAAAAAATCGTGTTTTTTTTTGTTTCATAATTTTCCCGATTTATCGTACTAATTTATTTATCTATTTCAGTAATTATTATTAAACTCATATATTTAAATGTATACGGCATTATTTAAGAGAAATCATTAATAATTTATTTATTTGTTTAATTTTAAAATATAATTTAATTATTGAAATAATATTATTAATAAACACAATAAATAACATAAATTCTATTCAGTGATAAAAAAAAAAAATTTCGAGAAAATCAAAAAATATATTTAAAAAAAAGTTAAACTATATATATATATATGATAAATAACTACATATTTATAATTTAAAGTGAAAAATAAATTTAATAAAGTTGAACAACATTTAAATATGATGTTATATGAACTCGCAGCTATTATTTTCACAATGCTCATCTGAAAATTAGGGCAAAATCCTTAAACAATTTACGAGCATAACATTCCACTCCAGTGGAAAAAAAAAAAATTCTATTATTCTTAACTTTTACACCCGACAAATATTTTCTCCTTATTTAAGTAGAAAAATTTGATTTTTTTTTCTGTTTTGAAACAAAAAGGTCCATTCATAAACTTTTCAAAAAATAAATAAATAAAGTGTTATTTTTCTTTTGAATAATTTTTCAAATTTTTATGAATTTAAATTATAATAGATATAATTTATAATTATATAAATTTATTATTTTATTTTATATTATTTATATTATTATTTTATTTTTTATTATTTATTATAATTTTTATAATTTATTTTTTAATTTATAATTTAATTTTTAATTTTTTTTTTTCATAAAGTTATCTTTTTTTCGTGCTTTTTATTTTTTTTAAATGATAAAAAATGTATTTTTAACTTAAATATAGATTTTATTTCTATAACTTTTCTTTCAATTGTGTTTTACTTATATTCGTAATTATTCGAAATTATTAGAACAAAAACATAGTGATTATTAAAGAATTTTTGTTGACAAATTCACATTAGATGATTCATTAAATTATCATTGAAGAAATACCTGCTATATTATGTTCATTATTCACAATGTTTAATTAAGATATTCATACAACCATTATTATTGGCCATTCAACTTCTTTCTTTCTTTCTTACATTCATTTATCCTACAATAATCCGTAAATTGTTTATCTTTCAAAAGAATAAATTTTTTACGACTTGATATTATTTTTTTTGTAATTTTTTTTATTATTATTATTATTATTATTATTATTATTATTATATTATTTTTTATTATTATTATTTATTTATTTTATTCACAGTAACAGAAATAATAATTATTATTAATGTTATTATTTTTAATATTTTTATTTTTACTATTATTATTTTTATTATTGCATTATTATTATTACTGTAGTTATAATAATTACTATCATTATATTATCAATGGAATATTAATAAATCACTGTCAACTCAATGCAAATCTGAAAATTGTAAAAACCAATTGTTCGTTTTAGCACTATACATTCCACACAATAACTTAAATTAATTCACTAATTGAGAACAGTTCCGATTATAACATTCCCCAAGGAGATTTTAAAATTGCTTTAAAAAAAAAAGATATGCAATTTTTTTTTCACAAAAATTTTAAATTATCACCATTATCATTATAATTAATATGTTCATTAAATAATCATTAATTATCATTAAAATTATAAATTGTTTACAAAAATAATTATACATTGAAAATACACTCACAAAAGATCCCTTGGTAGGGTCCTGTAAAGAATATAAAAGAACTTCCATCGACTTCCGGTAAAAATGAAAATTCCCAAAAGAATTGCAATGAGCGTGAAGAAGATTGTTTGAAATTCTATCATCTTGCTGAGTGCGATTCCGCTAAGAATCAGCACCGCAATCAGAATTGTTTTTAACTATTTTTTTTATGTTCGAAAAAAAAAAAAATTTTTTAAACGAACAAATCACGTATATTAGAAAGATATTTTTTCGCGACTAATGTGTGTTTTTTTTTAAAAAATATTATTGATGTAGCACAATAAATTATTATAAATTACGACACTGTGCATTCGAGGACGATGGAAAGACAACTGAACAGCATTGGACGAAAGGCATGAAACTACATTTACTTCAGATTGAATGGATATTGTCTGTATAGTGTGCAGCATACACATTTACAAACACAGACAACACATAAATGATGATAATCGTCATCAGCATCAGGGCTGTTTAAACGGTACTCACATGTATGTACCTCTATACTCATATATACATTTTGCGCAAGAAATTTTATAGACATATATATATACTAATGAACCAACAAAAATTTTTGTTTGCTACCAAAAAAAAAAGATTATGAATAATTTTGAGAAAACAAAAATTTCAATTATTTGTCAAATTGAATGTAAATTTTTTTTTTTTTATTTTCATTTATTTTATCCAGATTTGTACTCTATAAATCTGAATTTGTAAAAATGTTTACTAATTTAAATTAGTGACTTACTTTTTGCTTTAGAATTAGTTAAATTTTACTAATTGTTAGTAAAAGTTATTAATAATTAGTTAAATTTTACTAATTGTTAGTAAAATTTACTAATAATTAGTAAAATTTTACTAATTCAGAAGCGAAAAGTGAGTCACTAATTTAAATTAGTAAACATTTTTACTAATTCAGATTTAGAGACGAATTAATAGGGATTACAAAAAATTGGAAAAGAAAATAATTTCAATAGACATTTATAAATTTTTTTTTAAATTTAAAAATTCAAAATACAATCACTCTAAATTTTAATTAGTAAGAATTCTTTTACTAATTTAGTAGAAATTTTCACTAATCTTTAGTAAAATATTAATATTTCATTTAGTAATTTTTTTTTTTTTCTAAACTTTCAGTGAAAAATAACTAAGAATTAGTAGAAATTTCCACTAGTTTAAATCAGTGAACGAATTCTCATTAATTCAAATTTAGAGAGAGAAAGAAAATTATATTATCAAATTTTATAAAAGAGTTTTTTAAAGAGCTTAAAAATTTTAATTGTTAATAACTTTCCAAAAAAAAAAATATATATTTTTTTTTTTTGGCTAATATTTTTAGAAACTTATTTTTATCACGCACTAGAATTAAAAAAATTGATTTAAAAATTGAAAATTTTTAATTTTAGATGATCTGTTTGTGAAATTATGACTCAATACTTTGCTTTAATTATTTTCGAAGGTTTATTAAAATCACGATATAAAAAGAATTGTATTAAAAGATTTGTTATTCATTTTAAAATATGAATTTAATGTGTATAAGAAATGTTGAAAACTGTTATTTTTTTTGGCCGGTAAAAAATATTTTTTTAAAAAAACAACAAATTTAACTTAATCAAAAAATTGTTAGCATTTATTTATAATGACTTAATTTATTATTGTAAATTTAATAAAAGTATTTAAAGACATATGAAATAGTATAGATGAAACATTTTAATCAAGTTCACTTGACAAATAACAAAATTTCCCAATTATTTATATAATAATAAAATGCTTGGTCTGTCCTTCTGTCCTAACTTGAAGTTGGTCTTTACTGATTTAGTTTTTTTTTTTGCTTTTTTCTCAAAAACTGTTACAAATACAAAAAAATTTAATGAAGCTGATGTACGCAACGTTTATGATAAACGATTTTTAAAGAAATAATTTTCTAAAATGAAAAATTCTATAATTTTTTGCCTAAAAAATATTTCTTGTAGTTTTCATTAATCAATAAATTATACTTTGGAAATTTTTTAGAAAATTTGAGATTAGATGTGTGACACTGTTCATTATTTTATAATAATAATAATAATAATAATAATAATAATAATAATAATAATTAATATAGGCGCATATTCAATGTATTATTTTCAAAGGAATTATTTCCCATTGATGTAATAAACAAAAGAATAATTTTATCTATATATATAAAATGACAGAATAAAAAGTGTTTTTAAAAAATATAACCTTTCTGTAAAAGAAATTTACGTTTTACTAAAAAAAAAAAAATATGGAAACACTTCCAACTCCAACAGTTTTTACTGTTGCGAGTCCTTTAAAAATATTTTGGAATCAAGCACTTCAAGCAATTTTGCTCTCTATTGGAATTCTTCTCCTAGGAATGACACTTTTTCTTTTCATACCAAAAGCAAATAAAATTAATAATTTAAATACACCAACTAATTTCTCTCTTAGACGAATTAATTTTCAAATACCTTCAAAATCTTCTACAGAGGAGAAACTTATAAAAATTCTTCAATTCACCAACATTAATTATTGGCGTGGAAATTGGATGGCAGATAATCTTTTTACCTTCATGTCCACCTGTAAATCAGATGCAAGTTTAAAACACTATTTTTTTTATTAATTAATTTTATAATTGATATACAAATTTATTATTATTATTTTCATAATTCATATTATGGGGCCATCCATAAACTTTAAAACGGGGCGCATGATTATCCCATAAAAATCATTAGTTAAAATTTTCATTTTAAAGAATTTTATTAGATATAATTATTTTTTAGACGAATTTTTATTTTTCCAATTAATATTTTTGACAGAATTACTTTTTTTAAACAAATTTTTACTTAACATAATTCTTATATATCGATTTTTTATGGTACAGAATTCTTAAAACGCCGAATTTTTATTTGTCCAAAATTGCAAATGGCCGAACAAATATAATCTACAGAAAGATTTTCGTGCGATTTTTAAAATTTACCAATCACAATTTTATGAATAATTTTTGATTGGTTGATTTTAAAAGTCGCGCCAAAATCTTTCTGTCGATTGTTTGTGAACGGCCATTTGCAATTTCGGACAAATGAAAATTCGGCGTTTTAAGAATTCTGCCAAATAAAATTTCGGTGCGTAAGAATTCTGTTAATTAAAAATTCTTTTAAAAAAAAAAATTCTGACAAATGTTAGTTTGAAAAATGAAAATTCGTGTAAAAATTAATTATATGTAATGAAATTGTTGAAAATGAAAATTCTCACTAATAATTGATAATCATGCACCCCCTTTAAAACCCATGTGCGCAAGACCAAAACATATAGGATTTTGAAAAAATGGGGGTAATGACCCCAAAAACATTTTTTTTTATTAGAAAACCACTTCGATGTAAAGAAAAATCTACCTGCGTTACTTTTACAAGAAAATTTTTTTTTTCGGGATTATAAAACTTTGAAGAAAGCTACGTTCCATTAGGCGGGGGGAGGGGGTGTCTGTAATATGTTACCTTAAGCTACCTGGAGGATGGAGGGGGTCGAAAAGTGATAAAATAAGAGCTACGTAGTTTATGGATGACCCCTATACATATTACAATTCATATTTACTTTATTTATTTAAATTTATAAAATTGGTAAAAATAAAATTATTTATTTTCCTTATTCTCTGTCTTATTGGGATTAATTTTTAATGTAGCTAAAAATGTTGATTTTAAATGAAGAAAATTATACGGAATCTATAATAAAATCAAGAATGGAAATAAAATTTTTTAAAAATCCATGCACAACTTTAGTTTTTGGTTATTCAAATAACGAAGTGATCACTTGGCAAATGATTTATTATCGACCTTCAACGTTTTGGACCGAACGCACAATATTTGGTGCATACGGTCCAATGAATCAAATAAATAGAAAAAAAGTGAGAAACAATATTTTACTATTTCATCTTGAAATTAATAAATATCGTGAAAAACATTTTCTGATAAATTCGTTATTCAATTTTAATTAAAAAAATTTTAATTATTTTTACTAATATTTATTTGATATTTTAGTTTTATTCAAAAATTGCATATCCTCATTTTTGCATGAATGCCAATTGTTTTGTAACTTCTGTTCCAAAAAAGAAGAATAATTTTCGAATTCTAATTCAGGACAATAATTCAAGGCAGATTATTATTTCAGACAAACGTAAATTTCTGTACGATTAATTAAGATTGCAACTAGAAAAAAAAAAAATTTTAATTTATAGATGTCTAAATGAGTTTTTAATTTCATTTTACTGTTTCATGTGATTTTAGATTTTGTGGCGTTCAAGATACAAATACGGAAAATTATATAACATTTGGTAGTGGATACGATAAACATCTTGCTATTTTTTTGAATAGTAAAAACATTTGTTTGTACGATTATAATGTGGATTTAATTTTATTTTCATAATATTATTTTTTTTGAAAAAGGAATGATGAATTAATAATAATTAATTAATAATTTGTGTATTTTTTTTCAAACTGCAGATACGTATGCTTTGACATGTCTAATGGTTCATTTAGTTTTGAACATCCCTTTATTAATCATGGCAACACAAACGGTGCCATCCTTATGAAACCTAATACTCCTTACATCTCTAAACTGTCTTTGCATCTTGTTAAAATTGATGAAGGTATAGATAGATATGTATAGGTATATATACTAATTTCATAAGCTTACAAAATATATATGTCGTTTCTAATTTTAATAATTTTTTGTAAACATGTTTATTTTTCTTTTTTTTTAAATCTATTATTTTTTATTTAAAAAAGTTAATCTTTTTTCGTACATCGACCTCTTTAGACAATATTATAAATAAACTGTAAACATAAATAATGTTGGAGATTAACATAGAGATGAACATTAAAAATATTCAATTTGTTTAGTTATTAATAAAAAAAATATAATAAAAAGAAAATTAAACAGTTGAAAAATATTAACATAACCTATAAACTTTCCAGCGTGGATTTTTTAATTCACATTTTTATAATTTTCATTATTAATAAAATTAAAATACATAACGTTATTATGCTACAATTAAACTACAAAAAAAATATTATTTAGAAATTTTTCTTTTATGCCTGTTTGATAAGTGATTGAGCTAAAATAAAAAAAAGCATTTGTTTCTGTAGCCCAAAATCTAAAGAAATACGTAGCCGTTTTTAAAAATATTAATATTTACAATTTCTGGACAAGTTTATAAGTAACGGAATTTTAATCCAAAATACGTATTTTTTCATTCAAATCAATGCTATTTTATCAAAAGTACATAATTATTTTTAAAAACGGATTCGTATTTCTCCAGATTTTAGGCTACAGAAACTAAAGGCACTCGCACACCTTTTTTACTGCCTGCCTGCCTACAGGTTACCATGGCAATGCACGAGTGTGAGTGAGACAAAAAATTTGAATATTCAAAATTTTAAATCTTCTGTCGCACTTACTCTCATGCATTGCCATGATAACCTGCAGGCAGCCAAAAAGGTGTGAGAGTACCTTAATGCTTTTTGGTTTTTTATTTTAGCTCAAGTTTGGACTGAGATAAATTTTTCTAAATATTTTTTTGTAGTTTAATTGTAGTATAATAACGTTATATATTTTAATTTTATTAAAAAAATTTCCTTTCTTAAAAAAAATTTTTATTCATACAGAAGACACTAACGTACGATTGAAGAAAAAATTTTGTTTTTTTGTTTTTGATAAGAATTGTGAACCCTAGATTGGACGCAATGGGAAAATTTTGAGCAGCGAGTATATAACGTTTATTTTATTATTAAATTTTATTTTTTTTCAATAAAAAAATTATATTTCGAAAGTTTAAATATATAAGAAAACATCCACAAAAACTCGTATCAATTTATTTCAATGCGTTTGAGAAAAAATTTCTGAAATTTACACATTTTTTGACTTTCTATAAAGTAGGTGCCCCCCTTAATGAGTGTAATATGTTTTAAAATTATTTTTTGCAGCACTAACCTCTAAAGTTAAATTTTACACACCGAAAAGTGTGTGTAAAGAAGCTCTTTTTAAAACGGTGTGTTAAGTGATTCCCTTTACGCACTGAAATTTACTTTATGAACCAAAATTTTTCTCACATACTATAAGGATTGTTTTAGGGACCATTCATTAATTGGGTAACGACGATTTTGGCTAATTTTGACCCCCCCCTACCCCCATGTAAGAATACATAAGATTTTTCGGATCCCCCCCTCCCCCTTCTTACATAATTTTTTAACAATATTAATGTAATTAAAAAATTAATTACAACAATACAAATGGAAAATACTTGGCAACATCCCAGACAGCAATAGTGAGTTCAAATTGACAGCAAAAGTAACTCATGACGTGCGAGTTACCCTCACTTGGTGAATGCACATAAGCACGCAGATGTGTTCTCCATGGAGGTACATACGCCTCTCATTTTATGCGACTTCACGAAAGTGCTCGCAAAATGAGGGCATCAAAAAAGCGCACACACGTTCAGACAGACAGACAAAGATAGACATTTGAATGATACTCCTGTTAAATCTTTTCTAAAAATGCGCACTAGAGTAGATTGCACTTTAGACATGCACAGTGAGATCAATTAAAGTTTTCACATGCGCAGTAGACTCTGTTGATTTTTGGTGTAGCGCATTGGGGTTAAGTGCACTTAATACATGCGCAGTGGGGTTAAATGCACTTTAGACATGCGCAGTAGGATAAATTGAATTTTTCACATGCGCAGTAGGGTTGATATGTGAAAAGTTTAATTAACCCTACTGCGCAAGTCCAAATATCAATGGACTCTACTGTGCTTGTGAAAAGGTAATTGGACCTGAACAAAATAATAAGATAGTGGACGACACTCTTTAATAAAATAAAAAATATTTAAAATACTATTTAAGTAACATGATATTTATTAATATTATAAATTTTAATGTTTAGATTTAATGAATAAAAAAATTTGCACTTATTGTTTCACAACAAATTGAAGTGTTGATCCACTAACTGCACAATCTATACTGACGCTGACACTTGACAGACTAACGCTCACTCCACATACATTACAGCACGCACGAAATGCATCTATAAAGCAGCACTCACATGAATGTAATAAAGGTACTTTTATGCGTGCACGAAAATGCGACACACGTTATGCGAGATACAAGCGACTTAAGAGCACGTAACTGCCGGCATTACATGTGCACATGTGAACTCTCAAATGTGACGCATTTTGTGACACCAATATGCGAATTCAATGCACGCAATTAAGGTGCATTAATTCAGACATAAAATGCGACGCCTGACCATAGAGATAATATAAATAGAGTGGAGATGGTCTGTATAGAGGCGTCCGTTTGATAGAAAGAGAACGCGATTTTAGCACCAGTAGGTGTCTCTCTTGCGCTGGTGCTTATTGAAGGACAGATACTGGTGTTAAATCTTTCTTCTCTTTCCAACCCATTCTGTTTATGTCAGGACACTTCCCTCTTACGCAGCCGCCTATACCTTGTCTACTCTATTTATATTATCTCTATGCGCCTGACATGCGACTAACGTGAGACGCATGAATGTTATCTGGGTATCTTACGTAAGAATAGCTTCTAACCCCGCCCCACCCCCGACGTAAGACCATGTAGAGATTTTATAACCCCCCCCCCCTTCCCCTAAGGACCCTTACGTAATTAATGAATGGCCCCTTAAACCATACAAAACCACAAAATTAAAAAAAAAGAATTTTTCATGTAAATAAATAAAGTAAGATATTTAGTAAAGTGTGATTTTGATTTTTAAACATTTATGTAGAAATTTTTCCATAATTATTTGACTTTGTGCTTTTTTTGTATATCAATGAATTCTTCATAATAGGTACTTAACTTTAGAAGTGGGTGTTGCAAAAAATATTGTATGATACACGTGCGTAAATTTGATTATACTCTTGTGATTTGCATCACATGTAACATGTATAGTTACAAAAATGTAAATAATAATTTATTGAAATTATTTAATTAAATTAACATTTACATAAATTTATAGATTCACTTTATATGAAAAGATTGACCAATAAAAGAACTGAAGTTAAATGGCCAAAGGAAATTAATCCCAGATCATATTTTGTTGGATGTCAATGGTTTGAGGATTATGCAACGGTGGCAATTACGAGCAGAGATTTTCAAACAACTTGGTATCTATCCTGCACTTATCAAAGTAATTAAAAAATTTCTTACTTTTTTTTTCATTAGTTTAGAATATTTAACGTCAAATCGACAAAATTAACATAAAGCTCAAAAATTTAAACAGATTAAGATAAATGTTTTTTCTATTTTTTTTTATTCTATCAAATCATAATTCTAAAAAAATTTAAAAATGTTAAGGAATTAAAATTTTGTAATAATAATTGTAAAATTTATTGTTATTGTTAATGTAAATTTTAATGTAATATTGTCCTTTAAATAAAAAAAAATACTTCCAGTTCACAAATTAATAATCAATTAAAAAACAGTTGTTTTTCTATAAACAAAATAAATGAAAATTTTTTTTTAAAATACATAAAAATTTGTTATAATTCCACGGTTCTTTGTTAATTTGATTTTGGTGTCACTATGCACTATGAAAAAAGTAATTTTTAGAAAATCTTCGCAAGGTCTTTGCCTGCTGTTGACAATATGATCTCTGTAATAAAATTTTATTGCTCTGTAACCGTTGTCCTCAAGTCGTCTGGATAGTCATAATTGTAGAAAATAAGAACTATCTTCCTCGTGGTCTGCTTGTTCTTTGTTTTGTTTTTTTATTTTTATTTTGTAAAGATAAACAAGTATTAAGTCAATTTTTAGCGAGATTTGTTGACAATTCAAAAATTCTTTTTTTTTTGAAGTATTTTGGTTTATTCAATAGTTTGTTTATAGATTGGTTAGCCAATAATTCTTGCTGTACATACTTCTCGACAGTTTTGAAGTACATATCCCTTAATAGAGTTTACTCAAAAGTTACCTTCAAACAATTAACATCGTAAGCTAACAAGCAACTGCTGTATAAGCGGATATTGCATCTGAAACTAAATATTCTTACAATCATATTGTAGGTATCTAAATTGTAGGTAATTTTAAAATTCATGTTTTTCTCACAATTATTTAAAAAATTTAATTAATGGCATTTTTGAAACAACATTAAAGATATACACACATCTTTAACGTTTCGAAACCTGTACCGATTGTAGGTACTTAATACTATAAAATTCAGTAATTTTTTCAGCGAAAATTTCATTCCTTGTGTGTTATTATTTTCTCCAAGTTATATATTTAACTATTCTGATGAGTTTAAAAAAAAACAGTATTTGATTTTTTACTCTTGTGAATCTTAAAATAATTTTATGAAAAGAATATACAAAATATTATTTACCATTTATTCATGCGCATAGAACCGAGTGGAAAATGTAAAATACTTTGGACAAAAGATTGGACTCTAACCAAAGGCTATAGCGATATTTTATCTGCAGGATTTAACGATGGTGACAAATTAATAACAGTAACTCCGTCAAATTCTGAAAAGTCAACATCACAAATTATAATGATTAATACGACAAATGTCAATATTCATTCTTTAACAACAAATTGTTTATTTGTAATGGAACTTGTACGATGGGATAAAGTTCAAGAGGTAGAAAAATATATTCCAAAACACTAATATTATTATTATCGGCAACAAAGTATGAAATAAATTTTAAAAGAACTGATTTTCATTTAATTTTTCTTAAAATAAATTTCTTCAAAACAAAGTTAGATCGATTTATTTTTCAACTTTAACATACTTATCATAATAATTAGGATTTTATTAATTTATAGATTGTATACTATATAGCATCGAAAATTTCAAAACCTGATGAAAGACATCTTTATAAGTCCTTTTTTGGAAATCAATCACATCTTCAAGTTTATTGCTTGACGTGTGATGATAATAGTGATAATCCATCAAAAAATGAACGTAATCGATGGCCAACTTGTCATTATTCATCAGTAACATTTTCTCCCAAAGGAAGCTATTACTTATTGGATTGTCTTGATGATAAAGGCGGTGTGATATATATCAATAAAAAAAAAAGTACAGAAAAATCAATATATTATGATTATATTTGAAATTATAAATTATTGCAGATCTGAAAAATTTACCTGAAACATTTATAGTATCAACTAAGAGCAATATGATAGTACTCACTTTAGATAATCGTCAAATTGAAGAGGATAATTATAAAAAAGTTTTTTATGATGTACCAAAATTTAAATTTTTTCAGTGTCCTATTGCTGATGGAAAATACAATGTGAGTTTTAATAATTGTAAAAAAAAGTAAGAATATAATTTTTACACTAATTCTTCTTTAAAAAATTAAACACCACAAAAAGAATCTTTTTGAATATAAAGAGGATTTTCTTTTACAAAGAGATTCACTTTAGCACATTGTGTAAAGAGCTAAAACGAAACTCATTTAACCACATCAAAGAATAATTAACTGCTAGCATTCTGAAATGGTATCCTGTAAGGTAATATTTTAATTTGGTTATGCGCATTCAACCAAATGGTGCCTAATTTTCAATTGTTGGGCTTTACTCTCAAAATCACAATTAATTTATGGCTTCTTTAATGAAAATAATCTTTATCGAAAATTGGATAATTTTCTATCTGCTGGTACTATTACGTAGTGTCATTTTTTTTTTATGTTTTTTGTGGTAGCTATTGTCCTGTTCTCCTGATAATTCTTTTTCTGATCTAGGGACACGAAACTATCAACTTTATGTTATATTACTTTTTCAGATTTTCCGCTTCTTCCTGAATAAGATAACGTAGTTTGGAGACCTAAAGATTGATCTGCACTTTATCATTGGTTTGTTTGTCACCTCTTTGGTAAAACGATACTTACCTAAAGAACCATTAATTCTAATTAAAATTACTTTTGGATCTTTTTTTAAATATCTATCACAAATGTCTGACTGACCTCTTAGCAGATCAAAGTCATTCGAATTTTCATGAAAAAACTGAAACGACTTTGACCTTTAAGGAATTTTTATAGAACGTTTCATTAATCTCTAAACTGTATTTAACCCAACCAGTGATTTTGGTATTACGAATTTACACTCATTCAATCACGTGTTTGAACTCATTTGCTTCTCAAAATGGATGTATAATCAGAAATTAACAAAATAAAAATAAGTAATACTAGAATATATTATTAATCCCCCGGTCTAAAAACTTGGTTTTCGAAAGGACCATAGCTTTCAGTTTGAAGATTATCTGTTAATGATCAGAAAACGAAGGTTCCTTAGAGACTTTTCATTTTTTACCATATCTGCAATGTTTAAAGAGCAGAAAGTGATATCATTCACCTGTCTCCTAATTATATCTATAAACGTTGAGGACGAATCTGTGTTGAGAGAATATCTAGCTCCGTTCCTACTAGATATGCCATTAAATTCTGTCTTCTTTAGTTGATTTTCCTAGAAATCGGTTATTACCACTATCAGTTCTCCTTCTCCACAAAAATGGAACGACATAGTAGTCTTAGGATCCGAAAGATAAGTAAAATCAGCTCTCCAAGATCTTTAATAATACTATTGTTTTTGGATTAGTGAGATGCATTTTTGTAACGCAACTTGGGTCTTAAACCGTATATACTAATGTGTGGATCTATAAAGCGATTCTAATCCGTAGATGACAGTTGTCTGGTTGAACAAAGTCTGACAAAAGGGATCAAAAAGACATTGGTCTTTAGGAAGCTTTTTGAACTTTAACTTAACTTTAAAACATAAGTTCGTAGAACTCTTTTGGATCTCAAAATACTTTCCCTCCTCGATAATAAGACTTGTGAATTTTTTAATCCTTCCTTTATTGTGCTGTTAAAATTCTTTTGAACCTCGAAGAACTTGATAGATTCTGTTATACCAAAGTTGTAGGTTTTGGTGTCTAACGGAGAATCAGAATCGCTATACATAACGTTGCGCTATGCCTTTTACGAAAAGGGCCGAGACCCAATGAGATATGTACCCAGGTCCATGAGGGACTATAATCTCGATGTTTATGGTCTATACTTTCAGCTACTTTGACCACAAGGTACTAAGAGGATGGAAAAACGCCTTTTACGACATAGAATTCCTCGTAATGCCTTCTTTTTTTACCACAAGATAGACGATGTCTAGAGTGCAAGAAGAGGGTTGCCAATGAAATGGCGAAGCAGTTAGTTACACGGGAAAAAATTTTGCGTATGAGCTGCACTGCCTACTGCGCAGCTGCAGCTCTGTAAACTGTGTGTTGACGCGGGCCAGTTTATGGGTAGGAGCCGTCCATACTATATGAACACACGACATCTAAAATGCGTAGAAAGGTGATGCTCCTCGAGTCGTAACTCATAGCAGGGAATTCAACTGAACGATGATTCTGTACAGCGCGTAGGTTGGTCATGGGCAGCACAGGTCCAGTAAATCTGACACCAGATTCATAGACACGTTGGCAGCAGCTACTTTCATTTTTGTAAAAAGCGTTACCATTAGTGGGCAGCTCATGCGCAAAATTTTTTCCCGTGTAGTCATCTTGGCCCCGATAACACCCCAACAGTAGTGGGCGATGGTTTATCAAGGACAAGAATTGTGTACTTCCAGCGGGGACCACGCGGAGGTTCTGCTTTCAGACCGAAGTATCACCCTGCCTCCAGAAGAGGAGGCGTAGTGCATTCAAAGTTCCCTCTTTAGTCACCTCTTACGACACACGATGGGTTACGGGAAGACAAATTCTCGTCCGGTCTTCCACGGCCATCTTGCACACGATGGGCCCCATTTTACAGGTGAACATCGTGGCAAGCATAGTGCATTCAGTTGTCCTAACTGCGCGTCTCCGTAGAAGCGGTACTTAGCTAAAAGATTACGATCCTCCGCGCCCTTTTTAATCGCCTTTTACGACATGCAGTGGGTTACAGGCGACCTATTCTGAAGCCGGGAACACCACGGCACCGATACCTAAAGTCAATGAAGTATTAAATATTGGCAAGGTGGTCAGCTGCTATTTTTCTTCCTGTTTCACGATTATTTAAATGGAACTAGCCAAAACTTCCGGCTAAGAAATAAGAACTACCACTGAAATTAAACTACTTTGGTCATCCCTAAACCTATTTACGTTCTGTTTCAGTAATTCTTTTGATGATTATTGTAGAATAGAGTTTCAAAGTAATAAATAATAATAAAAAATCCGTAATGGGTTGATAATACCTCATCGGGTGCCTTTGCAGGTGGCTGATAAAATAACCTTGATTCACATAATTGCGGATCGAATTCCTATTGAAACCTTCGATTTCATCTTTATGCTCCTAAAGTTCTACGACTCCAACTAAAAGCTACTTTGGAATTTGCGAAATGTTTTCAATTGGAATAAAGTAATTAAATTCGATACTCATTTATTTTGTATCTATTTCTGTTATTAAACATTTTGATCTCAATATCGTCTTTATACAATTTTCGAGTTTCCTCCCTTTACCACTTTAGTTATTCATCATTACTAATTAGAAATTAGTTACTCATTGAAAGTTATATACCGTGACGAAAGTTTGCCTTAATATCATCATTAGTGTAAATCAGAAATAACATATTTACTCTCATGTCATTTAGTCAATACTGAATTAAATAATTTAGAACTTGATATTTCAAATTTATTTTTGATAATATTTTTTTTTAGGCAAGAATTAAACTTCAATTGCCGCCTAATTTCACTTCAGATAAAAAATATTCTTTAATTGTGGGAGTTGATTCAAGAATAGGTTCACAGCAAGTCAATCGAAAATGGAAGATTGATGTCGGTAATTCTAAATTTTTAGAATATTTTATTTACAATCATTTAAAAATCTTATAACCATATCAATGAAATCTTATCAAAGGTACTTATGCATCTATCGAAAAAGAATACATCTATGCTGTGGCTGATGTCAGAGGTTCTGGATATCAAGGATATGAATTTGAATCAGAACTCTACAATAACATTGGCAATCCTGAAGTGGATGATCTTCTGGAAGTTCTCCATTGGATGCTGAATAAACTTCCATACATTGACTCCGATAATGTCTTTGTTCAAGGAGAACAATATGGTGGAATGGTTGCTATTCTAATTGCCCTAAAAGAACCAAATTTAATTAAAGCAATAGCTATTTATCATCCTCCTCTATTTTGGAATGGGACTTCCGCTTTTTTCGCTGAAAGACTTCTTGGACTTCCAACTTTAGATGATAATTACTTTGGGTATAGTAAATTCCAATTAATATTGTTGTATTTTCTTTTTTGTTTAAAAAATTTTAACATTCTTGATAACCTTTAATGAAAAGATACAAAGCCAAAAGTATTGGTGAAAATGTCAATAGATATCGAGATATGAAAATTTTAATTGTAATGGATATGAGCACAAACAGTGGTGGACACTCACAACAAATTTCAATGATGAGAGACAAAATAAATAACGAGTCTTATCATTTTGAATTTTTGAACGTAATTTAAACCTTCTTTAATTATGTTATATCAATTAAAAAAAAAACCATCAATGTTTTTATATAAAAAAATTTTTTTTTTACTATTTTGCTTGATAAGAGATGATTACATTATCGTTAACTATTAACGAATTAATTTGTTAATTAATTAAGTTACTTAATAATAACTAATAAAGTTATTGAAAAATAGGTTATTGAACTCTGTTACGGATCTGTGATTGAAAGAGGACGTCATAAATTGTCGTATTATCAAATGATGTTTCAATATTTTGACAAGTATAATAAAAAAACTTTATAGTTTTCATGAAAACTTGTGTATATTTATAAAGAGTTTCAAATATAATATACATATATATATATATATTTATTTATATAATATAGAGTTAAGCAGCCTTGTTATGTAAAAGAAATAATAAACAATATATATTACATTTAGAGGTAAAAATTGGTAAATCTGGTGAACATCGAGACCAATTTGGTCAGGAATACTTTATGATGATAGGCACTGAAACAATAAACAAATAGAGATAATTTAATTATTGTTACTAATTATAATTATATAATATATTTTATAATTTTTTAGATCATAAAGCATTGATTTTTTAAAAAACACTTCAGCATTGTGGATAACAGTAGAAAGGCAAGTATTTTTCTACAAAATTGGGGTCATTCACCAAGCATAAAAAAAATTTATCAAAAAAAAATAGATTTAAAAAATATAAAATTCAAATAATTATGCTAAAAATTGCAAAAGGCTCTGTAAGTAATTTTGAGTTTTCTGAATTTAATTTAACGAAGTTAAAAAAAATTAAAATTTTTCTAAATTCAACAAAATAAAATTTTTTTTTATTTTTTCAATAAAAGGAAAATTTTGATAAGTTTATTAAAACTTAAAATTTTTTAAGTTAAAAAAAAAACAGAAAATTTTTCTAGGTTCAGAAAAATTGAAATTTTTTTTCTAAGTTAAAGAAATACAAAAGTGTTCTAAGTTTAGAAAACTAAAAAATTTTCTGAACTCTAAAAACGCCCACACTTTACAGTATCACAAATATACTTTGTAGATGGCCCAAAAGCAAGAAATAAATCACACACATAAAAAATAAAATAATTTTTAAAGGATATAGGACCTTCCAAATAAAAGGTAAAGGTCGACGTCTGCGATTTTTTTTTTCAACTCAGTAAAATTGTACTATATGTGCTAAAACAATTTTTCAAAATTGGTAAAAAAAAACTTCAAAATTTGATAAAAATATTGGTTTTAGAAAAAAAAAAACTCTATAAAAATATTGTTAAAAATCGATTAAATTTTATGAAAAAAAATTTATTTTAAAAAATTAAACGTTCAAATCAAATGAAAATCTACTAAATTATTTTTTTTTTTTAGAAATCATTGTCCCTCTACAAAAATTCATTGAAGAAACGTACATTTTGTGAAAACAATTTTTAAATTAAAAATTATTAAAAATTTAATTTTATATTTTAGTTATTTACCATGATGGAGATAACCGATTTTATTTCAAAAATTCATATATAATATTTAAAATGGTCTGAAAATACCTGCCATTAAAAGAAATTTAATTTTTATTTTTTGATTAATAAACGCTTCATAAAAATATTCAAACATTTATCAATCAAATATGATATTTCACATTTTAGCAGATGTTTTAAGGCTATTTTAAATATTGTGTATATATGAATTTGAAAAAAAAAATGGTAAATAAATAAAAAAAATACTAATTCATAGTAGATAACAATAAACAAAAATTGTTTATTTTATAAATATAGCTGAATTGAAAAAAAAAATTTTAATTTAAAAAATATTTTTAGAAAATTTAATCGATTTCAAATCATATTTTTTTAGAGGGACATTTTCTCCTACACCCAGAGAAAAGATTTTTTTAATTTAAAGAAACCAATTTCTTTGACTTGTTTTCTTTCATCAAAAATAAAATTTTCTTTAAAACAAAAAAAAAAAACTTCTTACTTTCAAAGAAAATATCTTTGATAAAAAGAAATTTTTTTCAATGAAAGAAATTTGTGCATTAAATCAAAGAAATTCTTACATTGGTATAGGATTAAAAAAAAACATTTATTTGAATTAAATAAAAAATTTCTTTGAAACGAAGATAATCTTTTTTGAATCAAAGATAATTTGTTTGAAACAAATAAATTTTCTTTGAATTAAAGAAAAAATTTGTCAAAGAAATTGATTTCTTTGAATCAAAGAAATTTTTTTCTGGGTGTAAAATCAATATTGTAGCAGACTTTTTAACTTAAAAAAAATTCTCATAAATTTTCAATTGTTAATAACATCAAAATTATTCACAACAATTTTACTGATTATTTAAAAAAAAAAATCCCAAACATCAAACATACTCGATGGTGAAATTAACATAAAAAAGAAAAAACCTAATTTTAAAAGTAGCTTTTAAAATACCTTGGTTCCTTATAAAACTTTCTGCTATCTCAGGACGAGGTAAAGCACGACGATGTCTAAAACTGAAAATTACATTTGCCAATCTAACCACAATGTTGAAACAAGTTATGAAAAAATATTTTCTTTTTTCTAATGTGATTTAAAAAAAAAATAAATAAATTTCTTACACATTATCAAAAAAAATTTTCATAAAAAATTTCAAATAAAGTGAAAAAAAGAAGATAGAATAGAATTAGAGAAAATATATATGTATTTTTTTTTTACAAACTATATCCTACCTATAATACAAAGAATAACTGTCAATGTAATGGCAAAGACAATTATTCGGGATTTAATATTTTGCATCCATGCACGACGTTGAGCCTTTTTTGCAGCATCTCTAAATTCAGTTCCCACCATATTTAATCGATCACTCGCTGCTTGTAAATCTTCCATTCTTTCTCCTCTTTCCATTACTTTTTGTACATTATCACGCATCGTATCAGTCACCTCTTTTATTTGTATTTTCACACTGTAAATTTAAAATTTTGTTATTTTTATTGTTATAATTTCTTTTTCTCTATATCGTTTTAAAAAACTAGATGAAAATATAAAAAAATATACAAAACTGCGATTATTCATACGTATTGAGTTCAAATAAAATAATATTTTTTTAAATTAATAAATTATTTTCTAAATTTATTAATTTATTTATTAAGAATAATAATAATAATTAATATGAGCGTATGAATTTCCCATAAATTTTTTCAATTTCATTTTTCATTTTAAAGAATTTTATTGCATATAATTATTTTTTAGATGAATTTTCATTCTTCGAATTAGCATTTGAAACTTTTAATCTAGATTTAAATTTTTTAAACAAATTTTTACCCTTCGAATCTTTTTTTTTACCGAATTTCTCTTTACCAATTTTTTATTTCATAAATTGCAATTTTACTAAATAGTAATTTAGCAAAATTCTCATTAAACAGAGTTTTAAGTGATTCTAATTTTTAAATGCCAGAATTTCCAATCCACCGATTTTTTATTCGTCTGAATAATTATTTTCCCAAATTGTTATTTGATAGAATTCCTAAAATGCTGAATTTCCATTTTTGCCCGAAATGACAAACAATTTTGGCGCGAATTTTAAAATGAACCATTCACAATTTTCTTGGTAATTTCTGATTGGTTATAATTTAAAAATTCGCGCCGAAATCTTTCTGTCGATTGTTTGTCAGTCATTTATAGTTTTGGAGAAATAAAAATTTTGCGTTTTAAAAATTCTATCAATCAACAATATTTGTGCAAATAAAAATTCGAATAAATGAAAAATTGATGAATTCGAAATTTTTGCATTTAAAAATGTTCTAATCAGTTAAAATTTTTTGTTAAATAAGAATTCTGCTAAATTAATATTCGGTTAAAGTAGAATTTTTTACATAAAAAAATTGGCAAAGATAAATTCTGTAAAATAAAAAATTCGAAACGTAGAAAAATTTTGTTTAGTAAATATTTATTTTAAAAGAAAATTCTCTCAAATGCTAATTTTAAAAATGAAAAATAAAACAATCATTAAAAAAAAATATTATTTAGAAAATAATTATATGATAAAATTTTTTAAAATGAAAAATTCTTTAATTTTTTGCCTAAAAATACTTTTTTAAAATTTATTGAGTAATAAAAACTACAAGAAATATTTTTTAGGCGAAAAATTATAAAATTTTTCATTTAAAAAAATTATTTCTTTAAAAATCGTTTATCATAAACGTTGCGTACTTCAGCTTCATTCAATTTTTTTTACAGATCTTAGATACAAATGCATTAAAAGTATTAATTTAAATCTAATATCTTGAATTCAATTTTTACCTTGAAATTTTCCCATCCACATGAACTTCACCACTGGCCGAGCTTCTATGGCTGAAAATTAATGTTAAATTTAATATTTTCTTAATAAATTATATATAGTAATTAAAATAAAAAATTTATTAAAAAATTATTTATAGAATTAATTTTTCAATTTAAAAATTTTTTTGAAACAAAATCTTCTCTCCGCTATATGAGGCATTTAATATGAGAATGCGGGGTCATGTCTCAGATTTTTCTCAAAATTCGGTAAATTGTAGCGATAGTAGTGCTAAATAAGTGTACAAATATTGAATTTGAAATTTTTAATATTTTTCGAGATATTTACAATAACAAATTTGAGCAATATTTTTCTGCTTTTCTTATAACTTTTTTTCCTATAAAAAATAAAGAAAAATGTTGTAAATGTTTTTTACGCGGAAGATCTTAAACTTTTAGAAAAAATTATTTTTAGAAAAAAATTATTTTTTTAAACAAATTGTTTAAAAAATAAAATTTGTTTATAACATTTAAACATGTTCTCCCTCATTTAGAAGCGCGACAAAAATCATGAATATTGTTTAAGTCATAATAAATCGATGGTTAAATTTTTGAGATGGTATTATTTTTTTGTTTTCGAGATATTAATTAATTAACTAAAAAAAGTTAATAAAAAATGAAATATTTCACGAACAAATAAAATTAGAGTAATTTTAAAAACACCATTAGAATGCTTATCAAAATCCGCATCCAACGAGCCCTATATGAACTATTTTGGATAAACGGGTGTTAAATTAATAATTAATAATAAAAATTATTTAAATAATTAATAACATTTAAGGAAATGAAGATAAACCGTCAATTCTTTTTATATTTGGAAGATCATCTAATTCTGTGTCAAAAAAAGATTATTAAGTATTACTAAGAATCAAAAATTAATTATAAAATGTTAATTAAAAAAAACACTGAAAAATACCATTCCGAGTAGGTAAGCAGTCCCCTCCAACATGTATCGTAGGGTGCTGAAACCTCAATTTTCAATAATCATCTGTTAATAATTTAGATTTCTTAAAAATGTTATATACACTGGTTTTATTTAAAACAGAATTAGATGATCTTCCAAATAAAAAAAGAATTGACGATTTATCTTCATTTCCTCAAATGTTATTAATTATTTTAATAATTTTTATTATTAATTATTAATTTAACACCCGTTTATCCAAAATAGTTCATATAAGGCTCGTTGGATGCGGATTTTGATAACCATTCTAATGGTGTTTTTAAAATTACTCTAATTTTATTTCTTCGTGAAATATTTCATTTTTTATTAACTTTTTTTAGTTAATTAATTAATATCTCGAAAACAAAAAAATAATACCATCTCAAAAATTTAACCATCGATTTATTATGACTTAAACAATATTCATGATTTTTGTCGCGCTTCTAAATGAGGGAGAACATGTTTAAATGTTATAAACAAATTTTATTTTTTAAACAATTTGTTTAAAAAAATAATTTTTTTCTAAAAATTTAAGGTCTTCTGCGTAAAAAACATTTGTAACATTTTTCTCTATTATTAGTAGGAAAAAAGTTATAAGTAAATTAAAAAAATATTGCTCAAATTTGTTATTGTAAATATCTTGAAAAATATTAAAAATTTTAAATTCAAAATTTGTACACTTATTTAGCACCACTATCACTACAATTCACCGAATTCTGAGAAAAATCTGAGACATGACCCCGTATTCTCATATGAAATGCCTCATATACGTCTGGAGTTGATTTTAATTGCAATATTTTTATATAATTATCAAACTATTTATTTTAGATAAAAAAAATGTTTTTTTCTGTAAAAAAAAATTAAAAAACTAAAATTGAGAACAATTTCATTAATTTTAGACACCACAAGAACTTTTAATATTCAACTGCTTGATTAAAAAATAAATGACATGAAATATTTATCAGTATAATTACCACGTTTTCATATATATATATATATTATCAACTAAAGTGAAGATTTATCTTAATGTTATCATTTAATTCTTAATTAATCGAAGTATTTATAAGTATATATATATATATATATATATACAAAAGTAAAAAATTGTCTATGAAGATAAAGAAATTTCATTATTATAATTAAATTCAAATTTTATTTATAATTCAATTATTTGATTTTAAATTGAAAATTATAATTCTTTCTAAAGCGATTTGTTAAGTTCAACATTAAATAAGATAAACATAACTAAAAATAAATAACATTTGATAAAGTATAAAAAAATAAACAATTTATACCATTTCATACTATTTTATTCAATAATTTTATATTTTATTATTATATTTTTATTCTATGATTATTATTGTTATATTTTTAAAATTTCTTTATACGCAGAAAATTAGTGTCAAACGATAAATAAAAGATTTAAATTAATCAATAAAATACATACACGTGTACTGTTTCCTCTTCCATGTCGCTGTCGTATTCCAAAAGAAATTCCTAAAGAATTTAATGAATTTATTGACAATACATAAATTGTTTGTCATTCATTTTTTTTTTTTTTTTGTCAACAATAATAAAACTTTATTTTACCTTCTCACAGTCCTGTGCACTTCTTAAATCTTCGTGTGATAAACTACGCCCATGTTTTGAGGGCATAATTTTAAATTATTTAATCACTGATTTACACAAATTTGATTAAATTTATTTGTTCTTTGGAATGTGTCGTCCATAACAGGGAATCTTTATGAAAATATAATAAAATCTATTTGTTTGATATTCTTGTTCGCACTACATGATTACAAATAATGCGCAGCCATGTTTTTTTTATATATATGCCAGAGACACTGTTCTATATAATGTAGTTTTCCCTTTCACCAACTGAGAGAATTATTTTAATTCAAAAATATTACGTAGAGATGACGCTAGATTGTCAATATTGCGCCTATATCATTTCAAGAA
Organism: Leptopilina boulardi; assembly: GCF_019393585.1. Lineage (NCBI taxonomy): Eukaryota > Metazoa > Arthropoda > Insecta > Hymenoptera > Figitidae > Leptopilina > Leptopilina boulardi. Next base: position 2,021,545 of record NW_026137921.1, read on the forward strand.
TTTTTTCGTTAATAAATATATATAAATGATTTTGAATCTAAGTCGAAAAATTCTTAATTTTTTTTTTACGAAATATTAATTTTTAACAATATTTCTGATGTATTAATATAGAAATTAATTTAATGAAATCTTTTTTCTTGATATTAATATTTTTTTGAGTAATTGATTTTTAAGGTGAAATTTTTTATTTAATAGCATGTGATTGTAGATCACGTGATTGCGCCACAATGTTAATTTGTCGACAACTTTTCTCGTAAAAAACTGAATGAATTGAAATAATATTTTTTAGAGAAGTTTAAAATATACGATGAGGAATTGCTTTAATGTGCAAAAATTGTAATATTTGTTGAATTAATTATTATAAAATACTAGAAAATCCAAACAGTGACGTCACTTCTAATCTCAAATTTTCTAATAATTTTCAAGTATTTTTATAAAAATTAATTCAATAAATATTACAATTTTTGCACATTACAGCAATTCCTGGACATATTTTAGACTTCTCTAAAAATAAATATGTGACCTGGACAGTTAAAAGGGACCTTTTGTCCGAAAAAATCGATTTTTTATTGATTGGTGATTCTGATAGAGAAAACTTTTTTCTATCAAAATCACCAATCAATAAAAAATTAATTTTTTCGGACAAAAGGTCCCTTTTAACTGTCCAGGTCACATATATTAATTCAATCATATTTTAGTATATTTAATGAGAAAAATTATCGAAAAATTAAGATGACGTGACCTAACAATTACATACATGGCTTCTAACTGGAAATTAATTCAATTATTAAAATACATTTTACATATAATAAATATGTAATATTTATATTATTATGTCTATTAAAAATAAATAATTAATTTTGACCTACAATAACTTTTTTCAATACTAAAAAAGACGGAAATTTTAATTAAAATTATTATAGGTTAAATTAAAATAATAATATTAATAACAATAATAGTAACTAAAAATAATATTTTTGATTTTAATTAAAGAATTATTTCTACATTCTGCAATTCGTAAAAAAAAATTGTTTTTTTCTCTTATTTCTATTTTTTACGTTTTTTAACTTGCAAAAATGAATAAGGTTATGTTAATAAGGAGATAAATTTTTTTTTTTTTTTTTTGAGAAAAGAAATTATTTTCTATTCATCCTTGAAATTTTATTTAGGTAATTTTAAATGGTGGGGATAAAATTTTTTCAAACATATTTTTATATTTCCGATTACACTACCGTCCGAAATTGTGCGAACTCTGCTTTTTCAACAACTATAAAACTGTTCAAATCTTCAAAAATATTAAAACTAAAATTTTTCCTCTTTATTTTATTAAAGCTAATAAAATTCTGAAACAAATGACACCTTGACAAAGAGAATATATTAATTTTTCAATTAGATATCTAAGAAAAATCCAATTTTCAATGTTTTTACTATTTTTTTTATTTCTCTGGCAAAAATTAATATTTTTAAACGTTCTTAGGCTCATTGAAATCGTATTTTGTTATGCAATTCAAATTATATAAAAAATTAACATATTCTCTTTGTCAAGGTGTCATTTGTTTCAGAATTTTATTAGCTTTAATAAAATAAAGAGGAAAAAATTTTAGTTTTAATATTTTTGAAGATTTGAACAGTTTTATAGTTGTTGAAAAAGCAGAGTTCTCACAATTTCGGACGGTAGTGTATATTTTATTATTATAATACACGGAGAGAAATTTCTAGGAATATTTAACGTGCTGCCACCTGAAAGTGTGTGCAAAGTACATTTTGGCAGTTTTTACTGTGCTGCCCCTACAATTTTGCATTACAGATTGTAGAGGCAGCACAGTAAAAACTGTGAGAATGTACTTTGCACTCACTTTCAGGTGGCAGCACGGTAAATATTCCCATAGAAATTTCTCTCCGTGTATTATATATTTATAATACATTATACATTATACATTATATAATTAAAAATATAAAATCATTTTTTGCCATATTTATAATTTATTTTAACTTTATTTCAACCAATTACATTCATAGGAATAATAATAAGAGCAAGAGAGAAAAAAAGAGACGCGTATCTATTCTCTCTGTCTCGCATTTTCATATCCAAATTTTGTCTTTACGTGATTGGTGCAAATTTCAAAATTATCTTAACGCGTTTAAATTTCTTAAAATCACGTGATTACGAATTCACTTTATTCCTCATTTATAGAATTTTGAGGGGTGGGATCATTTCTGTAGCGTCGGCCAGTAATATCGGGTGCAATTTTGAAAATTATTTCGTCACGTTTCGCCTAAAGACCATGTGTTCGGGAATTAAATTAAATTGTAAATTTTTTGCTTTCGGCAGTGCTCGTATTATTTAAACTCGCGATCGAGTGAAATATTAATATTTTTTAAATTCATTTTTTTGTAAATTAAAATAATTTTTTTTTTAAATCGGGAGTGCTTGACTGCTTGTGATATTTAAAACCGCGATCGTATGTAAAAATTGAATGAGTTTTTTTTTTATAAAAATTAACACGTGGTTCGGGTGTGTTCGAAATTTTGGGTGCACTTCCGAAAACCCCCCCCTTCCGATTTTAATGAAACTTGGTATACTTACGTAATTTCATGCGCTGATCACGAAAATGATAGTGAAAATTACCGCAAATTTCATTTTTATGGTGAAAACCATAAAAAACACCATAAAATTATGGTTTTTTGCGTTTAACTCGTAAAAAACGCAAAATTAAAAAAAATCGTTCTTACAAAAGTTGTAGAGCTTCTAAAAATGAACATTTTATGTCCTATACATTTTTTACCAAAAGTCATTAGTTTTCGAGAAAAATGCAAAAACATGAAAAGCACACTACAAAAATTACTAATACCACGAAACTGGAATTCCTATAAAGATAGTTTTGAGAGATCGCACATTAAATTTGATTCGTTTGAATATTATATTATTATGATATTATATTATATTATACATATATTATGTATATATAATATATAAGATGTCTTCCCCCCCTCCCCCCCTGGAAGTAGCTCTGCACAGCAAAGAATGCAGAGGCGGGCGAAGCGCGCCATCCCTAGTATCGTTGCTCTCTATCAAAACAGACAGTCAAATTCACATTCTTAATGGTACTGGAAGGTACGGAACCCACCCCGACCCCCCTCCTCCAAGATGTCTTCCCCCCCTCCCCCCCTGGAAGTAGCCCTGCACAGCAAAGAATGCAGAGGCGGGCGAAGCCCGCCTTCCCTAGTATCGTTGCTCTCTTTCAAAACAGACAGTCAAATTCACATTCTTAATGGTACTGGAAGGTACGGAACCCACCCCGACCCCCCTCCTCCAAGATGTCTTCCCCTAAAAGTTCTTTTGGAAATAGCCCTGCACAGCAAAGAGTAGAAGGTTTTTTATTAAAAGATATTGTCCGTCACATAAGACATCTGCCTCTTGTGGATAATAGCTAGAAGTTGGTGATTTTCACCGTTTTTAAATATTTTGCATTTTTCTCGAAAACTAATGACTTTTGGTAAAAAATGTATAGGACATAAAATGTTCATTTTTAGAAGCTCTACAACTTTTGTAAGAACGATTTTTTTTAATTTTGCGTTTTTTACGAGTTAAACGCAAAAAACCATAATTTTATGGTGTTTTTTATGGTTTTCACCATAAAAATGAAATTTGCGGTAATTTTCACTATCATTTTCGTGATCATCGCATGAAATTACGTAAGTATACCAAGTTTCATTAAAATCGGAAGGGGGGGGTTTTCGGAAGTTTATCCGTGATTTTTTAATTTTTCATTATATTGTCGTCTTCAGTAGACCCAAGAGCGTGTGTATACTAATTTTTAATCAAATCCGTTAATAATTGTAAAAGATACGATGATTTATGTTTTAAAACTTCATGAAATATTCGTTATTCAAAAAAATATTAAAGGAAAAAAAGATGCGCCTATTTATTTCCTACAAGGTAGTACTTTTCAAACATCAAAATTTTGAATTTGAATTTTCTTACCATTTTTGTAGGTTTTACTGGATTTACAGCGTACAGCTGAGCTGAGCGCGAGTTATTATATCCAGGAGCTCAAATGAACAAATTTTTTTTTTGTAACTTCTTTAAGTACGAATTTTATTACAAAATATTGTTTTAAATATCTAAAAAGAAGTTATTAATTTAATATTTGTTTAATTTACTGTTTTATTTTACATTGACATTATAATTTCTAATAATTTATAGATTGAAAAAAATATTTTGTTCATTTGAACGTTCAAAACTTTTGGCACATGTTTTTTCTTCGCAATTTATTTACCTTTAAAAAATTCTAATTAGACAAAATTAATAATAATAGATGTTTTAATTAAATTAAAATCATGAAATAATGAAATTACACATTTGCAGCAGAAGTTGGACATGCACTGTAAAAAAAATTAGAGAGTTAACGTTACTGGGAGTTAGGAGTTAAAATTTTCGAGTTAAAAATCAACTCAAAAAGGAAGTTAATAATTAAATTAACTCCTTACAACCAACTCCCTAGGCATACAATTAACTCCAATTAACTCCCTTCGCTTCAACTCCAAATGGATGAGACTTTTATATAGCATCCCCTAGGGAGTTGAACTTCAACTCCTTTTTTTTACAGTGTAGGGGATGCTATAAAAATCCCACCCATTGGTGGGAGTTAATGCTTTACGAGTTAATGTTAAAAAAACATTTTGTTACTTAATTTACAATTAATTTAAATATATGCGAACCAAAAAATTTAGTCTGTTAAACATTTTATATTTAGAGTACTTGTAATAAAAAAAAATTCTTAAATGTGCTCCACAATTTGTTGTGTTATTGGAAAAAAAAATTTTCAATATATATTTATCTTGCTTTGAGAAAAACAAATTTTATTTTATTATTGTTTTATATTTGATTATTTTATTTATTTTTGATTTGAGTAAAAAAATTTCCTGAATTTCATCAAAGTTTACATTGTTTGTGAAAAATAATAGAAATTATGAGAAAAGTTCACATTTTTATATATATATTCTAAAATTTTAAGTTCTATTTAAAAAAAAAAAAATTCTGTACCATATTTGCCAAAGTCTAAATAGGAAGAGGTAAAACAGGGGTATTTAAATGTTTTATATTTAAATGTAAGTGGATATTATATTGACTACTGCGAATATACACTTTTTATTTTCACATAAATAGACATCCTACATTTAGTAGTCACAACATGACGACAATAGAAAAAAATAACTTGATTGTCGACGTTTACGATTACGTTAAAGTATTCGCGTGTGTTTTTTTTTTTATAAATTAAAAATGAATTGTCAATTACATGATAATTTATATATCAAACCCTATATTTATACTTTACGTTCACAAAACATCCGCCTTTTTTTTTTGGTTTTTGTATATAAGTCAACAAAAATATAAAACCTGCACTGTCAAATAGTGTAAAGGTTTTTTCCTCTTAAAGAATGCCTAAATAAAACAAATTTTTATAATGAGATGTAAAAAAAAAATTATTAAATTTATTTTAATTAAATTTAATTTTGAAATAGATTTAGGCAGTGGATTTGCAAAAGTTATTTCAGCTTGTTTAAAAATTATACATTTCACAACGCTTAATCTTGAGGAAATCATTCAAGAATTTTTTTTTATAGAAAAAGAGTAACATGACTTTTTTTTAAAAAATATTTAAAAAAAAATACTCTCTGAGGAAATTTTTTAGAGAACTAAAAAAAAAATTATTTTTATAGTTGCAATTTATATATCGAATTATTACAGAATGAGGTAGTTAATGAATGGCCCCATAAGTCATTTAAAGTTTTAAAAATTAATTTCTTAAATAAAGTAACATTTTTGCATTTGTATTGAATTGAACATTAACTTAAAAATAATATTGTTTTAAAAATGTTCTTAAATCTAATTTTACTTTTGAACCAAACACAACAGAAATTTATTCATATCGTATTCGTTAAAAATTAAGGTTCCTATAGAAAAATTGACTATAAAATATGCATAAAACTTTACAAAATTGACAATTAAAAAATGTACAGAAACATATGAATTAAATTTAAATTATAAAAAACTTTTTAACAATTATTATATTTTTATATATGTAATAAGAAAGTGTAGTAAATTTATTCCTTGAATGATATCCTCTACATTCGTATAAAACATAAAACTAACACCTTTTGTCCCATTAGCCATAACTTTTCTCATCAAGTTATATAATTTAATTCAAAAAGTAGAAGAAAAACTTTTTTATGACTTGCGGAACAACTTTTAAAAATTAACATAAAATATTATAAAAATAGATTATACGCCTATGAAAGATATGCTTTACATACAGAAATATGCGATATGGATTTGTTTTGTTTTTTTTTTTTTATCAAAGTAACTAATATCGAACTGTTTTTTAAAAGTAGGGTGTCGAAAAAAATGTGGAAACAAATGTTTTTCGAATGATAATAATTTTTTTTTGTCAATCTTTTTTATACAGTCTTACTTCAGAATTCAACTTCATACACTGCGCGTATCGAAAAAATGTGTAAAATTAATATTTTTCTCCACTTAAAAACATTATAATTTCTCGACTCCCTACATTTATTCATTTTTGATTTCATTTGCACGCACAATTCATTTAGAAAACTTAAGAATAATCTTATAAATTTGAAAGAATATTACATTAATTATTGAATAATTTTTAAACGATTTTCAGAATTTTCTATACATATACGAAACGTGTTTGTTAGTTTATAAAACTTTTTTTTTTAACAATTATAATTGATAGTTATAGTCGAGGTTTTGAACATTGAATATTATACTTCACTTCACAATTTATTTACATTGTGTATTATATCCAAACTTGAGAGTATAGACTTTTTATTGCGATAGTAGTGAATATACAGTAAATCACATTTATACAAGTATAAAAATTATAATGCACTTAACGCAACCTAATAAATAATAATTGGAACATTGTTATGCTATTAAATTGGCAACATGTCTGCCGAAAATATAAAAAATATTTCAATCAATATGTATTTACATTTTAAATTCTTTTGAAATTTTTATTAAGAAGGGTCATTCCCCGTGTGGAAAAGTCGACTGGGCGCCAATCTGGCCCAGAGTGGGATTCCCAATGTCCAAAGTGGGTCTTCCCAAAGAACGCCCAAACTTGGCTTGTAACGGTGATCCCAATCAATTACCAAAGTTGGGAAATCCTAAACTTAGCCCATTTATAGCTAAATATTCTAATTGTTAAAATAATGCATATATAATTTTCAACTAAAATATAAATATTTATCATTATGGCGCAATAAATGTAGATTTTTAGATTTTTTTAATGTTCATACAAATCACAGAAAATTCCCAAAGTGACCCCATTTATGCCCAAATATTCTGAGTGTTAGACAAGTGGATATAATATTTATAAAAAATAGGTTATTAAGGTACATGAATCGCATATTTTTCGATTTTGTCATATTTAATAGATGTACCTTAGAATTAACGCAAACTTATGAAATAAATTCTCTATCACCCGACGGGATTCGAACCTACGACTGGACCTACGGACTTATAACCTAACGCTTTAACCAACTACACTAGAACGTCAATCGAGAACACGTCAGTCGAGAACAGAGCAAGGGAACACTTGAAGGGAAGTGGGGAAGCGGGTAGAATTTAGGTTATGACTGACGCCAAAGTCGTACTTGTGATTTTTAAATTTAAGGTGGATTCAGTGCCCCACTAGTGAAAATCCCCTAGATAGAATTCACATTGTTGCGTAAGGCCCTTCATACGGCCCTGAGTGTTTTTATTTTCGAGCGATAAAAATCGCGTCAATCGAGAACAGCACTGCACATTCGTCTGTTCTCGATTGACGTTTTAGTGTATGAGAATTTTTGAAAGTAAATATCATACAGTAATTAGATGACGAGTTAGATTAACAAAAATTGCAATTAATTAATGTTATATACTTTTAATGTATATTAATAATGAAATTTATATAAATAAATAATAATTTAGTTGAATAAATTATTTTAAAAATTGTAGATAAAAATTATTGAACTTTTAACCAATTTTTTATAATTTATTTATTTCATGAAATATAAGTTTCTACTGTAACTGAATTTGTTTGTAATATTAATTGTTTAAAAAAAGATTGATGTTTATCAATTTTTACTGATATGTAACAGCAAATTCAAATAAACTTCACTTTGGGATCACTTTGGGAAATCCCAGTTGGGACCAATATGGGTTGACCCAAACTTTGTCCAAGCACAAAACAGAAAAAAAAAATTTATGCACTTTTTATAGTTGCAATCCTCTTGTTTATTTGTTTAGCATATTATTTATATTTGTAAAACCAAGCGAATGTAAAATAATAAAAGTAAACTAAATTTAAATAAGAATGTTAATTTACTACGTCGATTGTGAGGCAAATAGTAATTTAATTTTAAATAATTATTTAGTAATAAAATTTAGTTGAATAAATTATTAATAAAAAATTAAAGTTAAAAAAATATTCAACTTTTAAACAATTTTTGTAAATAATTTATTTATTTTATTTAAATAGTATTAAAGATTCTGCAGGTTTAAAATGTTTAAAATAATTTTTATATTAAAATTTTTCATTGATTTGTAACAGAAAATCCAATTAAATTTCAGTTTAGGAAAACCTTGGGAAATCCTAGTTTGGGCCAAAATATGTGTTGTCCCAAAGTTTGCCCAAGGTCACTAAAAAAAAAAGATTTATAAACTTTTTACAGTTGCAGTCTTCTTGTTTATTTGTCCAGAATATTATTTATAAAATTATATATTTTACTGAATCATTTTATTTTACTCATTTTTCAAACTTTGGGAAGCCAAGTTTGTCCCAGATTGGTGCCCAATCTCACTTTGGGCGACTTTGGGAAGAATTCCACACGGGTCTATATCAAATTGTACCGTTACCCTTATTTACTTGTAACTGATAATTTTATAAATTACAAAAAATTTATTTTTCTTATTAAGGAGGGTGGCGGGTCAACATAACCTCAAAAACCTGTCAAAACTAAAAATTTGTTTTTAATGCAAACAAAAATATAATAAATATTAATTTCAAACAATTTTAGAAGTTCTACCCAAGAAGCACGTAATATAACCTCAATATCAAGGTAATATTACATGTAAGATTCGTAATATAACGTTGTAATATTACAGTAATCTTACAGTGATCTTAAAATGTCCGCCTCAAGGTAATATTACCGGTAATGTTACTGTAATATTACAGAATATTACAGTAATATTATGGGAACATTTCTTTGCGAAAAAAATCTACCCATCCAGGGAATCGAACCCCGAACTCAAAGCACACGAGTCCAGAGTTTTACCAACAAGCCAAATATTGACTTATAATATATTTACGTTTTTTATGCTTTATGAATAACTCAAATCAGTCTGTAATATTACTGTAATATTACTGTAATATTACCGTTAATATTACAGTAATATTCCCGGTAATATTACCTTGAGGCGGACATTTTAAGATCACTGTAAGATTACTGTAATATTACAGCGTTATATTACGAATCTCGCGTGTAATATTACCTTGATATTGAGGATATATTACGTGCTTCTTGGGTAGATTTACTCCTTTCGAAAAAAATTAGTTTATCTAGATTTGTTTAAAATTATTATTTATTATATTTTTGTTTGCGTTAAAAACAATTTTTTAGTTTTGACAGGTTTTTGAGGTTATGTTGACCCGTCACCCTCCTTAATAATCAAGAAAAAGTTTTATATTTTGAAAATTTTAAACATTGAGTTTTTAAATATAATTCAAGCTGCTAATGATAAGTTAAAGATTGTATAAATATTTTTAAATAAAAAAATATAAAAACGTCATTTTTTCAAAAAATTTAATTTTTTAAACGTTAATAACTCTCTGGATAAAATGACTAGAATATTTACCTTTACGCATAGTGGTCAAGAAATGAATTTGTATTTCAGTACAAATTCAAATAAAATAAAATTAACCTCTCCTCTTTTTAATTTACCGAATTCGATTAAAACTCTACGAAAAATCAGCCATTTGTTTTATTGAATAAATAATTTTTTATGTATTTGACAAAAAATGTTGTTTTTTAAATAGCATATTTTTCCTTGTTAAAAAATATAATTGCTCTGAAGAAATGCCCTACTTCAGGCTTTAATACATATACAGTCGAACCTGGATAAGAAAGAAACCTCTGTATAATAATGAAACATTTTAATTTGATAGAATCTTCATTTTATAAAATCATAAAAAGTAAAGAATTCTTTAAAGTTAGAAAATATTGAAAGATATAGAAGTGTTAAAAGAATCCAAAATTTTTAATAAAATTTTTGCGCTTCAGAAGGAAAGTATTCAAATAAAAATCACCGATTTTCTTAAATGTAAACTTTTTTTGTTCAAATATTGCATATTAAATTAATTTCAAAAAAAAAATTAATTCATAAACCTCTATTAAGCGAGAAAAATCGATCTCAGACCTCTGTTAGTGAGAAACTGGATAAGGAAGAAACCTCTATAAATGAAAGAAAATTGCCGGTCCCTTGAACTCTCTTTTATCCAAGTACGACTGTAATTAACACATAATTGTTAAGAAGTAGCATACAAAAAGATACATGTAATTTGACCTAATATTTAGTGATACAACTTAATTTTATACATTGTTAAAAGGATATGTTCAATTCTTTATAAGGCAATAGAAAAGCTTTTAATACACAACTTATTCTTATAGTTAAACAAGATACGTTTTTTTTTGTAATTTTTCAAAATTTTAGCAATTTTAAATAGATTTCTCCTTTTTTTTTTTACTAAACTAAAATTAGTGAAATTTGATATACATTAAAATAAAATTCCTAATTGATAATGATGAATATTTAATTTCAGATTGTACATATTTTAACAATGGTGGGATTGATCCTTACATGTAGGGGAGAGTGACAAACAGTAGGACAGTTTAATTTACTGAAAAACTACTCAAAGAAACTTGACCAAAATTTAAATATAAACCATGTTTATGACAACACACTATCTCTAAAAATTTTAGCCACATTGATTCATTATTTACAAAGAAAATTGAAAAAAACTGTTTTTGACGTTCCAGAGTAAATTTTTTCTTGAAATACAATGCTGATTTTTATATAGAAAGGACAGTTTTTACAAAAAGTGTAATTGTTACTTCGTTTACTCATATTTTTAAGTATAATATCTAGAGCTGTGCAAGTTTTTAAAATTTGAACCGCTTCATAAGAATTAACATGAGCTCGAATCGAATATTCGATCCGAGCCCATACAAAATTCGAACTTTTGCAGAGCTCTAATAATATCCAATAATTTAAAATATTTTAAAATTTCACAAACAATTTTTATTTAAATAATTTACTTGCGATTGCTCAACTTAAAACAGTGGGACATTAAACACTGGGACAGGCAAAAATGTAAGTTTATGAAACGTGGATTTTGGCAACACTGATTATAAAGGCACTCTCACACCTTTTTGGCTGACTGCAGGTTACCATGGCAACGCATGAGAGTGAGTGCGACAGAAAATTTAAAAATTTAAATATTCAAATTTTTTGTCTCACTCACACTTGTGCGTTGCTATGGTAACCTGCAGGCAGGCAGGCAGCCAAAAAGGTGTGAGAGTGCCTTAAGTTGTGTCAGCTATACGCATGCGCATTTATACTTACACAGCGACTAAAAATGTGATTTTTTTATGCTAAGAAACAATAAAAAAATTGAAAATTTATAATTAATAATTATTACAATTATTGTTCGACAACATTTAAAAAGTAACACTTGATAAGAGAACGACTATTCAAATTTTTCTCCAAATTGTTTTTAGGTTATGACCAAATTATGACGCATGATCAGCAATACTGTAAACGTGAAAAAAAATAATAGCAATTTTTTTTATGAAACTTGACATCGTATTATAAAAATGTGAAATATTATTAAATTATGAGTGTTTTGCAACATTTGTTAACGTTATTTAATGCAAAATATATATATTTACAAAATTTGAAGCAGAATATTATTATTGATATAATTATTCGGTACTTAATAATAGGTGTCCCACTGTTTAACACAAACCTTCAAAACAAGAAAAATGTATCAAGTTTGAAAAACTTCAAATTTTTTTATTTCATCACAATATAATCTTAAGGAAGTTCTCTCCCTCCAACGTCAGTCAAATCAATGCCCATTTAAGTTTTCATTTGTATCACGTAGTACTAGCTCAACGCTTGGCAACGTTGGATTATACTTCCCCCGTTCCGTTTCGTGTCGTCTGCTATTGTTTGATTTATTTTCGTTAAATAATAATAACAATAATTTATTATTTTAAAAATCTTAATTTTTTATAAGCAAATTCAAATTATTATTCATTATTATGAATCTTTGAAGAATATGCTATTATATGTATATACTACTTATATTACTTTCAAATTTCGCGCTTTTTCTATACTTAACCTACAAGACGCAACGTTGCCAAGCGTTGTGCTAAGTAATTTCTGATTGTCAAAATACGGTGTTTTTTTAGACAAAATAATTAATTGGGAGTCTCCTAAGCCAGGTCTGATCAATTTTATTAAAAGTAAGTGAACATTGGCTATTAAACTTTATGTATATAAAGTTCCAGTAATATCTTTTCGTCAGATTTTTTACAATTTGAGATTTCAGACCAAAAAATTCAATTTCCCATAAGAACCCGTGTTAAATGTGAAAAGAGAAAATTATTTATATCTTTTGTCAAAATCCACCTAGACCTCTAAAAATTTAACTACATCTTCTTTAAACCATTATCTATCAGTTTATCAAGTTTGATAATTAACTCTTCGTCATTTCTGTTTGCGAGAGAACTTCCTTAAGGCCAGGTCCAAGTGAGGCAGCGCCATCTACATTGAAACTAAAATTTTGGAAAATTTTCAACAGCCTTTTCTTGAAAACAAGAAGGTAAAATGCTTTTTTCTTTATGGATAATTGATTATTGGCAAGATATACACCAGCTAAAACTTTTTTTGAGTTAAAATAATAAAAAAAATTTCATGTCAATAAATTAAATATGAGCACTTTTTTCACAAAAGCTGTGACAGTACTTTCTCAGAAATTACAATCAAAAATGCAATTTCCATTTGGAAAATTAATAAACGCTAAAAAATACACCACCTAAGATTTACCAATCACGAAAATAACAAAAAAAAAAGTTTTTTAACATAACATATTTTACTCATTATGACAGCCGTTTGGCAGGTTATGTATGTCACCAGACGTTTCGCGGTTTTGCCGAAAGGAGGAGATTGGCGCTGTTGCTAACCACCTGAAATACATAATCTACCAAAGGGCTGTCACAATCAGTAAAGCAGTATCAATATGTTAAATATTTAATAAAATTTTTTTTTGTTATTTTCGTGATTGGTAAATCTTAGGTCGTGTATTTTTTAGCGTTTATTAATTTTCCAAATGGAAATGGCATTTTTGATTGTAATTTCTGAGAAAGTACTGTTACAGTTTTTGTGAAAAAAGTGCTCATATTTAATTTATCGACATGAAATTTTTTTCATTATTTTAACTCAAAAAAAGTTTTAGCTGGTGTATATCTTGCCAATAATCAATTATCCATAAAGGAAAAAGCATTTTACCATCTTGTTTTCAAGAAAAGGCTGTTGAAAATTATCCAAAATTTTTGTATCAATGTAGATGGCGCTGCCTCACTTGGACCTGGCCTTAAAAGAATATGTGCATTGTGTAGAAAAGAGTTCAAACTTTATGGTAATATCAAAAAGTCTTCAAAAATATATAAAATTGACATATTAATATGTCTTTGAAAAAAAAGTGTCCCACTGTTTGTCACTCTCCCCTACTCTATTATAGACACATTTGAAATTAGATTTCAAAAATATCTAAATGTACAATAGAGTGCATTTTCAATTTTTTGAAATTGTTTTTAAAAAAATAATTTGAACCTAGAATGACAGTATAATAATGATGAATTTCTTATAGACAATGAAATTTTAGCACCTATTATATAGTGGAGATACAAAAATTCTCTTATTTGATGGATAATTAGGCCGCGTCTACTCATTCTTGTTGTCAGTATCAACAGTCAATCTAAAACCTATACATATTTGTACATATTATATTTTTGAGAAGAAAGCATATTTATATATATATATATATTTATTTATTTCTTATAAGCCTTGAAACACTACTCATCCGATGCAGAAAATTCTCTTTTTGATAAATCCTATGTATTATGAGTTTTACGGATGCATCACATTTAATGTTTTATGACTTGACTGCATATGGCTTTTAGAATCATACAAAGAGAGACGACCTGCGTCAAATGGACGAAACCAGCGTCCAAAAGACTATCTACATTAATATATATATATTTCTATCTTTTAACGAGTTATCTTAATTTTTATGACGTTGTTATATATTTGTATTAAAATATCTAGTTAATTTATTCCTTAACAAGTCTTGGAAAATTATAACAGACATTTAGAAGAAAAATAAAAATTAAGAGGTATCACGTAATTACGAATCAGTCTCTAGCATTGAGAGATTCTTACGACAAATATTGAAAAATACATATTTCTAAACATGTAATTTTCAAGATAATAGATTCGACACTTGTATTATTATTATTATTATTATTATTATTATTATTATTCATGTTTAATAAATAATCAAATCACTGCAGTGCAGACTTATTCTCAGGCGATGCCATTCATTTTATATTTTGAATAATACTCTATTGAAATGTCAAGACCTGAGAATCAAAAGTCATATTTCTTTTGTCTTAAGATCCTAAATATTTTCTCTAACCACAAAATTATTTTTTTCAACTTATTTTGTTTAGAAACAAAGAACGATGAATTAAATTATATAATTAGAGTGATGGGATTTTCTTTTTTGAACTTCTTTGAAGCTATACATTTCATCGCAATAGTTACATATACAATTTCAAAAAATTTATATTTTTATCTAAATAGCGTTGTAGAGACCTATTTTGAAATTGATCTTAATTTTCATTTTTTTCTTTACATGAAAATATTCAAAACATGTTTGGGGCGCATGAATATTCACATAAAAAAACATTTGTTAAAATTTTGAATTTAAAAAATTTTTATAAAATATAATTATTTTTTAGACGAATTTTCATTTTTCGAATTTCTTATTAAACTAATTTTTATTTTACAGATTTTTTAGATACTAAATTTTTGTTTGCACGAATTTTTTTTTTTTTTTTGATAGAATTTTCAAAACACCGAATTATCATTTGTCCGAAATTTCAAATGTCCGAATAGACAATCGACAGAAAGATTTTAGGCGCGAATTTTAAAATTAACCAATCCAAAATTCTGAATAAATTTGTGATTGGTTAATTTTAAAATTCGCGCCGAAAATCTTTCTGTTTGATTTTTTGTCGGTCATTTGCCATTTTGGACAAATGAAAATTTGGCGTTTTAAAAATTCTATCAAATAACATTTTGTACAAATAAAAATTCAGACAAAAAAAGAATCGGTGAATAGAAAATGAATAGGAAAATTCTAGCATTTAAAAATTTTATTAATCACTTAAAATTACTTAAAATCATATAAAATGTTGAATTAGAATTTTTAAAATAAAAAATTAGTGAAATAAAAATTCGATACCTATAAAAAATCTGCCAAGTAAAAATTCGTTTGAAAAGAAATTCTGTCAAATGATAATTGGAAAAATGAGAATTTGTCTAAAAAAAATTTATATTTAATAAAATTGTTTACAATGAAAATTCTATTTCTTGATTTTTGTGGAAAATTCATGCTCCTCATGTTTTTTTGTAGAAGGTATAGTAACTATACTTTTGGATCTTAACATTAATTTAAAATTAAATTTTCTTATTACAATATCATAGTATATAGGTATACTATGTTTACGCTTAATAATATCAATTACTATAAATTTTCTTGAAGAAAAAGACATTATCAGTTGTCTTAAAATTAATCATCAGTATTAAATTTTTTCAGATTTTTTTTATCTTTAAATATTTTTTTTCATTTCAATTCAATTTCGACCAAATTATAAAAATTCTACTTATTTTTAAAATTTTTTATCACGTTATTTTGGGTTTATGAAATTAAATTCCAAACATACATTCGAAATCCGCTTTATAATCATATTATACCAGTGTAAAATATCGATTTGCAGAAATTAAATTTTACAATGTAATCCGTTCGTTAACCGTTTCAACAATATACAGAGTGTGGCATTCTTTCTTGTAAAAATAAAAATTTTGCTTAAAATTTAAAAATTAAAACAAAATTGTTAAAAAAAATTGATTAAAATTGAAAAATTTATAAAACATGAAGATTTTCACAACTTTTACTTTTACTATCATTTAAACACATTTTATTTAGTATTTCTTTGGCGAGATTTAAACTTAAAGCAGTTTTACTACCATGAAGTTTTGACAGAATTTTACTTTTGCTACCTTGTCGGCGTAGTTTCTTGTCCCGTGTTTCTCGCAAACGAATTTGTTTTAGAACTCCAACTAAAAGCTCATCGACGTTGTGTTGAATACCACCAGAAGTTTCTATGAATTTACAGTCTCGAGATGTTGCCAACTGCTTTCCTTCTGCAAAACAAATACTCACATGAATATCACTCCTTTAATTAAACAACTAACAAACTGATAAGTGCCTCTTTTCTGTCATGTCTTAAAATTATATAAGAAACCATATATGAAAGACAAAATTCAATTATAATTTTTGCAAACAAGTTATTAAAATAATATGAATAAAAATATAGTGAATATATTCTCTACTATAACGAAACTCAATATAACATAAAAATCTATAATAACGTGTACAGCACTTTAAACTTTGTTGGTTTTCATTAAAACACATATATTGATTCATTTTCAGCAATAAAACAATAACTATCCATATTGAAAGAAATTTTTTTTATTATTTCATTAAGATATTTTTAACTCTTTTACAAACAGAAAAAACTGTATATTTTAGAAAAGATTGCTGCAGTTGTTTTTAAAGTTTTTAGCAATAGTGTCTCTGATTACGATTCTAAGGTCAGTTTTTCTAAATTCAAAATGGCGGATCCAAAATGGCGGTGGAAATTTAAAAAATTGTTTGAATCTGCTTAAGGGTATGTGGTACAAGGAATCTCGCTATTTTACTCATTTACTACAACTTAACGCAAACATAATAAAAATAAAGCAATAAATAGTCAAATAATGTGTTTAATCGTAGTTCATTCAGTGGCCACTTGTTCGAATTGGCGCTGTTTAATGGAGCACTGATACACTCAAGCAACGTCTGTGTATCCCTGTTGAAAATTCCTATGTGAGAACACATATGGGATCCCATCCAGGATCTCTTGTAAGTTCTTATGTGGGTTCCCATACAGGTTCACACATAAGATCCTGTATGAAAAGGTTCCTGGGATGAACTTGCGTGAGATCAAGCGCACGATCTTATGTCTCTGTAAAAGCAATAACACAGGATCCCATGAGGTTTCCTGTGTAGGTTCCTATATGAACAACACGATAAATAGGAAACACACATGGGATCTTATCCGAGATCTTGTATGAGTTCTTACATAGGTTCTCACATATAAGAAGATTAATAGCAGCTTAATAAGATTTTATAGAATGCTTTTATATATATGCTATTAATCTTCTTATATGTGAGAACCTATGTAAGAACTCATACAAGATCTCGGATAAGATCCCATGTGTGTTCCTATTTATCGTGTTGTTCATATAGGAACCTACACAGGAAACCTCATGGGATCCTGTGTTATTGCTTTTACAGAGACATAAGATCGTGCGCTTGATCTCACGCAAGTTCATCCCAGGAACCTTTTCATACAGGATCTTATGTGTGAACCTGTACGGGAACCCACATAAGAACTCACAAGAGATCCTGGATGGGATCCCATATGTGTTCTCACATAGGAATTTTCAACAGGGATGCGCCGCCATGTTTCTTTTCATTTTCATTTAAAAATGCCACTTTTTGAACTTTATTTTTTAATAATTTAACGCAAAATTATGTATAAATTATGTACAAAAATGATATTCAGTGTTGCTGATTATACAAATCTAATATTAAATTTGTAATCAGTTATTGATAATAACCTTATAACCTAACCTAAGTTATACAAACTCTGCAGGGGAAATTTTTGACATGATTTATACCACTTTAAAAAAAAAATTAAATGTAGAAAAAAGCTTACTTTCTACTTTTACATCTTTTTTAAAATGTATATTTTTTTATAAATAATGTAAATAAGCGGGTTTTTAAATCAAACTTAGGATGCTGACATTTATTTCTGGCGTTGCAAAGTTTCGGGTTTTACATGGGAAAGTAAATGCAATCCCCTTACTTTGCACTACCCCCACGACAATCTTTAACTTATTACTCGATATAATGCAAAACTTTTTATAAAGAAAGAAATTGCTCGGTTCGCAATAGATGCTGAACTTTTGTGAGATTCAGAACATCAATATGACGATTAAAGAAGGTCTAAAGAACCTGACGCCATTCATACGAACAGCTAAGACTAAGGACGAAACAACACATATTGCATTTGAAAGTTTTGTTATTACCCACAGAGAGCACCGATAATTCCCTGAAGCTTCACTGAATGTTTTTAGGTTACCTTGGGAAAGTTCCATCTCCGCGTTCAAAAAAAATGGATTAAATCTTAAAATGTCCGCATATGAGCAAATGTTTAAGGCAAAACTTGACTGAATATGTAATTTACAATTTCGTTGAAGGTTCAAAATGAAACTTGACTGAATATGTAAATTACATTTTCGTTAAAGGTTCAAAATGAAAGTAGACTTAATATATGAACCACTTTTACACTGGGCAAAAATATTTTTTTTTAAATAAATTTAATTACTGTTAAATTAATAATAGACTATTATTTAAACAGTAATACAACAAATAGATTAATTTTTGTTAATTAATCTTTAGTCTGCCGGCGTTTAGCAAATCCAGCAAAAAATCATAAATTTAGGCTTTCCGGCAGTCTACAGATTAAAAACCACAGTTTACAAATTATTTTTAAACTACCTTTCTTGGTAATTCTCAATTTATTATTATTATTATTATCAAGGAACCTCATGTTAAACCAAACTTGAGGAAATAGCAACTACTGTATTAAAACGTTCGAACCCATAAGGTTCGGCTCTTGTGCGAAATTACACTCTAAATCTGAATCAGTGAAAATTTCACTGAATTCAAATCAGTGGCTCAGTTTTCTTTAATTCAGTGAAATTTTCACTGATTCAGATTTAGAGTGTAAAGTACAGTAACTGTAAGTCCTTTAATATCGCCAGTGTACACGTCAAAGTACAGATGTTGTACTAAAAATCTCTTAGTGTAAACATTGTATTAATGTTCTGCTCAGTCAGGAGAAGAGTGGTGGTAGTAACTTATGAAGTGCTTTGACTACGATCATTAAGTCACAGAATGTAATAAGGCAGTGAACAGATCCACTGCGTGCTTCAAGTGTGGAGAAGCTGATCATAAGTTTGCAGAATGTAAGAAGATGCAACCTGCGACGTTCGATGGGAACGAGAACACCACTCACGTCTCAAGCAGCAAAGTTTGTAGAGTCTTAAGCATAGATTTTCTGCAGAGATCCAGAAGAAGAACAACCCAAAGAAAAGTGGCATACAAGAGAAGAGAGTGTTGATCCATGACTCTTTGAATTAAAATTTTGCAAATTGGTACGAATATTCCATTAGTGACAGAACTTTTCTTGTTTTAGTCATTTACTAAGAACTTCTGAACAATTATAATTAAGTAGACAAAGGTTTGAAGTTGAACTCCTCTAACGCATAACGTACTAAAGCTTTCTCAAGAGGAAGACTATATATATTACAATCAGACCCACATGGTATATAAAATAAAATACAAGAAGAAGTAGGTCAGTTTGACTGGATAAATCGATTCAGAGATGATGAACTACTCCACTACATATCGTCAATATTATTCCTAAATGCCAACATCGTAAAGTATATCGTGAGATATTTTCTAATATACTTTGAGAATATCCCAGAGTAATATTTTTGCAGAACAACTGCAATAAGACGTACCGCATAAAACAGAGATAGTGCACAAGTTTATTTAGCATAAAAGATGATATATACTTTTGATTTAAGCAACGATAAAACACGTGTGGAATTTCAAAAAAATCCAATGCCTCTAAATATGAGAGTTAAAATACATTATACATGACTGAATTTTTTTTCATTTCTTTTAACACGACATTAAAAAAGTTTTTAAAAATTTATTTTCTTAATTATTTTTAGAAATGTTAATTATAAATTTCAACAGATATTCATGACAGTATATAAATAATACTACAGGCAATCGAGGTGGAAATTCGCTTCAAACTCGGTCACTTAAAGTTGGACTCGTGCGGTCGCAGTGGTTGAAAGCTCGCATAATGAGCAAGAGGCTTTTGTCTCGCAATGCGAGTTGATGTACCATCTCAGGAAGCAACCCACTCGCTATGAGTCTGTTATGGATTAGAAAAGTGGATAGTGATGCACGTCAAGTGAGTCTCGCTCGAAAAAAATTTGAAAAATCAACAATACAAAAAAAAATGAATGTAATGTTTTCATCCGTTTTTCTTTCATTGAAGAGGGTCGCCATGTGGTAGATCGTTTCTGCATATTTAAATCTTACAATATATTTAACGATGAATAAATATATCAAGTCATATAATTAGCTTGAGGTAGAAATCACAGAAAAAAAAGGTGGGTAAAAAGTTGTAAAGATAGAGGATAAAAGTCGTTAGGATACAGGGTAAAGGTTAAATTTGTGATGGACAAAAATGTTACTAAAATATTACTAGAAAAATGGATGTCATATTTGAGTAAACTGTCTAATTTTAATAAAAATATTACTAATTTTACACTTAACTTATTAAATCCACAAATTTTATATAAATAAGTAATTGCATGTAGAAATATTTTGCCTATAATTATTGTCTATTAATAAAAATATCTTTGACTAATACAACTGACAGCTGACGACAGTGCGTAAATAATCAGAACTGGGAAATTACAACTCAACGTCTGTATTGTTGCACGAAAGCAGAGTTGGGTAGTAACTGAATTTTTTGTGCATATTAGGCTGTGTCACTTCATCGAGATATTTCGAGTTCAAGATATGACGTCAGAGGCCTGGAGGGACAACAGACAGACGACACAATGTTATTCTTGCGGGGAAGAAAATTTGTTTCCACTTTCATCAATTTTATTCATAGTTTAAACACGGAAAACGCTTGTTGACATATAATAAAATTAAAATGTGTATTGATAATTAATTTTGTTATATATTTGATTCAATTGCATTTATAGATTCTCTGAATTCGTGATAAAATATAAATTTTGAGGTTAGGGGTGTTTGTTTACTAACTTGAAATCTTTTACTGCTGCGGTAATTCCCACTTAAAATATACATTTTATATCTTTTTTAATAACATGCATACTGGATATTGTTTAATAATGTTAAAATGTAATTAGTAAACAAACTTTTCTAACCTCAATATATTTTATCACGAATTCAGAGAATCTATAAATGCAATTGAATCAAATATATAACAAAATTAATTATCAACACATATTTTAATTTTATTATATGTCAACAAGCGTTTTCCGTGTTTAAAGTATGAATAAAATTGATGAAAGTGTTAACAAATTTTCTTCCCCGTAAGAATAACATTGTGTCGTCTGTTTGTTGTCCCTCCAGGCCTCTGACGCCATATCTTGAACTCGAAATATCTCGATGAACTGACACAGCCTAATATGCACAAAAAATTCAGTTACTAGCCAACTCTGCTTTCGTGCAACAATACAGACGTTGAGTTGTAATTTCCCAGTTCTGATTATTTACGCACTATCGTCAGCTGTCAGTTGTATTAGTCAAAGATATTTTTATTAATAGACAATAATTATAGGCAAAATATTTCCACATACAATTACTTATTTATATAAAATTTGTGGATTTAACAAGTTAAGTGTAAAATTACTAATATTTTTATTAAAATTAGACAGTTTACTCAAATATGACATCCATTTTTCTAGTAGGGTCAAACCATTATATTTCAACTAAAGTGGTCGCTGACTAATTTTTAAAAATTATAATACTTTGCAGGAATGATTTTGAAGTTATCAAGATCACGAAATGAAAAGAATTTTTAATTTTATTAAAAATTTAAATATTTATTGTAAAATATGAATTTAAAGTATATGAGGTGCTAAAAACTGTCAATTTTTTAGCCATTAGAAAATATGCAAAAAAACATAGAATTTACCATAAAAATAAAAAAAAATTATTGGAATTTACTAAGAATGAATAAATTTATCATTATCAATTGATATAATTATTTAAAGATGTGAAGTAATATATAAAATATGATTTCCAAGTGCACCTGTCAAATAACCTAATTTTGCGATTTTTATTCATTAATTATAAAAAATAGAAAACATTAAATTAAATAAAAACTTACCAAATATGAAGTTCTTGCCATAAACTTTTAGAATTTCTTTGCACTTTTCTTCTTTTCTATTCATAAGTATGAAAAATTTAAAAAATAAAATAGCTACTTTGTCTATTTTCACTATTTTTGAAAGTCAATAACTTTCTTGGAGAAAAATGAAAAGATATGGGGTTTCGAAAATTATTTAAATACACACTACATATACATTCATTGAAAATTTCGCATTGGTCCCGAAGCTATTTTCGAAGATAAAGTAAATTAAAAATTTCGTATTTTTTAGGCTATATTGACATGGGTTTTAAAGGTATTAAATCAATGTGAAGTTTGTCGTCACCAGTGAACCACCTTCACATTGATTTAAAATCCATGTCCATATAGCCTAAAAAATACGAAATTTTTAATTTACTTTATCTTCGAAAATAGCTTCGGGACCAATGCGAAATTTTCAGTGAATGTATATGTAGTGTGTATTTAAATAATTTTCGAAACCCCATATTTTTTCATTTTTCTCCAAGAAAGTTATTGACTTTCAAAAATAGTGAAAATAGACAAAGTAGCTATTTTATTTTTTAAATTTTTCATACTTATGAATAGAAAAGAAGAAAAGTGCAAAGAAATTCTAAAAGTTTATGGCAAGAACTTCATATTTGGTAAGTTTTTATTTAATTTAATGTTTTCTATTTTTTATAATTAATGAATAAAAATCGCAAAATTAGGTTATTTGACAGGTGCACTTGGAAATCATATTTTATATATTACTTCACATCTTTAAATAATTATATCAATTGATAATGATAAATTTATTCATTCTTAGTAAATTCCAATAATTTTTTTTTATTTTTATGGTAAATTCTATGTTTTTTTGCATATTTTCTAATGGCTAAAAAATTGACAGTTTTTAGCACCTCATATACTTTAAATTCATATTTTACAATAAATATTTAAATTTTTAATAAAATTCTTTTCATTTCGTGATCTTGATAACTTCAAAATCATTTCTGCAAAGTATTATAATTTTTAAAAATTAGTCAGCGACCACTTTAGTTGAAATGTAATGGTTTGACCCAGTAATATTTTAGTAACATTTTTATCCATCACAAATTTATCCTTTACCCTGTATCCTAACGACTTTTATCCTCTATCTTTACAACTATTTACTCACCTTTTCTTCTGTGATAATTAATTTGTCGGTAAGTTAAAAGATTGCGGAAATCAATTGCAATAACAAAATCAACGAAAATTTGTTTGCAAAAGGAAAAACTGTTTGGTTATTTACAAAAAGGGACAAATCGACTACCAAAAGAGAATGTAATTTGAGAATATATAATTATTTAAATTCGGAATACTTTAATCATCAATTTGGAAGTCTAACATTAACAGTAAAGCACCCAATTTAGGAAGTTTTCGATCAATGTGTGAAATAGCTATTCTAGGTAACATGTGTCGAAGTATTAATAATGAATTGAATTCATTGACTTTTAAAGTTCACTAACCACAATTTTTATAAAATTTAATTCCATCAACCATTATAGTTTGACTTCTCAATAATTAATAACATGCGGTCCCAATTTTTTGTTTGACGACATCAATAAAATGAAATCCGCAGCTATGTATTATTGGTTTCAGAATTAAATTTTTTTTTTAAACAACTTCAAAATATGGATATATAACAATATCGACTTTAAAAATAAGGTTTTAAGGAGAAAATGAACTAAATAAATCCCATTGAAAAATATTGTAAAACTTTTTCTTACCGTTTGGTGTAATAACTCTGCTTCTTTCAAGATCCGATTTATTGGCCACAACGATAACGGATCGCTCCTGTGTATGATGTTCTCTCCAGAGATAATTTAACATTTCTTCCGCAACCTTGAAACTTGCACGTGATACTACTGAGTAGACAACAATACAGGCGTGCGGTTCGTATGTTGAGAGAGAATTTTCCACCTATTAAGTAAAAACGTTTTTAAAAAGGCTGACATAATAAAATTATATTATAATCAACAGGGGCTCGGTTCTCAATATATATATACATTTTCATAATTTAAAAAAAAAATAACTTACTTATTTACAAGCCTATAGGCCTACGCAAAGTTTTCACTTTTATTGAAAATATATTGAAGGTAATACTGTTACATAATAAAAGTTTCCCTATATAGATGTAAAAAAAATCGTTACTTATTTTTACATTCTTTGCAATACGACTCAGTAAATGAATAATCCCTAACTATTTAATTTTAAATTTAAAAAGAGAATTTAAAATACAAAATTTTTTTATATTAAATTAAAATTCAGACTACAAAAAAATATTTTTTGCAGAAGTACATTCTTTTAATGTAAAACTTCTTAGAAATTTTCTCGTGAATCTATAATTTTCAAATAACAAAAGCATTGTTGGAGAAAAATAAAAAAAAATAGCTAAGAGCAGAAAAAAATAACTAATTGGATTCTAGGGGTAATTCTAACAATAAGTGTTCCAATTAATTTCAATAGCCTTGATACGTTGGTAGCAGGTATACTGGAATTTGCCAGGTATTTGAAATCAAGGTTTGATATTATGAATATTTATTCATAATACTAACAATGATTCCCGTAAAGCTGATTGCTTTTGAAATTAGTATACAATGTAATGTATGACAATAATGTATGGTGTATTAAACACGACCCAATTTATAAGCGCGTAAAGACCTTTAATATATAACGTCGCGCAGCTGTGCTTCAAAATTCTCTTTAGATTTAAGCTGTCTAATATGGTCTTTAAATAACAAAAACCATTGGAAATGGAAACGCGAAACAATAGAAAATGCACCATTCGAGTAAATCTCACCATTTCATAAATTGCAACGAATTCAACAGCGGCAGTAGTAGTTTCAAGTTAGTTCAAGTTCGACTAGAATTCTCCATTTTCCAGTAATAATAATAAATACAATTTTAAAAAAAAATTATGACTATTGTATTTTTCAGAAATTTTAAAGTAATTTTGTATATGATATTGGAATGTTAGACAAATGTAGTTCAAACCAGGATTCTACTATACTTTTTTCTTTTTATACAAATTGCATTCGCCATATGAATATTTTACAATTTCTAATTTTATTAAGTCTACTTGTCTCGTATAAAATTTTTATCAATGTACTGTTATTTGAAGGAATTTTCTTTTCAAAATCTTGTTTAGATTCAGATGAGACATAAATAAAAAAAAAACTGTAACATACGAACTTTCATAAAAACGTAATTATGGAAAAAATCCATTAATTTTACGTTTCTATATAGGATTGTACTGCAACACAGAAAATTAAAAGGCATTAAAATAAGCTGCAACGCTTATTATTTTAATCATTGAAAATTAAATTAAAATCATTTTCCGGACATTTTAATTTTTTTGTCACTTTGTTTCTCTTTTTCTGACCCTTAAAATGTTTTAAAAAATGATTCCAATATTTGGCAATCAATTTGATACCTTAATCGAACCAAAACGTTGCATGAGTTGATCCGATTTAGGATATCAATTCGAACGCCTACAAGCACTGGTAAAAAGAAAGGTATTAAGTTAATACCGACTTCAGATACTAAATTGTCACTTGGTACCTAAAATCGGTAATGTTTTAGTACTTTTCGGTACTGTTTTAGTACTTTCTTTTTACAGTGAGAAAACTGTGTTTTTAAAATGTAATTTAATTTTCAGTGAAAAACAACTGAATTTTTCTAAAGGTGGAAAACAAAGACAATTACAATTTACATAATTGACCCCAGCAGTTTTATATCAGCTCTCTTGATAATTCACTCCTGTAAGGGAAAATATTAAATTTCCTTCCCCTGACGACCATACTGAATTCTAGCCATTACTGAGAATCTAGAGAAGTTACAAAAAAAACTAGCTAGGAACTAGATATGCATTTCACTACCTTGAAGCGGTGTTGTATTCAGTATCTCCGACCCGATTGGGGACTATTTAGATATTATTTATTTAACCCAGGGAACACTCTAAAAGCACAATTCCTGTTCCTCTACCCAGGAGAGCGATTAACTTTTTCCTTCGAACCATTTTCAGAATTAATAAAACAATTTCTCTTTAACTCTATGAATGCATATGAAATAAAAAAATTGTAGTCAGCTTCTAAATGTTCCGATTCTTCAACAAAATCTCTGCAATTATTTACACGATATCCTTGAGATCAGAAATTCTCCATGAAATATATTTGTCGATTTTAATTCCATCTGATTCAACCTTCGCGTTTAAATATTGCACAATTACACATGTGATTGCAACTCAGATTTCTTTTTTTGTTTGAAAAATCAGTTACACAATTTTTAAATTAACTGCAACTAGTTTGAAATCTCTGGGTCTGAATTTCATTTTCGTTTTACATTCACCAACGCCTGGGTGACTAACTTTGTAATTTAAAATTTACCATCCACTGCTTGAATTTACCAACACGCTTCGCTCTAATTATTATGCGAATTGGATTCCTTGAGACGAGGAAAAAAAAAAAAAGAAATGAGAATGAATAATCAAGAAGGGAAGATGGAACTCAAACCAATGGTCTTGAAAAAGTGATTTTACAAAGTTAAAA
Organism: Leptopilina boulardi; assembly: GCF_019393585.1. Classification (NCBI taxonomy): domain Eukaryota; kingdom Metazoa; phylum Arthropoda; class Insecta; order Hymenoptera; family Figitidae; genus Leptopilina; species Leptopilina boulardi. Next base: position 2,048,649 of record NW_026137921.1, read on the forward strand.
TCTGTTTTTATATTTAAAAATGAAAATTACGTATTAGCAATTTAAATCTATTTTATTAAATCAAGTTTATATGAAAACTACTTGAAATATTAATTATTATATTAAAACATTGATTTACACTTCTTTTATTATTTTCATAAATATTCAACTTGAAATTATACCACACTATAAAGGCATGATGAGTTATGAACGGAATAATTAATCAATGAAGCTAACAAATTTAATTGCACTTAACTAACTGCATTTAGAACCAAATCACTGTCAATTTATGGAAACCAGAAAATTTATTGGAGATTTAAGCATATTTAATGCTCACAAGATAGATTAATTTGCAGAATTCTAATACAATTAAATTAATTGTTGTCTAATAATTATGATTTAATTTAAGTTAAAATTTTATGATTTAATTAAAAATTAATATTCTATTAAATAAATATTGTAAAGAAAAATTAACTAAGAATTCAATATAATAAGAAATGAATAATGAGAAAAGATGATATACGGAAAAAAAAGAGATGAAGGAAAAAAGTATAAGATAATATTGAAATCTTTACTCACACTCATCTCAATGTGGGGATGATCAATGAATATCATTTCAGATTCTTCACCATCTAGTAAAATTGATACCGTCTTCTCTCCAAACTCATCATCTAGAAACAGGAAAAGAAGAAATCTCTGTTAACCTGAGGGGAAAATTATTTTAATGAAAATCCAAGAGAGCATCATGTTAGCCGCGCAGTTCAATTTCCTTAACTGTCAAATGTCAAGGCTAATAACATTTTAATATTTTAAATTGGAACAAATAGAATTTTTTATTGTGACTTTTCGTTTAACTTGATTTTCCCTCAAAACGAAAAGAAAAAACTATTATAAGAGATAGAAAAAAAAAATATATATATATATATTTGTCAATTATTTATTGCAAAAGACATTTTTTATTAGAATATAAATCTTTTTAATGCAGTATTATAGGAACATATATACAAAATAAAGAAGTTGCTTGAATATTTAGCCTCCATTGTTCTTTTTTTTCCACCTAGAGCAATATTTTATCATTTCCGCTGATAGTAAAATCTATTTTCTGCTTTTAACTTTCATATATATATATATTCATTTCTGTAATCTTCTTTTGTCTTTAATCTGAGGGAAAATTTTCAATTTCAAAAAAATTTTTATCCCTTTGATTTCATATTTTGTCATTTATTTATATCCGAATAACAATATGCTTTTTATGTATTATTTTTTCACAATTCTTTTTTTTTTAAATTTTATTTCAATGGAGAAGAATTCCCAATCAAAACTTTACTAATGGCGCAGTACTGGCGCAGTACTGGCAACAAGTATTGGTACCACAGTTGGCGTAACTTTGGGATGATAACATTTTACCAGTATTGGCTGCCAGAGTTGGCACCAGTACTGGTAACCACTACTGGTTCAGTACTGGCTGAGTACTGGTAGTTTTATAATTTATTGTATACGAAAAGAGAGCTTTAACTGTAACAGAGATAAATTTCGCATGCAATAGTGAAATCTCTGCTGCAGGTAATACTTTTTTTTCAGGAAAAAGTGTGTGAAATTTTTAGTAACCCAACAAAAATTAAATATTAATTAAATTAGTCAACTAACTAATTAATATTTTATTATATATAAAATCGAAAACACCAACAGTTTTTATTTTTTATTAAGTATAAAATATATTGCAAATTATTATTTAAAAAAATCAAAAAATAAATATAAAAATAAAAATGTTTATAAAATAATTAGGGTAAAAGCACCAGTTACCGAGGGTGCACCATTTCTCGATGATTTTAATCTTATTTTTTCTATAAATAGTATATTATTGAAAATTTATAGACAAAAATAATTTGTAAATATTCTTTATACTTTCAACTATATAGATTCACTTAATAAAATTTTATATAAACGCCACTAAAATAATTATTAAATTAAAATTAAAATGCATTGCTGTCAATTTTACTCGATTCGTCATTTTCTTATAATACTTCAGGTTGATGAGAATAGAATTTTAGAAATACAATTTAATTATATTATTAATTATTTTTTCTGTGAAAAAATATTTGTATATTATTGTAGAAAAACTATATTCAGTTTGCATGTAAAAATATATGTTAAAATAATTATTTTATATTTTTTAAAAACAAATCATCGGTATCTGGTTCCATATTTTAAGTTTTCTCCATTTTTCGAGGTAATGACTCGAGAATTGGTGAATTCAGTTTTTTAGCTAATGCACCAGTTCTCGATGGTTCGAAACAGAAAAACAAATAAATTAGAAAGTAGGTTAAGTTATTGTTTATCAAACGTCAAACAGTGATCAGAGATGCAAAATACTAATAGGTAAGTTATTTTTTATATTACACGGAAAAAACAAACTAACTATTTTAGCACCAAACTGCTTTATCCTTTATTAGTATGCAATTTCGTTTACCTATTAAAGTATGAAATAATGCTTTTTTAGTTTAAAGTAAGTCCATACTAAATAAGTATAATGGTTATACTCTTTTAGTAATAGTGACGTACTTTAAAAGCATAAAGTTGATGCCCGCGAAGTACGACATATAGTCTACCTAAAATAGCAAGAGCTTCTTCCTTTTTGGTGTATAAATTCTTGCAACCTGCGTTTTGGCCACGCCTCCTTCTCCTTCCAACCATTGATATATCGATATAGGCCAAAACGCAGGTTGCAAGAATTTATACACCAAAAAGGAAGAAGCTCTTGCTATTTTAGGTAGACCGTATGTCGTACTTCGCGGGCATCAACTTTATGCTTTTAAAGTACGTCACTATTACTAAAAGAGTATAACCATTATACTTATTTAGTATGGACTTACTTTAAACTAAAAAAGCATTATTTCATACTTTAATAGGTAAACGAAATTGCATACTAATAAAGGATAAAGCAGTTTGGTGCTAAAATAGTTAGTTTGTTTTTTCCGTGTACAAATTAGAAAAAACATATTAATTTTGAAACATTTATTTTTCTATTTGTCAGATTTATAATAAAAAGTGTGTGCTTAACATATTTGATTAAATGAGATATTTTTAAATTTTTTTAAAAAAACTTGAATAATTTTCTACTTATTACTGTTTACCAAAAAAAGTTTTCAATTTAATATTTTAAACTAAACATTTACAATTTAAAAAATATATTTCTTTCCTGGTAATCTTCTATGATATTTTAATCTTAAAAATAAATACACAATCGACTTTTTAAGTTTTTGTAAAGGTTAATTGTTAGGTTATTTGTTTACAAAATGTCACCCTCGAGGAGTGGAACCGAACCTCGAGAAATTGGTTCGCGACCATCGAGAAATGGTGATTTTGCTCAATTGACATTTAATTACAATTTTTATTTATCAATTTAATTTAATTTATAAAAATAAATATAAATATTGAACATTATTAAATTTTTTATCCAAATATACAAAAATCAAATTTTGATATATATTTACCGCTGAGAAAAAAAATATCAAAGTCAGGCGTTGTCGTCTTAAATTCGCGAGAACTGCTGCTTTTACCCTATAATGTATATAATTATAAAATTAGCTATTTAATTATTTTATTATTCACATTAATTATTATTTACATAAAAATAAATTTTTGAAAAACTTTTTTAAGAAAATAAAAGTTGTTTTTTAATTTTTAACAAGTGTTGTCAAGAAAATTTTTTAAAATTTTTATTTTAAAAATTATTAATTTTTTTTATAAAAAATTTTATTTATTTTTAGTTTGATCGTTTAAATTTTTTTTTGGTTTATTGCATATCTGAAAACAATAAAAAAAAACTTGCAAAATGTTTTGGAATTAGTCTCAGGAAACTTTTTGTTTAAATAATTTTACTCACAAAAAAGCAAAATAAAATATCATTTAATTTTCAAAAATGAAATCAAAGGGAAAAAATTTTTATAAACAAAATATTTAAACAAAAAGATTCATCAGGTTCACTCTAGAACTTTTTGTAAACTAGTATTAATCAAACAGAAAATCTATTTGAGCCGGTACTGGCTCAATATCGGCTCAGTACTGGTTTGCCAGTATTGGAAGGGTGGTACTGCACCAGTACTGATACAATGAAAATACCAGTACTGGTTCAGTACAAACTGCCCAGCCTCGACAGCCAATACTGAACCAGTACTGAGCCAGTAGTTAACTCTGGTATAATACTGAAATTTTTGGTTGGGTTATTACATAAATAAATTTTAATTTAAATCAATGTTTATGTTTGTACATGTTTTAGATTTTATTCCCCCCCCCTCCCTCTTTGATATATAGGATCCTGGAACAAAACAATGTTCCACATCAATGTTTCTATATCAAACACGAAATTTCAATTACCACCCACTGAGTGCATTATTGTTTGATGATACTCAAAGAGAGGATAATGTCATTCCTATCCTGACTTAGTCCTTTGAGTGTCACTTCATATCTTTCAAAATTAATATTTCCCCTTCACTTTATTTTTCATTAACTTAATTGTCTAGTATTAATTTATAACTTAGGTTTTAATTTACGCTTCTGTTTTTGTTTATTATAAATATGAAAAGGTAGTATTAATAAAGTTTTAAGGGCATGTGAGAAAAAACAATTTTTAAAAATGGCAAAATTTATCTAAAATTAAAAAAGATTTAGGGTTAATTTTTTTTAGAAATGTTAGAGAATGGTAAAAGGAACATCGTTCTTCTATTCATTAACTATAATTTAACGCAAAAATAATAAAAAGTAAAGCAGTAAAAGGGGTAATTGTTAAAATAAGGGAAAACTTGATAACTTTTTGCTGCGGATAAACTTTTAAATTGATTTTTTTTTTGCTAAAAGTTCCTTCTGGTATGTTTATAATGGGGCTAATTTAATTTTTATTCTAATGTAAACTTTTTTTTTTTTTATTTTATTACAAATGTACTTACCGTACGATGTCCCAGCAAGCAACTTTTCTGTTAATTAATAATTTTAATTGAAAAGTGAAATTTGTCAATACAAAAAATAATTACCGTGCATATTTAAAAAAAAATTATTTTTAATTATTTAAAGTACAAAAAAAGTTTAGTTAAATGTTAACCGCAGTAGTAACTTTCATGTATCACGACTTTAATATTGTATACAGTTTAATGTTCTAATAAAAATATTTAAAAACTATTTGCTCAGTAACTTTGATGGAAATTATTACCATATGAAACCACAATTACAAAGCATTTGCGTATGTGTGTGACTATTTTTCCGGAACATCAGGAATTTCAACAAAAGACAAAACCTCGAAAAATTTTTCTTTTTGATGTCTTGACATTTTCATCTCTGTGTTAAATATAATAATATATGAATTTAAAAAAATACCAAAACTTTAATTTTGAGGATGAAATTCTAATTTTGCATTGATGACTTTGTACCTACAATTTTCAAAATTTTCCCACGTTTTTAACCTATACATAACCTCAAATTCTATTCTGTTTTTAAAACTGACACTTTAAAAATTTAATCATTCAAGGAGTGATAGAATAGTTTTTCCTTTCCTTTCTTAAAAAAGACAGTGCAAAGCTTATGAAAATGTATCGAAATATCTCGATGGTCGAAAAAATCGAATGTAAGAAAAAATGAACTTTGCTTTCCAGAGCATCTATATCAATATTCACTTTATGAAAATTACCTTAAATTATTGTTCCACATATATATTTTGCATAACTTACTTAAATGCAATAAATATACACTTGCAAAGCATTTATTTGTTGTAAATGTTTGCAGTTGTCATGAATCAGAAACGAACATAACCTACATTTAGTTCAATTACTTTATTGGGCAAAGACAAAATAGCGCACGCTTTTTTAAAATAATGAAATTTATTAAATTATAATAAAATAATTGAAATAAATTAAATTATTATAAAAATAATATTACCTTGAATAAAAAAGTGTTTTTAGTTTTAAAAAAAATTATTATCATTTTCAGACTACAAATATAATAGATTATTATTTTTCTGTTTGAAACTTTCTGTATAATTATTACATGCCATTTTGCATTTTGTTAACAATATTTTTAAATATTTAATAAAATAATTGTAATAAATTATAAAACATAAATTAAAAATTAAATTGAATGGACAAAGAATAGAAGCAAACGAAGACGGCCAAAGGCCGTCGGAGGCACTAGTCATAATATAATTGCCACTTTTCAGCTACAAGTTTTGTCTTATTTTGACAATGACCCAAATAGCTAATGTGATCTTTTCTAGTTCATTCAGCGGCCGCAAACTTGCAGTGGCGCTGCTTTTTGGACTGTGCGACGTCTGTCTGTTTCTTTTTTACGTAGAATTACAGATTGAAAAAAAATCATCTAGATAGTTAATGTAAAAATTATTGTTTCCCCGTAAATATATATATATATATATATATATATATATATATATATATATATATATATATATATATATATATATATATATATATATATATATATATATATATATATATATTTCATGAAACCAGACGAAAAGTATAGATTGTCAATTTTCAATGGATGCCATTGAAATTCGTATCATAGTCTGCCATATGATTCACGAAGTGAGTACTACCAACATATAAGAGAAAATGTTCTGGGCGTTAATGATAAAAACCCAACTTCAATATCCGTGGCAATTCTGCAATGACAAATTTCCTTTCTATTGATAACCGAACACACATATATATATATATAGAGAGAGAGAGAGAGAAATAGAGAGAGAGAGAATTGTGAGTCCATCAAAGGCTCAACTCTCTTTTAATGTCTGAACGATGAATGGATTTCATTTGAACCCAGGATATAGAGTACATAGAGTAGTGCTAGAAAGTGATCCATAAAAGTATTTAAGGCATTTTTAAAAAGACATTCATAAAAAACTCTAAATTCAGAAATCAAATAGTGAAAAGAAAATGATTCCTTATGCCGTTAGCAGTAATTAATGTCCCGATAATTCATTTTCTATTTTCAGTAAAGTCATTTTTGTATTACGATTTTATATTTTGAGATGAAAAATTTTTAACTTATGGATGACTTTTAACGGAGAGTGATAAGTTTATTAGATGCTCAGAAAAGAAGTAATTGATGCACAACGACACTAAGTAATGGTAATGAGTTTGATGCAATTCGAACATAATAATTTAAAAATCCAGAATTACATATTATATACTTCAAAAGTACTTCAAACCGGGGTTCTACTATTTTTTTAAAAAAATTTGTGAGTGAAATATTCTTATAGAAGAATGAATTAGAGTTATATTTAGTCACTATTTTTTACATTATCATAATTTCTCTTTACAGAAAATAATTATTTTTACGGACGTTAAATTTTTTCAAAAATTAGTGCGGCATATTATCTTCTAAAATTGCCTTTGAAATGAAAAATAAAGATTTTATAATTTCCAAACAATTTATTTAATTTAATGATTTTTTAACAGTTTACTTGTCTCGTATATACATTTTCCATATATTATTTTTTTAGTTTACAATTTTTTCTTCAAAAATCTTGTTCGGATTTTTAGGTGAAACAAAAATAAAAGGTTACGAACTTTCATAAAAACTTAAATGGAAAAATCCATTAATTTTACGTCCCTATCAGGGCCGGATTTACCACGGGGCCAGCGGGGCCATGGCCCCAGGGCCTCCACCATTTAGGGCCTCCACCAAATCAAATACTTTCAAAATTTAAATTTATTTTTTCTCTGTTTGTAGAATATTTTTTACTCAAAAGTCATGACTTCATTTACATTTTGAGAAATTACTGTTTCTGAAATTCGTCAACCTTCGATCGTCGCGCTCACGGTGGTCATTTTTGGCATCATATGTTTATTCGAAATCAAACCCTACTCCCACCACTACAGTTTCTAGACCTGACTATTTATAAACAAAGTTACAGACTGACATTATAATATTATCTCAAGGTATTTTCTTTTTAATGAGATTTACATTCGGTTTTTAAAATGTTATTTTAATTGTGAGAGAATTTCTCGATGCAGAGTGATTGTAAGTGAAAAGCTTGCAGTATTTGCAGGTGTTTGAATTTTAATTATTTTTGTAGAGAAAACACAGTAAGTATTGTACATAAACTAAAATGTCAATGATTATCAGTTAGTTTTTAATTGCTATATTTAAATTTATTCTTTCTATAATTTATAGAACAAATTAAAATGTTCAATCGAAATGAAGATCGCCATAGAACTCCGCGAAGTTTTCCAAGTGGCGCTCAAAAAAGAAAAATTGCTGCTGAAAAAGAAAAAAATTTTGAGCATTCACTTTCTAAAACTCCGAAAATAAGCAATTATTTTATTTCTTATCAAAACTCTGAAGCTATAAAAACCGAACAACCAGTTAGTCCTTCAAGTTTAGCCATTTCAGAATTTGCTGAATGTGAATCAAAAATTTCTGCCATTGACATTGCCTGCGTTAATTCAGAAGCTGTATGTAATGAAAAACCAAATATTTCTTCATCAGATATTTTAGAATTTGGTGAAGTTGAATCGAAAACCGACACCGCAGTGCATTTAGAGGAGACATTAGAAAATCCTAATTTTCTGACTGATATCGGACTTTGGGTACAACCTTACTCCGATGATATGATCGACTTCTGGATAAAAAAAGGTCCAACTGAATTACAAAACAGCGACGAAAAAATCCTCTCTAAATTTTCTTCTACTCAGATAAGGCAAAATGTGAGTGAGAGTACAAGAAAGTGCACACCAAGCCTTTTTCATCGAATCAATCAAAACAAAGAAGTAGTCAATCGGTTTTGGTTATGTTTTTCACCATCTACTGGAAAAATATATTGTTTTTTGTGTAAATTGTTAGCAACTTCACCGAATGTAGCACTAAGTCAAGAAGGGTACTGCGATTGGAAACATGCATCAGAACGTGTATGTCAACATGAAATATCGAAGAATCATTTGAACTCGGTTACAGCTTTTTCATCACGTTACAATGAAACAACTTGCATTGATAGCAAAATAAAAGAACAGGTAAGTTTTAATTTAAAAAAATTAAGTGTACAGGCTTTTTATTTATTGACTATAATCTGCTTGTTTTCATTACAAATTTGAATTATTATTTAAATATAATACTTGTATAAGCGTATTGACATGAAAATCTAAATAATCAGAAATTCGGAAACAATAAGAAATTAATATTTTTAGTTCTGTATTAAAATACCATTTTTTTTCGTGAAATATTTTAAGTTACTAATAACAATAATTTGATTTAGGCCACTGAAGTAGCTCGATATTGGAGAGAAGTTCTTAAAAGAGTTGTAGGCACCGTTAAATTTCTTGTTGAACGTGGACTAGCTTTTCGAGGTCTCGATGAAATTATTGGCTCGCCAAACAATGGAAATTTTCTGGGAATTATGGAGTTAATTGCTCAATTTGATCCTTTTCTTGCGACTCATATGGAAAAATATGGAAACAAGGGAAGTGGTCACACAAGTTATTTGTCGTCAACAGTAGTAGAAGAACTAATTTTTCTTATGGGAAAAGAAGTATTGCGCGAAATAGTTTCCCGCATAAAAAAAGCGAAATACTATTCTGTATCAGTTGATTCTACGGTTGATGAAGGACACATTGATCAGTTGACTGTGGTCATAAGATACATGGAAAATTTGAATCCAGTAGAACGGTTTTTAACCTTTATTCCGAATGTTGGCCACCAAGGCAAAGATATGGCCCAAGCTCTTCTTGGATTTTTAAGTAAATATGATTTAGACATAATGGATTGTCGAAGTCAGTCTTATGATAATGCACCAAATATGAGTGGCAAATACAAAGGTATGCAGGCTTTGATAAAAGAGGAAAATCCTTTGGCTGAACATCTTCCATGCTTTGGGCACTCAACGAATTTAATAGGAAAATCAGCTGCCAATGCATGTCCTGCTGCCGTTCATTTCTTTGACTTTGTCCAAGAACTTTGTGTATTTTTTACTAATTCAACAGCGAGATATAAAATCTTAATTGAAAAATTATCTGCCGCGACACCAAGAGGAAACTTCTATACTTTAAAAAAGCTAAGCGATACTCGTTGGTCGTATCGCGCAGATGCCACTAAAGCTCTGGTTCATGGGTACAAACCTATTCAAGATGCATTAGATGAAATTTACAACGACGTTGAACAAAAAAGTATTGTGAGAAACGAAGCTTTTGGTCTTTTACAAAAAATGGCTAAACTAGAAACTGCAATTTATACTAAATTTTGGCATGACATGCTTGAAAGGTTCAATTCAACAAATGAAATTTTACAAAGTTCCACAATGATTCTTTGCACAGCTGTTAACTGCCTCAAGTCATTAAAAACATTTGTTGAATCGAAAAGAGACGCATTTGAAACGTATGAAGTTGCGGGCAAAGAATTATCTAATGTTCAAGAGTATGAAATTGTACGTGTAAGGAGACGAAATGTGACTCGCAGACCTCTTGACTGTGTACAAGCACCTTCGGTTCAATTATTGCCTAGAGATAAATTTCGAACAGAGAGTTTTCTTCCGGTTTTTGATCAATTAGTCTCGTCATTAACTGAACGAATAGCAGCTTATGAGGTTATCTATGAAAGATTTGGGTTTTTAGCCGAATTGAGTACTATAGAATCTGCCGAGTTAGAAAGAAAAGCAAATAATCTTGTAGATGTCTATCCTGAAGATCTAGATGGGAATCTAGCAAACGAACTTTTACACCTTGTGGCTTTTTCTAAACAATACGAAAAAAGAGAAAACGAGTCTGTAGAATTTTTTTTCTATCGCTTGATTTTAGAAAACAATTTGAAATCAACATTTTGCAATGCAGAAATAGCTCTTCGAATATATTTTACTTTAATGGTAACTAATTGTAGTGGAGAAAGATCATTTTCTAAGATGAAAATAGTAAAAAATAGATTTCGAACTAGCATGGGACAAAATCGTTTGGAAAATTTAACGCTTCTCAGCTTAGAAAATGATATTCTTCGCAACTTAAGTTTTGATGGTATCATAAATGACTTTGCAAATGCAAAATCACGCAAAACTCAGATTTAATATTATAAGTTAAAAAAAGTATCCGGAAAACTTTAATATTTTATTAAATGTATGTATTTTTAATATTGAAAAAATAAAAGCTTATATTATTTGCTAAAAAAGAATTATTATTTTTATGTTTTGTTTCATATTGAAAAAAAATTTGCACTCATAGGGCCTCCACCTGACTCTGGCCCCAGGGCCTCCACAATCCTAAATTCGGCCCTGGTCCCTATAAATATACTCTCACAATGGTCTTGAATGAACTTTTTACCAAAAAATTACTTAGCGATAAAGGACTTTTTAGATTTTACTTTTATATTATATTTACATATTTCCAGTAATTTAAGACTAAAATGAAAAAAAAATCGACAAGTAGAAATCATATTAATTAATTTATGACTTGTTTAACTAAATTAAGATTAAAAAAAAAAAATTTTCTCACCTAAACTAGCGTCATATGTGTTTATATATTCGCTGGTCATAAATTGTGAAACCAAAGCTGTTTTTCCAACTCCTGAATCACCAAGTAGTACAACTCTATACTTTGTACCTTCCTCTATATCACTCTCTGTGCTGTCGCCAGCTAAACCTTGTCCACTGCAGCACGAGCCTTCGAAAGGTGATCTTTCACCTGATACATTGCTATTTCTGAAAAAGAAAAATAGTAACGTTTTCAATTTATTTTTTAACAAAAAAAATCGGTAATTACATCACAGAGAAAAATGGGATCGTTGAGCAAACAATTTTTGGATTGTTGTCAGTAAATTTGTTGATATTCAAAATGTTAATATTACAATTCGTATTGTTGTCAATACAAATGTACGTTGTTTTAAAAACAATACGAATTTTTTGTTGTCAGTTTGCAGTTCCGTACAGTTGCAGAAGCAAACTCTCTGCCGATTGCTGATGGAACAATCCAAATTTGTTCGGCTGACATGTTTATTGTTCCATGTCACGTGGTCATCTTGAATTCTCGCAAACTGGCGTGCAGATCGTCGCGTCCTTTGCTTCTGGCACATGTGCCACTTTTGCTTTTATTATTAGTTTTTTTTAAATGACAAAGTGCTGTTAAATAATGAATCCGATTAAAGAGAGAAATCTATTGCAAGTGTGGTGAATGGATGAAGAGACAATTTCATCGTTTATCGGTAAGTTATGCACGGTTACTATTAAACATAACCTCACCTTAAAAAATACAAAATGTATATTAAATATTATTTAACAACAAATTTCAACTCAAAATAATTTTTTGGTTTCAGGTCAAAGAATTTGATTCAGAAGCTGCATGTTCCACAGATTTTAATGCAAATGAAACTGGTGATATGACCTACGAAAATCTGCTATCGATTATTTTAGAAGGCGAAGAAACTGAACAAATTGTATTAGACGGATTAATAAAACAAATTGTTTTGCCGATTTAACAATTTAGTTTTGTTATTTCAACTGTTCCATAACAATTTTCTTTGTTCATCAAACAATTCTGTTTGTTCACCGAACAATTCCATTTTAACAATTTTTTTTGTCTCAACAACAAATAATAGAACTGCTGGTTCTATATTGACAATCCGGAATTGTTGTGTGGACTTAATTTTTAGTAACCACAACAATTCTTTTTTTTCCGTGCACTTTTTCAACAAAAAAAAAACCACTGAAAATTTCTATTAATTTTTTTTTCATTAACTAAAACTTTAAAAATAGAAAGTACTTGATGATTTAATATTTAAATGCTATATGTTGAAATGCATCACGTTTAGTTGCATATGTAGCCAGCACGTGATTAAACGATTCACCATGTTATGAATACATATTCTACACTATCTATCAAAGCATATCCATATATTAAAATTCGGAACGATGCAAACATTATGTAACTAATTTAACAATTATTTAAATACTTTTTAAAAATTTGATATTCAACTTTTGAACAATTAATATTTGAAACAGACATATTTTACATGTATATAGAAAATTTGATGGGCATATATATAAATTAAACAAACTTGATATTCGAATCATGTGTAGTAGATATATATATATATAAGTCCAGCTTTGGCGTTTTCATCTGCTTTTGAATTAAGGAAGCTTAAATCCCTTAAGCCTCTGTATCAACCGAGTCCGTTATATAATTAAACAAAAACCTTTGAAACTTAAGCTCATACCTTCATATCAGGGATCAAATCTACTCGTATAGATGTGAAATTACATTTCATAACAAATATATTATTAACTTTAATTAATAATAATAATAATTACAATATAACATTTGTCATGAAAAATCCTATATAAGCCCTGGAAAAAGGAACATTTTTCACAATTTTTATATATGAGCAATTACATGGGAAGTGATCATAAGAATTTTTGATGATCGGAGCAAATTTTAATGAAACCTTTTAAATATGTCATTTTTTATGGTGTAGAATGAAAGCCCACAAACAATTTTTCTAAATTTTCAAAAAATTTTTGAAATGTCACTAATTTGTCACTTTTTAAAAAATAAAATTTTACCAGGAGGTTTTTGAGGCGCTGATTACGAATCTGAAGTCTGATTTCAAAAATTCAAAATGGCAGATCCAAAATGGTGACTAAAAAAATTTTTTAATTTCATTAGATTCACTAGAAACTTATTAGACGGGGATTTTTGGGATAACTGAATCTAAATTTGAGGTAAAATCTTAAATTTAAACAAATTTTGAGCGAATTCGAACAAATTTAAAATTTAAAAAAATTTAATAAAAATTAGGTAGGTAATTGTTTACATTGTATTTTATTTATAATTTTAAAAATAATATCATTATTTTTAAAAACTTAAATAAATTTACGCAGTAGAATCTCTGGTTGATGTCAACAATTCACAACATAGATGACAAAGTTTGAAGACTAAAGTTTAGAATGTAGTTAAAGCACTTGCTCGCACTGCATAAAGTGAGCTTAGTTGCATTCAATGCGAGTTTAAAATGTACGATGGATATTGTTTAAATTTCATTAGACCAAAATTACTATGTACCTATCTGATTTTTCTGTATTTGAAAATAATAATTTTTTTTTCTATCAAGTAGTGGTGACTATATTCGTCCAGAAAATAAAAAAAGAATAAATGATTTAAATAAACTATTTATTAGATGTAAAAATTTAAAAATAATGTAGTTATTTTGTTATCATAGACAGAAGGTAGTACAGTCTTAATTAGGTAAAAAGTATTAGTAAAAAGAAATGTTAGGCATAAAAGATCTGTCACGGTGCGCCAGAAGGAGGTTTAAATAAAAATGAATTGGCACTTAAAAATTCTTTTTGATTATGGTTCTAAGATGAATAAAAAACTTTTCTCAATAGGTTTTAAAATCAGCTTACGTGCCCAATTTAAAACAAATTGAGTTTTAAATATTTAAAAATAGTGTTTTATGAGGAACCAGAATTTATTTAATGTATACTTATATGCGTATAGATAATAGATGTTTTAGATTTGGGTTCATATAAATTTATTAACAATGAAGTTATTTTCTTGTTTCGTTTTTATATTTATGCATTAAGAGTGTCGAACGGTATCTGAAATTCTTTGGCAAGAAGAGAGCTTAAATTATCGCTCTGAACGTGAAATAGTATTGATTTTAAAATACTTTTTTCTCGAAACACGAAAACTTTTAACAAAATCAGCCAAAATCCTCATCTTATAAATTTCCTAAATCCAAAAGACTGTACGAATCCATAGAAAAACAGGGTTGCAAAACAAAAAGTAGAAAAGTAATCTAATAACAGCTGCGACTTTGTACGCCCTGCATGCTGCTGCCATCTGACGGCGGCAGGAGGTAATGAACCCCTCATTATATTACTTTTCGTTTTGCAATCGTGTTTTTGTATGGATTCGTATAATCTTTAGGATTTAGGAAATTTATATAAGATAAGGATCTCTAGCTGCTTTTGTAAAAAGTGTCCATCTTTCGAGAAGAAAGTATTTTAAAATCAATGTTTATCATTTTCACGTTCAGTGCCGTTTTTATAGAGCGATAATTAAAGGTCTCTTCTTGCCAAAAAATTTCAGAGACCATTCGACTCTCTTAAATAAATTTTGTCACTCTTAAAATTGTTCTTTTAACATTATAATTTAATTTTTTAAAATTGGATACAAACACTACAGCAATATAATTATTTATATGTAAAATTGAAAATAAGCAATTATTGTATCATTTATTACAGTATTTATTAGATTAAATAAATTCTGATTCCCCATAAAACACTGTTTTTATATAAAAACTCAATTTTATTTAAATCGGGCACGTAAACTGATTTTAAAAACTATTGAGAAATGTTTGTTATTCATCTAAGAATCATAATCAAAAAGAATTTTTAAGTGCCAATTCATTTTTATTTAAAGCACCTTCTGGCGCACCGTGCTGAAAGTGGTGCGTGGTGAGAGTACGTACCTCGCGTTCCAAAGGTCCTGGGTTCGATTCCCAATGCGTTCGAGATTTTTCAAAATTATACTCAAGTGTTTTATATACTGTATACGTAATAATCTTAAATAGAAAATAAGTTAGGATTAAAAAATTGTATAAACTGTCTTTATTAAAAATATAATCTAACATCAAGTAGCACGTAATATTACAGCAATATTACCCGGTAACATTACTGTAATATTACAGTGATATTAAAATGTCCGCCTCATGGTAATATTACCGGATAATGTTACTGTAATATTACACGGTAATATTAAGACATTATTATTGTAATATTACAGTAACATTACAGTAATATTATACCGTAATATTAATATTATTATTATCTCGTAATACACGAGAATATTGCAGTAATATTAGAAGAATATTATTTCACGAAAAAAATGTACCCAACCGGGGAATCGAACCCCGAACTCAAGGCACACAAGTCGAGAGTTTTACACAGTAAAAACAAAATCTTCTTTTAAGCTTATAAGTTGTCTTTTTTCAAGATGTAAACGGAAGTAGATCATATTGACTGAAAATCAGTACACAAAAAATGTTTAAAAAGAATACCCTTATCTTACTATAAGTAAGATGTCATACGAGCTGAAATTTAGCTCTAAGCTTGTTGAAGAACTGAAATTCAGTTAGGTTTTAGACTATCATTTAGTCTTATGTTAAAAGAGGGCTGAAATTAAGCTTCCTTACAGACTGTCTTTCAGCGTTAACCTGGTGTGATAATAATCCTAAATTATGACTTAAAAGCATATTAGAATTTTGATATATATATATATATTTATATTACTTATAACAATTTTTTCTAATTTATAAATTTGCATTATTTAAATGAAAATGACGAGGAACTTTTATATTTAAAAAAATCTTGTCATTTTCATTTTCAATTCTGCAAACTAAATTTAAAAAATAACATTATACGTAATATATATATAAAGTTAGGAATTAACAGTTTAGAATAATTTAAGCTCTTCCAACAAGTTCCACACAGTTTTGTACTTTTGGTAATATTTAGCGACTTTTTTTCTAAATAGTATAGCTGAGACAAAGGTGAAAGATATGCGTGCTTTGCTGGAATATCCGATATTAAAAACCCAGTAAAAAAACCCATTCTTGTGAATTATAAATGAATAAAACCAAAATTAAAACACGAGAAAATCATTTCTCAACCACGCTTCACTGTACGCGTACGCTATGGCGTTTTCACAACAGACGTTTTGCCTGTGACGTCACAACTACCACTTTAAGACTCGGCGGACTGACACCCAGCTCAAGTAAAGACTTTTAAAAAGTCACTGTCGTCTTTTTTTTACTTAAGACCAGTGAATTAAAAATCAGTCGAATTATAAGCTTATTTATAGTAAGAGAACCACTAACTCTTATTTTAAGCTAATTTTCATTATTAAATAAAGTTTCTTGCTTAAAATAAGTTAAAAATTAAAGTAAGCTTACATTCGGTTTCAGATTTTGTTTTTACTGTGTACCAACAAGCCACACTGAATTACAATATATTTATGATTATGATGCTTTATGAGTAACTTAAATCAATCTGTAATATTACTGTAACATTACCGTAATATTACAGTAATATTACTCGGTTAATATCACCATCAGGCGGACATTTTAATATCACTGTAATATTCCAGTAATATTACGTGCTAGTTGGGACAAAATAATTCAATAAAAGGGAAAATGACAAGGCCCTGTTGAGTTTGAAGTATAGGGTATTGATCGGGAACAGCGTAACAGTATTTGTCAAAATGTTACCTTTAAATTATTAATAATCATATTTATTTTAATTGTTCTGAAATTTTTTAGACATACATTGTCATTTTCTTCAAATCGTTAAACCTTGCGTAATATTCCTTTCAAATTAATTATGAATTTATTAGGTAGTGTTTCAATCTCTTTCTCTCCCCCTTTCGAAAATTTTCTCCTGTAACGCCTTCTCTAATTTACCGAATAATACGACGAACAATTTACTTCAGGTTCAACGACCTGGATACTAATTCCGAATTCAGCGTCGCGCTTTCCCAGTTTTACGAATCAGTATATTTTATATACTTTCTTAATTTGACGATACAATTTACAAATAATAAATGTATGGTGTTGAATATTTATATATCAATCTTTCAAGTCAATACTATAAATTTAAAACAAACATTTTTTTAAATTTTGACGTTTCGACAGTATTGCCGTCCTTATCTGACACTACGAAATGTTTTAAAAATTTGATTTTTGAAAATTATTTCAAATATTTGTAAAAATAAGTTAATTAAATAAAATAAGTTAATTGAAATTAAAAAAAAATATATTTAACAATTTTTTAAAAATTGATTAAAAATTGTTGTATCTTTTTTTTATTTTTGTTAATTGAAACTTAGGTTAGCCATTTTGTAATAATAAATCATTAACAATATCAAGATTTATTGGATGACAAATTTTATTTGAAATTTTTATTACTCTTCCAATAAAGGTTGTAAATTATAACAATTTTTCGTAAAATTGAATGTTGGGAAAAAAAACAAAAATATAATTTTTAAACATTCAACAAACTGCAGTAAAATAAAAATATTAAATTCACTAAATATAATTTATAATTTTCAAATTCTCAAAATAAAGATCAGAATATTAATATACATTTCAATGCTCAAAAATTGAAAACACTAATATTAACTTCTCTCCAATTTTTTTTTTCTTATCAAGTTACTAAAATCCCTTCAATAGATAAATAAAAGATAAAGAAAATATGTGTAGTAAGTCAGTCGCCTCTAAAAACCAATTAAAATCCCCAGTTTTATTCCATTTATTGTATTACATTTTATCACGCATTGAATTCTTTAAATAAAATCCTTTATATTATTCTCCATATGAAAATGTTTATGCCATAGTCGATGTGATAAAAAAAAAAAAAAAAAAAATTGAAAAGTGAAATCTAGATAAATTCCAATGCCTTTACAATAAAATAAATTGTTACAAAAAAAAAATTTCAAAGCCGCGTATTGTTCTACTTTTCAAAATATTGAACGGCACATATTTTACAATGCTGAATAAACAAAGACACATATTTTTCACCAGTGGGCGATTGTTTTTAATTAAAAGCAAAAAAAAAAAAAAAGAAAATAAAAGATTCCATTTTTATCGTTTTTTTTTCACAAATTTTCCGAGTAACAATTCAAAACTAAACAAACTGTTATCAAATTTTTAAATAGAAAATTTTAGTTTAAAATTAAAATTTTATTTTAATAAAAAGAATGGAGTTTTTTTTATTATTTATTTTTGTGTAAATGTTTGTTTAGAAATTCTATAAATTTTCTGCTTGATAATTATTGTACCGAAAAAAACTAAAAAAAAATATTTAAGTTAAATAGAAAAAAGTACGATAAGAACAAAGAGCTTTAAAGCTTTTCTGGCTTTGTAAACACGACTGTCTGTCACTCTAGAACGAGTCCTCCAGTACTTTTTTTTGTATCAAATATGAACATTTATTTGAAATCTCCGAGACTAAAGTGTTTCTATACTTCACTTTTCAATGACATTTTTTTTTTTTTACTAAAAACTTATTTTTCTAAACCGTCTATAAATTACTCAAATATCTACTAATTTTATAAAATATTTCTGATTAATATATATTAAATAAATTTATAAAATACTAAGGGGCCATTAATTAATTACGTAAGGACGATTTTGGGTAACTTTGACCCCCCCACCCCCATGCAAGGATACATAAGATTTTTCGGACCCCCTCCCCCTTCTTACGTAAGTTTTTAACAATATTAATGTAATAAAAAAATTAATTACAACAATACAAATGGAAAATACTTAAAAACATCTTACGTAAGATTAGCTTTTACCCCCTCCCCCCCGACGTAAGACCATGTAGAGATTTTAAAAACCCCCTCTCCCCCTAAGGACCCTTACGTAATTAGTGAATGGCCCCTAAAGGGACGCTCGAGGCGAGTCATCAAAAAGTGATAGTTTCGATGGAGAACGACCGATATATATACTCGGGACCAAGCGTGTGATGGAGGGGGTATACGGTTTCCCCCGCCAGAGAGATCGTAAACCCCCTCCATCACACGCTTGGTCCCGAGTATAAATATCGTCTGTTCAGCATTGGAACGGTCAACGTTTCATCGATTTTAATCGTGGCCACACGAAAAAATTTTTTTTCTACAAGAAGAAGAAGAAGAAGCATTGGAACGGTCACTGCGGACGGACATAAAACAAATAAATAATACTATAAATTAATTACGAAAACTATTTGATTCAATAATGTATGTTTTATTATTCAAATAAATATTTATTTAAATAAATAAAATTTTTATTTTCAAATACCTAAAAAAAAATATTTTTGAACCAAGTATTTGTTAATTCAACATGAGAAATTGGGAAAGTTAAAAATAAAATTTCTTTAAAATTGATTGAAATAATACTTTACTAAAGACAATTTATTTGTATCAAAGAAAAGATTTTATGGATCCAAATAAATCTACATTTAGCTTAAATAAAAAATAATTTACCTCAACTATGCGTCTTCCTTTTTTCAAAATATTTTATATAAGGATTTGACTCATGTACAAAAATGTCACGTTTCTGTACATAAAAAAAATTGTATTAAAAAATAAAAATTGGAACCCTACTTAATTAAATTGATGTTTCTAATATTGTAATACAAATGAAACAATAAACTATAAATAAATTATTTATTTCTTCGGAATATATTTTATTTGTTTAAAAAAATAATGTATTAACATTAAAAACATTCATTACTTGTATTAAATAATATAGTTTACTTGAATCAATAAAAAAAAAATTGTTGTGTCAAATAATTTTTAATTACATAAAATAACTAAATATTTCAGTCAAATAGATTAATTAATTGAAAAAAAAATTATTTTGTTTATAGAATTTAATTATTAGATTCGATTAATTAAATACTTAATCTAATTAAAATTGTATTATTTATTATTATTATTAATTATTAAATATTAATTAATGATAATATTAAATATTAATAATAAATTATTACAATTTATTTACTTTAAATAAGTGTAATTCAAATAATGAAGATAAATATATATAGATTTTTCTGAGTCATCAATTCAAATAATTGAAGTAATTTTAATCAAATATTTTTTTAGATGTAAATAAAAAATATTTTTCAAATAATTTGAATTAATTGAACCAAATAATTTTTTTTAGTGTAGTACGTAGTCTACTGAAATCTTTCTCTATATTATATTTGATTTCACTACTCGCATCATACTCGTTAAATTTGCCAAAACTAATTGGTACAGAAAACCTATCTGATCTTCTGTTGGTATTTAAATTTTCTACTCCTACACATCATAAAAAATATAATTTAATACTAAGAATATATGAGATAAAAAATGTTAAAACACCTATAATAATAACAATATAAATAAATTTTTTAATAAATATAATTGTGGTTAAATTAAAATTATTAAATAAATACAATCATAACAATCATCTTCAATACAATTATTAATAATAATAGAATCCTGATGAAATTAATTTTTTTGAATAAAATGATATAAAAATGAAAATTACAAATAAAATGTAAGTTATAACATTACAATAAACCGAGAGCTGATGCTTGACCTTTATTTAGTTTGGCAAACGAAACAGCAGCAGCCGTAAAACTCTCGCATTTTTTCATTAAAACAGAAGAGGGTAAATATTTGTCCCAGCTATTTTCGATTTGTTTTCAGCGCTGAATGCTTGGCATGTTCAATAATGTCCATTTTTATTGCCCTAATTATTATTGTTCATTGTAAATTAAATCAATAAATAATAAATTCAAAATGAAAAAAAAAATTATTAACAAATATAATTTTTTTTTTTATAAATTTCTCTTTGACTTATTGAAACGAAAAATTATTCGTTATTTTATATTTTTTTTTCGTCCAAAACATAACCGGTTAGGTAAATATTTTTTTTTATAAAAAAAAAAAAAATAATATTAAGTAAATGCGCAAAAACGAAAAATGGAAACTTTTCTACATAGAATAACAAAATATGTTTTTTTTTTTTTTATTAAATATAAGCTTTCGTTCACTTGAAATAAATGTTTTCGTTTATTTTTTTGATTGCATGAAAGTATTCAGTTTATTTTACCAAATTAAATGTGTATGATTCTTTACAAATGAATTCCTTTATAAATTAAAAAAATGTTTTGAGTGATAGATAAAAAAAAGTATATTAAAATTTTTTTTTGTAGTTTTTTTTATTATTTATGTTTTATTATTTGTATTCTTATTATTTATATATTTTATTTTTTATTTAATTAAATTTAAAAAAAAATCTAGAAATGAATAAACATTTCTTAAATTAATAATTCTGATTCATTTAATTATGAATTATTTTTCTATAAAAAAAATAGAAAATGAATAAGTAAAATGTTTGATTCATCGCGAAATAAATAAATTTTTGCTATGCGAATATTGAGATAAACAATTTCCGGGTTGTAAAACAAAAGTCTGAGTCTATTATTTTTCTTTATACGAAAACTTTGCCAAAATCCGTCATCTTTGTGTCTTGATGAAATCTTGGAACTAAAAAGTAATAGAGATGTCTTCTGTGAAATTTTGTACATGAGTCATCATATAATGATGATCGTGCGTCTACTTGTGAAAAGTGTGTAACATATTTTCAAAAATGATTCACACTTTTGAAAATTAGTTTTATCGATGCTGCACACGTACTATATATGGGGCATTCCACATGAGATTTTCTTTAAAAAAAAAAAAAAAATTTTATTGAAATATTTTTTTTTTTTGAGTTTTTTATAAAAAATAAAAAAATACAACGGAATAGCATCTAAAAAATTTTTTAAATAATTTTATATAATTTTTTATATAATCTAAATTTTTATATTAAATATACTGAAAAAAAATTTATTTGATTTAAATACTCGGTTACTCGACTATTATTAAATAAATATTTAATTAAACCAAATAATTTCTGTATTTGAAACAAATACCAACCATTTAATTGACTCAAATAATAATTACTTGATACAAATAAATATTTATTTGATAATAGTCTAGTAATCAAGTATATATTTGAATCAAATAAATTGTTTTTTCTGTGTAAAGAATGAAAAAATACGTATTTTCTTATTTTTCATAGATTTGAAGAAAATATCCGTTAAAAAAAAAAAAATTTGAATGGAAATTTCCTCGTGGAATGTCCCATATATATATAGGAAACAGAGTCAAGAGGCGAATCACAAATTCCAAATTCAGAACGAGCATCACTCTCTCAAAGAATCTAAAGTAAATTTACGAGACAGCATCACAGACGCGAATAATGTTCAAATTGTCTTATATAAGGAAAATCTACCTTTGACCTCTCTTATATTCATTCGTTTTCTAAGACAATAAATAATAATAATAATAATAATAATAATAATAATAATAATAATAATAATAATAATAATAATAATAATAAAAAAGTGAATGAACTAAAAAGTAAAATTAACACACCAGTAATTTAATTTCCGCTTTATGAGAAAAATGAATCAGTCACGAGTGCGGTAAAAACACTATATATACATATAAAGTGCTTACCCACTTAAAAAAAAAGTCGGTCAAGAATCAAATCCTCTTTTTCATAAAATTTCGAATCTCTAGGAGGAAAAAAAACCCCTCAACAGAGTCCTTGATTTTCTCAACAGGTAAAAAATGTACCTAAAGTTTTTAAAACTTGATTAAACAACTTTTTTCAAAATAAAATACAGAAATTTAATTTTAATTATAATAAAAATTTTTAATTTAGTTGTAGAAAAATTTTCTTTTTTTGAAATCTTCTCACAGTTTTAATGAAAATTCTGAAAAAATGGCAAACAAAAAATTATAAAATTAGCATAAATCCATTGTGATTTTAATATAAAATAAAATTTTTATTTTAATTATAAAAATGTCAAATTAATTGTAGAAATTTTTTTTTTTTTAGAAATGATTATTTGAAAAAATGGCAAACTAAAAATAGAAAAAATAAAAATTTGCGCACAAATCTATAATATCGTGATTTTACTATGAAATAAAAAATAATTGTATATATAAAATGAAGAATTGGAAAAATAAAATATAAACGATAAAAAGTATATACATATAGAAAGCAATCAATCATCTTGAGGTTTGGATTAATAGTTTTATAAATTAGAAACTATTACGTAAGTGGACCTCCAATTAAAGACCAATTATATTTATCATTAAATTAAACAAAGCATTTCAGGTGGAAATTGGAGACGAGAAACATGGGAGCAACTAATTCCTTGGTCCATCAAAGGAGATTAATTGATTTTAACGTAAATTACACTAGGAAACTGGAACTATACTAGAGACAAATCGATATTGTGCTTTTCCAAAACACAGTTTGAAATATCATACCTATATATGTATATATATAGCGATCAACTATTACCAGTTCATCGAATAACACTGAATATTATACGTTTTAATATCAAAATTCTTGATTTACGACCTAATATTTCTTCTAAAATTTCCGCTATTTCGATTTGATGGTTTATGACAGAATTTTGATGAAAAATATTTCGTCAAAATTTTGTCATAAATAAAAACATGTATTTCACATTTTGTTTACACGATAAATAAATAAATACTATAATGGATTTTTTGTTAGATGATTTAAATTTAATTTTCGTTGTTAAATTGAAAATTTTTTAATTTAGTTTTTTTGATTTACAATACGGAAAAAAAGATATTTTTAGAACAATGAAAGATTTCACTAGAATATAGAAAAAGTTATACATTTAGAAAAAAGGAATTCTTAAGGAAGTTCTATTGCTTGACTGACTAGTCAAAACAATAACCATTTTTTTCTGATTTGATTCACTTTGTAAATTAGAAAGTCTGGCAACACTGCTTATATTATTATTATTATTATAGGATTAAAAAATTGTAATATTAATATTAATTAAGTATTAATATAATATTATAAATTAATAATTAAATATAATATTATATTATTTTCTATAATTTATCTTATTTATATACTTTAATTATTTCAAGTAGGTATTGTATGTTTTTTTTAAATAACGCGCGCTTGAGTATATTCTAACCTCAAAACATTGACGCGCGGAATACCGTGTTGCCAGACGTTGAAAGTTTTGCTCGTTGTATCACAAAAAATAAAAAAAAATTTAGAAATTAATTAATTTGAACTCTCACAGGTACCTATTGTCCTTTCTTAAATACAATATCGGTTCACTACATATTTGTGTTTAACTATACAAAATATGATCAATATCTCTTTGTTTAATAATTTGTAGTACAAAAATATATGTGAAAAAATAATGAATTCCCATAAGAATCAATGTTAAACAGTGAAAAAATAAAACGAATATAACTTTTTTCTCAAGAACCTATACGGGTCTAAAAAATTTAACTACATAATTTTCGAAGCATTATTTAGTAGTACACCAAGTATTATCAAAATCTGTTTGTTTATTCGATTATCCATAGAACCTCCTTAATTTTTATAATATAGAGATCTGAACGTCCGAAATATGCCATATCTTTATATTTTTGTCACCTGCCTCACTCTGCTTTTTCTATTCTAGTTCCCCGCCATGTAACAGAAAAAGCTACTATTCCCTGCAAAATGTCACAATTCGGATGATTAGGCTTGTGACGTCAGAGGCTGATGACGTCGAAGCCTGGAGGGACAACAAACGAAAAAAGCAATAAAGAACTGTCAAACAAGTGATTTTGAGGTTAAGTTTTTGATGTTTTCAACGTTACCAACTGTAGATGGACTATAGTAAAATTATTTGTTGTCCCTCCAAGCTTCCAGCTGATCATGCAGCCATATTTAAAAGTGAAATACCTAATCTACTGATTATTTTATATTTGGTTGGTTTCCATTGTCCTCAAGGCCAAAGCAAAACAACTTCGCGAAAGTCATTCGCAAATGTGGTTCATGAGATAGAAAAGGACACAAATATATTTCTGTCCTTTTCTAACACATGCATCTCGTTCGCGAACGACTTTTGCGAAGCTGTTATGCTTTGGCTCCAACTTGCCATTTGTCATAATTCTCGTCAACTACCGCACCCTGCTCTATAGTGAAATTTTAGTAAATTTATTATTAAAATTAAAAGTTACTATAAAGTTACTAAAGTTTCACTAGAGCAGGGTGCGGTAGTTGACGAGAATGGTGAGTGGGGACAATGAAAACCAACCAAAATTTAGTAACTTTATAGTAACTTTTACTTTTAATAATAAACGCACTCAAGTTTCACTATAGCAGGGTGCAGTAGTTGACGAGATTTATGATAAACGACAAGTTGGAACAATGGAAACCAACCATTTACTATCAATAAGATTTTGAGATGATTAATGATGGTATTATTAAATTTCCTAAAGTTACTATATATATTATATAGAGACATTTACAGAATTCTGACGTAAGTTGTCAACACTGTGTTTACTTGCTTTTGTGACAGAATTTCAGTAACTGTTGGTTTGTATTAAGGCACTCTCACACCTTTTGGCTGCCTGCCTGCAGGTTACCATGGCAACGTACGAGTGTGAGTGAGACAGAAAATTTGAATATTCAAATTTTTAAATTTTCTGTCGCACTCACTCTCATGCGTTGCCATGGTAATCTGCAGGCAGCCAAAAAGGTGTGAGAGTGCCTTTAAGGCCTGAGCAGAATAGAAATGTAACCGGAATCGTAATTGCAAACGCAACCGGAAGAATGAGTTAGAGAAGGGTAGACATATTGTTTGTCCTTCTCTAACTCATTATTCCGGTTGCGTTTGCGGTTACGATTCCAATTCCGTTTCTATTCTGTGTTGGCATTTAAAAACCATACGTATCTTTCAACGGTGTTAAATCAAAATAATTTTTAAGAATTTTTAATAAAGAACGTGATAGCATTATTGGAAAGTAAATAATTATTATTAAAAATTAATAGCAATATTTTTATACGTTTTCTCTTCTATACATATGTGAAGGATAAATATTTATATAAAAATTGTTTATTATTTATTTATTATTTATTTATTAATTATTTATTATTTGTAAATTATGAAAAATATTATTTTAAAATATTTCACCAAAAAAAAAATTCCATTACGATAAAAAATAATGTTTACGTTAAAATTAAAAAAAAAATAAAGTAAGAATTAAAACAAAGAAAACAACCAAGTATAAAAGAGTTATTAACATAATAATTTATATTCACTGATTTTGTGTGTAATACCTAAAAGCCAGTCTGTTATAGAAAAGTCACAAACTTTAGCTTTATACGTTATCTGCTGACCCTACCAAGTACATTTTTCCCTATAATACTTATTTTTCTCTTGAGAATTCTTCAGGAAGTCCTTCCTAAAGATCTGAAACCCTATTCATTTGTCCCTCGAGATTTCTATATACAAGGGAGAGAAAATCTAGTTCTTATATTATAAAAAAAGAACTTTCACACACCTAAATAAAAAAAAACAGTAGACAACAACATAATAATAAAAGTGAAAAACTTGTTCTTTTCTTCAACAATTCATAAATCTAAGTGTCATCTGAAATACACAAGAAGATCCATTAAATATTTCAATTCTCGCTTCTTATATTTTTCTCAAACATAAATCTCTCTGATTGTAACTTGTGTGTAATATTGTTCTTAATTAAGACTTTTTTTTTAAATAACATTTTATCTTTTTTCAATATTACACTAAAAAAAATTAGTTAAAATAATTTGAATTAATTGAAGTAAATAATTTTTTTTAAAAATATTTATTTGGATCAAATATTTTTTATTTGCATCTAACAAAAAAAATTTTGATTCATAAATTTTAATTAGATCAAGTAAATAATTAATTGAATCTAATAAATAATTTCTTTAAACAAAAATAATGAGTTTTTTCAAAATAATTAATTTTAATTATTTTACTGAAATATTTGCTTATTTAATGCAATTAAATATTATTTGACACAATTTTATTTTATTGATTCAAATAAATTAAACTATTTAGTTCAAGTAATTAACATTTTTAATGGGCATACATTATTTCATGAAAACAAACAAAAAAAAATATTTGGATCAAAGAAATTATTGCTTTTAACGAAAATAGTGAGTAATTTCTAAAAATTAATTTATTTAACTCAATTAAAGAGATTTTAGTTTTAATTAACCCAATTACTTGGTTCAAAAAATTTTTTTTTTCAGTTATTTAAAAATACAAATTTTAGGAAGCCGTGAACATTACATGAAAATTTGCATTTGTTTTAGTATTTTCAAAAATGTAGGTTGAAAACATTCTCTAATTATAATAAGTGAAAATTTTTTTTCGCTTTTAAGAATTCCTAACATTTTTAACTTGTGTTATGTTATATTATGTGTTTCCTTGACATGAGTAATAATTTAACTGCGGGAGTACAAAACGAATGAAAACTCTTGACTTTCAGACCCAAATACCCAGAATTCTTGTCAACGCATTTTGCGTTTCCTATCTCATTTTCTCGCAATCTCTTTTACTTCTGTCTGTTTATTTTTGGAATTCTTCCAAATTTCACGTCAAATCTTGGGCGCGCGTGTGTGTATATATGTTAGACACAATTGTTTTTGCTTTTTAATATACGTTTGTCAAAATCGAAAAAATATGATTGAAATTTAATGACAGTCGCTTTTTTTAACGAGGTTAATATGTTTTTTGAGAAAATTACTAAAAAATAGAAAAAAAACACTAATAAATTTTAAGAATTTTGTTATAAATGCATATGTGTAACGTATATGAAATTTATTGTGCAACAGTTGCATTTGCTTTCACTTAGATTTTTAATTTACTTGAAAGAGGTAAATTAATTTCTATTTTTATATTAAAGTTAACAATTTCCAAATTTTTAAGACGACACACATTTTCTCTGTTTTTTTAAAAAATATTATTTGCAATGATAATGAAATTTATTAAGTAATTTTTTAAAGATTAAAGATAAAAAATTTTTATGCTTAAATTAGGTACTTGTATATTTTATTTTTAATCAGACTCTAATTAAGTTATACAGAGTGATTTTTATGTTCTGAACCCAAAAGAAATTTTTTTTTAATCTTATTTTTTAAATTTTTAAATAAAAAAAGTCGAATTAAAAAATAATTTAGGGGTGTCCGGGGTCCGAACATAATTTATTATTAAATTATTTTTATAATTTGTAAATTATTTTATAATGACATATTGGGGATTTTTTAAATTTGTGTCTTACGTTGCACAATTTTCAATTTCTTCTATAGAGTAATTGCAATTAAAAATATAAATATAAGTTCTATTCGTGTCGAATTTAAAGAAGTGCCACTCTGTCACTCTGTCGAAGGGTCGTTACCCTTCCGCAGATAATGATATTTTGAGGCTTGACGCGAAGCGAGCGCTTTATATAACTCCAGGGCGGCAATGAGTGGGAGAACAGTGAAGTAGTGGGGATACGTGAACTGCAATGCGCAGTAGCGCTAAGCGAACTAGAGTCTAGACGTCCAAACCCTAATGACGAGCTTAATTTTCCTACTACTAGCGCCTCCGACGGCCGTCTTCGTTGCTTCTGTTCCTTTTTCAATTTCCATTTTATTCATTTCATTTTAAAAAATGATTTGATTTCTTCTTGCTTTTTTTTTATCCCATATCGATTCAAAATGTAAAGAATAAAATTTATGAATATGAAATAAGAGAGAGTGATTTACTCTATAATCTCTCTTGCACTAATAATTTTCTCCTTTTTTTATTTTTAAATTATACTCATCTTTATGGTACTACGTCCTAATTTGCTTATAATTGATTATAGTCTGTTGATAAAATACTTTATCAATGGATTTTATTTAAGGTCTTTATTTTATAAACTTTTTAGATACATAATTTAAATTTCTGATAAATTGTTAATTATAATGTGAAGTTAGTGAAAAGAAATTTTTCAGTCTTTTAAAATAGTCACTGAAATGGTAATTTAAAAAATTACATTCTGTAAATCATAAATTTAAAAAAAAACATCAAAAAATTTCTTCAGAAACAATATTTTTCACTTTGTGTAAAATAGTGTTGTACTTATTAATTTTTTTTTGTATAATACAATTTAAACATTTTCAATGTTTGTGTTTTATGACAAATAAGATTTATATATAATTTAAATATTAGCGCTCATTTTTGACGAAATCAACTGCAGCTCCACCTGTACATTTCTAATCTTGAAATATATTTCGCCCTTCTATTTACATTTTTCATTCTCAATGCTCATTTCTTATTTCGATATAGTTTTTCGAGTTCGATTTTTTTCTATTCGACCTTTTATCGCAATGTTTTTTTTTTTTAAAAAAGGAACGTTATTGCATACAAATTAATTTTTTCTCTGAAAACAGTGATTAACTATTTGTTAGTAAATTAAAAAAAAATAAATTTAGTAATGATTATACTTGATAAATTCTAATTTAATTAATTAATTATTAATTTAATTATTATTGCATAATTAATTCATAAATATTATTATGTAAATTATATTTATAAATATATTTTTGTCAATTTTTTTTGGAAAACTGAAAAATTATCATTGAATGAAAAAATTATTCTACTACAATAATTAATTAAATTAAAAATTTTTGGAAAAAATAAAATTATTTTTGAAATTAAATCAAAGATTAACCACTTTACATTGTATTTGCGTAATTATTATATTTTGATATCACTTTATATTTTTGTCTTTTTTTATTATCAATAAATCAATAATAATTTATTTAATAATTAGATAAAATTTAGTGAAATAGTTTTGAAATAAATAATTTCATTTGTGAAGCACGTAAATAGTATTAAATATCAAAAGCTTTGGCAACAGTTAAACAGAGACAATACGGAAAATCATTTCGTTTCGTTAAATGATAATTTATGAAACTGTTAATTAAAATCGTTTAATGGTACTTGCGGTATCGTTGCAAACACCTCTCTCTCTCTCCCTTTTTGATGTTTTAATGACCATCAGAAATTGTATAATTTATTAGTGAAATCTGCATAATTAAATTGACTCTACAATTATTTATTATAATAGCTACTTTCAATTAAAAAATTGAAATTAAAAAAAAAAATACATCGTGTCTCGTTTCAATAATGTTTAATCCAATTTTAGAATATGTTTAAATTTCCCAATATATATACACACGAAATCGTATAAAATTGAATTTTTGTTTTTTTTAATGTACTAATTAGTTTAATTTTAATAATTATCATATTTAATTATTTATATCAGTGTAATATTAATTAATAATATCTAATATAATTTAATTTTTATCCCATTTTGCATAAACTTAAACAAAATTTTAATTTACTTTTTTTATTATTAAATTTTTTCAAAAATTTTATTACTTATATTAATTGAAATAATAATATAATAAGAATGAATAATAATAAATAATAAAAAAAATAATAATAAATTAAAATTAATTTTACATTTTTGAACGTGTGTTTAAAAGAAAATATTGAATTAAAGAAAAAAGAAAAAGATTACATATTTTCCTGGAAAGTTTTTTTATATTTATAGCTTGTCATGTAATGTTGAATGATTTATCATAAATTTTTCGTGAGAACTTGAAAGCACATTGACTCAGAGAAACTGAAAGAAGATGGGTCTAGAAATTCAAGAAATAGCTTTTTCCAATACTATACGTGTATATAAAAGCTAATGAAAAGCTTTTCTGTCTGTATTTCTACTCCCTCTTTTTACACGTGACCATCGACCTCCCCATTGCTTTTAAGCTCCCGTTTAGAATAACTGCAAGCTCAACTCTTCTCACTCGACAGTTTCATCTCGAGATATCAACGTCCAACGACTATTTGTTATACGTTTTTTTTCTACTAAAGTGCAAGAAAAAAAAAAAAAAAGTTTCAAACATGGAAGTGGCTAAGGGTAAGCGTAGTGATTTGCTTTTTTTTTCTAAAACGATTTAATAATTTTAGAAATTAAATTGAAATTTTTTAAAAATAATTTATTAAATAAAATTAAATTTTTTTTATTAAATTTTAATTACTAATTAATTTTTATTAACTTAAATATTCTATATTTTATAATTAGTTTTTTTCAATTATTAATTTATTATTATTATTATTATTATTTTTATTATAATAATTTATTATTTATTACAATTCTTAATTTAAAAAAAAATTTAATTATTACTTTCTACAAAGTATATATTTTTTTATAGTGTTTTTTTATAATAAAAAAATAATGTTCTCCAACAGTCGTTATAATTCGTACATTATGTATAATATTATAAATCTGACATTTAACGAGTGGAATTAAAGACTATTTTCAAAATATGTCAAAGCCCATTGCTCTAATTATCTAAATTAATTATTAGTTTGAAATTATGTCGCCATTATTTGAATCATTAAATTGAGGGAAAGCTATTTAAATAAAAAAATTATTAGAACTTAAAAGAGAGGTACAAATTTTTTTTTTATTAGAAATTTTACACTTTTTGTTTGCAAATAAAATTAAAACAATTTTTATTTTTCCAATTAATTGAAGATTATGAAAAAATTGTTATTTATTTTAATAAAAATATTATTAATATTTAATTAACTAAATTTTGAATACCTAATGAATATTATAATTTATTATACCTAAAAGAATATTTTCAATAATTTCAAAAATTGTTAAAAATATTTTTTGACCCTTTTTTCTGTGATTTGAATTTTACCACAAAATAAACGATCAATTTCCCATTTTTTTTTTTTTTTTATTGAAAAACCAATTAGTGTTAATGAAAATTTTCCTTTTGGAATTTTTTTTCTTTTTTTTTTGTCAATAAACGAAAGACAAACAAAATAAATGAAAAAAAAGAACGAAACAATTTCACAGAAAAAGAGACGTAAAAATTGAAAAAAAAAGATTTGTGTAAAAAAGTAAACGCTTCTTTTTTTTTGGTAAAGAGAAACAATTGAATATTGTTTTTTTCAGTGAATGATTCAGCGTCAAGCATTGTCGAACAATCAGTGAATGTCTCATCGGCAATGAAATCCCAATGCGTCAAGACATCAAAATCAGTACAAAGTGTACAGACAAAATCTGTCATGGAATCGTCAAAATCAGTAAAATCAATGACAACGTCGTCGACAAAATCCCAGAGATCGATGGAGGTCGAGGAGACAATAGAGTACACAGAATAATCGATTAATATATATTTTACTGGGTGTCCTGAATAAATACAAGGTTGAAAACCACCGCCGCCAATGGTGTGTCCCAAATAAATTTTCCAAATCGAGTAAACTTGGACC
Organism: Leptopilina boulardi; assembly: GCF_019393585.1. Classification (NCBI taxonomy): domain Eukaryota; kingdom Metazoa; phylum Arthropoda; class Insecta; order Hymenoptera; family Figitidae; genus Leptopilina; species Leptopilina boulardi. Next base: position 2,081,401 of record NW_026137921.1, read on the forward strand.
AATAGAGATTCATCTTTTGTTTGCCAATTTGAAGCTGGATTTGTTTATATCGATCTTCACCTTTTTCCTGTCCCGGCTATTTTGCTGAGAACTAATGCAAAAAAAAAAAAAAAAAAAAAATGTTTCATCAAATACTCAAAGAAAAAAAAATACATTCAAATAGATAAAATTGTCAATTTAAAAAAAAATAAATAGAATTATAATATTTTTACTGAAAATAATTGTTTTAGTTTTAGGAAAATTGTTAAATTTTTAAAAATAGTTATTAAAAAAAATTAAAAAAATTTTTTAAATAAATTTTACGATTTTTATTTTATTAATTTTCAGATTATTTATTTTTACAAGTTTTATACCTTTCTATACACCCATTCGTACTAAATTAAAGAAATTATAATATAATTCAAAAATATAATATTTTTTTTATCTAAACAAAAATAATTTAGCAGCGTTGTTATTAGAATCAAAAAAAATAAAAATTTTTTTACGTAAAGTCATCATAAATCTACTTATAGAATTAAAAAATTCTAAGTTATTGCAGTGTAAGTTTTTCTCTCTAGACAATCTATCGTAAATGTAATTCATAACAAAATGTGATCAAAAAAAATTTGTTTTAAACAAAAGCCAACAACAAAACAACATTTTTTTGATATATTTACAAGAAAAAAAAAATTTACCTGGATCAGCGATAAGTTTCATTGAAACAGCGAAAATTTTCGTTATTCTACAGAAACATATCACTGTTTCAGATAAAGATTTTCTTTCCGTGTACAATAATAAACTGGATAATGTTAATTAATATATTATCATAATTATTATTTATTCATATATACAGGTAATATACTATTAAATAAAAAAAACTTAATAAAAAAATATATATTATATAATATATATAATAGGGGAATATTGTCAGGGTTGGACACAGTTTTAGTTTTTTGTTTATAAATATTTTGTATAGATAAATTCAGTCAATTGTGGTATATGGGTGGAAAGATCTACAAAAGAGGAACACTTTTGCTGTGGACCGTAAATTGATTGGTCCAAAATTAAAAAAGTTATAAACATTTAAAAAAAAAAATCTAGTCAGGGTTGGACTTTTCAGTCAGGGTTGGACACTTTTTGAAAATGGAAACGCATTATTGGTAAAAATGTAAAATAACATTTGTAATGTTTTTTATTCTTATTTTTTCATGTTTATCTTTACTTATTGTTTACAAATTGTAAAGCTTCATGGGTTTAAAAAAGGAATGAACTCAAATTACAAAAAATAACGCTTTATTGTTCCAAATAACTCAATGAAATGATGAACAAAATTTATACAATTTAAATATTATTTTTCTAATATCTTTGGCACAATTTTGCACTGAAATATCAATAAAATAAAATTTATTTGTATATTTATTTATAAATTGTGTCAAATTCATAATTAATAAGGGTGTCCAACCCTAACTGTATAAAGTGTCCAACCCTAACTAGAAGCATCATTTTCGAATTGTGCTAACCATAACCAGACATGTGTCGCGATTCGATTTTTCACTTTTTTTCTTCTTAAATTATGTACACATTTTTTAGGTTTATTCACAAGTCAAACAAAACTTTTTTTGTCTCTTCGATTGCACCGAAGTCACAGGAGACGCTACTTTTGATTTTCCAAAAATGTAATGCCACAAAAAGTTAGGTTACACTGCTAGAAGATTCGTCACGTACGCACACAGGTGTCGCTAGTGTTCTTATTTAAAAAAAGGCCAAGTGTCCAACCCTGACACTATTCCCCTATATATATAATATATATTAAAATTTAGTGGAACTTGGAAAAGATTTAATGCAATAGTTTGATAAAGATAATGAAAGAAAAAATTTAGCAAAAATTTAACATTTAGATACTTTTTAAAAAAATGTAACTTCGAAAAAAGCGTCATTCTAGTTTGTCATCATTTTTAGACGCTCTTATTTAAAATTGTGCGCGCGCTGCACTTTAGGAGTGGGAGTAATATGCGAACATGAATCGTTACCCCCACTCCTCGAGTGCGCGCGCTGCTTTAGCGGAGTGGGAGTAACTTGCAAAAACCAATCACTATTCGCTATTTCCCACTCCTAGAATGCACAGAAGTTCAATTTTGCCAGAAAACTGTCCGTATTTTACTAATATCTGAATTATAATTTTCAAAAAAAACTTATTCAAATTTTTTTTGGTGCCACAAATAAAAGAATAAGAAATTTTTTTCTATCTTATAATTCCGTATTTTAAAAAAGTAACAAAAATTGAAACTATATCGAAACAAATGTAATTTTTTATTACATGGAAAAAAAATATTGACCTGGAACAGCGAAAATTTCCACTATATAGAATAGGCAGTTTTAATTATTTCAATTAATACTTTTACTATTCTATAGTAAAAATTTTCACTGTTTGAATTATTTTTTTTTCAGTGATAAAATAATTATTAATTTAAAAATAAAAATAATTTTGTATCTTTTTCTATATTTTGTAACTTTAAAATGATTTTCTATTTTGAACATAAAAAAATGCATTCAGTGGTGAATAATAACCTCTGAAAACAATGAAGAAATAAAAAATTGATTTAAAATTTTAACTTTTGAAAAGAAAAAACAAAAAGGAAATTAAAAATAGATTGCATGCTGTAATGACAGCTAAAGTGAGGTTTATAAAGAAAAATAATGGATGGCATTTTTTTATGCGTATAGGTTTCTTGAATCGACCTCATTTTTTTTCTCTTTTTTTATTGAGAGAGAAAGAAAGAGAAAAAGAGAGAAGGGACAGAGATTTCTGACAGGTCTTTCTTAAAATAACATTGCGTCCGTATGAAAGAGAAATAAGAAAATAAGTGAAAAATAAGAAAATGAAGAAAAGCATTTTGTATCTTCATCGCGAGAATATTGGCTGAGTTCCAAATGTTTGGGTATAACGCCAACTGACGAAATTTAATTGTTCTTTTTTTTTTTCTTTATAGGTATTCGACGTATGAACTTTTCTTTTTTACGAGAACTTTTATTGTTCATTGTCCAACCTTTATTTGGATACATATATATATATATATATATATATATATATATACAAAAATACTAAGTACATTAGATTTAATTATTTTCCACTAGTGTGTAATTTTTTTTTTTTGTTAAATAAATTGATTTCCAAAAACTTTTTGCTCTTTCATTTGTTATATGTTAAAGTCGAAATTATTTACAGTATGAATTATTTTTACTAAATTGGTTTCTAGTATTCAACGAAATGAATAAATCTTTATTTGGTTACACTGAAAAAAAAAATTTATTTGATTCAAATAATCGGTTACTTGATTATTATTAAATAAATATTTACTTGAACCAAGTAATTTTTATTTCAGTCAGTTAAATGGTATTTGTTTTAAATATTTATTTGAGAATAGTCAAGTAGCTAATTATTTGAATCAAATAAATTTTTTTTCAATGTATCAATAGAATTTCTTATTATTACAT